>NC_059103.1:166504775-167704775 GCF_020740685.1 Jaculus jaculus
ACTCTGCCATAGCCAGGCTCATTTTTCTTTTTACCCTCATTGGTCTTACCAATAAAATGCACACCATATGTTCGATATTATAGAAGGCTGCAAAATAAATTACATGATCCTTGCTGTTAGACTTAGTAAGAAAGCGTAACTCCTTAAACATTAAGAACAGTATCACCAAGCTAAAAACGCACTTGGAACTAATCGTGTGGTGACAGCACCCAGGGGACATGCTCTGCAAATTCATCTTTCTGAAATCCCACATCCAGCCTTAGCTGCTGGGGCTCTGATACTCTGATTCTTTGTTCATTAACTCTTCCTCCCGTTGCATGAACTCCAGAGGAATAGTCCAAGCATATCCTTATTTGTATCTTATGTTGGCCAGAATTGCTTCCCATTACTTACAGCAGTGAGTTCCAATTTACAGTAATAGACTGAGGGTTAACACTGTAACGGGGTGTTCTGAGAAAGAAGAAAACAAGAAAGAAAAAGAGCCCAGAAGCTATTCTTATTTACAAAGTCAAAGGTCACAGGAAACCTAGACAGAGAAGTACATGGAGAGAGCAAGAGACATTTTGAAAGGACAAAGTTGATGAACAGCTTTATAGAAAGGTAAAGGGGAAGGACATCCTGGGCCACATAATGATGAAGTATAGATAGGACCCTGACTATGATGTATAGTCCATGTATAGGTAGGCTTGTGCATGTACATAATGATATTCACAATGACAGATCACCTAACAACACACTTCTCACCATGCAGCCCTATTGTTAAATGGTACATAACTATATTCACATCCTACTTTAAATGTGGCTTTGAGTACTTTCTGTGTGAAAAAACAGACTAGATTAACAAACCCTTAGAAAATCTAACCAAAAGAAAGACAGAGAGGACACAAATTAATAGAATTATACATAAAAATGAAGATCTAACAACAATACTGATAACATTCAAAACATCATAAAGAAACACTTTAAAGGCCTATAGCTCACCAAATTAGATAATCTAAAAGAAATGGATACATTTCTAGATGCACATGACTTACCAAAATTAAACCAAGGTAAGATCTATAACAAGCAATGAGATTGATGCAGTAACCAAAAATCTCCCAACTAAAAAGCCCTGTTCAAGATGGAGCCTACAAGAACTGCACCTGACCTTAAAGTAAGAACTAAAATCTATACTTTTCCAATTGTTACACAAAATGTAAAGGGAAACAATACTTTCAAACTCCTTCTATGAAGTCAGTATTAGTCTGATACCATAAATAAATGATGTGATAATGACACAAAGGAGAAAATTATAGACCAATATCCCACAATCTCTACAAATTCAGGAATAGTTCAGCATATGATAATCAATAAGTTTAATACAATAAATGTAACCACACAAATAGACTTAAGGAAAGAAATCCTGTGATAATCTCAATGGATGCAGAAAATCCTTTGACAAAACCCAATATTCTTTCATGATAAAAGTTTTAGAGAAGCCAGGGATAGAAGAAATATATCTAAACATAATAAAGACCATGTATGACAAACCTATAGCCAATATCATATTAAATGGGAAACTTGAAGCACTTCCACTAAGATCTGTAGAAAGACCTTTCAGTGAAAACTTTAAAATAGTGAAGAAAGAAATTGAGAAAGATACCAGAAGATGAGAAGATCTTCCAATTTCATGGATTGGAAGAATATCATGAAAATGAGACGACTACTAAGTCCAATCTACCAATTCAATGCAATACTAATCAGAAGCCTAGCATCATTCATCACAGATACTACAAAAGGCCTCGGATAGCCAAAGCAGTTCTGAGCAAAAAGAATACTGATGGAGGCATCACCATACCTGATTTCAAGTTCTACTACAGACATATGGTAATAAAAACTGCATGGGACTGACACAAAAGCAGACACATAGATCAATGGAATAGAGTAAAAGTTCCAGATATAAGCTTGTGTAACTACCACTACCTGATTTTTGATAAAGAGGCCAAAAGCACACATTGAAGAAAAGATAGCATTTTCAACAAAAAGTACTAGTGAAAACTGGATATCTGCATGAATAAGAATAAATTTCACCCTTACCTCTCACCTGTACAAAGATCAACTCCAAATGGATCAAGTACCTCAATGTAAGACCTGGAACCTTGAAGCAACAGTAGGAAGAACACTCCAAGACGAACATAAATAAGGTCTTTCTGACCAAGGACTCCAGTCACTCAGGAAGTTGACAAGTGGAATCCCAAAAAATTAAAAAGCTTTTGTTCAGTGCAAGAAACAGCCAGTTAAGTGATAAGTTGGCCTGCAGAATAGAATGACACCTTTTGCCCACTACACATTTGACAGAACATTAATATCCAGAACATACAAAGAACTCCATGTCAAGAAAATAAATGACCCCTTCAGAAATGGGCAATGGAACTGAGTGGAGAAGAGTTCTCAAAAGCAGGAAATACAAGTGACTAATAAGTATTTTAAAAGCCATTCAACATTCTTAGACATCGGAGAAATGCAAAGTAAAAATACTCTGTTTTTCTATCTCAGTCCAGTCAGAATGCTACTACCAACAAACAAATGATGGAGAGGGTATGAAAAAAGAGGACTCTTACTTGCTATTGGTGGGAATGCAATCTGGTGCATCCACTATTGAAGTTTCCATTATGTTAATCAGTGTAGATGTTTCCTTAAAAAAAACTAAAAATATAATTACCTTATGACCCAGCTATACAACTCCTGGACATATGATCTAGAGATATTGATTAGCCATGTTTATTGCTGCTATATTCTTAGTAGCTAGGAGACCCCAGACCTACCAAAGTACCTAACACCAGCTAATGGTTTCTGAAAGAAGGGGTGTTAAGTTCATAAATGGTGTAGCCACTAGTAACTTGCCCATTCCACAGTAAATAACCTTCCTGCCATGACCATTCAATCAACCCTAGTTTAACCCAATAGGTTAAAAAAGACATGAAAATAATGCAAGGATAATGGGAAAGAATAAGAATGTTAATGGGAGGAGGCGTAGAATAAAGAGGGTTAGTGGAGGAATAGGATCAAAATGTGAAAATGTCAAAATGGAAAAAAAAACTGAAAAATTTAAAGTTAAAGAAAAATATTTCATATTTCTAACCACTGACAGTCTTAGAAGCAATGACCCAGTAGCACATAAGGGTCTCTAGATCTTTGAAGGAATTCTCAGTGAAAAATACTAAAAGGAACAATGACTACAATAGTTATTAACACATAAAGGAAAGATAGATGATAGACAAACAGATAGATAGGTAATAGATGGATAGGTAGATATAGAGATACATATGATATGAAGGCAGGAGGGAGACGGGAAAAAGGAGGAACATAGGGGAGGGGAAAAGCAGAGGAAGAAGGGGGGAATATAGAGGGAGTGAATATGGTCAAAGTATATGATATACTTGTAAGAATTTGTCATTATGAGGCTCAGCACTATATACATGAATATAGACAAAATAAATATTATTAATTATATATGTAATACCACAAGATGATAATGCTATCTTTTAAGCAACAAACAAGCAAATAAAAAAAAAAAAAATAACTGGCCATTATTTAAACTGCTGGAACATTGATGACTTTCAGTGAAACCTTATAAAGGAAAAGAATGAAGCATTTTTTTTGACCTTTCCTTCACAAACTGTATTTCAAAGTTGCTAAGTAGATGTCAAGGTAATGTTATTCTCTATAGAGGAATTCTTACCAATAAAGAAAGAAAGAATAATGGATCATATCATTGCACCTGTACCACTGCTAATGAAATCATGGGTCCAGCCAGTGATCCCCACCGGATACAAAAACCACTAGATGAAACTCGATAATGGAAGGACCAGCTGAGTGGGCACCAATAGGAATTGCAAATGTCAAAACATGATGTGGGAAGAAATATGCTGCACAACTTTTTGCCTAAAAAGTGAAAACTGATTCTAATAAGGCCTCTAAATCTAACAACTAATTTGGCAGAAATGCAGCAAATAGAATAATAAAGTTAAACAACCCTTGGAGGAAGTAATGAGGCAAATCGAGGCTGTAAGAGAGTCTGCCTGTAGGTTAGAAGACTTAGTTTCTTAAAAGGAAAGAAAAGAAATCCAATTCTCTGAGTATTTCTTTTGGTTTTTCCCTGAATATTCCAGTACATTCTCAGCACAAGACTGTTGGCCCTAATAGTCTTTTATTTTTTTATTTTTGAGGTAGGGTCTCACTCTAGCTCAGGCTGACCTGGAATTCACTATGGAGTCTCAGGGTAGCCTCGAACTCATGGCAAACCTCCTACCTCTGCCTCCTAAGTGCTGGGATTAAAGGTGTGTGCCACCACACCTGGCTAATAGTCTTATTTTTAAAACTATTTTCATTTATTTATTTACAAGGAGAGAGAGAGAGAGAGAATGGGCATGCTAGGGCCTCTTGCTGCTGCAAATGAACTCCAGATGCACAGGTCACTTTGTGCTTCTGGCTTAACTTGGGTGCCAGGGAATCAAACCCAGGCCATCAGGCTTTGCAAGCAAGCATCGTTAACCCTCAACCATTTCTCCATGTCCCCCAGTATTCTTTTAAATGGTGCCCTCTAATGACTTTATTTTAATTCTTCCTCTAACAAAGCTAAATTTAAGAGAAAATTTAGCTCATGAACTCACAGCAGCTGTGGTTACATACACAAGTCCTGCACAAGATCAAGACAGTAAACATTTCATCATGGATAGGGGAGGGATTTGAGGGGGGGGGTGCTCATTCCTTCCTGAGAAACCAATGGTAGTTAATGGTTGCAGGGAAAACACCAGCCATGTTCTTCAGTGGTGTAGTTACTGGTAAATTGCCCATGCTCCTATAAATAGCCACCCATCCATGCTCAGGCAGGCAAGCCTGATCACACACACACACACACACACACACACACACACACATTGGAGGGGACTAGTTAGGAAGAAAAAGGTTCAGAGGGAGTAACAGAAATAAGAGGTGGTAATGGAGCCAAGTGTGATGGCACACACCTTTAATCCCAGCACTCAGGAGGCAGAGATAAGAGGATCACCGTGAGTTCGAGGCCATCCTGAGACTCCATAGTGAAATCCAGGTCAGCCTGGGCCAGAGTGAGACCCTACCTCAAAAAAACTAATAGAGAAAGGGAGAGAGAAAGAGGGAATAATGGAGTTAATATGCCAAAATGCATTATATACATGTATGAAATTATAAAAATAAATGTAATTTTTTTTAAAGAACAAGTTTAACTTCATATTGATAATAGTAACTTTAATAAGCACAAATTTAACTTTCTTATTTAGGAAGTAGTAACTACCAGTTTTGATCTAACTGAAAATATTAGAATTGATATCCATGCTTTATCTCTTGAATTGTACTGTATTGTGGCAAAATGGTAATCACAGCTACAGCCACCACATTTATGTCAGTTTTTTTGAAGCCCAAAGATAGGTGAAGATGATTTGATTGTAACTCATTGTCAAAGATAGTCTGAGATAATACCAGTGAAAGCAGGTCATAGCCTTTGGAGGTAGCCAACTGTTTTCTGATTGGGCATGTCTGCTCAGTGGGAGAGAACTCATATCTGGTACTGGAAACTCAAGTCAGAATCCCTTGGTCAGAAAACTCAAGCTTCAGGAAGAAGCACCCCTGCTCTTCAGAGAAGAATGGACACTCAAATCACACTGCATACTCCCTTTAACCCAAGCTGTTCTCACTCTTGGTATGAGAATCTGCTTTATTTTACAGATAGCAGAGAAAATAGAGAACTAAGATCCATTGATAATACAAGAAGGTAGCTGGTTGCCCATTACCAGATGTGCCACTTCTACTGTATGTGCCAGGGCCCAGGAGAAATTGATGAGGAAGTGGTAACATGAATACTGCTCTTACTGGTAGCCTGACAACCAGTTCCAGGGCAATGGTGACAGATGTGGTGAATGATCCAGAGGCTACAGAGATCCCAACATTAAATCAGAGTGCCAACAGGCCTGCATGGCTCACAGAACATTGCAGAAGAGAGGGTGGAAAGATTGTAAAATCCATAGAGTGGATAGGAATATCCTGAGGCACAGACCCCCAGTACCCCACAGGGACAAATTTAGCACTCCATGACCCTTTTGTGAATACCATAATCCCACTGAGGAGGGCCCCTAAGATAATAGGAGCAGGAGCAAGGGGATAAAAGTATAACTTGTTATAATATATATATAAAATTAAAAGTAAAAAAGTGAACAAAATAAAAATATAATAATAAAAAGGCAAATTGCTTTTTTACATATATAATTTTATAAACATAATGGAATTTAAAATAAGAAATCCATTCCTGGATGTTTTGGAAGATTCCATTTTTCCCACTAAACTTTCTTATTTCCTTCCCTATTCCTACCACACACCAGAATGACATCAGAACGATGACAGTGTGCTTCTGCCCTGAATATCTTATATTCAAAATATTCAAATGCAAAATCAGATCCAAAAAAGAGCTCAAGTTTTGGAAAGCGGAGAACACAAGAACATTTAGAGTATCCAGTGTCTCTACAAAAACGTTTTCTTTCCTCATAAGGGCTTTTGATACCCTGTCCTGGAAAACCAGCACTTTATTGTACAGCTTAATAATGTGTGCATACTCCTTTGTGAGAAGCTGGCAGTAAAAGTAAAGAAATTAAATAATGCTTACAGTTTTAAAGAAAATAACAAGGCCACTGTGAGCACAAGTTTTCCTTTTGTCCAGGCTTAGTACTCATCACTTTTATAAGATTTGGTTTCCTTTACACTTTTAATACTCAAGGAGAAAACTTCATGTTACTTCCATCAGCTCACCTGCCTGTGACAATCTCAGGATCTTAATAGCCAGACCACCAAATAGGAAATAGTCTTGCAGATCAGGTTTTTGAAGTTATCAGTCCACAGATCTGGCTGGACAGGAATACTTTAACAAAACCCTAACCAACAGTTACAATAAAATACATAAACCTAAGTCATAACACTTTATTTATACATTCTTATATGCAACAGAAAATAACATATATCTCAAGGAAGTTATTTTATTTGTTGCAATTTACTTATAATTATTCATTGAATTACTATTCATTTATTTCATTAATACAAGTGAAGAACTGTACTGAAGTGATGAAAATGTGAAGATGAAGAGTACATTTATCTTAATCCAGAGAACTTCTAGGGAGGCAAGTGGGCAACCATCAAAAATAGTGTGATTCATGAAGAGATGTGTCCAGTTCCAAATAGAGCAAATCAGCTCTACCCAAGTGGAAACAGGCCCTTCAGGACCTCTGGGACTGTGGGCTCTGATCTCAGATAAGTAGAGAAAACAAATCCCCTACTCAACTGGAAATTTATTCTTCTGTTCAGTGTTCTAAAGCCTTGAAAGCCAAGTTCTTCATTGTTCTCATTCCAAGAGCAGGTAACATTGACTTAGTTTGCTGTGCACCAAATCCTTCTTTAGTGTGCAATGGGATTTCAATTGGTTTTAGGTCACTCTCAGTGTTTTGCTTATGTTTTCAGTGCTGAGGGGAGGTGAAGGAAGGACAGGACTGCATCTCTGGGGAATTTTTCCTCCATGCTCTTCTCAGGATCTTTCATAGGATAGGAGAGAAATAAGGTTAGCTGAGCCATAGTAGCTACTGTCTCAGCAACTGAGTCATGTCTGAGTTAGCCCACCTCCCACAATTGTTCTCACTCCATTTTACCCATACTTACTAACCCTTCAGTTCCTGCCTGAGACATTTTCAGTAGCTCTGTTAGATTCCACTGCCATATTCTCTCTCATTTTGGATGAATATATATCAAAACATCTCTGCCATATCTTGACATGTGGCTTTCTCTACACTGTATCTTCACTGCCACTTTTCTAATACTAGCTCCCTTCCTTTCTCAGGCAGGGCAAATAGAATAGTGGAAAGAACAAGATTTTGGAGACAGTTGGGACTGAGCTCATCTCTTGCCATTTTTTAGCTGTGTGACTTTGAACAAGATAAACATTGCTAGTCTTCAATTTCAGATATTTATAAGGTGTTTGTGAGGGTTAAATGGAATAGCAACTATAAAGTAACTAGTATACAAAAAAAAAAACTAATAAATCACCATCTTTGAGTACTTTTGGATGCTCCTTGCTCACATTCAGCAATGGACATGCCAACTTTCTGCCCATACTTGCATTCACTTGCAGTGCACAATTCTGAAACTTGGGGAGTGAGGTATACAAAGTCCGTGAAATGAAGAAGCTCTCAGATCTTACAGAGAAAGGTAACTATATATTTAGAATAATATGGTTCTGGGTTTTTATACCCTAGAAGGTATAAAGACACTACACTGACACTCCACATGATAGGAAGACTGAAGCAGGCAGTCATTAAACAGGAATCCCCCAAAAGCAACTGTACAGCACTTTTCCCTCCCTGGGCACTACACTGCCCTACAGCCCAATTAGCACAAGCACACCAAGCAACAGTGGGTGATACAAGGCACCTTTAAGTCTCTACAACCTCTTAAGTGGATCAGTCAGGGTTGAGTCAGAAAACACAAATCATTCTCTAGATATTGCTCACAGGAAGATGTGAATTCAGACAACTGGCATTTCACAAAAGCACTAGGGCTGGCTAAGTCGAAAGTGAGGGAAGACCAGGACTGGATCTCAGGGATGTTGCTAGCTCATGAAAGGCAACAGACTGCAGAAAAGTAATAACCACTAAAGTGCTACAATGATCACATGACTATACTGGGTGTTTGGTAAGAAATGTCTGGGGCATTGTCATGTCTACCATTTCATGTCTATCAAAACCTATGCACCTGCCTGTTGCTACAGAAAGACCAGTGTAAGCTTTTTGCTCCTACCTTGCTTTGCCTTCATTTTACAGTACTTTAATACAAGATCTGTGATCTTGCTGACCTGAGGAACTGCCCCTCCCAGGGTTAGTTAATTCCCTGTGAGTGTACTAATTCAACCAACCGACTCCTTCACCAGCTGCTCTGGACCACCATCCTCTTGCCACTGTTACTCCAGGCCCAGAAAACACACAAACAAGGATGGTGACTATCCCCAGAACTCAAATAGCTGATCCTAAACCTACTCACTTGGTCCACACCTGTTCCTTCCTAAGGAAACATCTTGCCAACTTTTTACCCACTCCCTCCATCCCCTGACCAATCTTGATGCTTCCTATTGACCCTCCCCTCATGGCAATATGGGCTCTCTCCTCCTGAACTACAATGACCACTGAAATGGCGATGAGTTTTTCATCTGTAGACCTCACCAAATTTAAGTAGTTTAATTGATTTGGGGGGTGGCTGGTGTGTGTGTGTTGTGTGTGTATGTGTGTAGACATGGTGCAGATACGCATGCCCCATGCATATGCAGAGTGGAGGCCAAAGGAAGATATAAGGCACTGCTGTTTCTCTTTTTCCTTATTTACCTAAAACAGTGTCTCCCACTGAACCTGGGCCTTCTATTTTGAGATTAGACTGGCTAGCTGATCTGGAGCCCAAGTGATCCTCCTGTCCCTTACTCCCACACTCCCTCACACCCTCAGCATTGGGATTACAGGCATGTATGGCCATGCCCAGCTTTTTACATGGGTGCTGGTCACTGAACTGAAGCTCTCATGCTTACATAGCAAGTGATCTTAGCCAATGAGCAATCTCTTCAGCCCCTTTAGTAGTTCTAAAGTCAGTGTAGTAATAAGTGTCCTTTAATGAAGGAACTTAATCTAGATGTTTGGGGCAGGTCTTGAGTATGCATTTCCTAAATATATTACTGCTGCCTTGAGGGCTCAACCAGAAAACGAAACATTGAGTTGAGCTCCTGAGAAACAATCCAGTGTAAAGAGTCATGAAGCAGTCATCATCCTCACTTACTGTGGCTTAAGGTGCACCCGTGACCCCACAGTGATGATGGATAACCCCGTTGGGGAAGATCTTCAGTGGAATAGGGGCAGAAGAGAGGGAGCATAAGACTCTAGCCAAGTGGGAATATGAGCAATTTGCAATATGTTCATATACTAAAGTTCTCCATAAAATAGACCAAGGACTTGGGATGTAGCCTTGATAGAAAGGTTGCCTAGTATGTGTGACATTTGAATTGCAATGCTCAGCAAAAAGGTAATAAAATAAAAATTAATAAAAACAGAAAGGAGAAAAAAATAGTTATAGTAGTGCCTGGATTGTTACATCTGAGCATGGCTGATGATGTTTTACTTTTTTTTTTTTTTTTTTTTTTTTTTTTTTTGATTTTCAAGGTAGGGTCTCACTCTGGCTCAGGCTGACCTGGAATCCACTATGTAGTCTCAGGGTGGCCTCGAACTCTCAGCAATCCTCCTACCTCTGCCTCCCAAGTGCTGGGATTAAAGGCGTGCGCCACCACGCCCGGCGATGTTTTACTTTTTTATTGGTTATTAGTTTTTCAAAAGTTGTCAAACCTTGATTACTTGTTGTTCGACATCAGTCGTGTGATCTCCGTGAAGGGTTTTTGGCACCCTTTGTACCCAGCACTGTTTACTGTGCAGTGCAGTGCACTTGCTAAGCCAAATTTCTTGTGCAGTGATTCAGCCCCTTGATGACCACTGTAGACCCTGTTCTCTCTCTAACCTTGTTGCTGTCATGTGTACTACCGCAGTGAAGGAGAAATTAAAAAAAAAAAAAAAAAAAAAAAAAAAACTTTTGGCAGGAAAAAGCACTTCCTGCATAGAATATGAACTGAAAACAGATCCCTAGTAACAAAACTGATACTTCCTGTACAGTGTCTTTAAACGTTCTCCATCCCAACAGAGGAACCCAGGGCTTTAGTATTTAATCACCTCTTGTAGCCTGCAGAGCTCTGAATGCAGCACAGAAAGTTCGGCAGCTGGAGAGGCTGTAGGCTCCGACACATAGCTTAGTCACAAGTACAAAAAGAACTGGGATTATGGGAAAGTATTTTCAAAACCTCTTTGGGAAGAGGTATGACTTGCACCTTGGATTCCAGTTCCGAGTTGATCTGCTTATTATGGATACTGTTACCTTTGCACAGCGGTGCTAAGCATCTCGGTTAGGTGGGACTATCTTCTTATTCATTTCTTTAGGAAATGCCCCCTCAGCTCCCCTTTATTTTTTGCCCCTTTTTCAGAACAGTTCCTGTAAAGCTATTTTTTATAGGGGTAAATTATGCAGGCATCTTCACCAGAGTAGAAGAAATACCAAGAGACCAAGAGTAGGTATTAGACTTTGACCGGGTAGGAGGGTGTGGGGGGTTGTTGAAGCCCATGTGGGGTGACTAGAACGTCAGCAGAGGAGAACATTTTGCACAAGGTATTAGCCCCAGAGCAGAGCAAGGCAGGTGTTCCCATGACAAGTGGTTGGGCACACTGTATGGAAGCCCTCAGGGGTGAGGAACTCATCAGTACCAGAGGATGTGTTCTGCTGTGGAGGGTCAGACTGAGCACACAGAGGAGAGCCCCTGCATAGTTGGTGGTAGGTTGGCATTGAGTGTCCAACTGAAGTAGGGTGAGGAGGGCATCCACAGGAAGGGCATGCATTGGTGATGGGAGGTAAATTACATAAGGAAGACTGACCAAATCAGCAAATGAATGACAAGCAACAGATACCTGGATTGTCACTGGTTTATGTGGGATTTTTTTTTGGCATGTGTAGACTATGTGTTCTGATGTGTGTGTGTACACACATGTGTGCATGCATATGCAGGTGCATAACCCCATGGGTGTATGTGGAGGCCAGAGAAGAACAAGGCATCTTGGCACCACCTGCTACTCATCCCAAGTTTCCTTGATATAGTCTGTCACTCAACCAAAATCTGCTATTTTTTCAGTCAGTGAGCTCCAGTGATTCTCCAGTCTCCGTGGCACCCTGGCTCTGCCATGGCTTTGGGCTACAGGTTTGCACAGCCCTGCTTAGCTTTTTACCTGCATACTGGAGAATCAAGCTCAATTGGTCTCAGGCCCTATTGGACCTTGTGGTTTGGCACAAAGTGCCCTTACCTGCTTTTCCTGCTGAGCCTTTTCCCTGGCCCCGGGATCATTACTGGTGATGAAGTTACAGATGAGGTGGAAGAGAAAAATAGACTAGCCTTTGAGTATTTGGAGACAGATAGAGTGATGGGGAGGAAAAGGGAGACAAAGTGAGCATGCACTCAGTGCAGGCACCCTTGCAGACCTTCGAAATACACTGAAGAACAAAACTAACAACACGCTTGCCCATAGGAGGACTTTTCTTTTCTACCCGGAGAACAGAAAAGGACAGTAACTAATAAAATAACAAGCAAAGCAGAAAGAAGAGCACAAAACACCGAGTATAGTTGAAGGAAGTGAAGGTGACTACAGGTGGCAGTATAGACATTATTGTTAGAGCTCTTGTTGCAAAGGTGATATTTAAACAAAGACTTGAAGGAGATGTGTGAGCCAAGGAACATTTGAAAAAGAGTTCTGAAGGCAAGGGGATTCTTTAGCAAAGGCCTGAATGCAGATTATGCCGACAGTTTGGGGGCAAAGGCGTGGGGCCAGAATAATGGGAAGAGGAAGGAAAATGAACAAGGGTTCCAATAGGACTAGCATCTACAGATCAAGATGGACATGCCAAAAGCTCTGTCTTGCATCTGAGTACAGTGACGGGCAGCTGTTCCCAGCAGTGGAGGTACCGCTCAACATTGCCCACCGTGAAGCCTGAGGAATTCTCCGCAGAGACCTCTCTCTACTCAGGTACAGCCAGAATCCTGACTGGCCCTGGGAGAGAATTTCTGGAATCAGTGTGAAGCCAAGCTGGACTTTACAAAGGAACGGAAGGTTCATCTTCACAGAGAAAAATGAAGTGTGGGTTTAAAGAGAGGTATACTTGCAAGTGTCCTAACATTAGTTATATGTGAGATTCTGTGGTTTTCGGTGTTAATTAGAATTGTTGGTCACACTGTTTTAAGGATTTAATCTATAGCTAATGTTAAAAGTTAAATAAATTTTAAATATTATATGAATAAATATTAATTTTTTTAAATTAAGGAAATGAGTTGATTTACTTATTTCTCTGATTTAAATAATTTCTGTGGCTGGAGAGCTGGCTCAGTGGGTAAGAGCAATTTCTGCACAAGCATGAGGATCTGAGTTTGATCCCCAGCATCTACATAAAAAAGAGGGTGTGGTCATGCAGTCCTACTACCCCAGTGCTGAGGGGCCAGAGGTAGGAGGATCACTAGGGCTCACTGTTCAGCCAGTTTAACTAACAAATGGAAATCCCCATGTTCAGAAAAAGATCCTATCTCAAATAAGTAAGATAGAAGAGCGGTAGAGAAGGGTGCCTGATGTCTTTCCTCCTCATGTGTGTGCATGGGACGTGCACATCCGCACGCGTGTGTATAGAGCACACACACACACACATACACAACCAAGAAAAGAAGTTCCTTTGTGAGATTATGAGGTGCATTGTGTGGGTTTCTGGATGAGAACTGAGTGCTGATAAAATTAAAAGTCACAAGGGTTTAAGACATATGTTTGACCTTAAAACAGAGTTCATTAGCTGTTTTAATACACTTGTTTGAGGTATTTCTCAGAAAACAATATTGTCTTTCTGCAGGTGGTCTTAGAATTGTGTAGTAATTCTTGCCCCTCAGCAAGCAAGAGGTATAAACCAGATTCAGGGGAATAAAGGGCCCAGTTCATTTCTCGTGTCCCCTTAATGTTCCCTTTCTATTATGCCTTAGCACTGTAGTGATTTGAGTGAAGGAGGGACAGGATCTGACTTGCATTTAAAGGGATCACTTTAACTGAGGTGTTGGTGGGGAAAGGTGTGAACCAGAGGGACTTGTTAGAAGATTCTGGCAATAGTCCAGGTGGGAGAGGACAGCTGCTCTAGCCAGGGGGTAGCAGTGGAATCAGATTCTGGGTAACTTCTTCATGGAGTAGATATGAGGTATGAAAGAAATAGAGTGAAGGATCCAAGGTTTTAGACCTGAGTGGTTAGGGAAATGGACTTGTCATCACTTGAGAGGTAGACAGCTGTATGGGAAGTAAGATGTGGGAGGAGGATCAGGGGACTGCCTATAGACACTTATTTTGAGATGTATAATGAGCCTTCAAGGGAGTTTTAAAGCAAGAATTCAGCATTTGGGAGAGAAATTTGGGTTGCAGATATAGAATTAGAAGTCATGAGCATATTAACAAAAGAAAAGGCCATTGAAGCTGATGAGTCAGCAAGGGTTAGTGTAGACAGAGAATAAGAGGAGCAAGAATGAGCTGAGCAACATCAGTGATGACCTGACAAGAGACAGTCTGGCATGTAGTGAAGGAAAATCTGGCTTGGAGTAGGTGTTAGAGAAAATAAGAAAAAATGGCAGGAATGTGGAAGTCGAAGTTGTTCGAGAGAGTTCGTAGAAGGAATCAAAGACCTGGTAGCTGGTACGGAAAGTGGGATTTTTAAAACAAAGATTACTTTATCTTTTTATACAGAACAAATAAAAGTGAGCTTGAGCCCTGATTGACATGACCCAGAGGCAGTGTGTGGAAAGGTAGATGGATGGATGGTTCTAGAGAGACGGGAATAATCATTGGAGGTTGGCTCCTTAGGGAATGAGGGTATAGTCAAGTGTGCTGGGGAGTTAGCTTCATTCAGTTACACTGAGTGCAAATTTATACCAGCAGGAAGGAAGGAAGACTATAGAACTAAATGCACAGGTACCGATAGATATGTACATGCTGCAGAGGCTTTCTAGGTATTCTCACACACTAGTCCATTTTTTTTTTTCAGCAAAGTTAGGTGCAAGGTCATACTTCCAGTTATTTCCTCTTAGTCATGTTGACTACAACTTTGAGGTTGGAGAAGTGGAAAACACTGCTCAAAAGAGATGTTGGGCTGGAGAGATAGCTTAGCAGTTAAGGGGCTTGCCTATGAAGCCTAAGGACCCAGGTTTTATTCCCCAGTACCCACATAAGCCAGATGTATAAGATGACATGTGTCTGGAGTTTATTTGTAGTGGTTGGAGGTCCTGGTGCACCCATTTTCTTTCTCCTTTCTCTTTCTCTCTACCTGCCACTCTTTCAAAATAATAAAAAATAAATAAATAAAATATTTGAATAAAAGAGATACTATAGCCAAGCTACATTAATTGAGTATAGAAATCCCATGTATAAAAGCCTGGAAGACCAACAGAGCAATGACAATCTTCTGCAACTGGAACATAGAGTAGATGCTTAGATAGAGACCAGCCAGGACACTGGAATGATACTCTGAGTTAGAACATGTGATGGCCTGAACATAATTCAATATCTAACAGATGTTTCTATTTCTATTGGAATAGACTATTAGCTTTTGGAATAGGTTTTGTTTTTTGTTTTTTGGTTGTTTTTTTTTTTTTTTTTACTCTACAAAGTTAATTTGTTAGACCTGTGGAAAATGAGTTTCAATGGAGAGAAAAGTACAATTCAGGAAGACAGATTAAGAAAGTATTGCACTTATACAAATGAAATATGATAAATATATATAAATACAGGAAGCAAGGAGTGCTAAAGGGGAGAAAAGGTGACATACAGGCAGAACAGAAGCCATTGGTAGTTATCAGAATGTGGAAGATAAGGGAAATAAGTCATCTAGGATGTGAGATGTCCTAGCTTAGGGTTACTAAGTGGTTGCTAAAGTGGGGAATACAGCTGCAAGAGAAAGTTCTTGACAACAAGGAAAAATTAGTTTTTCTTTACAAACATTTGATTTCAAAATGTTGTTGATCCATTGTTGTATGAGCAGATTTTGTAGGAGAGAATTATTTTAGATTTAGATGTTGAATGAGTACACCAGAAATTATAGAATAAACTCAGAAAAAGCATATATCAATACATAGACCAACATTTAATAATAGCATCATTTAAAAGAAAAAGGCTTTAAAAAAAGAATGAGGGAAGAATGACCAGGAAGAATGAAAAGAGCCAAATAAAATGATATCATAGGGCTCATGGACAGGAGAGGCTTAAAGGTGAAGTCAGGGATGAAGATGTTTAATAAGCCAATCACCAAGTGAAGCACTATCACAAAATACACAGGGTCATCCAAGTGAGGTGACAGAGAACAAGCTTAATCTGGGGGCACAGACATGTAGTCCTAGCTATTCAGGAGTCTAAGCAAGGCAATCTCAAGTTCAAGGTTAGCCTAGGCAATTCAGTGAGACCCTGTCTTAAAATTAGTAAAAAGAGGGCTAGGTGTATAGTTCAGTGGAAGCCACTTGACTGGCATTGAGAGGCCCTGGTTTAATCTTCAAGTACCACACACACAGGAAACAGAGAGAGAAAATATAAAAGTTGCATTTTACTCACAGTATGCCCAGATATGGAGTCTTCTCTCCAATCTTCATCTACTCTAAGGTTTTAAATAGCTGATAATGCCTTAAAGAGTTAGTTTTCCTAGGAAACAAAGATGAAATGATGGTGTGATATCAATCAGATATTATTTAGCTGACATAAATAGATTTGGTGGGAGAGGACTCCCAACCTTCTTTTCATAGACCCAGTAACATTGCATTTTTGCTAATTATGTGGCTGCCCTTCCACTTCCAGACAAAATGAGTGCAGCTTTGTACTAGGCACTGATGTTGCCTGCAATTGCTATCTGCTATGGGTTGTAGCCAAGAAGACCCACATCTGGCCAGACTCCTTTGCATGTGCATACTGATGTGAGCTTGGCAGAGACATCTAGGGTTTGCACAGCCTGTTATAATTTTCTATCCGCATTCACCATCATTTTGTGGATTTTACTAAAATATTAGCTATTTTTTCCAGAACTGCCCCTCTCCCTCTCTCTCTCTCCCTCTCTCTCTCTCATACATATCTTTCACATCACAAAAGTGATTCTTTAGTGCTTTGTGGTTTCCAAAGCACTTTTATGTTGAATACATTTCATTCACTCTGCACAATGGCCTCAAGAGCCAGTTGTTATTATCATTTCCATTTTAAGGATGGAGAATATGCTCAAGAAATCAAGTGACTGCTGCAATTTATAGCTAGTATTTGGGAGAATAGTAATCATTAATTCTACTATTTTATTTCTCATGAAATAACATTATTCCATGAGTGTCCATATTAAATTATTTATAACTCATTTGAACATTATAACTATCCTATTTGGGATATGCTATTATTTCATCTTGTAGATGCAAAATCTCAGGCATACGTTAAGTGAATTGTCTAAGCACTTAAGTAGCACAAGGAATCAAACTTAAGTAGTCTGGCTTATAAACTAGCTATTCTGCCCTTGAACCTCACTTCCAACCACCCCATGATATTTTCTACATTGTGTTGTCACAGGGCAGGTGCTGGACACAACACAGAATAAGTAGAACACTTTCCCCCAGCACCTGCTGCTACAGTTAACTCAGTTCACCTTACTCCCCACACATGACTTCAAACTCTACCCTTCCAGTTGCCACATATATCAAGCCCCATGGAAGTGTAATGATATAAATAATACTGGATATATAGAAAACTAATCCCTAAGACTCTTATTTTCCCATAAAATGCTCAGTGCCACTCAGGAATACTGCATGTATGAGTCTCTCCTACCCATTTCCTGCCCTTCTTCTTATAATTGCTGACATTTACCATTTCCATGGTGTGGATACATTCAGTGTGGCTTATTGCCAGGTAATATGGTGTACAGTAACTTGCAAAATTCCTTCAAGTTTAATAATCAGCTCAAATTCTATCCTGATTTTTATGTAAAACTCCTGATGATAATACTGTATTTGCCAAGACCATATGTACTGACTACATTTTCCAGGTGAGTATGCTGAAACACAAAGAAGTTAAGTAACTCACCAAAGGTCAAATGGTTCATGGTGGCAGAATAAGGAGTTAAAGGGCCATGGGGATCCTGAGTTCTAGCTCTTTTCTGCTGCTGTATCTTGCCAGCCTATGGAACTCTGACTTGACCTTACAGTTCATCCTCAGTACTTTGGAAGCAACAAAGGGAAAACTTCAGCAACTGCTTCCCAAGTTCCCAGCCTACTTTCCCAGCTCCAGCCCATCTGACATGGTACTGGCAAATCTCTCTTTCTAATTCAAAACTGATCCTCCTGCTCAAATACCTGCTGCTACAGGTCAGATAAAACATACACTACTCATCCTGGTGCTTGTGGGCTCCGTAGTCAGCTCTAACTGTCTTTCTAGTCTTTTTTACAGCTCCCCTGGAAGTTTTTATCTCTTTCAGTAACACCAAATTAATGACAATTTCTCAAACAGGCATGTGCTTCTTTTCTTCCATCTAGTACTAATCTCTCCATCTGTCAAAGTTCTACCATCTTTCAAGGCCCTGTACAAAAACAACTTTGTCAAGTCTTCCCACATGCCCCCAGGTAAAATAAATTTATTTTCGGCTTCATTGTTGTCCCCCCTGCATAGGACTTGCAATACCTTTATTATGGCACTTAGGGGAATCTGTTTTTTATTACAGTTATATTCCAAAGTGTGGGAGATATGTCTGTCTCCCTTATTATAGAATGAGTCTTTGAGGGAAGGGGCCATGATACATTCCTCTTTACATCTCTGCCTCTCTGCCACAGAATCCAGTACAGTAACTTGCTTGTAGTAGGAACTAAATATATTGGTGAATTTTATTGTTGGTGATGTCAATGAAAATCTGAATTAGGTGTAAATTGAGTTTCTTCCATCATGATGTACTATCCACCTATGTCATTCCTTGAGAACAGGGGTGCAGGTGGGAGAAGCCATTAGGAAAAGTCCACTTGGGAGGGAACCTAACACCTTGTGCTGTGGCCACAAGGGGGCGTGTGTGAGGGAGATCAACAGCTGCTCTGCGGAAGTTCCTTATCAGGTCTTATTCCTGCTTCTGTCCTCTTCCACTGATCTAGAAGCTGATGGTGAGTTTCATTGAAATCCTCCATTCTTTCAGTTCTAACTCCCGGACAACAGTCTGTCCTGGAAGGAAGATGGGGCCTTCTACCTCATGGGCCTAAAGCTTCAAATATCTTTTAAATCCTCACCACGCACCCTCAAGTCCACTCTACTCCACTCCACTTTCTTTTTCTTCCTTTTTCTCCTTTTGAATCCTTGAGAATGACCACAGACCCAAATCTCCTCCCACCCAAAGCAGCTTCCCAAGTACCTGAAAGGTCCATGTGTTTTGCTTCCTACAGGAGCTAAGGTAGTTAGTGTTTTAAAGGACTGTGTTAGTGGTCAAGGTCAAGTTTCTGGTTTTTTTCTTAGTATGGGAAAAAATGCAAACAATACCTTCACTTCTATCACGTGCACATCAATCCAACCTACAGCAGACATCTCCCTGTAATAACACAGGACAGGGTGTCTCAGCAGTGGCACTCTGGTATTTCTTTAGTGTAGTAGTACTCTTATTTCCTCCCCAAATCCCATCAGATATTTAGTGTCATTCTTCACCTTGACCTATGAGATGCTCATAGCATACCCTGCTTCAGCTGTGGTAACCAAATGTTTCCACATATTGTCAAAGGTTCCTTGAGTGGCAAAATCTCCGCCAACTGAGTACCACTCACATAAGGGTTCCAGGGCACAAATTGCCATACACTTAACCCTTATAAAGCAACAGCGCATGATAAATTGCATATTGTCTGTGGGGTTAGCATCTTCAGCTCAGGTCTGGTGTTGGATGCTCCTGAAGGATGGGGGCACAAATGTGATCTTTGACATGGCAGAGATTTCTACAGAATGTGTGATGGAGCCATATCTCCCTTAGGGGCTTGGTTCAGGCTGGGTACTATTCCTTTGAACAGTACCAACCACTGCACCAGGGCTTGACAGTGGGCAAAACATTTAAAAAAAAAAATGACATCAGCTTTCTCTAATCAGGGTATTTCTTTGTAGAGACTAGGTTAGGAAGAATTTGATCTTATGGATTCATGTAGCTCCAGCAACATGAGACACTCTACTGAGCTGCTTTAAGAAACCCCACAAAGGGTCAAAAGGGCATTTGGGATAAGAGCATACTTCTGTTGTCAAATTCCCATACTCATTCAACTGCACATGCACATTCCTTTTTGCCCAGATTCATTTTCCTTTTGAGAATCACAATGCAGGTTTCTAAATACAAATAAAATATCTTGTCAGTGAACATTAGAAATTGTTCACAAATCTCCCAGTAACTTGCTTTTCTATAAAATGTAGCAGTACAAGTCAATGTTATATTGGTGTTCAGAATGTTTCTTTATGAAGCTTTTTCTTTGGTGTTAAATGGCCTAAAGTACCATATGTTTCTTAATAAAAAACCATGTAAAAACCTACATTAATAAACTGAACTCAAAGAAAAGTTGCCCCAAGACAGCTCTAACTAAGCCTTTTTATGGGCTTGCCAACAATTTCAAGATTGTTTTAATGAAAAAAATTTATGTTCCTGTCTTCATAGACCACAGCACACCAGTTCCCCCTACCTCTACCTCATTCACCCCTAACCCACTCACCCCAACCCCCAGGACCAGCCAATTCCCTAGTGCCCTACAGAAGGGGTCACTCATACCATGGTAAGTAGTTCACTGGAAGGGTTGAGCCATCTGGTAACCCCCTCTATATGCATACACACGTGTGCACAAATGCACACACAGGCTCACACACATGTGACCAAGCAGCCCCTTTCAAGTCCTGCTAACATTCCCAGATGCCACATTGCCTTTCATTCCCACTCTATACTTGTTGAGTACTGTGCTCCACAGAATGGATTGAGGGGACTACACGGTCAAATGATTTTAAAAGGGAAAATTCCCTGGAGCCCATTTTAATGGACCACAAGTATGTTCTAGATTTAAGCTTTCTCAGTGTGTAAGAGAGGAAAGAACATGTTTTTCAGTCTGACATTAATCATTCTATATGTCATTGTTTGTTTACTTTCTGCTCTTGGCTACTGGATGGAAATTCCTTGAAACTGGATTAGTCTGAGTTGATTACATATAGTGCACAGCCTCATGTCTTGTCTGCCAGTGAGCCTTCCCATCTGTATATATAGGTCTGATTACTTTTCAGTTCCAGTTTGGCCACAGGTTGGCTTTAAGTTAATAATAAATATTTGTTTGGGGGGTTCTGGGGAGGTGGCTCAGCAGGTATGAGCACCTGCTGTGCAAGCATGAAAACCTAGGTTTGAACCCCAGAGCTCATGTAAGAAGTCAAGCATGGCCACACACACCTGTAACCCCAACACTGAGGGACAAGGTGGAAGTCATTGCTGGGGATCCTTGGTAAAGCCAATCTAAAACTGGGGCTCTCTTGATTCAGGTTCAGTGAAAGACTCTATCTCAGGAAAATAAGGAGGAAAAGTTATAAAGAATACCTGATCTCTTCCTCTGGGCTCTGCATATGTGTTCACAGAGCACACATATGCATAACACACACACATACCCCACAGCCCAGTAACAACAACAACAACAACAAAATTTAAGAATGGAAAAGAAAAGTTATGGCTACAAGTAATAACTGTATGATAAAAACTTCATGAATGAATAATACCTGATTCTGTTTGTTCTGCTATAGAAAGATACTCAGACAATATGACTAGAGTCTGAGAGGTGAAGATCAATGAACTTGCAAGTTTAGTGTTTGTTTAGGACTTGGTCTCTACTACCATGATGGTATATCAAATTCTTTCAGGAGAGAAACATGCTAGGTTCTCACATGACAGAAGTGTCAGAAAAGGCAGAAGACCCTACCTTCCTTTCCTTCTCTGGCACTTTTTATTCCCTTCATCACTTTTTAAGGCATCGGGTCCCATTGATAAGGGCTCCATCCCCAATGACTAATCACCTCCAAAGTCTATTGCATTAGGGATTAAGTTTCAACATGAATTTTGGATGGGGATCATCCACACCATAGCAGTCATTTTATTTACTGTTACTAAAGCTTGCTCATATAGCCGAGGCTATTTGCCCCCTCTGAACTTAGCTTTCTCATCCATCCAATCTTTATACAGGTTGGTTTTTTCCAGTTCTCTTTTCAAAATAGAAGACCACTCTGCTCTTTACCACCTATCTGAACTCAATATCACTTGGTCACACATAAGATAACACTGCCAAAATAAATCCTCATAGATATCATGGTTTGGACAGAATAATCACACGCTCTGCATCTTTCTTTTCATCTTTTTCTTTTGTTACTGATTCTTAATGTATTTAATTTTGAGCAATGCTAGCTTGTTGCCACAGAGTTCCTGAAAAGAAAAGCACAACCTCATAACTCTTCACAGTTCTGCATACAGGAAGGTATTACCTAATATTTGGACATAATATAAAGGTAAAAGTTAGGCACAGGGCTGGAGGGATGGCTTAGCAGTTAAGGTGCTTGCCTGCAAAGCCAAAGGACCCAGCTTCAATTCCCCTGGACGCACGTTAGCCAGATGCACAAGGGGGTGCTCGCATCTGGAGTTTGTGCCCATTCTCTCTCTCTGCCTGCCTCTTTCTCTCTCTGTCACTTTCAAATAAATAAAAATGAAAATAAAGTTGGGCACAAAATGGGCTGTTGTTAGGCATGACATCACTTCCCACCTACAGTTATACTCTATAAGCTCTAGGTTCTTTCTTTCCATCTTTCTTTCTTTCTTTCTTTCTTTCTTTCTTTCTTTCTTTCTTTCTTTCTTTCTTTCTTATCTTACTTCCATCTTTTCTTTCTTCCTTTTGTTTTATCATTTGGAAGATTTTGTATTTAGGATATCTTTTAAACATTTTCACATTTTTCTATAGAGACAGAAAGACTAGGTATATTCTTGTGTGACCACAGAAGCAGTCAGCAATAGGCGACAGTCACAATGATGAAATCCTTGACCTGTCCCAGCCATTAGGACGTAGTAATAAAAAGTAATTCTGTCTTGCTTTTAATCCCAGCACTTGGGAGGCAGAGGTAGGAGGATCACCATGAATTTGAGGCCACCCTGAGACAACATAGTGAATTCCAGGTTAGCCTGGGCTAGAGTAAGACCCTACTTCGAAAAACCAAAACAGGAAGAAAAAAAAAAAGTAATTCTGCCTAGATGGCAGGAGTGCAGCACCTTTGTAAGCATGCTAACAGAGGGGGGCTAGCGGGGGCGGTGACTCGGCATGAGAAGCTCATTCTAAGTGGATCACTAGACTAAATGACATATGACAAAAATGAAAAGCTGGGGTGGGGCTGGTACCTATTAAAAGCTGTTCAGATTCCTGGTCTACTTAGGCTAAATGAGTTCACACACTATTCTAGAACTGGGACCAGTGAACCCAATATTAAGTCAGCTCCTACCTAAGCAGACGGCACCTGACACACACAGAAAATACCTTTCGGTCAGGTCTTCTTTATGGCTTTGCCTTAGAGGTGTTCTCCTAAGCCCCTTGTCCTGTCTTTTCTTCTTCTTCTTTTATCATCAGACCAGTTTTCTCCCCTCTCTGGTTTTCATCTACATGAAAAGGTTCTGACCCTTGACTTTTCTTGACTCCCAGGCGCTGCACATGCCCTGGCTTTTGCTTTTCTGCTTGATGTCTGATTTTTTTTTCTTTGCCTTGATCTTAATTTATATTTGAACCAAATTTCTAAGTGCATGAAAATTTACTATGATGCTTATGTTACTGAGGTCTGGATTCACCTGCATTTAAATCCTGATTTGTACTAACTTGCACACCATGGCCAAGTTTATTCTTCTAAGTGTCATCTTAACCAACTACTAAATGTCATAATTACAGCAGCTGTGCAATTAGATGTTGGCGTGTGGCTTCTGCCCAGTATGGGTCACAACAGTTATGATTTCATGGGCTCTCAGCTCAATCTCGACTCTCTGCTATTTCCTTGAGATGGAGTCTCTCACTAAACTCAGAGCTGCTGCTTTTTTGTGCCTTTTTTTCAAGTCAGACTGGTTGACCAGCAAGCCCCAGTGTTTCTCCAGTCCTTACTCCTCACAAGTCTGGGGTTGCAGGCATGTGTGGTCACATGCAGCTGTTTATGTGGATGCTGAGGATTGAACTTGGGCTCCTTAAGGCCCTCAGGCTCTCACGCCTACATGCCAACATGTTTTACTCACTGGTCCATCTCCCCAGCCTCCCCAAATGAAACCTTAACTTGGGTTTCCCTTGTTCAGTACAATGGCTCTGCCCCAGCTGGTTTATTTAAAACACCTTTTCATATGCCAAGTCCTACTTGCAGATTCAGTTGCATTATAAACCTGAGAGCACAGCTCTCGCAAAGAACACTTTAGATTCTGAGTGTGATGGTCTCAAGTCTCAGAATTCAAGAAGTCTTTTAAAATTAAAAGAAATAAGATAGCGCCCAGTGTGATATCATCAATATTCAAAAGCAGTTGTCACAATTACACAGCTACAACAGGGACAAGACAGCTAGCAGACACACAGAGCCCTCAGGTCCCGTCCATCTGATCCATCTGTGAGGGGCAAGCCTGTAGAATGAATGTGTGACTAAATTCATGAATTTGTGAGTTTAGAAGTCTATCCAGCAAAGTGAGATCATTTGTCAGTGTTGCAAAATCACCACTCACTACTATGTTTAGCATTATTATTCTGTTTCAGAACAGCCAACTTAAAGAGAAACAGATATCATATGGGTCCAGACAAGAGGGCTGAGGAGATGTTTTTGATGAAACAGGCACAGTGCATTCTTGTTAGCCATTGGCTATTTCCTGAAGATGTCCATCAATCTAAAATTCACCAGACTCCTGGAAGTAGGACTTGAACCAAACCTAACTTCAAATCAGTATTCAAATAGAACTAAACCCACATGTTAATGTTTCAGCAAACCATGAACTGAACCAACTTTCCCAGAGTAAGAAAAAGAAACGACTGAAATAATTTGATTTGAAGCCAAAACTTTATGTTATGTTGAAATTATTGAACTGGAACAAAATCAGATCAAAATATTCCCTGAACTGGATTTTAAAATAAATAAGCACATACATTTTTTATTTCTTTCCAATTGAATCCCTGACTACAAATATGACTTGCTTTAGTGCATATGATATTTAGTTCATCACATACATGCATACATATGGTTTATCTTGGGTGATATTTTTCTGCTTCAATTTTCTTTATACAAAGGGAATAATGATGCATACATAATTCAGTAAAGTTACTATAGGATTAAATGAAATAATCAGATATAAGCAAGCATTTGTTATTAGTGTCAAATGGCAATCATCAGATCTAAATTGTGTCCAGCACACAAGGGGTCGAATTTGTTTTAGGTCCTCCAATATGCTCATTGACCACCAGAGGGCAGCAAAAAGGTGGAAACCCCTTCCCTGGAACTGACCACCCAACTTGTCCTATATTTAAGTACAAACATGGGGGCTTACTATGTGCTAAATACACTGAAAGCCCAGTGCTTACACAAATATATTGACTAAAACAATGTGCATAGGTAGATTCTGTTATTATTTACATATATTGCATGAAGAAACTGAGGCAAAGAGAGGTAAAGAAATTTATCTGAAGTCACACAACTAGGCAGATGTCAGGGGCAGGACTGGACCCCCAGCAGTCTTGCTATGGGGCCCTACTCTTAACATGCTGCCATATGACATACTTCTTGGTTACCACCAACCTGGGAGACATTCGAATCTCGTTCACTGGCCTGGGTGAAACTGAAACCTAGGATGACCTTGTAGTCTGACCACAGGTCAGGGACCAGAGTGAAGACCATCAAAACCTGAACTAGAGGAGCTTGGGTGATCAATACTAGTGTAAAGGGATAACTCCAGGCACCACATTAACCAAGTAAACTTGGGGGAAATTGAGCAATGGGCAAGAACATGGAATTCAGGCCTAAATGCAGAAAAACTATCAGGACAGTTGCTCTTGACAAAAAAAAAAAAAGTAATTATCGTCATGGTAGCTGAGTCCAACTGGCCCATTCAACATGTATTCAAATTGAAAGAGCCAATACTAGCAAGACAACAGGGAGCTGAATCCATTCCATTCTCTCAACAATTTACATTTTTTATTGTTTGCTTATTTTCAAAAATGAAAAAAAAAAATCTGTCATCCTAATCATCACAGCTAAGTCTTTCAAAATAACAGCCACACTAATTTCCAAACATCTTATTTTCCTATTTGCTCTGCAGCTCACTCCAGTCAGACTTCTAAATTCACTCCTTCACTTAAACAGACCACCAAGGTGGCCAATCCTCAGCCAAATGCCAGTTGCAATACCCACTTGTCAATCTTTTCAGGTGTGCCTGCGGCATATGACATTGTTGGGCACACCTTCATGAAACTCCTTACCTCTCCATGGTTTAAAATCTCCTGTTTGAAAATCTTCAATCCTAGATCTATTTGTCTCCCCCACCCCCACAACTGTGAACACCATGTTTTAGTCTTCTGGCTAGCTTCTTTTCCCACCATCAAATTTTCCTACTTGTCAAAAATAACACAACTCTTCTAACTGGTCTCCTGACTTCAGCCTGGTTGCTCCTACCCATCCTCAATAAATACTAATACTAACCCTTGCTGCTAATCTGTCTGTGTTTCTCCTTTGCTTCAAGACATCCTTTGGCTCCTGTTCTCCACATAATGAAAATTATTTACTGTGGTAATCAAGATTACTCTTGGCTCCTGTTCTACCTTTCCATATGGTTCTAGCACTGTCTGCACATGTGCCCTTAGTTGATGCACAATACTAAAGGCCATTTAAATTCCCATAGCTTTGTTTTGTAAGCCTCTTTCCTTTTGAACCTTCAAAATTCAGTTTAGTTGTTTCTTATAAAGATTACTCTGAAATCTTTTCCTGGCGAAAGAGATACTGGTGACTCCTGAGGGCACCGAGGCACTTGAACCACCAGGTGATCGTGAGTTGATCACAGCCATAGATCTCCTGTAAAGATGACAACCTCTTTCAGTGAAACTCAGGTGATATCCCCAGAATCTAGCAGACACATGTACTATAAATAAATGTTCAAATGCGTTGTGTGTGTGATGTGTGTATTGAGCATGTATGTGTGCAAGTGTGTATGCACATGTGTGCATTTGCAAGAGATCAGCATTCTGTCTCTTCTTCAATCACTCTTCATTTTATTTTTTGAGACATGTTCTCTCACTGAATGCAGAGTTCACTAATTGGGCTCGCCAGGCTAGCCAGTATGTCCCAGGGATACTTTTGGCTCTATTTCTAGCACAGGTACTTGCCACTATGTCTGGCTGTTATGTGGGAACTGGGGATATGAACTCAGGTCCTCATGCTTATGCAGCAAGCATTTACCAGTGAGCCGTCTCCCCAACCCAGTAAGGAATTTTCTTAAGAGCTAAGAAAGCAACCAGTAGGAGAAACCAAGACACTGTAATAGCTTACATGATAGTAGGTAGTTTGAATTGGAATACTGGCTTTGAATCTATCACATTAGTTCTTACAGGTCTGAAGCACAGAGGTGATGCTGAAAGGCATAGATTATAAATCAAAAGAGAGTCATCATATTGATTTTATTTCGTTATCAATGAGAAGGCCCTGAGAATGTTAATGAAAACCAGCAGGGGCCAGCTGCACAGTGGGCCAGTCAGAGAGGGGGCTGTCTGCTCAGCCCCAGAGAGCAGCCTGTGTGGCTGGCTTTCCTCTGCACCACACCACTCAGCCGAACAAGTCCTGACAGTTTAACATGGAACAGAAAGTGTGCTCCCTGGGTAGGTAGCAGAACATTTAACATATTTGACTAGAGTCATGTGGACCTCGTTTTTTTTTGTTGCCGTTGTTATTGTTGTTGTTTGCTTGTCTTGCTAAAAAAGAGTAGAATTTGTTCACTTTGCCTCATTCCCATTCATTTAGCAATTCCATAGTCAGAGACGATGTGTATAGATGACTTCCTCATTTGTTTAGTAAAACTAGCCAGGTGTGGTAGTACACTCCTTCAAGCCCAGCACTCAGGAGGCTGAGGTAGGAGGATCGTTGTGAGGTCAAGGCCACCCTGAGTCTACATAGTGAATCCCAAGTCAGCCTGGGCTACAGTGAGACTTCACCTCGAAACACAACAACAAAAGTAACAAAAAGTCTTCATGAAGTTTATCGCATTGCTCTATTGTGTTGTCCTGGTGGAACTGGGCTCCATTCAGGAGAGTCACAGTCTGCAGGCAATGGCTGTGTGGACTCTACTCACCTGCTCTCATAGTTCTGAGGAAGTGTCACTCACAGGCTCAAGTGTTTGAGCTGTTAGTTCCTGGGTGGTTATGCTATGTGGGGAGATGACAGAACCTCTGGACGTGTGACATGCGCACAGAGGTGGGTCATGAGGAGTCTTTTTTAAGGTTGTACTTGCTTCTGTCTCTAGTCTCTTTTCTCTGCTCCCTGGTCTGTTTGGTATGTGAGAAGCCATCACCACATGCGCCCTCTTCTACAGACCCTGCTCCTGTCACCGTGCCTTCTGCAATAATGGACTGAAACTCCCCTGAAACCATGATCCAAAACAAACTTTTCTTCTCTTGTGTTCTTTCTGTCAGGTAATTGCCATAGTAATGAGAAAAGAAACAACACCCTTGCTGAGAACATTGTTGTTTTTTTGTTTTGTTTTGTTTTTTTTTTATCATGGCTATGATGGTGTAGTAAATATGCACGTCTACTTCTAATCATGTCTATTCTCTGACCAAGAGCAAACCTTCAGATTTGCTGGTGAAGTAGAATCAGGTTGTAGCAATGCAAGCTTCTATTACTCCAAGTCAGCAATACAGGGCATTTCCCATCCTCCTACTAGACTTGCCTCTGGTTACCAAGGCAATATGGTGATTACGCACATGTCTTTGCACCCAACATTCTGAGTTCAAATGCTAGTGCTTAAAGTTCTTAGTCATGTGACATTCAGTCAAGTTACTTAACCTCTATATTTGTCAGTGATCTCAACTATGATGTTGGGATAATAATACCTTCCTTGGAGAGTTGCTGTAATAAGAAAATGCCTATAGAATACTTGGCATTGAGCCCAAATCAGCACTTTGTTAAAATGAACTGTTTAAAGTTTTAAAAACTGAATTGGCTCTTAAGGAGGTTCACATCAACCCAAGTTGAGTGTGCCTTCACAGCTGGCCTAAAACATTTGGCAACCCCAGGATGACTGCCTTGATGGTAATGGCACAGACCCATGTCAGCTGATAAGAAAGAACAGATCCATTCCATATGGATGAAGATAATCTCTCTAGCAGGCACAAGCAATGTTTGCTACTGTGAGCATCAATGAGCCATTGTTGATTTGGTATGAAACCTGGATTGCTCAGTTTGTTCATATATAAAGTGATCTATTAACAAGGTCTGCATTGTCCTCTCTTTTGAGTGATGAGGTAAACAAAGGGTTGACAGTCTAGGTTGTTGGGACTAGAGTCTTGCATCTAACAGCATCCTATATCTCAAATACTAGATCAAGATGAAAAAGAACAAATCGAGCCAACTTCCCATGTATAAAACTAAACATTTGATTTTCAAATTCCAGAACAAGTTCTCAGGATTGACCACTGAAAAACATTTTTCCTGGATTTTCTTCTCTAATATTAGATGCATAAATCATAGAATAAAAGTGTTGTTCCTTCAGCTACTCTTTCTTTTTAAATTCATAGTTTTTTGTTCATTTTTTATTTATTTATTTGAGAGTGACAGAGAGAGAGAGAGAGAGAGAGAGAGAGAGAGAATGAGTGTGCCAGGGCTTCCAGCCACTGCAAACGAACTCCAGACACATGTGCCCCCTTATGCATCTGGCTAACATGGGTCCTGGGGAATCGAGCCTTGAACCGGGGTCCTTGGGCTTCACAGGAAAGCACTTAACCACTAAGCCATCTCTCCAGCCCTCTTCAGCTACTCTTAAGTATTATTTCCGTTCATATATGTAAAGTAGACCTACAGAGAGAAAGGAGAAGCAAGGGAAGGTTAATTAAAAAAGGTTTGAAAATCTTCCCAGATGTCACAACTGCAACTATTTTAAAGTAGTCTTTTAAGGGAGGTGCTAGAAAACCATTGCAAAGGCACTTTAATACAGATCATGTAAAATAAAATTAAGAATCTATTTCTACAAGAACAACATGTCTGAGACTTTAACTCAAGCCTCAAAATCAGTATGGCATGTAAAGATGGATTAGTCAGGAATTAGAAAAGCATATTGTGGTGGTTTGAATGCACCCCTCATAGCCTCATTTAAATTTTTTTTTTTTTTTTGCTTGGGGGGTTGGTTTTGGTTTTCTCAAGGTAGGGTCTCACTCTAGCCCAGGCTGACACACTCTGTAGTACCAGGCTGGCCTTGAATTCACAGTGATCCTCCTATCTCTGCCTCCTGAGTACTGGGATTAAAGGCGTGTACCACCTCATGTATTTTGAATACTTGGTCCCCAACTGGTGGCAATTCAGGAGGTAGAGTCTTGCTAGAGGACATTTGTCACTGGAGCCAGACCTTGAGTTTTATTGGTTCAGCCTTACTTGGTATTCATATCTTACCTCACTCTCTCTGCTACCTCTATGTTGCTATATGATAATGTGAGCTAGCTTCCTGCTCATGCCATGCTTTCTCTACCATGATGAAACACCCGTTCAAAACTATAAACCTGAAATAAACCTATTCCTCTCATAAGTTACTTCTGGTTAGGTGATTTGTCCCAAAACTGAGATGGTAACTAATACAATATAGATATATACATGTCCATGCCTGTATGCCTATATAAATGCCTGATATCTAGACCACTGATCAGCAAAAATGTGGCAAGTTAATAAATTGTTTTTCAGTCCATCCTACAAATCTCTCTTATTCATCCTGGAAATATACAAAAGGAGAGTAAATTCTAGGGAATGTAGTTTGACTTAGCCAAGTTGACACCAGAATTCAACCACAGATAGACATCAGGCCTCTCTATCCCTATCTTCTTTGTAAATTCTCCTTGGAGAAATTTTTTTCCATACTAGAATGTTTTAAAAGTCAAGAGGATAAATATTTCTTACCTCATCATATTATTGCATTATTGTGATAGTTACAATATAAAAGTAATTATTATTTTTTTTCGGTTCTTTGAGGTAGGGTCTCACGCTATCTCAGGCTGACCTGGAATTCACTATGCAGTCTCAGGGTGGCCTCAAACTCCTGGTGATCCTCATATCTCTGCCTCTCAAGTGCTGGGATTAAAAGAGTATGCCACTATGCCTGGCTCTTATTAATTTTGAATACTCCAAACTCTAAGTAAAATTCTCAAGGCTTGAGAAAGACCATGTCAAGAGTCTTACAGAAATTCATTTATTCTAGCAATATTTTCTCTGGTGATATGCACATAAACACATGACTCTGCAGTCCATAAGCTTCATTTCAGTTTCAGGTTCTCTGTATTTTCAATGTTCAATAAATGTCATATCTTGGCAGGGTCATATCTTGACAGGATGTTCTATGTGTTACAAGTATGTCTGCCCACACTGTCCACTCTGGGAACCTATGGTGTGGAGAGTAAGAGATCCCATTGCCTGCCACCAAGTCACCTGGAAAGCATCAAGCCAGGACTGCTTAGCTGCTCTTGAAAGTGATGTGTGTCTTACTTTTCCAATAACTGTAGTGTATTGGGAAATTAGAAATGAATATTACCATTTTAACCAACTCTTTAAAATAAGAAAGTAAAGAGTGATCACATGGCAATATTAAATATTTTTCATTATATTTTCTAATAATTCTCAAGCACTGGTATCCATAAAAGTATTCATAATGTGTTTATTGAGACCAGTAATCAATGCAGGATGGAATTTTCTATATAACTTAGGCAGCCTAGGTTTGATGGAACTCTGCCCTTTTGCTGGAACATAAACTTGACTCCCTTTTTTGGGCATGGAGGTAGTAAAACACAAGGGGACTTCCTAATGGAAATGAGACTATTCTCATTAAAGTAAATGAGACCAGTTAATGTGGGTGAGAGCGATTTAGAATTCACACACCTCTTGCAAATATGTTCTTGGTTTACTTTTAAAGAGTAAATGGGTTTAGTAAATATTGCCAGGTATAATAAATCATAAAACATTTAACACCGATTTGTCAAATGTAGTTTACATGAACTAGCACTTAGCGTTATTTATGCAAGGCTGAATGAAATGGCTGATATGTTAGGAGGGTTTTTAGCCAGTTGGGAAACATGCAGTGAGCAAAACATTGTTCTGGGTGGTATGTTGGTTATAGAAAATTACATGGCACTACATCATCTCCATTATGCTTAGTGTCTGGTTGCAATACCCAATCTACAGAGTAAAACATAATAGAAAGGCCTGTCCACATCAGCTAGTTTCTGTTAAACCTCAGATTCACCAGTTCTTATCTAATTCCACCCATCACCACAGTTTTCCACCATCTATCAAAAATCCCTTGTCCCATTATCTCAAACATTTATTCTTCCATTTTGCATTCTATTTCTAACATGTCCAATTTTCAGCACTGCATCTCTTATCTTGGATGGCATCACAATATTTTGGGACCAGATTTTGCTCTACTTTTTGAATATGGATGTTAGTTATAGCTTAACTATGTAGAGTCATTCTGTGTAACAACCTGATGCAATTCAATTCATATCCTGGAACTTTCCCCACCACATGCTGATTTGGTTAATGTCCTTATCCAATGTGTTCTGTCACCATCCAAGTGTATAGGTTCACAGAGATGCCATGGAAATATGCGCCAGTTTATTCATAAGGTAGAACAGAGGGAAGAGGAACTTATCAGTAAAATCATGCTAAAACTGAAGCTCTAGGAGGCCAGAAAGCTGCCAGACTGACCACAGTCTCAACAAGTAAGTGCTTACTAAAACCATCAAACATTTCTGTCATGGGCACCAACTTAGCTTCATGAGCAGAACAAGATTGCAATGATTAATGTTAAAATGCTCTGATATGTTCAGAAACCTCTGAGTTATTTCCTTATGAATAGGGTATTCACTCAATTTCATGTTACTCTTCTATGTGTTAACTCTGCAATCAGGAAGTTTAGGTTGATTATTTTGATTCAGAAACTTTATGATAGGGGCAAAAGTTCTGGGGGAAAGAGATTAAGGTGTACTGAGATGTTACCATGATTGTAAAATTTGACCCAGTATCATTGGATTCAGGGGGTACAAGGGAAAAATATCTCTTTTTACATTAAAAAACATAGATGAAGATCTCAGGCAGGAGGCAATTATTAAATTATTTTTTCTCTTAATGTTGTGCATCTTATTAATAAGTATTAAGTCTTGTTCAATTCCTTTTATTAATTATGGACATATTTAATATAGATACATAATGTGTTGGTACCATCATTTCCCTCATCCCTGTCCCCTTTCCAAAGGATGCCCTCCTCATTGGGGTCACATGTTATCCTTGTGGGGGTTTTGGTTATGTGTTATGGGTGCAGCAGTCAGTTGCTGGGGAGAGGCAGTGCCTCTGGACATGATGTTGCAACTTCTGGCTCTAATAATCTTTCTGTCTCCTCTTCCATAAAATTCCTTGAGCCATGTTGGGTGTGTTTTAAGTCCACTTCAGTGATGGAGTCTTAGGATCCTAGCAGTACTCTTAAATGGTGACAGCAGGTTAGCATCTGGCTCACCAGAATAAATTTGAGGGTTTAAGACTATTTTTCATTGCAGCTATATTTAATAGTGTTGTTTTGTGGGACAAAATGACACTAGAACTCTAGGAGTGGAGGAAAAAGTTCAGAATATTAAATGGTTAGAAAAAGAGACTCCAGAAACCAAACCAAAGGAAGTCTATTTCCCAAAGGAGTTCTGGCCTTCTGTATCAAATGAGTGTTCCACCCACCACCAGACCTTTGCTTTGCTATACTTTTCATTTGTTGTCCCCTGGTGGCAAATGTGTAAATGATTAAACTTATAGCCCTGCCATCGGATCCCTTCATCTCCAAGGTTACAGATTTCAACAGGAAACTCTGTTAAGATCAAGCCTTGGTTATAGTCTACTCAGATTTTCTTTCATAGTCTTGTCCTGAGGACACACTGTGTTCTGATACTACTAATACTATGGCAAACACCAGAGGTATCTCCTTGGCTCAACTTTGACTTCAGCTGTAGCTCTGGTGAATATCCTTAGTTCTCCTTCCACTTCAAGCACTTACTTGAAAGTTCCTGTTTTTACACATTCCAATCCCAGGTTCTTTTCCATTACTGTGACAACTTGTTACTGGAGCAAATACAACTTGGGAGCAGAGAAGAATTGATGTTCCCATAGAAAATTCAGCTTTTATTATTCTTGATACATAGTTCTGTGCATTTTTTTAACTTCTAAAGGATCACAGTGGAATGGAACTCTATTTTACATTCTGATTGCTTTCCTTTTTATCTGTTGTGCTTTTCCAAATATCTCATAATATTGTATGGAATTGCTTTCCAAATAAACTGCCTATAATATATACTAGCTATACTAGACTCATCTCCAAATTCTAGAAGGCAAACTAATACCATTACTAAGACAGAAGTACTCCTTCTTTTCTCTTACACACACACACACACACACACACACACACACACACACGTACACACAGTCATTCATATGTGTGTACAAAAGTAATATATATTTTTCATAAGCCACCAGAGACAGACCTTCCCCCAGCTATTTTATTACATTATGAAAATTTATTTTTAAAAGAGTAGATAGGGAACATTTGCTTCTCTCCTGCAATGATTAATTACTATGGGAATAGTCCATCTAATAGGAAAGTAGGAAAAAAAATAGATAAAATGACAGTGATGGTTAATTTCTAGTTGCCAACTTGACAGGGCTTAAATTTACCATGGAAACAAATCTCTAGGAATGTTCATGAAGGATTTCCTAGGTTAGTTGGGATGAAAAGTCCCACCTTAACTATAGGATCACCATTCTTTGGGCTGGAGTTGTGGATTGAATAAAAAGGAGAAAGGCATTTGGGCAGCAGCATTCATAACTCTCCTTCCTGACAGTGGACACAATGTGAACAGCTGTTCCATGGTCCTGCTTCCATGCCTTCACCACCATGATGGTCCATAACCTCAAACTGTAACTGAAAGAGCACTTTCCTGCTTACACTGTTTCTGTCAGGTGTTTGGTCACAAGTATGAAGAAGGTAACTAACACAACTACTGTTTACAGGCATTGACCAAATATCAACATTAACAATGATTCCTAAGAAAATGGAAGAAAATCTAGTAAGTTCTTAAAATGTTAATAGTTTTCTGACTGAAGGCACTTCTGAATGCAGTTCAGAAAGCATTAGTCCAGAGCCTCCAGAACTTGCTGAATAGAGGAACCAGAATGTAGTTCCAGGAAACTATGGTGTTGAGGAGTTGCAGGGAGAGAACTAGAAATAGAGGCAATCAATAGAGTAAGAGTTTTGGAAAATATGAAGTATGCCCTGAAATTATTTTTTAAAAGAACATATGTATATTCATGAGCAGAAATTCTCTGAGGGCAGAGAAATACATACACAAACATAGGCTGCAATTAATGAATTCCCAAAGGACAGCCATTATGGAGAGACTTTGTAATTTGCAGGGACTACAAAGGGACTTCAAAAGTCTTTTGCCTTTGTAGAACTAAACTATTCTAACATAAAGGATTCTATACACCTGACACCAGAAATTAAAATTATGCCACAAACAGATCAAATTGGTTCAAAAAACCTGAACTGTATGCCAGGATAAATCCCAACTCTTCAAAGAAATTGAACAAACATATAACTTGATAATATAAAATTCATATTAGTTAGCATCCAGTAGTACTGGAAATCTTAACGAAAGCAGTAAGTAGAGAAAAAGAAATAAAAGAGATACGAATTGGAAAGGAGGATGTCAAACTCTCCCTGTTGGTAGATTATAAGATTCTGTATCCAAGAGACCCTAAAGACTCCACCAGGAAACTCCTAGAGCTGATAAATACTCTCAGCAATGGGTTAGAAGGATGGCTTAGTGTTTAAGGTGTTTGCCTACAAAGCCAAAGGACCCAGGTTTGATTCCCCAGGACCCATGTTAGCCAGATGCACAAAGGGGCATATGTATCTGGGGTTCATTTGATGTGGGTGGAGGCCCTGGCATTCTCTCTCTTTCTCTGTCAAATAAATAAATAAATATAAATAAATGAATGACAAAAAATACTCTCAGCAAAATGACAGGATACAAAAATTAACACACAAAATTCAGGAGCCTTTTATGACAAAAATATTTTAAAAATCAGAGAAATAATCCCATTCATAAAAGTTACACACACACAACACAAAATTAAATATCATGGAATATCCCTAACCAAGAGGAAGTTACAAATGTCTACAATAAAAACCATAAAACACTGGAGAAAAAACTGAGGTAAACATCAGAAGATAGAAAGATCTTCCATATTCATGGATTGGACAAAATAATATAGTGAAAATTATAATTACACATAAAGCAATACACAGATTCAATGCAATGCCAATTAAAATTCTTCATAGGACCATTCTTCACAGAAATAGAAAAAAAATAATAATAACATTCTTTTGAAGTACAGAAGGTCTCACATAACAGAAAATGCACTTAGCCAAAAACAAAACTGCTAGAGGTATAACCATTCCTAATTTTAAGTTATACTATAGACACATAGTAATAAAACCAGTCTGATACTGGCATAAAAACAGTCACATAGATCAATGGAATAAAATAGAATGACTAAGTATAAACTCATGTAAGTGTAGCCATCTGATTTTTGACAAAGAGGCCAAAAACATTGGCTAAAAGACTGCATTTTCAACACATGCTGTTTGGAAAACTAGATATCTACATGTAGAAGAATAATTCTAGACCCTTATCACATATACACAAAAATCAACTCCAAATGGATCAAGGTTTCCCTGTGAAAGACATAAAAGGTCCAAGATACACATAGGTAAGAACTTTCTGAATAGGACTCCAGTGGCCCAGGGAATAATATAATCAACACATGAGGTCTCATGGAAATAAAAAGCTATTTTGCAATGAAGGAAACCATCAAACAAGTCAAGAGACAGCCTGCAGAATGGGAGAAAATATTGGCTATTTATATATTTGACCAAAGAGTTAATATCTAGAATAGATCAAGAACCCCAAAAAATTAAGCAATAAATAAAGCAATCAAAAATGGGCTGGAGAACAGAACAGAGAATTCTCAAAAGAAAAAATAGAAAGGACTAATAAACTTTTTACAAAATGGTCAACATCTTTAGCTTTCTGGGAAATGCATGTTTTGGAGATTCCATCTCACACCATTCAGATTGGCTATTATCAAAAATTCAAATGATGACAGATCTGGTGAGGATGTGGGAGAAGAGAAATTACCTATACATTATTGGCAGGAGTGTAAACTGGTACCACCACGAGTGGGAATCAGTATGGAGGTTTCTCAAACACCTAAAAATACATCTAACATAGATCTGGCTCTACCACTCCTGAGCATATGCACTAAGGACTTTATACTTTTCTATAGAGATATATGTGCAGCCCTGCATGTTGCTGTATTCATAATAGTTAAGATATGGAATCAGCCTAGATGCCCACCAAAACTGATGAATGGATAATGAAAATATGGTACATATGCACAATGGGGTTTTATTCAATTTTAAATAAGACTGAAAGTATGAAATTCGCATGAAAATAGATGGATCTGGAAAAAAAATATATACTCTATGAGGTAACTTAGGCTCAGAAAGGCAAATGCTGTATATTCTCTCTCATGTGTCAATCCTAGCTTTGAATTTCTTTGTTAGCTAATGAAAATAATGAACATAATATTTAAGAAAAAAAATAGATTTTAGGCAGAAACACCTTTCTGGAGTGGAGAATGCTGATCCCAGAAGCCTTATGTGGTTGCAGGAAAACTCCAATGCCGGAGTGGGTCACTCCCCTGTAAGTTGTTGGTCAGAGAGCCCCATGAACCCTCCCCACCCACAAAAACATACAGGCTCTTGCCAGTGCTCTTAGTAGCCCACCAGAACTAGATGGTAAGATCCTATTGCTGAAGACACCACATGCTTCCAACACAGGACACAAAGAAATCACGCTGAAAATGAGCTGGAACCCTCCTCCCTATTGGCTAGATGACATAGTGCTAAAAGTGCTCTATGCAGGCTGCTGGGGGTGGAAAGTCATCAACAGTCTAAACCAGCAGCAGATCCTGAAAATTGGCCATCCAGGCAAGATGTTCTTACTGGTACTGTAATGACAGGTCAGTTATGATGGATAACCAACTGCTCCCTATTTGGATTTGAAGCCTGCTCCATGGGGTAAGAAGAGGACTCCATGTCATGTACTGATAATTCAGTCAAAACCTATGGCTGAGATGGAGAGGTTTCTCAGTGGTTAAGGTTCTTGCCTGCAAAGCCTAATGACCTGGGTGTGATTCCCCAGTACCCACTTAAAGCCAGATGCACATTGGCACATGCAGCAGGAATTGGTTTGTGGTGGGGAAAGGCCCTGGCATGCCCATCCTCTCTTCTTCTCTCCTCTCCTCTCTTTTCCTCTCCTCTCCCCTCTTCTTTCTCTTCTCTTCTCTTCTCTTCTCTTCTCTTCTCTTCTCTTCTCTTCTCTTCTCTTCTCTTCTCTTCTCTTCTCTTCTCACTCCTTGCTTGTAAATAAATAAATATATGTATTTTAGGAAAATCCTATGGCTTAGAATGTCATAGGCCTTAGGGAAGAAGCTACCACTGTTCTTTGGCCAAATTGATGCATTCTGTCTATCAAATTGTCCTCTAAACAGGCTTCATACTCACAGATTAGGACTATTCTGACTTTTGGTTAGAGAAGCTGCTTTTTGCATATGGTGATGAATCCCAGGGAGAACCAAGACTCACCTAGAAGATGATCCTGCCTAGCACTGGGTGAAACATTTCTATCACAGCCACCACACACAGGGAACATTGCAGAGGAGGTGAAAATTATGCATTGTAAAAGACCAGAAAATGATAAATGACATCTATAAAATATAGAAAGACAAATGAACACTTGATTAAAATCTGCAGCAATGATCTGGGTATGGTGGTGCATGCCTTTAATCCCAGAACTTGGGAGTAAGAGATAGGAGGGTCTCCATGAGTTCAAGGCCACCCTGAGACTACATAGTGAATTCCAGGTCAGCCTGGGCTAGAATAAGACCCTACCTTGAAAAAAATAATCTACAGCAATGAAAATAGCTTTCAGTATTGAGGGTTAAACAAAGAAGTTTTCAAATATCAGGCCTCCGTAAAGAATTCTTACAGAAGGCTTTTCAGGTACAAGGATAATATTTGTTACCATGACAAAAAAACCTTAGAGAAACCATTTTAAAAGAGGAAATTTTATCTTGGCTCAAAGTCTAAGAGGTTTCTGCCCATGGTCACTTGGCTCCACTGTTTTTGATAGCAGCAGTATATCACAGTAATATGGTGGAAGGGGATGGTAGAGAAAAGTTGTTTATTTCATGGTAGATTAGACAGAGAGAGAGACTGGGAAAACAAGGTATAGTCCAAGCATGGAACAAATATCCACCCTTTCAAGTAGGTGCCACATCCTAAGTTTTTACCACATCTCAATATTCCATAAAATTATAAGGCCATTAATAGATTAACCCACTAATAAGGTCAAAGCCTTCATGATTCCAATCATATCCCAAAGCCCAAAGTTAGCCAACCAAACCTTTAGCACATGGCTTTTGGGGTACATTTGGGATATAAACCAAAACAGATAACAAAAGGAAACATATATTTACAAAAAAAATAAGATTATGGCCTAGAAATAATGAATAGCTGAATAAAGATGTATTCATTTACTTCTGCTACTATAAGAAATTACTATGCCAGGCGTGGTGGTGCACATCTTTAGTCCCAGAACTCAGGACGCACAGGTAGGAGGATCGCCGTGAGTTCGAAGCCACCCTGAGATGAGACTCCATAGTGAAATCCAGGTTAGTCTGTGCTAGAGTGAGACCCTACCTTGAAAAAAGAAAAGAAAGAAAGAAAAAGAAATTACTACAAACTTAGTGACTTATTTTAGAGATCTGAAGGTGAGAAGTCTGAAATGAGGACCACTAGACTGAGGTGAAGGTATTGGTAAAGGCTTTGGCTTTCCTGGAGGCCCTAGGACAGCACCAAGTGTTCTTGCATGTTCCAGCTTCTAAAGACTGCTCAATTCCTTGGCTCTTAGCTTCTCACATCTGTAAAGCTTCCAATGGCCAATGCCACTTCCTCTGACTTTTCTGCCTTGGTATTCGTCATTTAAAGACCCTGACATTATTTAGGTCCATCTGGGTAGTCTAGGATCCATATGCTTTCTATTGTGAGTTCAGCAGGCTAGCAAACTTAACAAAACTTTCAACCTGATTCTCCCTTCTTTGTGATATTGCCTTCACAGGTTATGAGCATTGGGATAGGGGTAACTTTGGAGGTCATCATTTTGCCTACCACAAAAGAAATGAAATTTTTCATAGTTTCAACTCTTTTAAAAGATCATTGCTATTTAAATTTCTTTGTGAAGTTTGGGAAATTCAAGCAAAAGGTTAAGTTAATTTAGTGGCAGAATTTGCTAAAACACAAAGAAGGAACTTTATAATACCAAAGAGTATATTTCCATAATTAAGGTGTCTATATCTTTTCCCCAAAACTAGTACTTAACAATAAACTTAGAAGCTAATTGTTGCAGTCTGGGTCACATTGCTGGTAGAAATAACCCAACCAAGAGTAGCTTCTGGGAAAAAGAGATTTATTTTGGCTTACAGGCTCAAGGGGAAGCTTCACGATGGCAGGGGAAAACAATGGCATGAGCAGAGGGTGGACATCACCCCCTGGCCAACATAAGATGGACCATAGCAACAGGAGAGTGTGCCAAACACTGGCATGGGGAAACTGGCTATAAAGCCCTTAAGCCCGCCCCCAACAATACATTCCCTTCAGAAGGCATTAATTCCCAAATATCCATCAGCTGGGAACCTAGCATAAGTTTATGGGGGACACCTGAATCAAACCACCACACTAATAATAAATCTTGGAATTTAACCATAAAACTAAAAAAATTTAAGTTCCATTCTTCCTGGAAATTAAAAACAAACAAAAATTTTATGAAAGCAAAACAACATTGTCCATACCAGAAAAAGTCTCCCTTTAACACTTATGTCAAAAAAAGGGGGGGGGCAAAAAAAGAAATTCAGGGAAGAATCTAGGAAAAAGACAAGAGTATCATCATTGTTTTTTTTATTTCAAAACCTTTCCAAGTCCCCAATTTAAAAAAGGCACCTGATTAGCAAAACCTATAAACAAAACAAACAGCAAAAGTACACGGTAAGTTATTCCTAAAGTCGGAAATAGAACCAAGGGAGAGACAAAGCCTCTCAGGCCAATGTGAGAACAGCAAAGGAAGTGAGAGATCCTTACCCCCAGGAGGAGCTAAAGGAGCTATGGAAGTCTAAATTCTACAAGCTATCAACAGTGACTGCCTACAACTCCCTTCCAGGACAGGAGTTTACACTAAGACACTGCTGGAAGTTAAATCAAAATAAAGGAAAGGGCTGAGGAGATAGCTTAGTGGTTAAGGTGCTTGCCTGTGAAGTCTAAGGACCCAGGTTCGATTTCCCAGTACCCATGTAAACTAGATGTGCAAGGTGTCACAGGAGTCTGGAGATCACTTGAAGTAGCTAGAAGCCCTGACATGCCCATTTTTCCCCTCTCTCTCTCCCCTCCTTTCTCTCATAAATAAATAAATACATAATAATTTTTTTTTTTTTTGATTTTCCAAGGTAGGGTCTCACTCTAGCCCAGGCTGACCTGGAATTCACTATGTAGTCTCAGGGTGACCTCGAACTCAAGGCGATCCTCCTACCTCTGCTTCCTGAGTGCTGGGATTAAAGGCATATGCTACCACACCCAGCTCATAATAATATTTTTAATGAAGGAGAGTAGGAACAATGAAGGTAAAGTGAAAAGAAAGGGCAGAGAGAAGCAGGAAAGGAGAGGAAATCTCAGAAAGCAAGACACTGTGTTTCTTAATATTTTGCCACAGACATGCCCCAAATGAGCAAATATATGAGTGAATAAATTTGAGAAGGTAGGGGAGAGAGAGAGAGAAAGAGAGAGAGAGAGAAGGAGAAAGAGAAGAAACAATAACAGCTGGAAATGCATTAGTAATAGAGCATTTGTCTAGTGTATGCAAGACCCTGAGTTCAAACTCCAGAACTGAAAAAATGTATTAAAAGAAATAATAAACAAAAACCTGAAAAAGAAGTTCTCTGAGGTGCAAAAGCTATCCTGAATCATGTTTCCTTTTCATAAACTAATTTTATATCAAGTTGAACAATATATAAAAGCCAGAAAATGAAGAAGGAAAGGAAGGGAGGAAGATAAATAGGAAGTATAAAATACTTATCCTAAGGACATGCTCAAACTTGAGACATAATTACAATGGTACTGCTCCGAAATAAGCTAGGAAATATTAAGAAAATTATACAATATCTAATGCTATAAAAATAACTGTATAATATTATAAGATAAATTGAAAATATGAATCATCAGGAATGATAGCAGACTCAAAGGGAAAAAATGTAAAAATAAAAACAAAAATCTCATTTCAGAAAGAAAGACGAAACTGAAAGGAAAATACCGATTTTACAAATAACATTTAAAAAATGATTACCAGAGAAAATATAAGATTGCCAGAGAGGAGAGTGTTCCTTAAATAGATATGGAAGGACAGAAAGGATTTTAGGAAAAGCAAACATGATGAAGATCAGTAATACATATTTAGTAGGTAATAGTTGTACTTCAAAAAGACAACTAGTGCTTGGCGTGGTGGCGCACACCTTTAATCCCAGCACTCGGGAGGCAGAGGTGGGAGGATTGCCGTGAGTTCGAGGCCACCCTGAGACTCTATAGTGAATTCCAGGTCAGCCTGGGCTAGCGTGAGACCCTACCTCGAAAAACCAAAAAAAAAAAAAAGGACAACTAGTGTTATTAGAACTGTTTTAGTCAGACTTTTGCCACTGAGACAAAACACTTGAGAAAAACTGTTTCCAAGAGGAAAGATTCACTTTGAATTAACAGTTTTGGACGTTTTGGTCTGCGGTTGGCCTGCTCCATTGCTGTGAATATGTGGGGGGAGGCAGAAGACCATGACATTAAGAGAGTGTAGAGAAGCAGAACTGATTATTTCATGGAAGTGGCCAGGAAGCGGAGAGAGAAGTGAGGGAGAAACGGGAATTACATAGGTAACAAGGGACAGCTAGGACAGGTCAGCCAGAACGAAAAGTCCCCAACACACACCACAAAAAAAAAAAAAAAAAAAATTTGGTAGGCCAGTTTCAATTGCAGCGGACAGCTTCTGCAGTTGGCAAGTTTCTGTTACTTTGCCAACACAAATATTCTTCCAAATAGACAATCAGCCAATGACAATGACAACTCTAGGTAGACATACCTCCAGCACTCAGCTCTGTCGGAGTTCCCTCCCATTCCAAAGGGAGTTTCTCTACATTGCCACGAGGTCTACTTTTTATGCTTTCACTGTACTTCTGACTCCTGTCACAGTGAAGATTGCTGCATTCCTCTCTCACTGGCCTTGTGAATTGTCTTGCAGTGCTGGGCAGTAATGCTTTACCACTCCCCGGACAATGACTCAGCCCAGCACAGCTTACAGAGAGAGGGCTTCTGTTTCTGAAGAAACAGGAAGGAAGTAACCAAGGCAAGACACCCTTCAAAGGCTCAGCGCCACAACCTACTTTCTTTAGGCAGATACCACATTCCATAGTTCTACCACTTCCAAATAGTTTATTCAAAGTCCCTCAGTGGGATTCATCTATCCAGTCATGAAACCAGAGTCATGATCCAAAAAATGTGCACATCTGAACATCAGAGACCAAGCATCCAATGCAGAAGCCTTTTGAGGGAACACTTTTTAATCCAAGCGACTAAAAAAATTAAACCAATATAAAATGTAAATAATAAAAACATTTAAAACTGCCCACTGAAAGAACGCATCAGGTATCTGAGAAAGATACAAAATGACCAACATGGAACTATTCTACTTAAACTCCTTGACTCTAGAAAACAGTGGGTGGGGGAGGATTTCAAATGCTTTCAGATAAAAACAACAAGACAAGCAAAATAAAATTATCAGTAGATTTTTGACAGCATACCTTTATGCCAAAGAAAAGGTGCTCAACCAACTATTATCAGTATACAATAATCTAAAAACTATTCCATTAACTCTTCCTTATAAATTTAATCAAAAAAAATCAAGGTGAATAAGGAATAATCATTAAGTCTAGATTTTTATAACATGAGTAAGTGTCTAGAGGGCAAAGTCTGTCTATAATGACTATATCCCCAGATAACATATGCAGAGCAACTATTAGAAATAAAAGATAGCATCAAGAAAGCATATACAAAAGTATTTCTGTATTATTTTCAGTAATTATATTGGCATGGTATGATAGTTATTTTAAGACTGTTGTGGATGTAATTTTAGCCAAAGAAAATGAGCAATTATGGAATACTCTAATTCTACTATCCACCATATCCTTGAAACTTAATTTTCAGTGTGGGAGAATGGAAATGAAGAAATGCAGTACTGAAAAGCTTATGGAGAAAAAAGTAATTCTGATTTTGAATTGGAATTATCCTGTGAAGTGAAGAGTTGTTCCTGAGTTCTGTCTACTGAGGAGACTACCTCATTAATAATGAGCATTCTTGTTTTTTTGTTTTGTTTTGTTTTTTGTTTTTTGTTTTTTGTTTTTCGAGGTAGGGTCTCACTCTGGCTCAGGCTGACCTGGAATTCACTATGTAGTCTCAGGATGGCCTTGAACTCTCGACGATCCTCCTACCTCTGCCTCCTGAGTACTGGGATTAAAGGCGTGCGCCACCACGCCCGGCTTAATAATGAGCATTTTAGTACTCACATAGTGATCTTAAAATACAGTTTCTCATTAAAGAAGGCTGAAGTGTTAGGAAGCCATGGCTGGGGCAGAAAATATACAAGATGAGCCTGGAATATCTCATTACACCAGAAAGCAAAACACCTTACCACAAAACTACCAGAGTTGCATTTAAAGGACCAAGGAACAATCTCAAAAGATACACATTGAGGGCTAGAGAGATGGCTTAGTGGTTAAGCGCTTGCCTGTGAAGCCTAAGGACCCTGGTTTGAGGCTCAGTTCCCCAGGACCCACGTTAGCCAGATGCACAAGGGCGCATGCGTCTGGAGTTCATTTGCAGTGGCTGGAGGCCCTGGCATGCCCATTCTCTCTCACTCTCTCTCTCTGCCTCTTTCTCTGTCTGTCACTTTCAAATACAGAAATAAACATAAAACAAAAAATCTAATAAAAAGATATACATTGACAAAAATAAAACAACTTGAACTTTACAAAAATAACACTCTTAATTAATCAAACCACCAACCCCCCCAAAAACATTAAAAATTCATAAATTATGAATAAATGTTTTAAAATCTAATTGGCTATTCTCAGATCATAGTGGTAAACCAATTAAAGCTAGTGAATAACATTTTATGTTGTCTATTCCATATTGTTGGCAGACAAGGAAAAACATTTCTTTATAAAAGAAATGTATGTAATAACTGAAAAATAAATCATGAAATGAGGTGATCACCACTTTGAAGTTCTACGGATCAATGGATCTAAACAATGAACATCAGTGGCTGCCACCATCACATACTATACCTGTGGACTTCTTGTGAAAGAGCAAAGTGTTTCTCATAAACTTACCAAAGGGACAGAAACAGGTTTGATATGGCTGCGAAGGTAAAGAAAATGCAAAAGTCCCAAGTATAATGAAAATGGCACAACATTTGTGCACTGGGCAAAGCTAGACTATAGGGAACTCGTTATGTCACATACCACAAACAGATTTACTACAGGGAGAAGAAATGGATACAAGGCAAGCTGAGGACTGAAAAAATGTGAAACACATGTTGATTAATTTTTAAGGAAAGAGACTAAGATCTCCAGAATGCATATGAAGGAAAAACTATGACGACATTTAAGGATGTAGAAAAAAATACAAATATATTCTGAAGACTAGCTAGAAAAGAATGCATATATATGAATGTTGATATTATTCATAAAATAAAAAGATAATTATATATAATGTGTAATATATATATATGTATATATATATATATATATATATATATATATATATATATTAGAACAGCTAAAACAGTATTTTTAGAAAACATATAGTCCATTAAACTGATAAAAGAATTTTTAAAATAGATTAAATATCTAATTTGAGAATTCATGGTATCAGGAAAAATATCAATATTAAAGCACAAATTAATTCATTTGCAATATAGGCTTGTAATTAATACACAAATTCAATTCATGAAAACTAATAAAATCATGAGCTATTTAGTAACATGATCCAGAAAGCTAAATTAAAAATGCATGACAAAGTAAAATTAACTCTAAATAATGGAGAACTAAGAAATGTCATCTGCAATGTCATTCTCATCTAGATAAATGCTTTAGGAAATCATAAAATGGATAATTTTCTAGGAAGAAAGGTGACCAACTACAGAAACAAGAAACTAAATAAATTTACTTAAGTTTAAATAATTTATTTTAAATTAAAATAAACAATTATTAAAAAAATGAAAAAGTTAATTAAAAACTATTTTCTTTAAAATCAGCAAACCTAGATGCTATACTGGGAGCCACTTTTTAGAAATAGCTAAATAATAATAACTCCTCAGCTAGTTAATCTGTCCTAAACTTAGGGTAAACGAAAGCTCATTGTTGTATGCACCAAGCATGATGAAAAAAATTCAAAAAAGATTAAACAAAATATCAAAGATACTCATTGCTCATCTGCTTATTGTTGTAAATAACAAATAAATATTAGCAAACAGTTTCTAGCAACTCAATAGAAGAATAATAGATTTATACATTTGTTTACTTATATATTATCTAGTAATGCATTCTGGCAATACAAAAATAGCTTACTAATGAAAACTATGATTCATGATATTAATATATCTAACAAATGAAAACATAATTATCTCTATAGATTTTAGAATTTAATTTGGTAAATTCTTGACCTAAAACAGTAATTGATGACAACTGTTAATTAAATAAGAGAGCAAAATATTGTCAACATAACAAAAATCTCTCTTAACAACAATAAGCAAGACTATTGTTTAATAAGGCATTATAACTAATGCTCTTAAAATCTGAAAAAAACACAATAATTTTTTTCTGTTAGCTACTATCTTTTCACATTGTCAGTTAGTCAAATATTTTTATAAATCAAAGAAATTAAAGGTATAAGAATATTAACAAAGGTTTTAAATGATCACATGTTGCTGCTCAGTAAAAATAATGTGTCATCAGTATATTTAAAACAGACAAATCAAAATAAGGAATGTGAAATTCCATTTGCAACAGTAGTGAAAAGGAAAAGTACCAGAAAAAAGATGTGCAGGTTCTCTCCTTGAATAAATATTTTAAATACTCCTAAGGGACAGAAAGAAGATATGGATACAGAATAAGTAATACCATATTCTTGGATAGAAAAATCCAGTGTCATAAAAATGTCATTTTCTACTAAATTAGGCTATAAATAAAACATAGTGCCAATAAAAATATCAGTGCTATTTCATGGAATTAGGCAAAATGATTCTGCAATTCATACATAGTAATAAACAAAACAAGAATAAACTAAAGGGAAAAAGCAATTAGGATGTATACTAGAGAGGAAAGGCCACTATTAAAATAAATGCTCATTATGTTACTATAGACTCAAGTATTAAAGTAGCATTATCATACTCAAATAGAAACAGATTATTTCTCCATAAAAGGAAGCAAATAATAAACACAAATACATAGGAAAATTTGTTTTTTAAAAAAATATGGAATCTCAAATGTGTCAGAAGAATTGTATTATTTAAATGCTGAGAGTATCTCTTTGAAAATCCAAGAACAATGGATTTAGAACATGTATTATTTAAATAAATTTTAGATAGATCAAATATATAAATATAAACATTAAAATAATAAGAGCTCTATAAAAGCTAAAGCTATTATTATTGTTTTTTGGTTGTTTGAGGTAGGGTCTCACTCTGGCCTATCCTGACCAGGAACTCACTATGTAGTCTCAGGGTGGCCTCGAACTCATGGTGATCCTCCTACCTCTGCTTTCCTAGTGCTGCAATTAAAGGTGTATGCCACCATGCCTGGCTCAAATTATTTATAAAACTTATGTGGGGAAAACTTTTCCAGCTCAAAAAAGTTTGTAAATCTTGTTATCAAAATTTTTAGGGCTAGAGAGATGGCTTAGTGGTTAAGGTACTTGCTGCAAAGCCTAAGGATCCATGTTCAATCTCTCCAGATCCCATGTAAGCCAGACACACAAAGGTGATGCAAGTACAAAGTCACACATGTGCACATGTGGTGCAAGCATCTGGAGTTTGATTGCAGTGCCTGAGGTTCTGGTGCCCCAATCTCGCCCCTCTTGCTCTTTCTAAAAAAAAAAAAAATGAATTAATTGTGGGGCTGGAGAGATGGTGGCTTAGCAGTCAAGGCATTTGCTGGCAAAGCCAAAGGACCCAGGTTTGATTCCCCAATATCCACATAAGGCCAAATGCCAATGTGGCACATGCATCTGGCGTTCATTTCCAGTGGCTAGAGGTCCTGGTGTGCCCATTTTCTCTCTTTCCCTCTCGCTCTCTCAATTTCTCTTTCTCTCAGATAAATAAATAAAATATTTTATTAATTTTAATTGTAAAGCAAAACTACCAGAAGCAAGTCCTTTTTTACAAGAAAACAAGTTGGGAAAAGTACTGAAATTTTATGTTACAAATTGGTGATTAATTTTTGTAACATAAGAACTCCTATAAATTAGTAATAAAAAAAAATATACCAATCAAATAATGGGCAAAGGGACAGCTCATAGAAAACACAACTTTCCCACAAAGAACGAAGAAATGTTTAGTCCTACTGAAGCCAGAAACTTTTGAATTGAAATACACTGAGAAACCATGCTTTTTGTAGCAGTGTCAAACAATTGAAAAGTTCTTAACTCACTCAGTTGGCACAGGAGTGGTGAGATTGGCACATGCGTGCAAACACACACACACACACACGCACACACACACACACACTGCTAGTGAGTGTACTAATTTGGCTCAGCCTCTCCATCAGTAGACTTGGCAAGATATTACAATGTTAGACATCTTTATACCCTGGACCTTGTAATTTTCACTTCACAAAATTTATTCTAAAACAAAAAGGTATGCACTTTAAATGATTCTTATATGTTTTTATACAATGTAATGGATGGTTAGGGGCTGGAGAGATAGCTTAGCAGTTAAGGTGCCTGCCTGTGAATTCTAGGGACACAGGTTTTATTCCCCCAAACCCACAAAAGCCAAGTTCACAAGATGGCACACGCATCTGAAGTTCGTTTGCAGTGGTTATAGGCCCTGGTATACCCAGTCTCTCTCTCTCTCTTTCCCTCTCTGTCTCTTCATTTAAAAATAAACAAAGTTAGAAAATAACCTAAATATCCATCAATGGGGCACAGGTTAATGTATGTCCCTGTAAAGATTAAAGCAAAGAATTAGCACACTATATTCTTACATGGAAATGCTTCAAATAACTAATATATTTGATCTTTGTGAAAGTGATGAGGGGCCACAATACTGGCTGTAACATTTTACCATGCATGTGTGAATGGATGTGGAGATGAAAATATGTATTTACATATGAATATATGTACACACACACAAATATATGCACCAATATGCATATAGATATATGTATAAACAGGTATGTACACAGTATACACTTTTTGCATGTATGTACACATATATGCATATATAAAAGATACAACTAAAAATAAAAATAAAAAAAATAAAAGATACAACTAGGGCTGGAGAAATGGCTTAGCGGTTAAGTGCTTGCTTGTGGAGCCTAAGGACCCCAGTTCAAGGCTCAGTTCCCCAGGACCCACGTTAGGCAGATGCACAAGGGTGCGCATGTGTCTGGAGTTCGTTTGCAGTAGCTGGAGGCCCTGGTGCGCCCATTCTCTCTCTCTCTCTATCTGCCTCTTTCTCTCTCTGTCAGCTGCTCTCAAATAAATAAAAATAAACAAAAAAATTAAAAATAAATAAATAAATAAAAGATACACCTATAAAGCAGATATATTTATATACGGGAGGTGTAGGTGCCACAGCACGTGTATGTAGGTCAGAGGACAACTTTGGGGTGTCTTCTGTGCTCCACCTTATCTGAGACAGGGTCTCTTTTTTGTCTGTTTATTTTGAGGTATGGTCTCACTCTAGCCCAGGCTGACTGAGAAATCACTGTCTAGCCTCTGGGTAGTCACTATGTAGGCCTTAGACTCAGGGAAATCCTACTACCTTTGCCTCCCAAGTGCTGGGATTAAAGGAGTGCACCACCACACCTTGGGGGACAAGGTTTCTTGCTGCTGCAAAGACACTGCCACACTGCAAAGCAATGTTAGACGATCTGGCCTGTGGGTTTTTGATTCCCCTCCCGTTGTCATTGGTGCATTGGAATCACAGATGCATGAACCACTTTGCCTCCAGCTTTACACAGGTGCTAGGGAATTGAACCCGGGCTGACAGGCTTGGCAAGCAAGCCCCATATTTTCAATGACAGCTTTATAGTTTGACTTCATAGTTATAAATATTAATTTATAAGTCTAGAAAGATCATGATACTGGAAAAAAAAACTCAACATTAGATATGGAATACTTGATATTTTCCTGTATCTCACACTTAACAACTGGAGACCATTTTCCATATCTTTTAATTTGTCTGTTTAATTTTCCTCATATGTAGAATGCTGATAATACTGTTTTGTCTATGTTTGCCTAAATATTAGGGAAAAAAATTATTTGAAAGAATTTATAAATCACAGTGCTGCAGGCATGTGCACTGCTGCTGACGTTAGTGATGGCAGAAGTGCCATGGAGCCACTGGAGTATTAGCTTGCTCTGTTTCTGGCTTAAGGTACATGTGGACAGTGAGCTAAGCAAAACTAATTAGAGTCTTTTTAAAATATTTTAGCTATTTTGGAGAGAGATAGAACTAGAGAGAAAGAGGCAGACACGGAGACAGAGAATATGGGCGTGCCAGGGTCTCTTGCAACTGCAAACGGACTCAAGGCACATGTGGCATTTTGTGCATCTGGGTTTATGTGGGTGCTGGGGAATTGAACCCAGGCCTGAGGCTTTACAAGAAAGCATCTTTAACTGCTGAGCCATCTCTCCAGGCCCCCTTTAGAGTCTTAATCAGTTATGGAGCAATAAAATTCTCCTCTTCATCATGATTTCCATTTGAAAAATGAAAAGATGAACAAGTTAACAGTCTTCTAGAGGAACATTCAAAGATAAAATATCCTCACCCAAGGAGAGAGTATCATCTTGTGCCATCCTGAAGGCAGACATCACTCCAATGTGTCACATCTCTATCCTCCTCTTTCTATGAGGACTGTTTGTATTTGTTACACAAACAGGATATATTATAACATCACTTCTTGGGTTATATATGTTTTGCAGGTTAAACTCAGAAAAACCTGAATGGCTTCAATGCCCCAACTAGTATTCCCCCAAGAAATTCATCCCCACCCCTCTATCTCACCACAAATATTCATCCATGTGTGCACACATTTATCTGGACTTAAAAAATTATGTGTACAGTTACCAGAGAAGATGCTGAAACCATGAAATAATAATAGTTATGTCAGCAGGAATGTGGGGTTGGAGCTCAACACTGCTTGTAAAACAATATATCGTTTCAACAAAAACAAGGCCAAAAGATCAAAAACAGTTCAGAATCAGTGTCCAAAAAGCTCCATTTTTTAGTAATAGATTCAAAAGATTTTTTTCCCCTTCGCATCTGAGGCAACAGCGCAGACATGAGTGAACAGCTGCGTTTCCCTCACCTTGGCTGGCTTGCTGGCTGGCTGGCTCCCTCTTGCTCTTTCTGTTTTCAAGCAACAAGATCTTTGGAGAGCTAGCTTTTGTAAGTGCTCAATTTATTCCCTCCTGGTCACGGACCAGTGCACTCCTATCTGCTTCACCACTTAGCAGGGTGTCTCCAAATATCTCCATGGGTGTTGCAAAATGCTAAAAATAAATGGGGAAAAAATGGTTCAAGTTTTTTTTCTTCTTACTTATTTATACCATACACAGCTCTTTAAGGAGGATCAGAAGGGGTTAAAAAAAATCAGCCATGGCCTGGAGAGATGGCTTAGCAGTTAAGGCACACTTGCCTGCAAAGACTACGAACTCCTGTTTGAATCTCCAGGTTCCACTTAAGCCAGATGCACCATGACACAAGCCCTCAATGTTGCACATGCACATATGGGAATACATGCATCTGGAGTTCCTTTGCAGTGACTGAAGGCCCTAGAGCACCCATTCTCTTTCTCTCGCTCTCTCTCTCTCATAAATAATTTAAAAAATCAACCATAACAAATATTACCAAAGTTTGGGAGTTGTTGTTCAGATCTCAGGGAGAAAATTTAGTGTAGGAGATACAATGATGACAGTGGGATCTGTGAATTTATACTCCCTGGGCCCAAATCTTGATTTCAACATTAGCCGCATTACTTCCATTATTAACCCCATGCCCTCTCACCCATTTATTTTCCTAATCATGACTGTGAGAACTTAATGAAATTATCCTTGAAAAGCATTGAACAGAGTGCCTACCACATACTAAACATTTAGTGCATGGTGGCTGCTATTTCACTATGATTAGTGATACTACCATAGACTATTACTAGCTTGGAAAAGTTAATCTTCTTCCTTAAACACCTATCCTAAGGAGAGAGATGCCCCAACATACCTCAAAAGGGGCCCGACTGAAACTAAGGAAAATAGGCGAAACAAGCAAGGGTGCTTTTTCCTGATGAACCAAATACCAGCACAAAGGGGAAGGAGACCAACACAGAGAAAAATCAACTCCTACCAAATCAGAGAGCCAGAGCCTCAGAGGCCCCCAACACCTCAGCACTGAAGCAGACCAAAAATGAACCCAACATGGCTCAGGGAAATTTTGCGGAAGAGGGGGCAGAAAGAATGTCAGAGTCACATGTTGGGTCATGATATGCAGAGACATTTATCGTACCAATAACTGTGGGCTAACTCCACAATGCACGACCCATTTACATCAACAAGGAGGGTCCATTGGGAGGGGGTAGATCATGGATGAGCTTAAACAATAGGACCAAACTGCCTGTATTTGCTGAAAAGAAAACTAATAAATTAAATTAAAAAAAAACAAAACACCTATCCTAAGCAGCTTAATGCCATAGTGACACCGAGCGCCTCTGGAGTCTATTGTTCAGGGTAGCGAGCACTGTGCAGCTGCCTGTGTCAAGTTCAAAGCTCTGCCTCCCAGCCTGCATTGTCAGTATGTGCTTCAAAAAAAAAAAAAAAATGCATGTGAGTAGGCCAAAACTATGTCTTCCATCTTGCAGTGGAGGATGCTGACGGGCTGGTATGCTACATTCGATTTTTATTAGGCTGGCTCTTCTCTTCCTGCATTCCAGCTCATCTCTGAGCTTCCACAGACGGGTGGACAAGCAGGAGTAGCACGGAATGCACAGCTTTGCTTTGGTGTCTTAACACTTCAGACAGATGAAAAGAATAGTCCTTAAACTGGCCCATCTCTGTAGGCTGTGTCTTCAACAGAACATACTTCATTTTTTCCATGAGGACGACCAAATGACCTGTTGGTGAATGTTTCAGGGAACAGATCATAGCAAGAAGAAAACTAAAGGCATATTTGGGTTGGTGGAGATACCTAATTTTCCATCACTGGGAGATGTTCTTCTTTATCTCCATGTATGTTATTCATCAAGGCATCTTGACACTATTTACTGGAAAGTAATGGCACTGTTTACCAGAAAACTAGCTTAATCTGCTACTCATTGTTTTCATCAGTTAAATAAAACTGACCTTTCATCTTTAGCATTGTGCTTCCAACACAGTCCTGCCAAGATCACTAATGATCTGTGTTCCTCAGACAGCTGCAAGACATTCTCCATGAGCCCAAGAATGGTGGAATCACTACTCCATTCCCAGAAGGGCCCAGTCTCACCAGCCACATGATCAGGTATGGCACTTTAGCTAGACTGTTAGGGAGGATTCCACAGTGGATTCTAGTTTACCACATCTATATTCTTGGGTCATCAAGACTACCTATGACCTGACAACAGTTCCTTCTATAGAGAATGATATTACCATAACATATAATCACATTACCACTCACACTGACGAAGGTACAGACATGAACTTAAACTTGTAGACTTAAACGTGGCCTTGATTTATCTCTAAATGAGCCAAGTTTATCCATTCACAAGTTATAGGACAGTAATTTTCAACCTGCATCTAATATCCATACCACACTATTAGCATTCTCATATAGTTTACACAAATCACAGAAGCAAGCATGTATTTTAATTAAACAGGTAAGTTCTAAGGTCTTGGTTTTGCTATTCCCTTTCCAAACTTCTTGCAGTAACAGTATCTTGATTCTCCCTCAGGAAACTATCCCCATTCCACTCCCAACCTTATGCTATAGTTTATGATCAAACAGTGAAACATTGCAAGATGTTCAGTGCAGCAAAAATTAGAGAAAAACTTAAAAGATAGAAATGTAATAAGGAATCATTACAGAAATTACTGGGTATCCACTTAGCATAATGTGCTCCAGTTTCATCTACATTATCACAAATGACATCTTTTCCTTTTACAAGGCTGGATAACGTTCTATTGGGTGTATGTATCAAAGTTTCTTTATCCATTCATCCACTGGCTATGTGAGTAGTGATAGTATGAGCATGGAGATGCATCTATCTTCAAGAGGTTCCTATTTCATTTCCTTGAGGTCTATACCCAGCTACCCAGCATAGGTATCTAGTCTCTACCCATCTATCTATCTACCTGTCGATCTGTGCCTGTGTGTGTATTATGTACCAATTTACCTTCCCAGCAACAACCCACAGAAGTTCCCTTTATTAAGTAGATTTTCCCTAAGTTTCCCTGACTGAGCATTGAGCATCTTCATAAACCTGTTGGCCATTATGTTGGTTAGTTCTGTTGTCAACTTGATCAGATTAAGAATCCAGAGACATGTCTCTTGGGTCTGTGAGGTTGCTTCCAGGAAGGACTAAATGAAGGGGGAAGTCCTTACTCCAGTGTGGATGCTTCCTCCACAGTGGGTGGTCCTCTCCATGGTGGGTTATATCTAAGAAAGTCTGAGAAAACACAACCCTTTTTATCCTGGCTGCCTGTGTTACTTGCCAGTGAGTGTTTTTCACATGCCTGTTCCTGCTATTCGCTTGCATGTGGATATATTGTACCCAAGTTTCTTCAGCCTTCCAAACTGGACTGAAGACCAATGGCTCTCCAAGAATTCTCCAGTCCTTCAGTGCTAAATCAGGACTGCTGGGGCATCCAGCTACATGGACTGAGCAGCTACTGGGTTCCTTAACCCTCAAGCCTGCAGACAGTTATTGGTGAACTGCCATGAACTAATCCAATATATCCCTTTTAAATGCCAATTTATACTATTGGTTCTGTTAATCTAGAGAATCAAAATACAGTCACTTTCATATATTCTTTTTTTAAAAGATTTATCTTTATTTATTTACTAGAGACAGAGAGAGGGGAGGAAAAAGAGAGAGAGTGATAATGGGCTTGCTAGAGCCTCTAGCCACTGCAAACAAACTCCAGACACATATACCACCATGTGTATCTGGCTTACATGGGACCTGAAGAATCGAACCTGGGTCCTTAGGCTTCTCAGGTATAAGCCTTAATCACTAAGCCATCTCTCCAGCCCACTTTCATATATTCTTAAGAAAATATTTATTCTGGCTCTTTGCCCATGCTTAACTGGGTTATTTTAGGGGTATGTTTACATTTACTTATTTATTTGCTAATGAGTTGAGTTTCTTATATATTTTTGATAGTCAGATATATTGTTGACACTTATTTTCTCCTAGGTTATAGACTGCTTTGCTATTATTTTACCATGCAGAAGCTTTTTGGTATACATACATTTAGTATATTGTTTATCTTGGTTGTTGTCTGAATTTTTTGTATGATATGCCAAAAAAATTGCTAAAATCAAATCAAGAAACTTTCCCTTGTTTTCATGTAGGAAACTTGAGGTGTCAGGTCTTATCTTTAGGCCTTTATCCTATTTCATATTGAATGTTGGGTATGGTATAAGTACAGCTTCATTATTTTCTATGCAGATATCCAACTTTCCAGCACCATTATTGAAGAGACTACCCTTTTCTCATTATTTTACTGGTGGTTTTGTTAAAAGTTGGTTGTCAGGCTGGAGAGATAGCTTAGCGGTTAATTGCTTGCCTGTGAAGCCTAAGGACCCCGGTTCAAGGCTCAACTCCCCAGGACCCACATTAGCCAGATGCACAAGGGGGCGCACACATCTGGAATTCGTTTGCAGTGGCTGGAGGCCCTGGCGCGCCCATTCTCTCTCCTTCTCTCTATCTGCCTCTTGCTCTGTCGCTCTCAAATAAATAAATAAAAATATTTTTAAAAATAAAAAAAAAAGTTGGTTGTCCACAAATATATGTATATTTCTGGGCTTTTAATTCAGTTTAATTGGTCTATGTGGCTTTTTTTTTTTTTTTGCTTGTGTCATGCTATTTCACTACCACAGTTTTGTAATATAATTTGAAATCAGAATGTATGATACCTCTAATTGTATGTTTGTTCCTCAAGGATTTCTGGAATGTTTTATGGTTCCAGAGGATTTTTAGAATTTTTTCTGTTTCTTTTTTAAAAGTATCACTTAAATTTTGGTAGTGATTGCACTAAATCTGTTTATCTGCTTTGAATAATGTGGGCATTTTTACAATATTAATCCTTTTAAACCACAGACACTTATTTGTGTCTGCTTAATTTCCTTCACCGTTGCTCTATAGTTTTCAGTATGCAAGGTTACCTTTTGGATCAAATTTGTTCCTTGGTATTTGAGTATTTTGCTGTTATGAATAAAATTTCTGGTGAGCGTGATACCACAAGCCTTTAATCCAAGCATTCTGGAGGTAAGAGGATGGCTATGAGCTCAAGGCCAATCTGCAGGTAGTCAGTCTGGGATAGAGGGAGACCCTTATCTCAAAAATACCAAAAGAAAAAAAAAGATTTGGGGCTGGAGAGATGGCTTAGTGGTTAAGGCATTTGCCTGCAAAGCCAAAGGACCATGGTTCAATTCCCCAGGACCCATGTTAGCCAGATGCACAAGGGGGTGCATGTGTGCGTCTGGAGTCCATTTACATTGGCTGAAGGCCCTGTTGCATCCATTCTCTCTCCTCTATCTTTCCCTCTTTCTCTGTCAAATAAATAAATAAATAATACTTTTGTAAAAAATATTTGTTTTACTTTATCTCATATTTAGATAAGTTATTATTAGCTAGAATCAATGCATTTGATATTTGTGTATTAATGATCTAAAATAGTGTACTTACATATAAAATCTAAAAAAATAAATGCATAAAAATTAAGTTGAGTGGTACTTATGAGAGTGGGGAGGTAATGGATAATATTTGTCAAAGGGTATCAATTTGCACTTCTATAGGAAATTTAAGTATCTGGTGTACAGCAAAATGACTATAGTTACTAAAACTGTATTATGTAATGAAAACTGGCTAGCAGCAAATTTTGGATACCCAATACGTACAACAGGTAATTAATAGGCATACCAATTTACTTACCTTTAGTAATCATTTAACTATGTAAAGTATATGAAAACACTGTGCTATACATTTTAATAAGAATATACATTGAGAGTAAAAATATTAAATATGGTCTGGAGAGGTGGCTTAGTGGCTAAGGCACTTGTCTGCGTGGCCTAAGAACTCATGTTCAAATCTCCAGGTCCCATGTAAGCCAGATGCACAGTGAAGCAAGCACACAATGTCACACATACACACAAGGGGCACACATATCTGGAGTTTATTGGCTGAAGGTCCTGGTGTGCCCATTCTCTCTCTCCCTCTCAAAATAAAAAAGAAAACTAAACAAATATTAAAGGCTACATTTCTTATTTTTTTCCAAAATAGTTTTGATTACTGCTTGTGTTATAATTTTTGTAAGTTTACAAAAAAGAATCTTTTTCTTTCAGAAGCTTACATTTTTTACCGAGGCAGCAAAATTTCAGGTAATTCAGTAACACTGCATTATACTCAAATTACACATACAAATATGAACTTACAGTAGGAGAAAGAATATTGGATTTAAAAGCTCTTATATTGTGTCTCTCCTGAAATCCTATGGCATCCATAGTGGAATGTGGTGCAGAGGTTATAACCATGTAAGAGATATATAGGAGTTAACATAGAACAGTTGCCTTAATTACCATTAAGGGAAAGAAAGCTGCAGAATCACATGTGTAGCTTTATCTAACTTGTGTGAATGTGTTATAGGCACAGAAAAATACATGGAAGTGTAAAAAGTAGTTTTACTTCAATGTGTACAGATGGATATGATAATGACAAGCATCTTTTGTAAACAACTGCAGGAAGAAGTGGAAGGAAATATTAATTGAAGTTACATTATTCTATATTTTGAATTTTGATAACAAACATACTGTTACATTATAAACATGTAAGAGTTAATTTTATTTAAAAGGTACATAGTCAAATTAAAACTTTTGTGTAGAAGTGAATTATGACCAGAACTTGGAAACCATTTTATTACCAACAGCAGCGTCTAGTAATGAATTTATGGATCCAGCAGTTACATTCTTTTTAGATGTAGCTAATTGATAAATCAAAGTTCTCAGCATATAATTTACTCACTGATGATGCATCATCAAATGATATTCATCTCCTCCTTACTCCAATTCCAACTCTATGGTAAAGTAAACCTTGCTGTCAATAGAAAGTACTTTCTTACAGACAGAAACATGATGACGGTTGGATGTATGTTTAAATACCTTCCTGCTGGTCCTTCAGACTCCAGGAAACATGCATCAGGCATTTGAAGCAATTTTCTTATAGTGCCTCACAACAAAATTAATGCCTTCAATTTTTTTTTTTGTATATGTGTATGGTCTGTTTGCCAGCATGTTTGTGTATGGGAGCACACCTGTGGATGCCACTCTGTGTGTGTGTGTGTGTGTGTGTGTGTGTGTGTGTGTGTGTGTGTGTTTGTACACACATGGAGGCCAGAGGTCACTATCAGGTTTCTTCCTCAGTCACTTTCCAGCTTAATATTTGAAACAAGATCTTTCACTGAACCTGGCATTTACAAATTCAGCTAGAGTAGCTGGCCAGCAACACCCAGGGATCCTCCTGCCTTCCCCTCTTCAGCACTGGGATCAGGTATATAACACTCACCTGACTTCTTATATGGGTACTAGGTATCCAGACTCTGTTCTTTGGGCTCGAGTAATAAGCACATTACTGATTGAGCCATCTCCCCATTCCTTTGTTCAAGTTTTAAATGAAAATTATTAATTCTTTTATGCTTTAGAGTTGGTTATCCAACTTTACAGTCAGTATAGTACTGGTAAGTTCCTTATGGATGCAATATAGTAACTTTAGAATGTTGAAACAACTACCTCATATGTATCTTTTAAAAGTACTGCATTCATCTTAATATAGAGGGTTTTGAATGCCTTAAACTAATTACTTTCAATATGTGTATCTCATGTTTAGCCACTTTAGTGTTTTTTTCCCCTATGGCTCTTTTATATCAAAATCATTTTTCTATATAAATGATAACTTTTCCTTTCCAATTCTGAAGTGTCTTAGTTCTTCTTCTCTTTTTAGGCCATTTGTTAAAATTTCCAGCACAAAGTTTAAAGTCTCAATGGACCAATGCAAGTAGGCATCCTTGTCTTTTTAATGTTTCAATTCTGGTATATTTGCTGTAGGCTTGTGTGAGACTCTCTTCAAACTTTTATTTAAAAATCTATTGTATTTCTTGATCACTAAATGTGTTTATGGTTAATTAAATTTTATCATTTAAAAATATTTTATTTATTTATATTTATTTGCAAGCAAAGAGAGTTAGAAGGGAGACAGGCAAACAGAATAGGCACACCAGGGTCTCCAGGAGCTGCAAAGAGACTCCAGATGCATGTACCACATTGTGCATCTGGCTTTGTGTGGGTACTGGGGAATTGAACTCAGGTCATTAGGTTCTGCAGGCAAGTACCTTAACTATGGAGCCATCTCTCCAGCCCGATTTTATCAAATTTTAATATCGACTTGAGGTGCATACTAGAGGCTTCTTACTTAGTCTGCCAAAGTAGTCAGTTACATTAGTAACATTTTCTTATGTTGAGTCCTCTTTGCATTCCCAGCATTTCCCTACTTAGTCATGTGCTTTCTTCTTCTAATACAAAGTTGTGTCCCATTTGCTGATATTTAACTTAATGCTTCAGTTTAAGATTAAAGAATGTCCTATATTTTTTTTTCTTACTGCTTCCTTTTTCATATTTTTGAAGACTGGTTAAATGATTTAGGTAACTTTCTGATTGTTTTTCTAGAATTATTTATGGAACACGGAGAATATTTGTTTCTTAAATGTAGGTAGGAATCATACACAAATTTATTGTTTTCCTACCATTTGTATGCAACTTTTTTTTTTGTAGTGCTAGGACTGAACCTAAGAACCTTCACATGGTAGTCATACCATCATCTACCACTGAACTCTACCCCGGTCCTTCCCATTATTTTGACTCCTTACAACTTCACTGTGTTACAAATATATTCAATTTTTGTTTTGTTTTGAGAGCATTTTATCTAATGTATATTTTCCTATTCATTTCATGTGACTTTATAAATGCATTGTCAGAGAGTATTATAAATATTGCAATATTTAATCTGTTTCCTCTCAATTTTTATGATCTTTCTTAATTACATTTCAATTATCTTTTATTGTTAATCACAGTTGTAATATAGCTGTTTTAATATCATTTTCAAATAAACAATTTAAATGATATTGTTCTATCCCTAAGTTATACCCCCAACCCAGTTTTTAAGACTTTTTTCTTTTTTTTTCAAGGCAGGGTCTTACTGTAGTCCAGGATAACCTGAAACTCTGTAGTCCTAAACTGGCCTTAAACTCATAGCTGTCCTTCTACCTCACCCTCCTGAGTGCTGGGATTAAAGGCATGTACAACCAGAGAGAGAGAGAGAGAGAGAGAGAATGGGTATGCCATGGTCTCCAGCCAATGCAAAGGAACTCCAGATGCATGAAACACTGCACATCTGGCTTTACACAGGTACTAGAGAATTAAACTCACATAGTTAGGCTTTACTGACAAGTGCCTTAACCACTGATCCATCTCTCCAGCCTGTGACTTTTCTCCTTGTTTTTAACCTTTGATGTCCTTAAGTTAGACTATACTCTGTCCAGATGTATCTTTTCATTAATATTGCTCAGTGATTTGTGGAACCTTTTAAAATGAATGTCCACACACTGCTATGAAATTTTTGTCCATGAAATAGCACTGCAGCATTCCTTCTTATTTTTCAATTATTCTAGTTTATATCAGAAATGAATCTTTTCATTAAATATATTGCATTATGATCAGGGGAGGTAGCTCAGTCAGTAGATTGTTTGCCTTGCTTGTAAATATGAAGACCTGAGCTTAAAATCTGTACCCACGTAATAAAAAGCAGACATAATGGTATGTGCCTGTAATCCTAACATTGGAGAAGTGATGGGGCTGGCTGGCCAGCAAGTCTAACCTACTTGGTGAGTTCTTTGCCAATGAAAGGCAATTTCTCAAGAAAAAGGTGGGAGGTGCTTGTAGAATGACACTGATGCTGTCCTCTGACTTCCACATACATGTGCACATATGTGCTTGAGTACCCACACACAAAGAAACAGAAAAATACTTTATCCATGGGGCTGAAAAGATGGTTTAGCAGTCAAGTTGCTTGCCTGTAAAGCCTAAAGACTCAGGTTCAATTCCTAAGTATCCACATAAGCCAGATGCATAAGGTGGCACATGCATTTGGAGTTTTTTGTGGTGACTAGAGGCCCCGGCATGCCCATTCATTCAACCCCCCTCTAAAATAAATAAATATATTTTTAAAGTGATTCTTCATCTTAAGGACCATTCTCTTAGGTCAATAAATTCAGCCAGGTGAATTCACAACTTACGTTTCACAGTGTAATTTTGCTGTGTAGCAAATTCCTCAGAATTGAAACATTCCCTACTAAGGAGACATGGAAAATCAAGTCTAGGAAAGCTGAAACTTAGAGACAGTCCACTTTCCAAGGTTACAGGACCTGTAAACAGCTGTTAGTAGTAGACTCAGACCAGCGTTGAGTAGCAGTTTTCTCTGAATTGAAACATTTGCCCCTCTGGGGAGGATGGAGGCCTGGCGGGGCATGGGGGAGGCATCAAAAAGTCTGGGAAAAGGGTGTGAGAGCCCTCTCTAAGGTATTATACAGAGTAAACAACTTCTCAGGAAGGAGACTCTCCAAGTTGCTTACAAGGTGTGCAGTGTGTTCTACACATCCAGCTTCCGTGAGTGGTCACCTATGCTGGGATGGGCTTTTCAGTGATGCTGCTGCCTTTGAGTGATTCATGCTCATGTAAGCAACCCCTCACATTGCTCTGTAAGCAATCCCAATAAACTCTCATTGGTTCAACAAAACTGGTTTCGGTGCAATTGTGCTTTGGTCCATCATCTGTGCCCTATCTGGGGTGAAGAGACGTGTGTTTGAATCTCCCCAGGGAAAATAAGTTCATGCAACACTTGACACCCAAACAGGGACACCAAAGATTTGCATATTGGAATCATTGGGACAGTCTGGAAGTCTCATACCTGTGTTCTGATGTGATCACTCATTCCTGGGTTTGAAACTGTTTTTTTCAAATGCTCCAGATGGTTCCCAGGTGCTTCTAAAGTAAAGAATCACAGGAACAAACTCCTATGGGAGATGCTTGTGAAAGTAAATTATTGTCTGCAATTTTCTTTTTCTTAATCTGGAATTTTTATATATGAAAAATTTTTATATAGTGAACTCACACTTAATTCTATTTTATTTGCTCTGTATTCAAAGGGAGAGTTTAGACTCAACATGTTTTAGGTTTGCAGGTACTCTAAGGAATAATTTATTCCATACACGTATTTTAAAGAAACTGTAGAATTCCTGTTTTCTCAGAATAATAATCACTGGTGGAGTTTTCTCCCCCAATTTAGGATTCTTACCTACTTGTCTGTTTGAGTCACTGACTTAACAGTTTCAGGTATTCTTGTACATAAGACTTAGTATATCACCCTCTGCTGCCTGGCTTCCACTATGTCCCAGGCCATCAGAGGCCAGCACCTCGGCTCTGTGTCAACGACCATTAAATATGTAGTTTACTTGGAAGAGGAACAGTGAAATGCCTTTCCATTTTTTTATGTGTGTGGTGTATGTGTATGCATGCCTGTGTGCAAAGCATGCACATGACCCATGCACACCGAAGTGGAGGCCAGAGGAGGATATCAAGTGTCCCCTTCTACTGCTCTTTTACCTTGCTTCTTTGCACCAAGGACTCTCACTGAACCTGTCTTGCTATATATCAGTTAGACTGGTTGATGTAAGAGCCACAGGGATCCTCCTATGTTCAATCTCCTCAGTGCTGGAATTACATGCACACATAGCAATATTCAACTTCTGGGGGTCTAACTCAGGTTTGCAGTCTTAGGTAGCAAGCACTGTTACTTGCTGAGCCATCGCCTCAGCCCCATGCCTCATTTTTAAAAGAACTTTGGGAACACTAAGAGTGATTTTTTTTCCTTTGGTTTATATTACCCTTTGCTTAATGATAGCCATATTTTAAAAAATGGCAGTAGCCTACAAAATTTACTATTATGATACAAGTCCTTTCATCTTTAAAGAGACACATTAGAAAAGTAATTATAAAATTCTGCCTCCAGTAGATAAATTCCCACAAATGGATGTTATATGTTTCTTTTGCATTGCATTATCATTGTTATTTTAATAATTCATACATGTATTAACTGGACTGAAGTGAAGAAGGAAGTTCCTTGGTCCCCTTGACTCTGTTTTCCTCACCCCATCTCAAAAGCAGCTATGTCAATAACCTTCTGGATGCTTTGAGCCTTAAAATAGCACTTGCTAATTAAGTTGCTCACAAATTTTAGAAAGACAGAATTTCCACTATGATTTGACAGAATGTGTCCCTCCAAAATTTATGTATTTGAATTTACACTGCAGGTAACAACCTGCTTTATATGATACAGTGAGGACTACTAGTTGCCTTCCACAGTTCATTTTGCCCTTCACACCTAGTGAAGGATGTTGTTTTCATTTGAGACTCTATATACAGATCACATTTCTAACTTTCTTAAAGCTAGTAATAAGCATATCCTGGTCACTGAAGTGCAAATTGAGATGATGTAGATAATTTCCAATAACACCTTTAAAGGGGAGACATTTCTACAGAGAAAGAAGCTTCTTGCCACTCTCATGGGTGTCTGGAACACAGGTCTATGGCCCAAGAACCAGAGGTGTCATTGAGATCCTATATACCAAAACTGTCCTAGGCTTAGTGTCTCCTAAATTTGTTTACCTCCACCTCCCTGCCACAAACCAGGAAGGCTAATTCAGTGATTGGAGAACTTTTATAAAAATGGCTAAAGTGCCATCACCTGGTAAGATACAGGGCATTTTGAATGATATCAGTGGTGCCATACGATGGGGGATTTCCCCCACATAGCTCAAGTGTGGCACTCACTCCCCTTCTTCTCAGGAATCCTCCTAAGAAGAGGAGTGAGGGTACTAAGGACCATCCAGAGACTCACTAGTTTTCATCTCTAGCTTCTTTTTTCTCCTGATCTCCTTGGCTTCTATTGGAACAACAATGACATTCCCTTTTTGTTAAAATCTACTCATACGGGCTGGAGAGATGGCTTAGCGGTTAAGCGCTTGCCTGTGAAGCCTAAGGACCCCGGTTCGAGGCTCGGTTCCCCAGGTCCCACGTTAGCCAGATGCACAAGGGGGCGCACGCGTCTGGAGTTCGTTTGCAGAGGCTGGAAGCCCTGGCGCACCCATTCTCTCTCTCTCCCTCTATCTGTCTTTCTCTCTGTGTCTGTCGCTCTCAAATAAATAAATAAATAAATAAAAACAATAAAAATAAAAATAAAAATAAACCTACTCATACATCGTTGAGTAGATTTTTTTAAAAGTACTAAAAATGAATAAATTTCGTGCTACATTCTTTAAAGTTGTAAGTCAATACTTCCAGGCAAGAGATCTTTATTTTCTCATCTCTATGGTCTTCTTTGGCCAGACAGGTGGCTTTCAACAAAGGTTGCTTGCTTGCAAAACTCAATGTAGTCAAAGATGGTTAAGATGGTAAATTTATGTCATGTATTTGTGTGTGAGGGCATGTGTGGCTATAATAATATTGACAAAATAGACTTAAAGCCAAAACTAATCAAAAAGGACAAAGAGGGCCACTTTTTATACATCAAGCCAATGGTCTGACAAGAGAACATCACAATCATAAATCTATATGCACCTAACACAGGTACACTACATTTTATACAACAAAAACTACTTGACAGCAAACCAAAAATAAGTTCAGATACCATCATAGTAGGGAACTTAAATGCATTAAATACTAAACATACTTAAATCAACAGAGAAATAATAGAGCTTAACAACACCATAGATCAACTACTCCTAACAAATATTTATATAACATCCCACCCCAAGTCCACAGAATATACATTCTTCTCAACAGTCCACAGAACCTTCTCCAAAATAGATGAAATATTAGGATATAAGGCATGCCTCCATAAATTCAGGAAAATTGATGTAACCTCCTGCATCATATCCAACCACAATGCATTAAAGCTAGGAATTAACAATAAGAGAAGCAACAGAAAATCACACCAGCTCCTAGAGACTAAACAACAGGCTATTAAATAATGAATAGGTGATGGAAGAAATCAAAAGGGAAATTATAAAATTTCTAGAACTGAATGATAACAAAAATACAACATACCAAAACTTATACATACAGTGAGGCAGTCTAAGGGGTAAATTCATAGTACTTAATGTCTTCATAACCTTACCATCCACCTGAAGGCACTGGAAAAACAAGAACAATCCAACCCTAAGAGTTTCACATAGGAAGAAATAATTACTATCAAAGCAGAAATAAAATTAATTGGAAACTAAGAAAACAATTAAGAAAATTGACAAAACAAAGAGCTGGTTCTTTGAAAAAATAAACAAGGTTGACAAATCCCTGTCCAATTTAATCAGACAAAAAAAATGAGAAGTCTCAAATTAACAAAATTAGAAATAAAAAGGGAGAGGTCACAACAGACATCAATGAAATTGAAAGAATCATAAATGCATATTTCAAAAACTTCTACTCCACCAAACTGAATAAACTGGAAGAAACAAATAAATTTCTAGACATATGCCACCTACCAAAACTAAATCCAGAGCAGATAAATCTCCTTTAAAAAACCCTGGGTTAGCCAGGTGTGGTGGCACATACCTTTAATCCCAGCACTTGGGAGGCAGAGGGAGGAGGACCACTGGGAGTTCAAGGCCACCCTGAGACTACATAGTGAATTCCGGGTAGCCTGGACTAAAGTAAAACCCTACCTTGAAAAACAAAAACATAAAAACCCTGGGCTGGAGGGATGGCTTAGCGGTTAAGGCATTTGCCTACATAGCCAAGGACTCAGGTTTGATTCCCCAGGACCCGCGTTAACCAGATGCAGAAAGGGGCACACATGGCTGGAGTTTGTTTGCAGTGGCTGGGGGCCCTGGTATGCCCTCTCTCTTCTCTCTCTCTCTTTCCTCTTTCTCTGTCAAATAAATAAATAAATATAAAATGTTTCTTTAAAGAAATAGATTACATCCATTGAGATTAAAAATATAATGAAAAAAAAATCTCCCCAAAAGTAAAAGTCCAGTACCTAATGGATTCTCCACTGAATTATACCAAACCTTCATCAAAGAACTGAAACCACTTTTTCCTCAAGATTTTTCACATAGCCCCCCAAAAGAGGGAAAGCTCACCAACCCCTACTGTGAAGCTAGCATCACCCTAATATCAAAAACAGACAGAGATATGACAAGAAAATTATAGACCTATATCCATGATTAACTTAGATGCAAAAATCCTGAACAAAATCCTCACAAACTGATTTCAACAACACATCAAAGGCACCATCCACCTTGAACAAGTAGGCTTCATCCCAGGTATGCAGGGATGGTTCAATGTATGGAAATCAAGTAATACACCACACAAAGAAACTTGAACACAAGAATCACATGGTCATTTAAATAGATGCAAAGAAGGCTTTCAACCAACTATAACATCACTTCATGAACAAAATGCTGGTGAGACTAAGCATGGAGGGTTTATATCTCAACACAATAAAAGCTATATACAGAGCACCTAAAGCAAAATCTATACATATTGAGGAAAGACTTAAGGAGTTCCAATGGGAACTAAACAGGGGTGCCACCTCTCACCACTGTTTTCAACATAGTACTAGAAGTCATAGCCCAAGCAACAAGACAGGTGAAAGATATAAAATGGATACAAACTGGAAAGGAAGAAATCAAACAACCTTATTTTCAGATGCCATGATCTGATACATATGTGGTCCAAAAGACTCTACCATTCAACTTCTAAATGTGATAAATTCATTCAGCAAAAAAGTTGCAGGATAAAAAATCAACACATAAATATCAGTAGCTTTTCTATATGCAAAAGAGAAGAATCATTGAAGCTGTCTGATTTTCAATGGCCACAAAAAAAAACCACCTTGGAATAATGCTAACCAAGGATGTGAAAGACCTATATAATGAAAACATAAAAACACTCAAGAAGGAAACTAACTAAGGAGGACTTGAGCAGATGGAAAGACTTTCCATGCTCCTGGATAGGAAGACTTAATATTATGAAAATGGCAATTCTACAAAAGCAATATACAGATTCAGTTCAATATCCATAAAAATCCTAGCATCATTCTCCACAATGAATGGCAGAAGACCTCAGATATGCAAAAAATATCCTCAACTAAAGAAACACCTCTGCAGTTATCACTATATTCAATCTAAAGCTATACTATAAAGCCACCATAACCAAAACAGCATGGTTCTGGCATAAAAATAGAAATATAGACCAATGAAACAGGACTGAAGACCCAGCCCTTAGTTTAAGCAACTGCACATTCTTCATCATTGACAAAGAAACCAACAACATACAGTGGAGAAAAGAAAGAATCTCCAACAAATGGTGCAGACAAACTAGAGAATCACATGTAGAAAAATGAAACTATACATTCACTTCTCACCATGCACAAAAATCAACTCCAGTTGGATTAAAGACCTCAATATAAGACTGGAAACTCTTAAATGATTAGAAGAAAAAAAAATAGGGGAAACGCTCCATGATACAAGAGTGGTGAAAGTCTTCTTGAACAAAACCACCATAGCCCAGAAAATTAAACAATTACTCAATCAGTGGGATCTCATGAAGGTAAAAGACTGTAGTACAACATGCCTTAAATAAAGCCCACTGACTATGCACAGAATGGGAAAAAATCTTCACCAGCTTCACCACTGACAGAGGCCTAATATCTAGAATCTACAAATAACTCAAAAGACTAATCAATGAAAAATCAAATAATTCACTCAAAAGAATAGGACAGAGAACTGACTAGAAAATTCTCAAAAGAAGAAATACAAATGGCTAATACTCACTTAAGAAAATGTCCAACATCCTTTTATTGTATTGAGAGGTTAGTGATAAGACCATACTGCTGAAGACACCTTATGCAGTTGACATGTAAAATGGAATGACATGGATGGAGGCTGAACGAGAGTCAGTCCCCAGTCAGCAGCACGTCTAGTACCAGAAGGTGCTACATGGGTGACTGGGGGAAAATGACCAATATCTGTCCAAGCATCTCATGGTCTAACCGACTTAGCAGCAAATAACCTGTTGTGATGCTCACACAAGTGCAATAGTAGCACACAGCCTTGGTGTGAAACCAACTGCTCTTGATTTGCCTAACTGATCCCCTCAGTGGTACCAGACCCATAGCTGAATCTGGGAAACAATTCAGAACCATATGTAAACATAAACCTGCTTTCCATTATCAAGCTACCACCAATCATGGACTACAAGAGGGCCTACACCTATTAAATTCTGTATAAAAAAAGTAAGGGTTATCTCATTTGTCTGGTGCTAGCTTACTCTCCATTGGAGAATCTGCTTCTCTTTTTCAGATAGACGTAGATCCTAAGGAGAGAGCCACCCCATCATACCTCAAAAGGGCTCCAGCTGAAACTAAAAACAATTTGTGAAACAAGCAAGGGTGCTGTTTTCTTGGTGAACTGGATATCAGCACAAGGGTGAAGGAGATCAACACAGAAAAGAATCAACTCCTACCAGATCAGATATCCAGAGACCCAGAGGCCTCCAACACCTCATCACTGAAACCAACCAAAAATGAACCTAACATGGCTCAGGGAAATTTTGCAGAAGAGGGGGTGGAAAGAATGTGAGAGCCACATGTTAGGTCATGATATGCAGAGACATTTATCCTACCCATAACTGTGTGCTAACTCCACAATGCATGACCCATAAAACTCAATAAGGAGGGGCCAAAGGGAGGGGATAGGACATGGATGAGCCTAACAATGGTACCAAGTTGACTGTATTCGCCGAGTACAAAACTTGTTAATTAAAAAAAAAGAAACTGTCCAATATCCTTAATCATCAGGGAAATGTGAATTAATGCAACTATGAGATTCCACCTTACACCAGTCAGGATGGCAATCATTAAAAAAATCAAATGGGTTAGAGAGATAGCTTAGTCTTTAAGACACTTGCCTGCAAAGCCAAAGGACCCAGGTTCAATTTCCCAGGACCCACATAAGCCAGATGAACAAGGGCCACATGCATCTTGAGTTTGTTTGCAGTGGCTAAAGGCCCTGGTATGCCCATTCTCATCCCTCCCCCTCGCTCTGTCTTCCTGCCTATTTTTTTCTCTGTCAAATAAATAAAGAAAAAGAAAATAATTTTTAAATAAAACAACAATAAATATTGGTGAGGATGTTGGAAAAGAGTATACTCCTCATTTAGTGCTGGTAGGAGTGCAAACTTGTACAACCACTATGGAGATCAAGAAGGAGACTCCTGAAAAGGACAAAAACAGAGCTACCAAGTGACTCAGCTATTCCTTTACTGGGCATCTACCCTAAAAGCTCCACTCTTCACTGCAGAGATATTTGCTTAACTATGTTTATAGCTCTAAATTCACCATAGCTAAGAACTGGAATCAACCCGGAAGTCCATCATTTGACAAATGGATAAAGAAAGTGTGGTACATTTACAAAATGGAATTCTATTCAGCAGTAAGGGATAATGATATAATGAAATTTGTAGGAAAATAGACATACTTAAAACAGATCATATTAAGCAAACTCACAAAGACATCAAAAAACAAATGTCACATATTATTCCTCATCTATGGACCCAAACCAAAACAGCTTGAGTTGCAGACAGACTGGCCAGGCAACTCAAGGGACAGATAACAAGGAGGGAAGAGTCTGGAGGATGGGATGCAAGGGTGGGGGAGCTACATACCAAACCAAATCCAAAACTGAATTAGTACCACAGAAACCTTCCTCCTGGATAGTAGATTAAAGATATAACCCTCCATATGAGTATGGGGGTATTACCTGGTAAGAAGGACCCGGGAGAGGTTGGGAGTTCCAGCTGGAATCTGGAAGGAAGCCAGCTCCCATATGGTCTGCCCTTATAGTGCTGGAAAGTTCTACATGTGCTACTAGGGAAAAATAGCCAACAACATGTGAGGATGCAGGGGACATTGCTCTATGAAAACAATCAGCCTGACAAGATGTTCACACCTGTGCAGTGGTGGCACGCGGCCTAGGTGGATAACCAATGGCTTTCTGATTGGCGAAAAGATCCACTCAGTGATAAAGAACCTATAGGTGACACTGAGAACCAAGTCCAAATCCTATGGAGAATATGAATTCCAAGGAGAAACTCCCACTAGTTTTTGGCCAAAAGAGAGGCTATACCAACCAAAATCTCTCTAAATTAACAATGCTTAACCCTTTAACCTGTGCTCATCTCACTCTCTATTGGATAATGTTTTAGCAAAAGGTAGTGAGAAACAAGGACAACCACAATCTATTAACAAGACCAGAATAGATAGCTGACTCCCTGACAGGAGTTGAATCATACTTTGCATATCAGCCAAGGCCCAGGTGAAACCACGGAGGAATGAGAGAGATGAGAAAGAGTGCTGTTTCCAAGATGAGCCTGACAACCTTCCCAGGGCGATGGAGAAAAACACTGAGGATACTCAAAACATACCAAAGCAGAAATCTAGAAGCTGTTGAGAGTTCAACACTAAGGTAGACTGAAAACACACCCACCAAGGCTCAGGAAATTGTGTGGAAGAAGGATCAGAAAGATTGTACGGCCACAGGATGGGAGGAATTGCCTCCCTCCCCCCCAACACACACACACCTACAGTAGCTGCTGCTCTCACAGCTCATAACCCACAACCCCAAGGTGAATTCCAGCAATCCCCATGAGGAGGGCGCTCCTGGGGATGGAGAGCAGGGAGGAGGGGAATGATAGGCCATACAAATTTCCTACTTCATAAAAAAAAAGAATGCAAAGTAGAAAAAAGAGAGGCGGAAGCTTGGGGCAGGATTTCTTCCTATCTTCTTTGACCACCATGTCCCCTTGAGTCAAATTCTTGTGGTTGGTCCAGAGCCAGTCCATGTGGTAGGAGAAGGCTTGCTGGTGTGCAGATGGTTCAGTCTACAATGGAAGCTATGGCGTCCCAGGCCACACCATGTTGAGGACAGGAAGGGAAAACAGCCCAGCCTCAGGAAAGGTCTTCCATCAGAGTGAGGTCACCTGCACTAAGGCTGAGCAGTTTATGGAGCAGGGACAATCCAGAGTGACACCCATGTTCCCCTTGATCTCCTATCACAGCCCTCACCTGGAGTTACAAACCAGCAACAATCAATCTGGACAGAAATGCCAACTGCCAGTTAACTGCTGGAAGTTTCATCCAAGAAATAGCTGTCCTACCCTGGAGGTCCTTTCCTGCCCTTCTCTTTCTTGCCAGAGTTGGCCCATGGATGACCTGATGTTCTTTTCTTCAGGGATTTGTGCAGGGAATTGGGTGCACCCTCGCATCAACGGGAGGCTCCCTTATCTTCCAGGAACCTTGCCACCACTGGCAAGGCCTGGGTCATTCTCTCAAGGTGAAAATAGGCTAGAGTGGGTGGCAGGGTGTCTCCTGAAATGGCTGGCCTCCCCACTCAAGGAACCCCAGCTTCCTCCTTTGAGGACTCATCCTGACCCTTGACCAGCATCCCCTCTTGCCTGCTTGGCCACTGCCAGCCCCATAAGGATCCAGGGATGGGGCACCAGAAGGTTATGTGGGTGTCTTGCTCCAAGGAACTGCCAGAAAGAGACCTGGGATAAGAGGACAGTGGCCACCTGACAACTGGTCCATCTCCATCTGCATCTGCTCCATCTCAGCCAAGGGCTGCTCCTTGTTAAGCAGCAGCTCATTATCCTGAAGCTTTTTCATATGAGCTCTTTGCTGAGTTCTCCTCCTCCAGAGTGGCCATGTGCTCCACAGATGAAGCTCTTTTCTCTCTTTGGACTGGCTCAGTAGCTTGTCCACTGCCTCAGATAGCCACGTAATTTATTTTGTTTGGGGAGAGGCAGAGAGTGAGGGGGAGAGAGAGAGAGAATGGGAGTGCCAGGGCCTTCAGCCTCTATGAAAGAACTCCATATGTGTGGGCCCCCTTGTGTGCATGTGTGGCATTGCATGCTTGTGTCATTGTGTGTCTGACTACCTGGGACCTGGAGATTTGAACATGTGTCCTTAAGCTTCACAGACAAATTCCCTAATGGATAAGCCATCTCTCCAGCCCTAGCTGCTTATTTTAGTCATAATTCATCATCTCCTGTTGCTGGCCACTGCAGCTCCTGGTTCTTCTCCTCAAACTGGGTCTCTAGCTGGTGAAAGTCCTCAAAGTTCCCATGACATATCTCAGCTTTGTTGAGCACTGCTACTCTGTGCCAACTGTGACCCTATATAGGGCAAGGTCTCTGCCTTCTGAAGCATTTGCTGCAGTTTGTGCTTGGCATCATTCAGCCATTCAGTCATATGGCAGCTCAGCACTCTTCTTCTCTTCACCAGCTTCTCTCTGGTGGCATAGTGACTCACTGCTGACCAACTCATTCAACAGCTTTTCATTGGCATCATGCAGAGATGTGGCCTCATGCTGGGCACTCAGGTCATGGCTTCTCCAGCATGGTGATCCTCTCTTCCACATTCTCCCACTGAGTTAAAGCCTCCTTGAGGTCTCACTGCAGCTTGGAGTTCACTTCCTCCACCTTACCCAGCTTGTGATGAGCTGGGCCCAGCCCCTCCTCCAGCTAGCCCATCTAACTTCATAGCATTGCCAGGCACTCCCATAGCTGGCACACTCCTGCTGCTGCTCCAGCACCTCCTCCAGCTCTGCTGAGTACTGGTTAGAATCTCCCACAAGACTCAGGCCATTGGCAAGGGTCTTCTCATCTTCATCTTTCCCCAGGTCTTCTAGCCCTGACCACCACCCAGAGAACTGATCTGGAAGGCTCAGAGTCTCCCAATTTCTCAGCTCCAGCTCTTCCTCCAGCATAACCACTCTTCTCAGTTCCATCCATAGTCTTTCCCAAACCTTTTCATCTAGGGATTTATGGTGCTCAAAAAGGGATGGCAGAGCCTTGATCACTTCTATCTCAGAGACACCCACCAGGGAACCAGGCCCTGGCTCTTCACTGCAGTCATGTTTACTGAATTTTGGTGTGTGGAAATCATGCATTCTGAGTATTGCAAAAGGAGCTAGAGAAATAGGGAAACCAAGTCAAGGAAAAGACTCAAGGGAGAAAGGGGGGGGGTCAAGGGAGGGGTAACAAATGTGAAAGAGGCAAGGAGGAAAAGATGGAACCAAGTCAAAAGATACCCCAAGAGTAAAAGGAGAGATTGATCAGGGGTTAAAGGTGCTTGCTTGCAAAGCTTAAGGGCCCAGGTTAAATTCCTCAGGACCCAGGTAAAGCCATATGCACCAAGAAGCTCATGCATCTGGAGGTCATTTGCAGTGACAGGAGGCCCAGGCAGGCCCATACTCACTATCTGTCTCTTTCTCTCTCTTTCTCTCTGTCTCCCTTTCTCTCTCTCCCTCTCTCTCTTCTCTCTCAAATACAAAGAAAACAGAAAATGTAGTCATTGCTCAATGTTCAGTGAATGAATGAGCAGTCGGCTACTTCTAATTACCTTGCAGATGCAGCCCATTTGTGCGTGTTACCAATCAACCTCACTGACACTATGTGTGAGTGACCTGTGGATTTCTGGACACCTGGTGTTCCCTGCTCAAAGTGAAACTGCTTCAGGAAAATGTGCTCCAATGAAAAATCTCTCCATTTAACAGCCTTAGCAGAATTACCTACTATGAAGGCTAAAGGAACCCAAAACTTCAGAAGCAGAGAGTTCAATGGTGACTTACTTTTCCAAATGAGCCATTAAATGCTATAAAACAAATTGGAATGTTGGGAGAAGGGAAGGTGCTGAGATTAAATGATCTAGCATGTCCTCAGATTCTACCATTTAAAACTAGTCCTAATTGGAGTCTCTTTCTAGAGTGAAATTCTTAAGTGGAGTAATAATACTCTATGAGTAGCCAATGGGGAGTGGGCTGGCAACAGTTTTTTTTTTTTTTTCTTTTTCATACAGCTCAAGTAACTAGAGAGATCAAGTGCAAATTCTAACACTCAGAAAATTACATGGACTGTAGCCAATTCTTCATGGATCTGAATCCATAAAAATGAATTTTGGCAGTTCAGGACAGTAAAATATTGCTTCCTTATTCTTCAAGGAGATTATTTTCTTTTCTTCACCCACCTTTTTCCTTTAGTTTTAACTTCACACATGCCTAATGAAGAAATGCCTGCCTAGACTTGTGCTGGATCTCAGGGGTCACAGTTATACTAATCTCATTATTCTAACGGGGTGACAATGAGCAGCCCCATCCTCGAATGAAAAGTTTGGGTTTTCTGAAATTTGCTAGTCCGTGGTAATACTTATGAGCTAGTGCCAGAAATGGAATAATTTCCAGAAGGTTGCTTTGAGAGGATCCAGGACCTAGCCTCAGTGGGCACGGCTGTGTACTGAAAATGAAAGCAAGTCAAGTAATTCGCTAGAGAAAGTAATGCTTTCACAGAGAAAGATTGGGGTGTTAGGACACAGACTGGATAGTTATGAAACATAAGATAAGATTCTATGACCAAGTGTTATAAACAGGAAAAGGTGAACTCAGACCAAACTCCTTTGAGTACAGCACTAATAAAGGGGAGGTGGTTTAACTATGAATGAATGTGGAAAACGTTACTGGGACCCAGAAAAGTCTCTCACAGGCAGAGATGTGTCATCTCGGGGGCAGAATCTGAAATGATTCCTGCAAAGAGGGTCAGAATCTAGGTCACTGTTGCAGTTCCAGGCCACAAGTAACACATCAAAAGTGAAAGCAAGCAGAGACTTTCTGATGAAGACCGAGGGACCTGCATTGTATTAAGTGGTTGCAGAAACTCTGGACAGATTTGAGACATGATTGTAAGAAAAGCCCAGTGAAGAATACTTAAAGAAGGGCTAGAGAGATGGCTTAATGGTTAAAGCACTTACTTGCAAATCCCAAGGACCCAGTTTCAACTCCCCAGAACCAGATGCACATGGTGGGGCATGCACCTGGAGTTCATTTGCAGTGGCTACAGGCCCTGGTGCTCTCTCCCCCACCACTCTCTTGCAAATAAACAAATAAATATAAAATTTAAAAGAATACTTAAATCAGAAAGTACAACCATTATTGTGCGAGGAAAAGGTACTTTCTAGACTTTAAGGGAAGCTCCTATAAAGTCATGACAATTTGGACCCTTGGGAAGGCATATCAGAGATGAGCCACAGTAAAGCAGAACTAGGCAGAATAATAATAGGTCAAGACCGACATAGGATCAGCACTTGTGTCTTACATGAAACCCAACATGTGCAAGTCACTCCTCTGCTTAGAACTCTCCTAAATCTCTTGTTCACTTAGATAAAAAGGCAAGTGCTTAGATCACCCTTCCCCCTTAGACTCATCTTCCCTTCCACCGTTTCTTGCTGTAGCCCTCCCTACACACCCCACTCCTAGCTGACTTACACCCTCTTCTTTCAGGTTCTTGATCATATGGAGTCCTACCTGAAATACTAGTCCAGATATGTGCAGGTATTTTCCTTTATGTCCTGGAGCCTTTGCATGGAAATTCTGCTTTCAGCCGAGCCTTTCCTGACCAGGTCTGTTTAAAATACAACAGCTGTACTAACACTTCCCCCTCCCAGCCAAGGGACTGCTTGTTGTTCCCTCTCTACTTTTACTTTTAAAATGTTGTACATGTATCTTTCAGCACTCTGTAGAAGAAATCTGAGCATCAGCATTCCTTTCTGTCTGCTCTCTGGCCTCCATGATGCTAACTGCTCAGCTCCAACAAACCTTCCTTGCAATTATGGACTGAACCTGCTGAAATTATGTGCTAAAACTACATCTTTGCTTCCTGAAGTTGTTCCTTTCAGGTATTCTGGCCATAGGAACAAGTTCACTCTCTCTGGATGACTGGCAGTCCAATGGCCTCTGAAAAGGCTGCAATCCCATTTCCTCCAGCAATGTTCCTTCCTCAGTTTGCCATGAGCACTTGGATCTAGCAAGGCTCTTCTTCCTGAGATATCTGGCAATGAAGGCTGTGAGTTATCTTGTTTCCTGAATATAGTAGGCATGAGGTCCCTGGATGATGAATTTGCCTATTGAATTCTTCTCAAAAGAAAATATTAGAGACTGGAACTTCTATAGATTCAGAAGTCCTGAAGGAATTCTGCCCACTCCAGAGAAAGCTGGCTCAGTGCAAGCAGCAGATGCTAACAGAATTCCAGCTGCACATACTCCTCCTGCACCCCAGCCATCCTGCAAATAAGAACTTTGGTTGAGAGCAGAATAAGAAATTGAGCAAGGATGAATTTAAGTTAATTTGAACCTATCAGAGCAAGACAATTTTATGTTGTTTCTCATTCTATCAGATGTGAAAGTTTTGCATCTTTAACTTGCAAGGGTGATTAATTTGAGGGCTTTAATTACTTCCAGGACAACTGATAATAAGAGAATTGTAGATCCAAATTTGAATTTCTTCTATTGTGTTGGTATTTTATTGTTCAAGCACATTTATGCATCTTAATATTGGAACATCTTAATGTGTTTCATTTTGATTGTGTGGCAAAAACTCTAGTGGCCTGCATTTCACACAGAGATAGAAATAGTTATGGGTAAAAATAGGTAAATTTTTTTTTTTGCCTTGAAGACAGAAGGATATTGAAGTACATGTACATTTAAACTATGCTCTCTTCTGACCCTTTTTAGAGCTTTCTAAGATAAAAAAATCCATATTTCTCTAGAAAATCCCCTCAAAGGAAGGTCATGGTCTCAACAGATAGTAAGAACAGCTATTGCTGATGCCCCAGCCTATGGAGGGAGAACCACCCTGATAACATCCTGCATTTCATAAATAAACCAATGGAAAAAGAGAATGAAAATATTTCTCCACACCACTTCTCCATAGAAGATTTCCTTTAACATGCCAGACCTCTCTTCCTGCTCACACAGAGATAGAGAGACACATGGCAGGTTGTACCCAGTCAGAATACAGAACTACTCTTCCATAATTCTTGACTGGGAGAGGTGATCTCAGGAAGACCCTGAGCACACAGGACTTTTCTCTTTCTCACTGGGGAGCAATGACCTGACAAAGAGTGTCTGGCCTGCAGATGCCATCTTCACTTCAGGTGGGCTTGACAAGGTCTAGATGGAAATTAGACCATCTAGCTGTGACACTAAGCTGTGTCCGCTAGCAAATCCTTTACCAGGAATAAAGTCAGTGCTCACTAGTCTAGTATCATTGTTCTACTGGTTAAAATCTCCTACAGAGAAGGGTTGCTACCTCAGGCTTTAGGTTCTTTGAGAAGTGCATGAAATAAGTCATGTAAGGTTCTTACATGGGCATTTGGATGCTTTAAACATACAGGAAACAAAGTCCTCCAGTGTAGCAGCATGCCCTGTATGGTGGCCTCTTACATTTTTGTACTACTTATGATTCCCTGCTCTCTCTTCTAGCTGTCTGTATTTGCTGTCTTTAGTGACAAGTGTCTAGAGGTCAAATATCTCAATTTAGTCCTCTTTGTGTGTCCTCATATGAAGAGGATGCTCACTGAATATTTACTTTAAAGTAGATGAATGAAGGGTGGGTACGGTGTGTACTGTTAACCAATAAACCTGGACTTTTACATCTAAAAAAAAAACCCTGTCCTTTCGTCCAAGCTGCTCTCATTCCTGGTTAGAGGATTTGTTTTGTTTTACAGATGGCAGAAAATACTAAGGAGATCCAAGATCCATCAATATGAAAAAATAGCCAATTGTCTGTCCCCCTCTACCATGTCTGCCAGGGCCCAGGACACATTGCAGACCAAAGCAATGACAAGAGTACTGCTCCAGTCAACCAGCTCCAGGGAGATAGTGACAGACACTGTGGTCACTAAAAACTCATCAAAGAAGAAATATGGACTATATTGATAACTTAACAGTAAAGCAGACTTCTAACTTGCCAGTCAAGGCTTAGGGAACATTGCAGAAAAAGGGACAAAAAGATTGTAAGAGCCACAGGATGGGTCAGAATATGAGGCATGCCCTTCCCCCCAAAACTGGCTGTGGCCTTCATGACTCCACAGTGAATACCAATAACCCCACAGAGAGGGGCCCTCAGTGGAATTGGGGTGAGAGTGAGGGAATATAAGAGTATAATCTTTAAAAAAAATCTCTTGACATGAAGGTCAGTAATCCTTTGGATTCTAAGTGGAGTTTCTTCTCGGACAAATTCTGAACTAAACGTAAATATGCAGTTGTAACACATAGGTCACTCAATCAGTGAAAATAAAACCCAGTCCCAGGGGAACTGACAGCTGCTTTCTTCAGGGAGTCTGAAGGCTCTTTATAGTCAGCACAATATCCAGGATTATTGCTGCCCTGGGAGAAGCTGTAGGATCCTGCACAGCTTCCTAAACACATTCCTGCAATGAACTTCCCCCTTTGAGATCTTTCCTTCAGTGCTGGAAACCACATAGATGCTTAATAAATGTTATTATGAAAAACAATAATATTTATTGGAAGTCCCACAGTGAGGGTAAGACATTAGGCCCAGCTAAGGGTCAGATCAGAAACTTTAGAAAAGCAGGGGACCTCTGTGGCTGCAATCACTGTGCCTGGCATGCAGCAGGTGCTACACAGACAGGTAGTCCTCGGCCACAAAGTAAAAGAAGAATTAAAAAAAAAAACAAAAAAAAAAACACTAAGCAAGATATGGTTCTTGGCCTTGGATTGCTTGCTCGTGATTAACATGAAACAGAATCTCTTCCAAGAATAACATTATACACTACTGACTGTGTGCAGGTGCATAGAATCACTTAGTTTTATACAGCTATGCAATTACATTGTAAAGAGTGATCAGAATTAGAAAACTCTGTTTAACTGTACCCTGTAAATATGCACAATTGTTATGTATTCATCAGGAAATTGGGAGGGACTAAGAAGAAAGAAGGAGAGAAACATGGCAAAGGAACAAATACATGTTTTGTTTTGTTTTTCTCATATGCAGAATCGAGATTGAGCTATATGTTAATATATGTGTAGATGTGTGACATGGAATGGAAGCAGAGGGGTACTATCAAAGAGGAGAAGGACCACTGAATGCAGGAAGGGAAAAATGGACAGTAATGAGGAGGGTGTATAAACAAAGTACAAAATGCATATAGGAAAGTTTTCTGCAATAAAATATTTTAAATTAAGAAAAATAGGTAAATAAATATTTTTAAAAAATCAAAGTGTTAATTACCCTGATTTGATCATTATATTCTCCTCTCTGTCTCTCTCTAGATAGATATATAGATATCAGATTATCATACTATATAAATACACGTATTTGTACATTTAAAGTAACTCAGATAAAGAGAAAAAAAGGGAAGATATATGTTTAACCTTCTCTCTGCTTTAACCTCAGCAATGAGTATAGTTCTGGTGTTTGGTCTGTGCCTTCCCACGTGCAGTTAGGTAATCTGTTGAATCTGTTTTAGTCTCATTAGCAGTAACCATAAAATGGGGGTAAAAATAGTGAGGTTTTTTTTGGACGATGGAGCTGGCTGAGTGGGTAAGAGTTCTTGCTGTGCAAGCATGAGGGCTTGAGTTCAATTCCCAGTACCCACATAAAAATCCACACATAATCACACGTGCCTATAACCCCAGTCCTGAGGCAAGTGGAGACAGAATAGCTGGATATCCATGGTGAACCAATCTGACCAAAATACCCCAGAAGCTCCAGGTTCAGAAAGAGACTCCATGTCAAGGAAACAACATGGAAGAGTAATCGAGGACACCTGGCATTTTACTCTGACCTCCACATTTGTGCACACACAACACACGCATCAGTGCACACACATGTATACACTATAGATATATACATCATACAACACACATATACAATAAACTTAAAAATAAAGTTGTTTATAAAGTCATTAAAGTAGCAAAAATTTAACTATGAAAGTATATGGCACTGATAATTCTGTATCACTTACAATTAGATTATCTATAGATTTTAAAACTCTATTAGCATTGTAATAAATTTCCAGTTTATAAAAGTTATGACTATAACTCTTTGTCTTTGCAAATTTCCTAACATATACATAGGAATTATCATTAATGATGAAAGACGTCATGGTCAAGAACAAGTGTATAATAATATACATAAATACACAGGGACATATACATTTATATCTAAGAGGTAAGTCACTGTTCTAAGAGATGATCTCTGAGCTCCTTTCAAAGTAAAAACTTCCCCAGGATCAGCAAGAAACTAAACAGTGTCCCCTAGGTTACAAGTAAGGTCCCTCGAATGCTACAATTTCTGAACACTCACAAGAATAATAAAACAAGTAGTTGCTCTTTATAAATGACACTAAATGTCCCATCTGTGTGATGACTCCTGCATGTTACTATTCTTTTCCTTTTGTTCTTAAGCTCTGTCACACAGACTGAAAACTACACAAAACAAATACTAACAGCTTTTCTTTTTTTTAGATTTTCCATCATCTCTTAGTCCCAGACTTTTCAGTCAAGGGTTACACCCTAAATTTCATGGACTGATAAACTAAATCTGTATTCTAGACAAGATTTTATCTAAATCTCAGAGTGTTGGGACATCCCAGTTAGTCATTAGTTGTCCCTACTTGGTCTCTTACATCATATCAAGGGCATTTGTTGAGAAACTGGTGAAAAATGCCTTGGGATGAGTTTCTAAAACTTCCCTTTGCTGGATCTAAGTGACTGTTCTATGGCAATCTCCTTCATGATCAAGGTGGCATGCAGGAAAAAAAAAAAAAAAAGGCATGTCTATAGAGTCCCATTGGCTGAGTTCACATCCAGTATGTGCTGTCTAATACCTAATGTTGAGTAAAATAATCCCTCTGAGACTGTTTCATCATGTTCCTAGCACATGGCAAACATTAAGTACATGTAAATTGCCATTGTTAGCAGTGGTAGAAGTAGTAATCAAATCAACTCCAGTGATTCGTGACCTAGCAATGTCCCAGACAATATCAGTACCGCCATGCATCAAAGGTTGCACGAGCATAATTTGAACCTCTACGTGTTACTGATCAACTACATTCAGATCACTATGTTAAGAACTATGGGGAACAAAGGAAGAATCAAACATACATCTTGATTTAATAGTTTTATAATGTAGTATTAGAAGGCTCAAAGACTCAGAATCTCAGATTGCATTAGGACATTCCTCTTTGAAATGTGTAGTGCTATTGGTTCCATATGACAACTCATATAAAACACTGGAATCCAAAGACCAAAGTAATCAAGAAAATGGGCTTCCTTCCACCCCTGCAGATAGTGGTCAATTTCCAAATTACTCATGTCATAAAGTTGCTTCCCACAAAACTTAATGCCTAAAGTGTTAAAAGCACACGTGTTCTATAAAAGAAGGATATTATCAACATTATTATTAGTGTATTATAACAGACAGAACTGAGTCTGCTTTCCCCCTTCAGTTTCGGGGAAAGAGAAACTAGTGACATATAGCCATGCAAAAACATATATTTTAACATGAAATGTAGAAAGATAAATTAAATTCAAAGGCATGCAAACATGCTGAGGGCATTATAAAAAACAGTGGATTCTGATCTCTCAGGGGCTTATGAGGTGACTAAGGGTATTATAAAGAGACTCTCAAAGGTTCTGACTCATTGAGAAGCCACAGTTCAGTATACACAAGACAGCACTTTGGTAAAGATAATTCATTCAGCCGATCTCAGAGAAGAATGGACTAGAAGAGTAGTCAGTCACTAGAGACTGGAAAAGAAAGGATGAAAAGAAGGTAGATAAGAGTCCTAGCCAGACACAGCCAGAGAAGAAGAATCAGTTTGGGCTTCCTATATCACTGTGGGATAACTTTGTAGAACCATCAGTGATATATTTTAAAATAACTATGCAAGAAAAATTCTCAACACATAAAAAACACTGTCAGAAAAAAATGGAAGTGCTTACTACATTCATTTGATCATTATATATACCACCACAAAGATGTGTGAACATATGTCTTAATTAAAAATAGCTTATAAGGGGTCAGTGGAGGAAATAGCTCAGTTATTCATGTTCTTTCTTTACAAGCATGAGAACCTGAGTTCGATTCCAGAACCCACATAAAAATGTAGGGTGTGGTGACATTCATATAATACTGGCTCAGGAGGTATAAACAGGTAATGCCTAAGAAATGACACCTGAGACTATCCTCTGGTCTCCACACGCAACTGCACACACACATGAACATACACACACATGCCAAACACATACAAATTTAGAAAAAAAAAATCAAGAAATCAAAATTGGGCAAGATGCCCATTAATGGCCACAGTCCTCTTCAGATAGTGTGGTAGTTTGAATGATAGTTCATATGTTTTGAATGCTTGGTCCCCAGCTGTGGAGATTTGGGAGGTGGAGCCTTGCTAGAAGAGGTGGGTCACTGAGGGCAGACCTTGAGGTTTTCAAACCCCCAGCTTGTTGTGTTAGCTCAGCTCACTCTTGCTGCTTTCTGCTAGCTGCTATGACAGAGGTGATGTCCAGTCTCTGATCAAGCCGTACTTTCCTATACCATCATAAAGCTTCTCCTCAAGACCATAAAGCCAGAATAAACTATTTCTTCCCATCAGCTGATTTTGTCCGGTGGTTTATCCCAGCAATACAAAGATAACTACAACAAACAGACTATACACAGTTCACTAAAGAGAAACTCATATTTAATTGGGTCAAGAATGCCTTCATGTCACAAAGATTACTCCTATGAAGTGGCCTAACTAAATCTGCCCAATGTGAGCATCCTCCACTGGATACTTGTGGACCAAACTAGATCTTACCTTGTAGGGAGCATGAGCCCCTAACACAGAGAAAGGTACATAGTAGGTTGTGAAGGGCAATGAATAGAAGTCAATAGACAGCATACATTAGTTATCAACCATGTGGGAAAACAGGAGTAACTAGAAGTCATAGAGTATGAAGTAAAGTGGAAACATGAACTCAGAAGAGGCTAGGCAAGTTGAAGAGACAATGACGAGTGCTTGAGCCCCCACAGTGGCCCCACTAAGCAGAGAAAAATGTCTTCTGACAAGAGCAATGATGAAGGCTGTTATGGGAGTTACAGCTGCTCCCGCACAGCATAAGAATCCTCTCTGGAATCTGGCCTTGGGTCCATACCCCAACTTCCATACTGTGCTGTTATTGTACTAACTCTCCCGTGAATCTTCCGTGAGCTTTGAAGTCTCTATTTCTTTTTTTCTTTTTTCTTTTTCTTTTTATTTATTTATTTTTGGTTTTTTGAGGTAGGGTCTGACTCTAGCTCAGGCTGACCTGGAATTCACTATGTAGTCTCAGGGTGGCCTCGAACTCATGGTGATCCTCCTACCTCTGTCTCCCGAGTGCTGGGATTAAAGGCATGCGCCACCACGCCTGGCTACTGAAGTCTCTATTTCTTGCAAGATGAAATACCCTAGCCAAAATACAGGTAGTAATTCTAGTTACTTAAGTTACATGTCACTTGATTTCATACTGAGATCTAGTCTAGTTTAATGGTTAAGAGTATGAGTGTCCAATGTCTGACATGTTTCCAAATTCAAATCTTACCACTCCCAAGCTACTTGAACATAAATGCTAAAGTTCTCTGAGCTTCAATTTCTTCATAAGTAAAATAAAAACAAGCCTAACTATAAAGGGATTTTGAGGTGATCAAGCAAAGCCAGCAGTATGTTCTTAAAGTGCCTAGTATGGCAATGTAGCTCATTGTTAGGATGACTTTCAAGTACTGACTCCAAAATTACTACACATTGTATTTATTTTGTGTCATCAGACACAGAAGGGCCATTCTGTGAAGGTGCCTTTTGCTTGAATCCCTATTGCTATCTGTGATGACTATCTAGTATCTTTTAATTTCTATTTGATTTTACTTCTGCATTTCCAATATTCCACCCTCCCTTGCTGTTAACAATTCCTTTCTACCTGTTTTAAATTAAACTTTCTAGACACCTAATTCAGCCATGATCTGACACCTCTACGCCTGGCAATGACACATCCCCTATGTTCACTCACTGTTTTATCTTCTCTGCCTGTGTGTCAGAAAGAGAAGGTTTGGATGGCCTTCATGTTTATGTCAGGCTATAAATCCTTATGTCTTGAGAATTAGGTTTTTGTGCTCTTGGAGATATCTTGACTATAAGCAAAAGTGAATCTTTGTGACATGAAGGCATTCTTGACCCAATTAAAAAAGTGAATTCACTTTAGAAAGTTCTCTTGCTTCGTCTCTGCACATAAGAACTCGCAACACAAAGCAGAAGGAAGTGGTGAGGGAAAGAATATGGCCTAATTGGCAATTCCTATTTAGACCAATAGACTCATAGTGTTTGCTTTGGAAAGGAAGTGGCTGGAATGCTTCCCCCACTGTTTGCATGAGGCTATGAAGCATCTGATCTATCCAATTACACCCCATAGTAAGGGCTAATGGATATTAAAATTACATGGGTCAGAGCTCAAATACAAGTGCAGTTCTCTCAGTTTGAGTTAAATCAAGTATTTACTTTGAGACCAAAAGTACAAATTGTAGGCTGTTGAATCAGCTGGAGTTCTCAAAATAGAATTTGACCTGAATAGAGATAATTCCATGAAAACACTACTGGAAACCAAAATGCTTATCTAATCTGCAAGTCTGGCAATGTGTACAGCATTACTGATCACTGGTACTGGTGAAAGCATCCTAATTTTTATGTCTAAAGTAAATTAAGCCAAGTAAAAGTGTAGTATTTCATTCAGAGGAAAGATGTTCATGCATTTTTACATTTTAAATGATTCCATTTGAGCCCTTGGAAAATGAAAGGGCTTTTGGCCAAAAACGGCTGTATGTCACTTGACTATGTGCAGCTTAACTAAAGCTTGGCGTTATCTAACTTCTCAGAAATACACTAACCAGATTCTATGAGTTCCAGAACTAGCATATGCCTACAAGGGATTAAAGAGAAGCCAGAGTGAAAGGCAGCAATTCACTCATAATGGAGAGGGTAATAGTTATAGACACCAAGTATGAGAAGGGCCATTCCAAATGTTTTAAAACAAGCTTTGGGCTCATAGTCCATAAAAGGTCATTCCCAGGGTGGGCAGGAAAGAGCCATAGTGATTTCTAATAATACTGAGTGATGGGATTTGTCTCAAGATCTTTAAAAGTCCATTTTTCCTAACAGTTAAGGGCACAAAATTACAAGAAGGAAAACGGCTATTACTTTTCACAAAATTAAGTATGTTCTTAGCCTTCTTAAATAGAGTACTCAAATATGATGTTATCAAGGTAGAATTCACAGGGAGCGGGAGCCTTCTTCTTATGCTCATTGTACATCCTAGTCCATTCAGGCGTCCATAGCAAAATAATTTCTCACAGTTCTGGAGGCTAGATGTCAGAGATGAAGAGACCAGCATATTTGGTGTCCGGTGACAGCTCACTTTTTGGTTCATTGATAGCACCATCTTACTGTATGCTCAACTGGTAGGAGCAAATGTGCCCCTGTGGGCCTCTAAACGGGCACTAATCCCTTTCATGAGCATCTTGCTTAATGACCCCCACAAGGCCCTTACTTCATAATACTATCACCTTGGGAATTAGGATCTTGACATTTGAATTTTGAAGAGGTCCAAACCTTCAAAACACACCATCCTGCCTATATACACCGACACATGAATGCATGAATGAATTTGTTACCTAGTACCTAAGATCACCTCGTACTTGAATTTGGTCACACTTGCCTAAACCAAATGGGAAACTGATCCCTAAGGGGACCTCCCACTGACCTTTATCAGCTATGCACACTTCAATGGAAAATACTTCATTAGCTATTTTTGAAAGAGCCAGTGTGAGTCATTGAGAGGGGAAGCTGAAGTTAAAGGCCATTTGGACACCTAAACCCAGATGCTTAATTATGGGCTAGGGACAAAAAGAACACATAGGGGACACTAATGGTTACGAAATCAAATGATATGCTGAATAATGCTAGTAAAAGCTAGCTGTAGGCACACAAGTTAATGTTTGGACCCAAAATTTCCCCAGAATTCAGAAAAAAAAAATCTTGCAAACTCCTAAGTACAAAGAAAATGTAACTCTTAACTTAATTTGCCAAAAATTGTCCTCTTCAGGTGACATTTATAGTTTTAGTATACAACTTTAATATGCAATTTATAGTTTCGTCACACAATAAATGACATTATATGAATTTGCACTCTAGCCTCTTCTACAGTCACAATGACATACTGGCCCACAAACTCATCCACTCCCCTTGGAATACAAAATTTGCAGATGCTCAGTTCCCTTATGTAAAATGGCACAGTATTTTTATATTACATATGCACATCTGTCCATACACTTTAAATCATCTCTATATTACTTATAATGCCAAATGGAATACAAATACTATATAAATGGTCTTTATTCTGTAATAACTAATTACATACTGTGTAGAGAAAATGACGAGAAAAAAGTTTGTAAATCTATAGTACAGATACAAGATTTTTTCAAAAATATTCTCCATCCACATTTGATTTAATCCACAGATGCAGAGCCTGTAGGATACACAGGGCTAATGTGTACATATGTATGTGTAAATCTCTATGCATGCATAGGCAACAAATACCATCAGTCCTCACCATTCACAGACTCCACATTTGTGAGTTTATGTACTCACTAACATTGATTTGTAATCTCAAAATCAACACTCACAGATCCTTCTCAGTCATTAAGGGCATACACAGCACAGCTGCAAATTTGAACCACCTGATAAACACAGAACCAAAGAGGTCAAACAAGTCAACATTCTGCCTTCATATTGTCATACTGTAAACAAGTGTTCCTTTTATGATTTACTTAATGCCACATTTTAAGCATTTTTGTGCTTTTTGTTTGTGAGTTTGCTGTTTAAAATGTCCCATGTGCAGAACTGATGTCCTATCTAAGGTTCCTAATGCAAGAAGGGTATGATATGTCCTCTACAGAAAATATGTGTGCTAGATAAGGAATGAGTTAGAGTGTGGTTGGCTGTGATTAAATCAGTAATCACATTAAATAAAGTGTCTTTAAAACCAAGGAACACATTTGCATACAAAGTCTGTTGGTCTGAGTTCAACTGTAAGCCACCTACATAAACCAGAAGCAAATAAAGTATCCTTATACAAAAATACATATGAAATTAAGTTATATGTTGATCAATTGATAGAAATGTTGTGACTGGATGCAAATCCTTTATTTGCCCTCACAATGGTGAAGTATTCACTAATTCAATGTTCAGTGACATTTTAGAACATAGCTACAATCAATAATGAGAATTGACTATATGGGCAGTTTAAAATCTCTATAAGTTTTAAAAATAGTAGTTCTATATATACTTCACTCAAGTAACTCCAGTAATATCTTATTTTCAAAACTAGAAAATTGGCATTACTATTAACTCAATATTATTAACTCAAATACATCCTTATTTAAGCAATATCAATTTTATGTGTATAACATGTATACCTACACATATCTATAAACATATATATTCCTATGAATTTTATAATCTACATATTCATATAACCTCATAAAAACCATGTTGCAGTCAGGTTTGCATTGCTGGTAGAAATCACCCAACCAAAAGGAGCTTGTGGGGAAAATAAGGTTTATTTTGGCTTACAGGCTCAAGGGGGAAGCTCCATGATGGCAGGGAAAATGATGGCATGAGCAGAGGGTGGACATCAACCCCTGGCCAACATAAGGTGGAACATAGCAATAGAAGAGTGTGCCAAACACTGGCAAGGGGAATCTGGCTATAACACCCATAAGCCTGCCCCCAACAGCACACCACCTCCAAGAGGCTTTAATTCCAAAATTTCCATCAGCTGGGAACCTAGCATTCAGAACGCCTAAATTTATGGGGGTCACCTGTAACAAACCACCACAAGCCATCACCATAGTCAATGTAAGCAATAGTCTACCTTCACAAGTAGAATTGCTCATGTTACCAATTAATAGTCACACCTGTACCCCAACCCCAACTCCCAACCCCTGTAACAATCTCTGATTTGTTCTTCATGATTATAATTATGTCATTTTGAAAGGTGTTGCAGTTGCCTTTATGCTGTCAGGAGAAAGCACCTGACCAAAAGCAGCTAGTGGGAGGAAAGGGCTTATTTTGGCTTATAGACTCAAGAGGAAACTCCATGATTGTGGGGGGAAATATGGCATGAACAGAGGCTGGACATCACCTCCTAGCCATCATCAGGTGAACAATAGAAGCAGGGTAGTATGCCAGACTCTGGCAAGGGGGAACTGGCTGTAAGACCCATAAACCTGCTCCCAACAGCAAGGCTCCAATTACCAAATTTCTACCATCTGGGGAGCAAGCCTTCAGAACACGTGAGTTTATAGTGGGATACCTAATTCAAACTACCATAAAAGGTTATATAGATACACTTATACAGTACATAACATTTCAAGATGAGGAGTTTTATTTTCATTTAACCCAATGTACTTGGACTTACTGAATATATGAATGGTTCATTTCTTTTTTTATTGCTGAGTATTTCATCAAATGGATATACCAAAGTTTGCCAATTCAGTCACCTACTGGTGAATCCATTTAGCTTGCTTCCAATTTGTAGGATTTTTTTTTTTTTAACAAATGGTACACACCATGTCTTTTAAGATTTCATCAAAATTGGCTTAAACACTTAACCAAGCACAGGGGAAGGAAGCCTACATTTCTCCCCAGGTACATTCTAGGTATGGATTTGATTGAGCACTTCCACTTCTACTAGTTACTTTTGTCTTCCAAGATTCTACTTATTTGTTGAAATTGAAAACTCCCTCTGCTTACATTCCTTATGCACTAGCCCTTTTCCATTTCATATTGCCATACTCTCCAAACTACTGCCTTCCCACTGAAGGCTGTGTGATCAGGATGTGATCATGGTTCCAGGAGGTGGCAGGAAGTTGTATCACTGTGAACTACAGCTACTGTGTGCATCACCCTAGCCCCAGAATCCTTGGATCATTCCTGCTTGGCCAATTTTGATCAATTTCTCTGATAAGAGAGACCACCTTTCTTTTCTATTGAGGTCTCTTTCTGAGGTTTCTTTCGCTTCTTTCTAATCTGGCCTAACAGCCAAGAACTAACCCACAAGTTCTCTTTCCATTTCTGGAGGGCGGTGGTATGCATGGGGCATAGATGGAGGTCAGAGGACAACCTCAGCATGTTGGTGCTCAGCTTTTATCTTGTTTGAGACAGGGTCTCTGTTGCTGTTTGCCACTGCAAACACCTAATAGCTGGAGTGTGAACTTTTGGATTCTCCTGACTGCTTACCATTGGGCTGCTTGCACCTGGCTTTACATGGGTCCTGGGGATATAGACTGGTCATCTGACTCATGCAGCAAGAACTTTCAACCACCGAGTAGCTCCCCAGCCTCTCTCTGTTCATTATGAGGAAGTAGTTTGATACTGTTTGATATACTCTTAAGTCATTTTGGACCAGCCCTCCAAGCAATCTTTTGGGACCAAAATTCTTCACCCATGAAGGTGCTTTGCTAAACAACTATCTCCAAGGTGTTCACCCATCAGCTCTTAAACTACCTGATTTTCCTTTCTTCCATTTAGTTTATAATGGAAGTCATCAGAAACCCAGAATTTATGCCATAGAAAACTGCTTGACAGCCTGTGGTTGTTTGAATAAGATTTTCCCCATAAACTCATGTGTTTAGAGTAATTAGTCCCCAAGTGATGGCAACTTGGGAGGCGGAGCCTTGCTGTAGGTTATGTATTGCTGTGGGTGGACCTTGAAGCTTATTAGTCCCTGTTTGCCAGTGTTAGTTTGTTTCATTCTCTTGCTGCTGTCTTCTACTTGCTGTGGCAAGGTGGTCATGTCCGGCCTCTGCTCATGCCATACTTTCCCCTGACATCATGAAGCTTCTCCCTGTGACTGTAAGCCAAAATAAATATTTTTTTTCCCCATTAGCTGCTTTGGGGCAGACATTTTGTCCCAGCAATGAAAAGGTAATTACTACATAACCAGTTAAATGTTATTTAAATCAGTAGATAAATATTGATTCAGGCTTCAAGAAATCACATTTTATTTACAGGAAATCAATGCCTGACCCTATTGGAACCGTATGCAGCCTTTAAATCTCCTACTGAGGGGAGTCCACTCACTCATGGACCCAGTCTTTAAATTTAGAGATCATGATTACTCACGTTGTCCACTTCAATTTTTATATCCTGCATTTAGATTTTACATATTTTATATGTTTATATTTATTTTCAAAAGTGCTCAGTCAACTCCATACCATACCTTAACCCTAGTGTGAACATAATTTATATTAGGGTTAAGTACTATGGCCAGTCTCAACACTATGAGAGAAGCAGTGATAAAAATAAGGCCAAAAAATATTATGGGGGGCTTTTCTAACCTGTGGGAAGTGAAAGGAGCCTCTGATTCTCTTCCTGCCTCTATCTTTTTCCCCTGCACTTATTCCTGAGTCTACAACTTGGGGAACTCGCTGCTATTCTGAGTATTAAGAACACAAATGTGGAACACACATGGCTCTGTGCCCAAAATGTTACAATAGAGTGACAAAGATAGGCAAAACTCAATTCACTTAAAAAGTATTACTTCTCCAGAAAGAAATCACATCTGTGAGAGTTAGACTGCAGCAATTGAAGCATACATAAGATTTCACAGGAACACAATGTAATGTACATGGGAGATAAACTAGTTGGCTAAAACACTGAAGGGAATAAGCTCAAATGAGGAAGGTCAGATGCAGAGAGGGTGGAAAGCGTGTGTAAAATCAGAGTATAAGATGACAAGCTTCTTTTTCATGACAGAGTTCAAGGAGACAGAAATGGAAGGCTGAACACAGGTGATGGTAGACTCAGTAGGGTTTAGCGGCTGATGGAAATGAAGAAAGTAAGGGAGAGGAAGCAGAGAGCAATGCAGAAAGTTTCCTCAGGAGGCAGGAAATAACTCTGTGTTAGGGAGATGTTCAAGTAGAAAAAATAAATTGTGGTGTGTGGCTGAGGTGAGCAAAAAATAACCCCCATTAGTTTACTTTTCCCCTCCCTCAGATATTAAAGAAATCTTTAGATTTGCAAGCAGGAAGTTTTAGGAGGCAGCCTTGGAGATTATGAACACACATCAGTTACTCAATAAACACTCAATGAATAAAAAAATAATCATTTGGGTTTGGGGCGGTGGCTCAGCAGTTAAAGGTACTTGCTTGCAATGCCTGCTGGCCTAGGTTCAATTTCCCAGTAGTCAGATGTACAAAGTGGCTCATGCATATGGAATTCATTTGCAATAGCAAAGAGCCCTGGCACATCCATGCACACACTCTGTGTCACTATAAATGAATAAATAAAAATAAATCTTAAAAAAAAAATCTTATTCCATGGGCTAAAGAGATTTCTCAGTGGGTAAAGCACTTGCCTGCAATGCCTAATGACCCAGGTTCAATTTCCCGGTACTCATGTAAAACTAGATGCACAAAATGGTATATGCATATGGAGTTCATTTGCAGAGGCTAGAGGCCCTGTTGCACCCATTCTCTCCTTCTTCCTTCTCCCTGTCTCTCCTTACAAGTAAATAAAATATTTTTTAGAAGCTCCCTCATCTATATATTTAAAATCCTCTAACATACAAGAGCAGGATTGTTTCCTGTCAGGACATTTCACTTGTTATCATCGCTTTAATGAGTCAAATTAACTATAATTTTTCATTCCCCTTATGCTTTTAAGAGAGATCAGGTAGGCTGAACTATAAGTATGGATTAAAACTTATATGTCAAACAAAAACAAAACATGTTACAGCTCTATTAATAAGTCAACAGCAACAAATTAAGTAGTGAATTAAGTAAGAGTGTTTAATTTCTTCCAAACTACACACTAAAAACCTATAGTTGATCCAAATCCTCTACTGACATATTGGCATTTTCCATGCATGTCTATAGTGGCTTCAGTTATTAGTGGATACCTAATGTGCCTGTGCTCATCTTTTTGGAGGTATTTACCTAAATGGAGCTTTCCTTGACAGCATTTTAGGTAGCTAGGAGGGGAAATGCTCTGAAGCAAGAAAAGTCCCTTTGTTCTTACCTTTCAGCCCCTCCTATGGAGAGAGGTGCTTGTTAGCTCACTGCCTTTCCAGCTGAAGAAACAGACCAGTTCCTAGTAGGAATGGACAAAAATACATGCCTCCCCATGAAGCATCCTGGTCCCAGGTCTGTGGCAGCAAAGAATGTACTCTGTACAACTTTTTGACTATTTCTCATTCGCAGACTGGAAATTAATAGCAGATTAGAGTTTGAAGAGCTACTTAGCTTCAAGTGATACAGGTGGTTGAATTTTCCCTTCTTTAATGGACATGTAAACCAAAAATCTTTCGCCTCTCTCTTCTTTACACATCCATAGCTTACCCAAGTTAAGTCTAGAAATGCCCAGTTTGATTTGAAAAAAGGAAAGGACTATTTCACAACAAAGCACTCACCCAGCTACCTGCCTGTGCATCATTTTTAGAAACCAACGATGTTCACATACTCTAAATTTTACTGGGAGTTTTATTTCATTAAAATTACTTCTCCTTCCTTTTTCTCAGGCTCCATTGTTCTCTACTTATAGAAAATGTTTTCTATTTATTACTATTGAAAGTAGAGAAATTGAGAGAGTAAAAATTCACCTTAAAAGTACAAATAAAATAAGATGACTGTCATGTAAACTAAAAGTTAAAATTGAAAACTGTATGCATACTATGAAGATAAATAACTTTTGAAATAAGGCAAAAAGTAAAAGAGAAAGAAAAGGGAGTTAATAAAACCTACTGCAAACTTTCCCTGGTAGTTGTCTTACAGAAGAGGAAAGAGGACTGTGGGTCAATTTGGATTTCTGTTCTTGCTATTTCTCCATTTTTCGTTATTTCTTTAATGAATGTATGTTTCCAGAGCTTCCACCTCCAATTTGCTCAGTAACTAATGACACTTGTGTGCTCTTTTGACTGTCTTGCAATTTTTTGGAATCACCCCCAGGCTTGCTCCAAAGCCTTGTTTCTTTACTGTTTCTTGGATGAAGGAGGAAGGCTGTGACTTAGATAAGGGCCTGACTCACTGCCTTATTGCTTCTGTAGTTAGGACATAGATGAGCGAGACTGAAAAATGAGGAAAGCAATTCATAAAGCATACCTTGCTCAGTTCTCAGCATGCCCTTCCACATTTTAGCCTCCATCAACATCAGTATGTTTTTCCCTGAGAATCTAGGACACCATTGCTGAGGTCAACTTCGTGTGTTTCAAGCCCTCAAGGCCAGCTGTCTTACATCCTTACTCCAAAAGCATATTCAGTTCCTTAGCAGAATCTAGAAGCCTTTGGAGTCCATATACAATTGCCTTATGGCCCATCTTATGTAACTCTTATGGTACCTTAATTCTTTGGCTAAAGAAAACATTTCCACTACACTTTTTTTTTTTTAATGATACATATTTTTGAGGGGATAACACCCATAAGATATTGACAGGAGCTCTAAAGTCAACTTCAGTGACCCACTTGGGTAGTCATTGTGCTAAGACACTGAATGAGGCCTATGAATGTAGGCAATAGCTCATGCTATCAATGGGATAAAGGTCTAGCAAGGTAAGCATACAGTGTCCTCTGGAAAGTGCTGTGAGGGGCAATACAAAGGTTTAAAACTACAAAGGAGGCCTTGAGCATGTGAATGAAAGGGATGGCCTGAGAAGGCTCCCTGGAAGAGGCAGAGATAATGAAGGAAAATTGGGAGTCAAGGCTAGTAAGAAAATATGACGGCTGGCAGAAGAGGTGTCATGTTTATTCAAGACCATAATCAAGAGAGAAAGAGCTAGTGATGGCTTTAGAGTGGTTCAACCACCAAACTCTAACAAAGGAGAAGGTGAAGATGCAGCTGGAGAGGAAGGTGGAACCTATCATGTGATGTCAAGTAAGAGCTGTGGGCAAAGTGCTGGAGGACTGCTAAGTAAATGAAAAATATTATCAGAGGCTGGGGAAACGTCTAAGTGCTTAAAGCACTTGCTTGTAAAGCCCACCAGCCTGGGCTCGATTTCCCAGAACCTATGAAAAATGAGATACAAAAAGTGACACAAGTATCTGGCATTCATTTCCAGTGGCAAGAGACCCTGTTGTACAGCCCCTCACATACACACACATGCAAATAAATATTTAAAAAAAAAAAAAACACCAGATAATGAATTTTTTTTTTTTTTTTTGCAGAGCGACAGACACAGAGAGAAAGACAGCTAGAGGGAGAGAGAGAGAGAATGGGCGCGCCAGGGCTTCCAGCCTCTGCAAAGGAACTCCAGACACGTGCGCCCCCTTGTGCATCTGGCTAACGTGGGACCTGGGGAATTGAGCCTCCAACCGGGGTCCTTAGGCTTCACAGGCAAGCGCTTAACCACTAAGCCATCTCTCCAGCCCCAGATAATGAAGTTTTAAACATAGGAATGATCTTAGAAATAATTTGCCATGTTCATCCTGAAAGTTGAGCATGCTGAGGTCTAAGTTTTATGAGTTATGTGAGGGCACAAAAACTTGCTCAGAGAAATGTTGAGTCTAGAATTATCTGGGACTCATTTTACCCGCTCACACCTCTCCCCATAGGGATCATCTCAGTCCTGGGTTAAGTGACATCCTCCAGAGTATTTCACAAGCCTTTGCATTCGAGATTGTAGGTTTCCATGCTTGTGAGGCAGGTGCAAGGTGGGCCTCCCTCAGTTGACAAGACCCTGAACTGCTAACAAGTTTTCCATGTACTTCCAGACCCGAGGCAACGATCAACATGGAAATGAATAGAATCTGAGAAGAGAACAAAACGCAGCCTCAGCAGAACAGAGGTGCTGTTTTTGCAGCCCCTTCTGTTTCTTGCTTTCAGTCACATTGTCCCGGTCCCAACTTCCCCTCTCTCCTTCAAGGCTTCTGTCTTTATCCTTTTTCGTCCGGTTGCTCTTACCCCTCCTTTGCTTTGCCTTCAGTGGTTGGCCACCATGTCAGAAGTGAGACTGACCGACCTGCTTAGCATCAAGAGAAGAAATCCCCAAAGACCCGTCATTCCTTTCTTTCCCCAAGTGCAGCTCTCGGCTTAACGTTACCTTACTGACTGTGGCTCAGTTGGAACCCCAGCAAGACTGGGTAAAGCCCTTGATCAACGCTTCCACATCCCAGAGGGCTTCTGGCTCCCCTGATCCACCCACCACAGATGAAAGGCTATGTGAACACTAAGCAGGCTGGAATTCCAGTTTCTTCGGCGCCATCTAGGTGGAGTGAGTGGAAGAAAACCAGGCATTTGGAGGTCTGCCATTTCCACCACCACCGGGCTTGCCAGCTGGACCTGGGCAATCTCCCGAAGAGGCTGAAGCCAATGCCCTCACCTGAAGTGAGGGTAGGCTTTGGTTCCGTCCCATCCTGGACCAACAGACAAAAGGAGGAGCAATGCCCAGTCCCAGTGCTCTTTTGAACTTCTCTGGCCGCCAGTAAACCAGCACTGAGAGACTGGGGATGACCCGCGAAGAGGGAGTAGCTGTGCTTCGGCATGATGCATCGGCTCTCGGAAGCCAATCTCACTTGCAGATAAAGCACATTTGTTCTGTCCAGCCTGGAGCTGACAGGAGGAGGTTGGCTGGCGGGGTGGTTTCCGGCCTATTCATCCTTCTGGTAAAACCCACTTCTAAAGGGAAGGCGTCTCAGTTGCTTCCTCTCCTCTGTAGCTGCTAAGCACCTGCTGGATGTAAGACCTTCTGCTGCCTCGAACCCAGAAGAACTTCTTCCCACAGCCTCCTGAGTCACCCCAGGCCGCTAGCAGCAGGCTGTTGACAGCCAGCGGATGACTGATGAGACAACAGGCTCTCACGCCCTTCCCAGGGAGAAGGTGAAAGTGTGTGTGTGGGGGGGGTCGGATGAGCAATTGGCAGGCAGCACCTGCCTGTTTTGATGGAAGGTGGGGGTGTGCCCACTAACAGGAGAGGGGATCGGGCAGGACAAGCTCCCAGGAAGCTACAATGTATGCCTCGTCATCAGGACAGCGACTTGGGACTTCGCACATCATTTTCTTATTTTAAAAAATATATCTTTATTTATTCATGAGGAGAGAGAGAGGGGAAAGAGAGAGAGAGGGAGAGAGCATGGGTGCTCCAAAGGGAACTCCAGATGGATGTGTCACTTTGTGAGTCCTGGCTTATGTGGATACTGGGTTTTACCTAGGTACTGGGGAATCAAACCAGGGCAGGTAGGCTTTATGAGCAAGTGCTTTTAACCACTGAGCCATCTCCCCAACTCTCCCTTTCATTTTCTGACTTAAAGCATTAAATATCAGGTGCTTCCTGCACTAGACTTTAACAAAATGAATCCATTGTAAACACACATCCTTTCCATAGCATTTTGTCCTAGCACTACTTTGCCAATTCACAATTAAGGACCATTTCTCTGGCCATTTTGTAATTCTATAAAGGTTGCAGAATGCCTAGTTATCTGTATGCTCTGGGACATTAGTGTAAGTGTGGCCATCTTGTATCTTTAGAGTTCACAGTCCGTGGGGAGAAAATGTAAATGGATACACTGAGGTAGAATGGCATAAAGACTTTGAGAATGCGTAAATTGCAATTTGGAGGACTTGAGACAAATCAGAGATTGATTTAGAACAGGTAGCATGTGACATAAGAAGGGACAGAGGGAAAGAAGAGAAGAAAGAAAAGAGCAGAGGCAGAGGCAAAGGCAGGGGAGCTGCCAGGGCAGGGTGAGGTGTGAAGAGTTGGAACTCTATGTGATTCCTCATGCAGCAACATTGTGAGATTACTCTGGAGAACAAGCCTGTCTCCCCCACCCAGAGCACTGCATTCACACATGGTACTGGAGCATTGTGTCTCATGGCCTAGTGTTGCAGTCAGGTTCACATTGCTGGTAGAAATCACCCAACCAAGAGCAGCTTGAAGGGAAAAAGAGGTTTATTTTGCCTTACAGGCTTGAGGGGAAGCTCCACAATGGCAGGGAAAATGATGGCATGAGCAGAGGGTGGGCATCACCCCCTGGCCAATATACGGTGGACCATAGCAACAGGAGAGTGTGCCAAACACTGGCAAGGGGAAACTGGCTATAACACCCATAAGCCTGCCCCCAACAATACATTTCCTTCAGGAGGTGTTAATTCCCAAATATCCATCATCTGGAAACCTAGCATTCAGAACGCCTAAATTTATGGGGGACACCTGAATCAAGCCACCATATCTAACATTCCCACCGTTCTCAAGTGCACATTGAGAACTTAGCTAATTAGGAGAACACTGAGAGATCGTAGAAGCATAGAGAAAGGATGGATACCGGCTATGTGGGAAACACATAATAGCGCTGTATGGAGCACGTGGGGAGGGATTGGAGCAGGTATGTCATTTCTGTTGCCTGTCATCTCCAAATTCAATTACTTAAGGACAGTGACTCTGCTTTTCTTATTCTTTCCTGTATCCTCTGAACCTGGAAGAGCTCCCAGTACACAACAGACCCTCAATGACCACTTTTGCCTGCACTGACTTGCTTACTTTCTTCAAATCAGTTTATTTAATTACCTTGATTAGCACCAGGAATACAGTGAGAGCTTAATTACTGTTTGGTAGAGGTGATGAAAACCATTCCTTTCTCCAGAGCTTACAACCTGAAGGATAGGTGGATGTGTTCATTGGCCATGAGTTTGGTAAAAACCAACAATGATCTGGGTCTCTCAAAACAACATAAACAGTCTCTCACAACCTAAAATGGAAGTGTTGGCACATTACTGGCTTTTTCTGGAGTCTTAAAGGGAAAACCTACTTCATACCACTCCCTGAGCTCCTAAAAGTTGCCAGAAAATCCTGTGACTCCACATGGCTTCTCCTCTGGCTTGATGTTTGTACCTGTCCAGTGATGATATCATTTAAGACATGTACCTTTGTGTACACAAAAGCACTTCCCCATAAAAGGTTGTATTCAAAAGGCTTTGGCATGTGGACAAGGACAGATCTGCAAGGAGAAAGATTTGGAAAGTGTGGTCCATCTCAACTGCAACTTAACATGGACAGACATAAATAGATGAAATAACCTTCCAAAAGTCAAAAAGTCATGCAGTCATGCCTCTGTCACCAAATGACCTGAACATGAGCAATTTTACTTTACCAACTGGTTAGTAGTTTCTATGAAAAAAGAAAAAAAAAAAATCACATCTTCAAGTAGCACTGTATCTTCAACTATTAGCATAGGGCCTTACAGATACAACACATTCAATTAATATTTTTGAATAAATGAATGATTTCATTAAGAAACTCTATCACTGCCCTTGCTAGTTAAAAATATCCTGTTACCTTTTAGTCCATTGAAAGCTAACCCTATCTTCATGAGGTAACTGGAAAGCCTGTATAGTATAGGCAATACCTGCAACTTTGGTTGAAATGAGACAGTACTCAAAAAATCCAGCCAGGCATGGTGGTGCACGCCTTTAATCCCAGCACTAGAGAGGCAGAGGTAGGAGAACAAGCCATAAGTTCAAGGCCACGCTGCAACTGCATAGTGAATTATAGGTCAGCCTGGGCTAGAGTGAGACCCTACCTTGAAAAAACAAACAAACAAAAAATCCAGACACTAGTAAGAACTTTTAGAATATCATAACATTTGTAAATAACCAAAACTGGATAAGCCTTCAATATGTTGGCTTTGGGGACATTCCAAACTCCTGCACTATTTGGGGAGTTTACCAATCTCTTTCCTTCTGTTCTTCCTTATCTTGTCAAACCAGTAAAGAAATATGCATGCTTCAATACCCAGATCAACTATCACAACTCCTATGAAGCCTCTGTAACACTCACAGGGACATATTTCTAAGTGGAGATGATGATTCCTCTTCCTGTGTCATGTACTATTATTATTATATCAAAATTGGAGGCCACTGCTCCTTTGAGATCTGGGTAACATTGACCCCCCAACACCCTGAATTTTTTCAGGCAATAGAAATCCAAACTCTTCTTGATATTTTTATGTACTCCCTGGAAAGACTCTCATATTCACAATCAATTCAACATTGGGCTTCAGCTTTGTTCCTCCCCATTTCTACCCAGCCAGTAACTCAGACTGTGTCTCTAGGTTTTTATAAAATGCCCCTCCCTTAGAGTCTTTGTCATGATGGTGATTCACTGAATATATGAGGATTACAGTGACAGATTGCTTGCACAACTGTGAGAACAAATAATGATTTTATAATACACCTGGCTCTTGTTAGAATTCATTTTGGATACCAAAGGGCTTCTTAGGAACCCTTCTCTTTGTAGCATCTAGCCTTCTCCTATCTTGGTGGTGTCCCTGTCTTCCTCTGCTCTCTGTTCTCTCATCTCAGAATTCCTATACACATTGCCTCAAGGGAAGAGATATTACATATTTTGTTTGTATAGAAGAGCTTCTGCTTCTTTATATTTTGCTTAGGTTATCTTTCACTCAAAAGAGCTTCAAGTAATTTATCAAACATCATTAACTTCTGGGGTGAAATTTGGCAAACAGCTATTGAAATAGTAAAAATCTCACTTTGCTAAAGAATTACTTCCTTATATGCCTACCTTATATTCCCTGTTTGGTTTCATATACTCAGAACTAAAGTAGACATTAAATAAATATTTGTTGTTGAAATAATCAGTAGCTTATTAGGTAAAGCTATTCTAGACAACCAGAGGCCATCTTAATAAAATTAAACCCATAACTGGTTCTACAGAAAGAATTCCCCCCTAAAACAAAATCCTTCCCAAGGAAAAAGAAGAATGGTTCCTGACCTGCCCATTTCCTCTCACCTCCAGGCAGGATGACAAACCTTTGCTTAGGAAGAAAATTGATCAAATCCTGGATTCTTTTCCTCAAACATAAAGGTTATGATTACTACATTAGACAAATGTTAATGAAAATTAGTTTCCATGGGTTCATGTGAGTCCAAACATTTGTTTCTCTTGAGAATGTTTAAATAGATTTCAAGAAAGAGAGGCTATGTTTATAAATGTAGAAATTTACAAAGAACGATAATACCAAATATTCATTCATCTAGCATCTATCTGGGTTTTTTTCAAACGTTATTATTTTTGCAATGCTTGATCCAAATTTTTTTTCCTAAAAGAAAGAATAGCAGACATAAATGAACCTTTGTCATAGCTTTAACTAATTATCACAATTTTAAAATTATTTCTCCTCCTCTTCCCCGTTTTCTTATTTTTTAAAAATATTTTCATTTATTATTTATTTGCAAATAAATGGAGAAGAGAGACATGCAAAGAGAATGGACATCACAGGGCCATTGCAAAGGAACTCCAGAAGCATGTGCCATTTTGTGCATCTGACTTTACGTAGGTACTGAGGAATTGAACCTCAGTCGTTAGGTTTTGCAGGCAAGTGCCTTAACCACTGAGCCATCTCTCCAGCCCACATTTAATTTTTTTTAAATAGCCCTAGATTGATTTCCCAAAGAACTATAATGCTGCTTGAAGCTATTGTGTTATTTTATTTGTATCCTCATTAGTGAGTACAGCTATGACACTTAAACTCTTGCCAATTTGATGGGAAGTAAATGCTAGTTTCTGCTTCTCTCCTCCTTCTCCTCTTTCTCCTCCCCCTTCTTCTTTCTTCGAGGACAAGAACTGAGCCATGCCCTCAGCAATTCCCGACCTCAGACCCCATAAATAGAAGACCCTGGCTATCTCATGCCTCTGAATTCTGGGGCAGTTTGTTATACAGCAATGGTGATCATAACATCTTCATTGGACCAAGATGGAAAAACCTCAAGAGTGGCAAAGGAAAGGACAATTACAGGCATCAATATAATTGTTTACACATCAAAGACTAGAGTAACTAGGTAGCATATAGTTTTATATAACATGTATTTCCAGGATTTTGCCTTCAAGAAATGTACAAAAATAAGACTATAAATTAGTCAACTCTTAGATAATTAAGATAATTTTGATGTTTGGTGACTATGTTGCTTTTGGTATAGCAGTAATAAAAAATTCAAACAATACATTACTATAGTAAAATTTCTATTTTGTTGATGTAAAAAGTTCCTCTGCTGTAGTAGTTTGAATGGATGCTCCCTAATAGATTTAGTAGGTTTTTTAATTAAATTATTATGTTTATTGAGGGAAATACAGAGGCAAAGAAAGGTACCCACACAGCTAGAGATCCCACATGGAGGGCCTGAAAAAAAAAAAAAAAAAAGAAAAGAAAAGAAAACCATGGAAAGAAAAGAGAAAAGAAAATTCAATGAACTCCTGCCCTGCAGGGAGCTGGAAAGAATAAAGTAGCCCACGTGGACAGTAAGGCCTAGGGGGCCCTCCCAGCTGGGCCTAGGCCCAGGCCAAGCCAGCCCAGTCCCATAAGGGAAAAGTCCATCCACAGCTGGAAGTTCCCAAGTTGTCAGCCTTTCTTCCCCTTGGAAAGGTATTTATAACCTAATAGTGGTGGGCTATCTTCCGACTCAGGTGAACCAGAGAGACAGCTGGTTCGTAAGGTCTATGGGCTATCTCAGGAAGAGGCTGGCCCTGGCACCAAGTTCTGGGAGCTGAACTTGACCAATTATAATGTTTAAATTCTATGAAATATCTCTTTCCCAGTAGGGGTCCTGGTTGTATGTAGTAAACAGGTCTAGGGAACTAGGCAAGAGATAAGTCAGATCATCTTTGATTTCTAGCAAGTGAAAGCTTTCCTGCCTTTTTTACCTTCAGGGGTCCAGTCACCCTAAGTGTACCCCCCTCTCATTTCCCCCCTCTCGTGAGAAGATACTCTAACTGCTATTAGAGGAAAAGGGCTGATGACATCAGATTTTGAACTATTTCCTGCTGAATGGGGCATGGAGATGTGGCAGCTAGAGTGTTTCCCAGAGAGGGAATTATTCTAAATGACTGCAAAAGAGGATTGATGGAGTACAGGAAAGCAGTCTTGGAAGAAAATGTTGGGAAGAAAGAAGAAAGGAATTAATGATAAGTGAGCACACAGCAATCTGGTCACCTTTAGGGTTATCCTTCTTGCGGACTTCTGACTATTGAGGAACATTCAAGGAGTTGGATTGTCTCAGGACGATCTGAGCATTGTTAGGTAGGGACAGGATCCCAAGATGGAGTCCCCATGGTCAGCAGAATGGTGACAGAGGCATAGGAAAGTGTATTATTCATATTCTTCAAGAAACTACCCAGTCATTATCCCCCTCCTTGCCTAATGCCCCAGGTCATGGTTTCCTGCCCCCTTATCTCATAAGTCACGCGGTCACTGTTCTGCTCACACCCTAGCTATTTTAAATGGCTAAGGTAATGATCTCCCCTAAAGGAACTTTTCTATTCAAAAAGAACTTTTCTATTCAACTTAACAAATGAGGGGTTTTTTTTCTCCCCTTCCTCACCTTCCCCTAGCTGAAAAAGGCCTATAAAGCACACTACCTGAAAACTGAGGTTGGCTGTGCTCCTATCTTGTGAGTCTGCCCTGGAAGGTCTTGCTTTCCCCAAATAAAAGCTTTCATCTTTGCCTCATAGTGGTTTGTATGATCTTGGTCACTTCCAAACCTTCCAAGCATAAGGTGGTTGGAGATTTTCTTCCAGAACTATTCATCAAATGGCACAGTAGTGTTTGACATGGCCTGAATCCGTTTCTATATAGCTTATAAAACAGAAGAGATATTAGCAGAGAAATCAGGAATATATACACAACATTTAACTTTGATAATAGTGAATATACTATATTTTGTATAATAGCCTTCCAGAGTATACCCTTTTTTAAATTGTACTGGGGTTAGCCAGGGACAAAGGTTGATACCATAGAGTCATTGGGTGACATTAAGGACTATACAATATATTTTTGGTCTCAGGACTTATTTAATGATGTCCAGACACAAGATAGAAAAGATTTACTATTGTTCTCAGTATAAGGAAGTCTTCTGAATTAAGTGACCCTTGGTCAGAGTCATTCATATATACATTTTAGATTTGAAAATAACCATGTTGACATCTATGGTTGTTTTTCCTTATTATAGAAATAGAACTATTAGTGAGGGAGCCAACGTGTCTTAAGGCCTTGTTTGTTTTCCCTCTTGGAAATCTCTTGTTTGTTGCCATTCATATGTTTGAGGTATCCATTTATCTTTGATTATACATTTGTCTCTGAGTGTTTAAGACCAAGCAGATAGTCAAAATTTAATCGAGGATTAAGTCTGGAGGTCACTAATAGCTCTGCAGAGAAGACTGTCAAGACCCAGGAGTAGCCTTATAGCTTCTCCAATACTGGTGGTGTTGGTTAGGATGATTTATGCTGGCCAAGTTGTTTTCCTTTCTGTAAGAAGCCAGGAGGACTGATTTCTCCTCAGTTGTGACTTTCCTGTATACCATTGTTTGTTTCTGTGTCTCTATACCCTCCCTGATCAGGAAGACAGGAGACTTACCAGGGGGCCAGTGTTGAAGTGTCCTTGCATCTCTATTGGCCTCAGGATTCAGTTTTAGTCAAGCTTGTAACTTAAAATCACTGTGAGTGGATCCTAGAGTCCATCCCTAAGGTGTGTTTGGGGGAAAGTCTAAATGCCAGTAAAAGATATGCAGAATGCTTGAGTTCAGTCTGGGGTTCCTAGAGTGTGCTTGATTATGGTGCCAGTGGAGCATTTACTCTCTGCACGGACCAATGAAGGGGGACCAGCTTCTTCCACCATTATGTAATGTCCTCTGGATCTCTAAACTTCAGATAAGTCTTATTCCTCCTATAAACTTCTCTGGCTTGGAAGTTCATCCCAGCAATGTGAAGCTAACTGTGACAGAATTGGCACCAGAGCATGGGGTGTTACCGCATGATGGATCTGACCATGCAGATTTTGGTCTTTTGGAACTTTTATTTTGGAGGAATAGGTATGGATTTGGTACATGCAACTGAGGATACCTTCCAGAGCAAAGTTTTATGAACAATTCTGGTGAAAGATTTTAAGTGCTAAGTACATAGAGAATTGTATTTGAAGGCCTTGCTTCTGAACTTTCTAAGGGGAAGGAAATACAGTAAAGAACTTAGTTGGAACTGGTCTATTGGCATAAGGGCTGGTTAAGTTCTTCTGCCCCTTCCCAGAGAGTTTTTGATCAAGGTTAAATTTATAATGGCTGATGTGCTTGGCTAAAGATATGAAACTAAGAAATTTAAGATTTGAAGTTGGAAAAACAAAAGCAAGTTTGGGTTACTGGCACTGGTACTGACAATTAGCATTTGGAAGTCAGATGGCTCAATTACTTTACATTAAAACAATGGAAAGTGGGCTGGAGAGATGGCTTAGCAGTTAAGCGCTTGCCTGTGAAGCCTAAGGACCCCGGTTTGAGGCTCGGTTCCCCAAGTCCCACGTTAGCCAGATGCACAAGGGGGCGCATGCGTCTGGAGTTCGTTTGCAGTGGCTGGAAGCCCTGGCGCGTCCATTCTCTCTCTCTCCCTCTATCTGTCTTTCTCTCTGTGTCTGTCGCTCTCAAATAAACAAATAAATTAATTAAAAAAATATATAAATAAAACAATGGAAAGTATGCCTAAAGAAAGAATGAATGGTAGAAATGCAAACTCTTTTGAAAGGAGTTGATGGAAAGGAAGGTTGATTTATTCCCTAAATTAAGAATATGGCTGTGTCCTGCACACCTGTTATTGGCTTTGGTAGGATAAGAAAAAATGCATGGAGTAGGTCATGAAGTGCACATGATTTCAGGAGCCACCGCAGAGATGTGACATGAGGGAGGGCATGATGACTCTGACCAAGAGGCTGGCAAAGCCACTGGATACAAAGATGTATTGGATATAACAGGACTGTGTAAGAGCTACCATGAAACACTGCTGGCTCAGAATGGAAGCTTTCTCTGGCTGTTTAGCTCAGCTGGAGGGAAAGAATTATAAAATCTAGAGACTGGCATTCACCAGTTATGATATCAGACTTGAATTATAGAAGTTTGATCTTTGTTTTGTATATTGAGTTTGCATTGGCCCAGTGTCTCCTTGTTACACCTTATAGCAGGTGGAAATGTTTACTCTGTGCTATTATATGCTAAAAGTGTGCAATTAGTTTAGATTTTACAGGACTCACAGTTAAAAGACAGTCTTAAATCTCAGATGAGACTTGGGATTTAACAACAGTCATAAAGTTTGTAAAGACTACGAGACCTTTGAAGTTGAACTAAATACAATATACAACATGAAATTGTTATGAAGCTATTAGAGGCCAGAGGTGGAATATAGTAGTTTGAATGGATGTCCCCCAATAGATTCAGGACTTTTATTCAAACGTGTAACTTGGTGTCACTGTGGGAGGATCCTAGGGTCCAGCCCTAAGGTGTATTTGGGGGCAGATCTAAATTCCAATAAAAGACATGCAGAGTGCTTGAGTTCAGTCTGGGGTTCCTTGAGTTTGCTTACTGGAGTTGATGGTGGTGATTTTTCTCTCCATGTAGATCTGTAAAATGGGCCAGATTCCTCTGCTATCATGAAACTTCCCCTGGATCTGTAAACCTCAAATAAACTCTGTTCCTCCTATAAACTGTGCCTGGCTTGTAGGTTCATCCCAGCAACATGAAGCTGACTGCAACATCTACATTTTCCTTTACAACATTAAAGATAAGATTACAATGAATGGGGGATCATGTTGAAAGGATAAAAGTTGCCTTATTTCTGCTGCCCTGTTTTCTAGCTGCTCTGCTAACCTGCCTTTTTAAGCTTCTGTAATATGGCTTGCTTGCTGCTGCACTGAATCACAGAACCGCCATTTTGCAACTGCCTCCATTTTGTAAAAAGTATACCATGAGGACCTGACCTTTTGTACGCCCTACCCAATCAGAGGGACCCACACGAGCCCACCCCGTGGGCCCCACCCAATCAGAGGGACCCACGGCTGGAAAGCCCCTATGACTCCGCATACCTGTGGTTTTAGCCTATATAAGCTGACCAAACCCGTTGCTAGGGGCTCTTCACCCCTCCTGCGAGAGGAATCTGTGTTGAGCCCCGATGCATCGGATTCAATAAACCTCATGCGGTTTGCATTGAGAGCGTCCTGCGTGAGTGTTCTTGGGGTCGCGTAGACAGCCCTGAGCGGGGACCCCTCTGGGGAACCCCACAATGTCTCATTCTAATGCATTATTCATATATAATATGAACTGACCAAAAGATCCTTAACTGTCCAAGAACTATATTCCTAATAAAATAGTACTTCTTTTGGTTAAAAAGGATGTATGAAGATGTGTGGTAGATTTTACTCATTTTTATATTCTTATAAATATTATTTTATATTTTTGGACAATAGCAATTATAATTATACCCCAAAAAAGTAAGAGATTTTTTACACTTAGAGCTTATGGTCACAGAAAATATTTTTTCAAGATTTTTGTAGTGTGATATACAAATAAAATGGCATGTATTTAAGATATAACTATTATGTTTATAAATTTGTATACATTGTGAAACAATTGAACTTATTATGTATCCATCACTCCTATAGTTTGGAGTCTTAGAAAGTATATTCACTACTTTCCTATTGCTGTGAAGAAATACCTGACCAGAAACAATTTAAAGAAGGAATGTATTTATTCTGGCTTACAGTTCCAGGGTGTTACTTCCCTTCATGGCAGGGAAGACATGGCAGAAGGAACAGGAACAGAGCTGGTCACACTGCAGTCACACTCAGGAAGCAGAACACTCACAGGAAGTGGGACTGGACTATAAAACTTCAAAGCCCGTCCCCCCATGTCAAGACCCATTTCTTCCAGCAAGACTCCATTTTTTTAAAACTTCCACAAACAGCACCAACAGTTGGGGACTAAATATTCAAACACATGAGCCTATGGGCTGAGAGAAGCATTTCACATTCACATTCAAAACACAACCCAGGGGCTCTCTAATCACTTAGGAACTTCCAGCCCAGGCCCTGCAGGGAGGCCCCCCCAGCCCTGCATGTGTTCTTTATCTCCTCCAGTTCCCCACAAAGCAGGAGCTCCCTGAACCTTCTTTTCTCTTTTCTCTCCATGCTTTTTCCCATAGATCCTTGTGTGGTCAGAAGTGGCCTACATGGGCTTTTGGGCTCCACATGGTGTACTTCTCATTTTTTTCCCCTTAATTCTCAGCCTTCCCCTTTCTTCACTCTTTTGTAAAATATGAATAAAATGTAGTATTTAAAAACATCAAAAAATGTATATAAGGTAAAGGAAAGGGGTAAAGTCAAAGGTTACAAACCCTCAGATATAAGATAAATAGATGCTGAAGACCCAATGCACAGCATGTTGACGATAGTTAATATATTGTATACATGAAATTTGGGAGAAAGTAGATTTCAAGTATTTTTACTTGACAACGTTTAAATGTGTATCCATAATTTTGCTATAGAAAATACTACTGATTTTAAAATCTATGTTTAATATATTGATAGAAATCCTATAGGAAAATGGAATGTGAACTGAAATTCTAAAGAACTATTTTAAATTTACACCCATTAAAGATTAGTTTGTGGGACTGAGTGTGGAGCTCAGTGGTGCAGTGCTTGCCTAGCATATATGAGGCACTGCAAAAAAATAAAAATAAAAAAAAGAGGGAGAGAGGGAGAAGATTCCATTAAAGATGAGCTTGTTCATACTCTTGCTAAAGTAGATAGCAGTCATAAAAATGAATTAAAATATTTGAATAACTTTGGCATGCTCTAAGGTAAGTTGTGATACTACATGTTTGCTTTAAAGCGCTGATGTTCATCATACCCTGAGTAGATCATTTGTGACTATTATATCACCTTAAAAAATATATGAAGCTTTACATTTTAAATTTAAATTAAATTTAAATTGTCACCTTTCTTATCTTATTAGCACATACCCTAGGAATACCCTTTTATCTTAGTCTAGTGTCTTATTACCTGTTTCCTTTTTTGACACATGAGATGATTTTGGAAATTTTATTAAGAACACAAAATAGATGCTTACAAAGATTTACTTTTGAATTCCTGCAGTTAATTGTATTTTCTGAAAGGCACCTGTGTTTATCAATATACCACCAATGCAGCACCTAATTATTTTGGTTTTTTTCAACCCAAGTTTTTCTTTGTATCTTTCATGAACTGCTTGCTATTTATTATATTACATATTTTCACAAACCATTTCCTCGACTTTTTTCCCTTGTTGACTCATGTTCCTTTGACTGCCCACTTCTTCCTTAGATGTGTTACTGAATTATTTGTGTATGAAACCAGTGGAAGTAGGCGGAAGTCCTCATCTGTATTCCTCTTTAACCCTGCTACATCTTTTAAGATTCTCTTTGTGGTTGGGTTAATACAAAAACTGCTCTCCACAGAATATAAAACTTTTGGCTCCTATTCCTCTTGTTGCCATTGGGAGTCTAAGTCTTCAGCGGTTTCATGATAATAACAAAGTCATGAGTTATTAAGTACTAATTTTGGTCCTCTATGTGAGAAACTTTCAAAAGTTTATTTCAAGGTAAAAATCTTTGGGGTGTTGTTGTTGTTGATGTTGTTACAGATGTAAGAGGAATGCCATGTTGGCCACACTGAAAATGGAAGCAACATGGAATGTGTCACACAGATCAAGGGGAGGTATGTGGAAAAAATCCCCATTCATAGTTAAATGAAAATCAGCTAGAAGTTGCTGATCTCTGATTGAAGCATTTCCTCAACCCAGCTGCTGCCTAAGAGTCTCTAATTAGAAGAAACACAATACTCTCCCAACCCTGCTGTTGGCTAGCATCCACTTATATTTGGTTCTTACAAAGGTCAGTATTTAATGCCATTAGAGTTTATTCTGGGGAGAGTGTGAGCCTAACCTCCTTGAGCCAAAAATATCCTCCAGGCACAAACACAAATGTGGCTTCCCTTCCACATTAAGTTGAAGAAACATTTCCCTATAATCAGCAAAGTTGTAAGGAAAACAAGCACACAAAGGGCATTTCTCTAAATAGTGCTGAACTATGTAGATGACACCTGTGGTATTTTGTACTCTTGTCCTCCTTGGTCTACATAATAAACATGAGAACTGCTGGGCGTGGTGGTACACACCTTTAATCACAGCCCTTGGGAGGCAGAGATAGGAGGATCGCCATGAGTTCAAGGCCACCCTGAGACTACAGAGTGAATTCCAGGTCAGCTTGTGCTAGAGTGAGCCCCTACCTTGAAAAACAAAACAAAAAATAAATAAATGAAATAAAATAAACATGAGAACTTACACATGAGGAAAATATGACCTCTATTTTTGCAGTTTTAATATGATAGGCACCCTGATAGCCTCCTGTTTTGAGTTCTTGGTCCTGAGCATTGTCTGGGGAGGTTATAGAAACTTTAGGATGTGAGATTCATCTAAAGGAAGTAGGTCACTTAGGGGAGGTTCTTATGGATCTATCACCTCAGGGTTCTTCATGCCACATGCTCTGCTTTCTGGTCAGTCATGATATGAGCAGTTCACTACATGCTCCTACCACCATGATGTTTTGTGTTAGTAGAGGTGGCCAAGAAACTATGGACTGAATCCTTTGAAAATATGAGCCCAAATAACATATTTTTCACAGCAACAGGAAAACTAATGTATATACCTTCTACCCATAGTTTATTAACACAGATGTTGCTATCAAATCCACTGTAGGCTAATCTAATACCTTATCTTTTCAGCTTCAGCTGATAAAAATAACCAGAGGTTCACCAGAAAGTCTCACACTGGATATTCAGGCTTGGCATCAAGAGAATTAGATCAGTCTTCTCTCAGTGATGAAAAGGAAAACATGTCAACTTTTGTACCATCTAGAAAAAGAAAGCCAAGAGACATTGTTACGGTTATATTGGATGCCTATCTGTGGCACTGTTAGGTCTGTAGCTAGATCTTTCAACCATTCCTTAAATTCTTCAAGAGAGCCAGGAACTTTTTAAAACAAATTCCCATTTTTGGTTTAAGTGGTTTGAGTTTAGTAGCTAGATTTGCCACACGTGGATTTTTCACTTGTATAATAAGAATTATCAGGTTTGACTAAAAATGAGCTTAGCAGCCTTTATTTTTATGAATGAGAAAATTACTGTTCTTTTGGCCACCAAATCTTTCCATTTTCCTTTTTTTTTTTTTTAATTTCATCTCTTTTACTCCACTTGTGGTTAGAAAATCTTCCTTCAAAATGGCAACTTGTGAGCAGCTTTCACTCTGAGGGTTTATCTAGATAGGACTGCTTCCATATGCATAGAGCTGGATTGATAAATGCAGCAAAATATCTAAAACTCGTGACTTCTACTGCCAAAATTCTCTCAGAAATAGAAAGCAGAACAGGCTTTTTTAAAATAAAGATAAGCCATATGCCAACATTTTGTTGGTTTAAGGAAGAATATATGAAGTAAAACAAATCAAAGAAAAACAGTCATGGTCCTTAGAGCTGTGCACATTTATGAGCTGCTACACATGGTGAGCACACAGCCCGAAGAGAGCTCACCAGAATGCTAGGGAATCATTGCTCCTGTTTCATAAATGGTGATCAGAAAATGAGCCTCCCTGAGAGGAGACAATGTGGCCTGAGATGGGCTGTGGTGCATGAATGAGAAACCAGTAGTATTCACATATGGTTTCAGTCTCCCAAAAAATTGGGATGGTAAATAAAACAGAAGTTTCCCCCAAGAGATGCACTGGAGACTGAGAGGAAATAGTGAAGTAGCAGGAAAGAAGACTGGTATTTTCACTGTTATACACAACTGGTCATGCACCAGCATTGGCAATAGTGACTTTTCAACATCCTTACCTTTGCAAACTCCATCCTCAACTCCATTTCAGTGTCAGCCTCACGCATCCATGCTACACATAAGAGGTTCCCTTCATGTTCAACAGCACTCCTGCTGTAATGACAGTTCTCTCAAAAGACAGACAATGAATGAAGTTGGTCTTTTGTCCTGTTCCTGAAATATATGAAACACCAACATTTCCACTCCATCCATGGTCCATTTGAAGAGAGATGTATCTAAAGCTCTCTCCCATGCTTCCATGTGCAGCCACTGGGTAACTATTGCTCTCCGAGAATTGCTTTGAAGAACCTGGCAATGCATACACAGCAAAGAAGCCTGTGCACTGAGGACTCAGACCCTGCCCCATGCTGCCCTTTTCACGTCTTCTCTTCATCCAGGACATGCTGCTCTTGCTGCAGATGTTGATGGCAACATCTAACACTTGGCACTAATTCATTGCTAATTTGGTCAAAACAAGAAGTCATGCTATATTGAGTTTAGATTCTTCTTTATTTCTAATTATTTATAGCAAAGAAACCATGGAATTAGGTATTGAGGAATAGCTTATTCCTCAACAAGTGGGCCGACACAGCAATTTTTGGGTTACAAGTAGGAGTGGGTCAAGCATTGCCCAACAGAAATGGAAGTTGGGATCAGAGCCTTGTTGTTCAGTCAATTCTTTGAGTGAGTTAAGAAAACATGCCCAGGAGCCATGCAGTCAAGGTAGCTTTGGATGTTCCTTCTATCCAGAAAATCCCTAAGCACAAGACACCAAACAAGAGGCCACAGAGGATTGGTAAGGGAAATTTTATAGGAATTCTTCTTCTGCAATTCTCAGCAGGTCTCATTGTTATGTGAAAGAGAAGTTGAGCAGATATATGCAAGTTCTGTTCCCTCTAGGGTCTCTATCAAAGTTCTGGGTAAGGTGCAGGTCCTTACTAGAAACTCAGATGCATCATACACCATTTTAGATAGGCAGTAAGCCAGTAGAAGCCAGTCCAGGTCAAGTTAAGGTTTCACTTACGAAAGGTCAAGGTTATCTATTTTCTAAGTAGTTATTTATTGTAAGGAGAGAGAAAGAGAGTGAGAGAGGTACATAGAAAATAGGCATGCCAGGGCCTCCAGCTGCTGCAAACAAACTCCAGGTGTATGCTTCACTTTGTGCATCTGGCTTTACATTGGCACTGGGCAATCAAACCCTGGTTGTTAGGCTTTGCAGACAAATGCTTTAACCTCTTGATTTCTCAAGATTATATATTTCTTTACAAAGCTAAGATTGATGAATATGTTGGCCTGGACATGTTCAGTGCCATAATCGGGCAGGAATGAAGTCCAATTCCACCAGCAGCCAGTGCCACAGGGACAAAGGGCAAGTTGCACATCTGAGTTCACTTCCGGGAATTCATGCATGTATGCCACGCTCTCCTTTTCAGAGGCTGCCCCCAGCTGCTGATTAGAGACATGTGAGCAAGTAGCCACCCCTGGAAAACCTGCACTGCCTTCGGGGACAGAAGAACATAGGGAAGAGGGAGATCAGTCCCGTACCAGAATTGTTTGGGGTTTCCTAAAAAAGCCACATGGTCTGGGGCAACCACGTCCCTGACACCTATGCAGTCATCCCAAACATAAAAGACTGAATTAAATGATCTTTAAAGGCTCTTTCTGAGAGGAAAAACCATGTTTAGTCTGTAACTAGTTGATTTCATAGAACTCAGTGGCATATACAAGGTTTGGTTGTTGTTAATTACCACTGTGATGACATAATTCGAACATTAGTGCAGTAATCAGGTGCTAGACAGTGCACAGCAGGCTCCTAGTATTTTCTCTTGGGTCTTACAAAGTACTGACTGATGTAGTAGAGATGTCAGTGTGTGAGGTAAGCCCCTTACTTGGAATATGACACGTATAGTTTAGACTTCCCTATTTATGACTGGCATATTTAGGTCACATTTCTTACATTAGCTCATAACAAAGGAATATTGAAAAGATTAATAAATATTATAGCAGCTTTAACCGATGTCCATACCTTAGAGGTTGGGCGATGGGTGGTTAAACACAATCACCTGAGCATAAGGGAACCATAGGAGCGTGTCTTGCAAGTGGACTCCTGCATGGGTTTGCCAACAAAAATATGAGTGCTAACTTCACACTAAGCCTGAGCTTTTGGATGAAATTGGGCTAATTTAGAAAGAAAGAAGCCTCTACCAATAGTTTTTACTCAAGTGGACAAAATCACAGATGACACATGGTTTTTAAAATTAGAATATTGCACTAATTAGATTAAACAATGAAATGCTGGAAATAGGCAGAGATTAAAAAAACATCAATGAACTATTAGCAATGTACTTTTAGAAAACAGAAAATATTAGATCTTTGGAACAAGAACAAGATGCTACTTTAAAAGGAGCATAACAAGAATGACAAATGCTATTGGAAATTAAATATAAGCAAGAAAAAAATGACACACTTGATAGATGTTTAGAAAATAAATTTGGGGAAATCTCTCAGAATTTAGAGGGGGAAAATGATGGGAAAAGAATAGACTATCAGAAAGTTAGGAAATAGTTCTAGGTGGCCTAACATTCAAATAAGAGAAATAAGGCAGGGGTAAGAAAACAAGGGAATAAATCATTGAGAAAGTAGTTCGAGAAAATTTATCCAAATCAAAGAAGAGAGATGTCCAGATTACACAGTCCAACAATTCAGGACAATGAAACAGACCCCATACCAGGGCATATCATTATGAAACTTTAGGAGATTATACAAACTTGAGAAAATAGATTATTCTTCAACAAAGTGAAAAAGAAGATGATATTGATTATCACAGCATTAACAGTAGATGCTGGAAAACAGACACAGACAGAGCATTCTTCAGGAAAATTTAGAAGTCCTTGTCCAAGCTACATGAAGAGGTAAAATTTTCAAACAAGAAAAATATCAAAATAAAAGCAGGGATCTCCATCATGCACTTTCTCCAGAAGCCCTTGGGAAATATAGCCACTGGTGAGAGTTAAAGTTAATGGCTTTGGAGGGTGGAGAGGTGGCTTAGTGGTTAAGGCACTTGCCTGCAAAGCCAAAGGACACAGGTTAGATTCCCCAGTATCCAAATAAGCCAGATGCATATGGTGGCACATGCATCTGGAGTTCATTTACAGTAGCTGGAGGCCCTAGCATACCCAATCCTTCCCTCTCTCTGTCTCTGTGTCTGTCTCTGTCTCTCTCTCTCTCTCTCACCCTCTTTCTCAAATGAAAAATAAAAATAAAATATTTAAAGTTAATTACTTTGGCGATTCAAATAGCCACCCTAACTTTTCTGTGTGGCTCTACAATGCTGGGGCAACGTTGCTGTGCATACTTCCTCTCAGTGGTCGTATGTTCATCTCTGCCATTAGGGGGAACCAGCAAGCAAGGGAGACTGCTGCACAGGAGGGGAAATAGGAGAAAGGCATGTTTTTTGCTTGTTTGCTTCCTGTGTCTCTCATGGATATTCCCCTCAGGAGCACCGACTAATTCTAGCTGGCAAGTTTTTAAATCAGTTTTCTATGGGGAGGGGTGGGAGAAGGTTAACTGATGTACAACGGAAAGCCTAGATTTAAGACATACTATTTTTATGCATACATATATATGTTTAAGGTGGCAGTGTTTTTGACACTTTCATACATATATACAATATGCTTTCATCTTATTCCCCCTTAATTGCCCTCTCTTATCCCCCTCTCCTCACACTAAAACTCTTCTTCCTCCAATTAGCCCCCGTCATATTTTTTCCCATTATTATCACCCTCAAGAATACACCCTTGTCCCCAGTGATCTAACTTCCTTTCACTAGGCTCAACTTCTGAAAGGTTCTACCACGTCCCAAAAATTCCATTAACTGGGCTCCAAGACTTCAACACAAGAACCTTTGGATGACATTTAATATCCAAACCATAGCATCGTCATTAAGCAATGCACAACTGTACATAAGAGAATGAAAAGAGACATCAAAGCAATAACCTAGCAGAAAACATTTTAGAGAATATCCAAGAACTTCCAGAAAGATTTCTTCAAGAAGATGAAAAATCACAAAAACACTTTCTATGTCTAAATGGTCTGAGAGATTTATACCCTTGGAGAAACTGTGGGATTGAATAAATTTAAGTCAAAGCATAAAGAACAAAAAAATAAATAAATGAATAGAGGAAGTAATTATAAATACCAAGAAAACAAAGAGTTAGGCAAGTAAAGATGAGTTCCTTTCTGTACAGTGTGGCTCTGCTGTGGCTAACTGCTACATGGACATCGCAGTGTGACGCCTGTACAGCCAACCCAAAGTCACATATAAATATATGGGAAGAATTAGAGAATGTAAAGTTTTTGTATATAAAAGAGGTCATATTTGCATATTAAAGAAAGCTAAATCTTCATTTTCTTTTTACTGGTGGGAAAGTCAGTAAATAATACCTTAATTTTTAGGGAAAAAAATCAAGATTTTCACTTATATGATGATGGGAATGATAATAGCAATAATAGAATCTGTCTCAGCAGATTTCAATATCAACTGAATTAGTTCACACATCATATTTAGAGCCATGCCTGGCTCAAAACAATCATTTGCTGAGTAGGTTACCATATTGATAATATGAGAGCACTTCCTTTTATACCTCCGAGAAAGAAACTAACCTGCTACAGCTTGCATGCATTTCACCCACAGCTCAAAACAAATAGGTACCAGGGAATTTCTTTTCCTTTTGTCTTAGCCATTACCAAAGATAACACAATGAATCAAGGATTTCAAATATTTTTAAATATTCTATTTATTTATTTGATAAAGAGCAAGAGTAAATGGGCACGCTAGGGCCTCTAGCCACTGCAAATGAATTCCAGATGCATGTGCCACCTTGTGCATCTGGCTTACATGGGTACCGAGGAATTGAACCTAGGCACTTGGGCTTAGCAGGCAAATGCCTTAATTGCTAAACTATCTCTACAGCCTGATTTCCAAATTTTGAAAGAGAAGAAATTGCAGAGATAGTACAAAAAGTTGGCTAAACTGTGAGTTCTCCAGACTGCCAGTGTTGCATAAGACTTCTGTCAAGTCAAGGAGTGAGGGTCCAACTGCAAAGTGGGAAAAGAGATCACAAGAGACAACACCTACCTCTGACATGAACTCAGCTCAAGAAATTTCTCAGGCCTCCCTGAATTTCAATAATTCACTAGAAGCTTCATAAATCCCATGATACCTTATTAAAATCAGAGTTACATTTATTGTGGGGAAAGGATACACTGACGATGTCAGCCAAACGAAAAGACACACACAGCAGAACTGAGGAAAGCTCCCTTGGCCCCATGATGCACCTGGGTGACTACACAGACCTGAGTGTCTGTGTCTAAAACTTCACTGAGGCTTCTTTGATTGGATTGTGCACACAGACGTCCTCAATCTCTAGGCCAACTGATCCCAAGTAAGTTAGAAACCTCACCATAAGCCCCAATGTCAATCTGTCTGTTGTGGCCATCCCCCAAGCAACTATTAAGTGTGCTTGTTCAAAGGAGGAGGGAACAGTGAAAGGAGGGACAGGCAGGGAAGAGGGATGGAAAAAAGTGAGGAGAGGAAAGGAAAGGAGGCTCTCTTCTGAAAAGGAAGTGATTAATCTCCTAAACTTGTGCCCCTTGCTCAGTAATAAATGCCATTTGCTCTTCCCTCTGCATTAGCCAGAGTGTCTACATGCTTCCTAAACTTCACAATTACTCCACGAGCCCTTTCAAGTCTTTGGAGGCAGTAGTTGGTACTGAACAAGACAACATAGATGATGCCACGTCCTCCAGCTAAAAACCCCAAAGCTGGAGCTGGGAAACAAGTCAGAACCATATCCAAAAATGAGCCCACTCTCCATTATCAAGCTCCCACCAATCATGGGCTACAAGAGGGTCTACGGCTATTAAACTCTCTCAAAAAATATAAGAGTTATCCCATTTATCTTTACTAACTTTACTAACTTTACTCTCTGTTGGAGAATCTGCTTCTCTTTTTCAGATAGACGCAGAACCCAAGGAGAGAACCATCCCCATCATACCTCAAAAGGGCCCCAGCTGAAACTAAGAATAATTGGTGAAACAAGCAAGGGTGCTGTTTTCTCGGTGAACCTGGTGCCAGCACAAGGGTGAAGGAGATCAACACAGGAAACACTCAACTCCTACCAAACCAGATATCCAGAGACACAGAGGCTCCCAAGACCTCATCTCTGAAGCAGACCTAAAATGAACCCAACATGGCTCAGGGAAATTTTGCGGAAGAGAGGGCGGAAAGAATGTCAGAGCCACACATTGGGTCATGATACATTTCTCCTACCCATAATTGAGGTCTAACTCCACAATGCATGACCCATGTACTTCAACAAGGAAGGGCCAGGGGGAGGGGGGAGGACAGGGAGAAGGCTAACAATGGTACCAACTTGACTATATTCACTGAGCACAAAACTAATTAAGTTTTTAAAAAGTAAAATGTGATTTCACTTAAATATTTAAAAAAAGGAAACACCTGGGACTGTAATCCAGGCCTCAAGCCCCATAGTCCCCTTCTTTCCAACACAATTTACCGTGTGTATTTTTCACACTCATGTCAGCCTTCTCCACGTTTCTCCAACTCTGCACATATTAGACTCCATGGTCATTTTTCCCTATTCACTCATAGGTTTCTCTTAAACTTGAGTGGAAATCAAATAAGATGCAAGTTCAAGGACTTTGCAGCCTGGGAACAGTCTTAGTCTTGGGCAGAACTGACTGTCAAAGAGATATGCACAATTTTGTTTTGTTCTGGAATTTAAAGCAATCATTTATCTAGTGGGCCCTTTCCTTTCCAGTAACCTTTCCTACTGCCTATTGGTGAAGGCACATGTGCCAAAAGCAAACCAAGGAATCACCCAGCAGGTGCAAAAAAGGAGACACTTGGGCTTGGATAGGAGGGTGCTCTGGGGAGAAGTAAGGAGAGCAGAGCCAAGTGCAACACATTTTAACCTGATGCTTACAGTCTCTCTTGCATTTGATTCCTAAGAATGTGCTGTTTGCCATTGGCTCAAATGATGACTTACTAGCCATCAGTCCTTGGTCTAATTCTTACTGAACACTACTAGAAGCAGTAAAAAACATAGAACAAAACTAACATTGATTAAAACTGTATGTAGGGCTAAAGACAGGGCTTAGCAGTTAAGGCATTTGCCTGCAAAGCCAAAGGACCTAGGTTTGATTCGATTCTCTAGGACCCCCTTTGCAGTGGCTAAGGCCCTGGTGTGCTCATTCTCTCTCTCTCTCTCTCTCTCTCTCTCTCTCTCTCTCTCTCTCTCTCTCTTCCTCTTTTCTCTCTCAAATGAATAAAAAGTAAAAAATTACTGTATGTAACTTGGGCTTGAGAGATGGCTCAACAGTTAAAAGCACTTGCTTGCAAAACCTGATGGCCCAGGTTCAATTCCCCAGTACCCACATAAAGCTAGATGCACAAAGTTGCACATGCATCTGGAATTTGTTTGCAGCAGTAGTAGATCCTGGTGTGTCCATACTCACTTTCTCTGTCTCTGTCTCTCTTCCTCTCAAATAACTAATTAAAAATATTTAAATAAACTATATGTGACAATATCCAAATAATTAAAAGGGGGAAACATATTTGGTAAAAGTAAAATTTTTAAAACATGGCTTACAGTTTCTGCAATCATACATATTTAGAAGCTGCATATTAGCTAAAACTGGTGGATGAGAGAATCCAATCTTAATATATTTAAACATGAGAAATAAAACTGGCAGAAATAACATGTGCAAAAGGGAACTCATAATCCCAAAATATGTAACCAGGAAAAAGTTGAGTCAAAATAAATAAATTGGGCTAGAAGACCTCAGTTCACTCTCTAGCACCCATGTGAAAATGCTGGTAGTGGCAATACATGCTTATAATACCAGCACTGGGGAGTAGAGACAAGATGATCCTTGAATAAGTAGTCTAGATTACTTGATGAGATCCAGACCAATGAAAGACTCTTGAAAATGAGGCAGAGGGTGTTACAGTCTCTTTTGCATTTGATTCCTAAGAATGTGCTGTTTTCCATTTACTCCAATGGTGACTTACTAGCCAGCAAACCCTTGTGTAATTCTTATTATCCTCAGGGTAACACATGTGGCTATTCTCTGTATATGCACACATGTGTACACATATCTACACAGATGCAATCATGCACATGACACCCAAAAGTAAATAATAACAGAAAACAATTGGTTCAAATAATGACTATTAATAATTTTTATTGAAACATTTTTTATTATTTTTATGTCTTAAAGTGTCAAAGAGTTGAATTAACAAAGAGTGATACTTAAAGGCTTTTCCAGGTTTAGAGACATAACTCAGTGGATAACGTACTTGCTGAACAAGCATGAGACCATGAGGTTAGATCCCCAGACTCAGTGTACAAAGATGGATATGATCGTGCTTGCATCTGTAATCCCAGCACACACCCAGGATGAGAAAAGGGATAGAGAATCAAAAGGAGCACAGTGAAGAATGAGAGATCATGCCTCCAACAGGATGAAAGGTGACACCTAGCACCCAAAATTGCCCCTCTGACCTCCACATGGATGCCGTGGCACGTATCTGTGCTCACTCACACACATGAACACCTATGAGCATCATATACACACACACCCAAAAGTCTTTTTCAAAAAAATTCATCAATTTCTCCATAATTTTTTTATTATTTATTTATTTGAGAAAGAGGATGAGGCAGAGGAAAAGAGAGAAAGAATGGGCACACCAGGGCCTCTAGTCACTGCAAACAAACTCCAGATGCATGTCCCACCTTGTACATCTGGCTTACATGGGTCCTGGGGAATTAAAGTGAGGTCCTTTGGCTTTGCAGGCAAGTGCCTTAAGCACTAAGCCATATCTCCAGCCCTATTTCTATTTCTTTATAATTCTTTTTTTTTTTTTTTTTTTTTTTGGTTTTTTGAGGTAGGGTTTCACTCTAGCTCAGGCTGACCTGAAATTCAATATGTAGTCTCAGGGTGGCCTCAAACTCACGGCGATCCTCCTACCTCTGCCTCCCTAGTGCTGGGATTATTATTTCTTTATAAATCTTAATGAAAGTATTTGTATTAATAAATCCAGAGATAGGACTGGAGAGATGGCTTAGTGGTTAAGCGCTTGCCTATGAGCCTAAGGACCCTGGTTTGAGGCTTGATTCCCTAGGACCCATGTTAGCCAGATACAGAAGGGGGCACACGCGTCTGGAGTTCATTTGCAGTGGCTGGAAGCCCCGGCACACCCATTCTCTCCCTCTCTCTCTCTCTCTCTCTCTCTCTCTCTCTCTCTCTCTCTGTCTCTCTCCCTCTCCCTCTCTCTCTTTCTCTCTCTGCCTCTTTTGCTCTCTGTCTGTCACTTTCAAATAAATAAATAAAAATAAACAAAAATTTTAAAAAATAAAACCAGAGATAAAATACCTGTGGAATTGGTACAGAAGTCCAAAATAATGGGGTCAAAACATCAAGATCAAAATATTGTACTCTTGGGCTGGAGAGATGGCTTAGCGGTTAAGCGCTTGCTTGTGAAGCCTAAGGACCCCGGTTCGAGGCTCAGTTCCCCAGGTCCCACGTTAGCCAGATGCACAAGGGGGCGCACGCGTCTGGAGTTCATTTGCAGTGGCTGGAGGCCCTGGCGCGCCCATTCTCTCTCTCTCCCTCTATCTGTCTTTCTCTCTATGTCTGTCGCTCTCAAATAAATAAATAAAAATTGAACAAAAAATATTAAAAAAATAAAATAAAATTTGTAAAAAAAATATTGTACTCTTATTTCTTCCCTTGGGACTGATATAAGATAATGTAACCATTAACATTACTAAATTCAAGGACTTGCCATTGAGAATAAGATCAATATCTACACAAATGTTGTCAATATAAATAATTTGGATTTAGTTCACATATCACCTAAAATGTAGGAAAAGACCATCAAATCTTATCTGTGATTCCTGCTTAGGATTGCCTTAGACCTGTGACATTAAAACACAGAAGGACAGGAGAAAGTCAAATTACTGAAGACTCCTTTATCAAAAAAACTCTTGCAATGACCATCAAGGTTCCATGTGATTTAGATTCCCTCTTGTCTGCCTTCACCTACTTCCACTGCCCCCTCTGTAACCCGAGAAGGATTGTGGGAGGGGAAAGAAGGGAAAGAGAAGCTCTGGCAGTAGCTCAGGTCTGATTCATAGATGAGTCAGCACTGGTTTCTTAGAATCTGAGACTCAGCTTGAAAAGTGGATGCCATCCATTTGAAACCCAAGCAAATCCACATTGGCTATTCCAGCCCCACAGCCATGAGCACCCTCTCCTGATTCTAACTTTTAAACACACAATGATGGAAATCCTATCCAAACTTCACCCTCACTCTTAAAATTGTCATTTGCTTTCAGGCTAACCTGAACTGTCATCTAAAGTGGTAGTCTGACTCATAGACTTCACCCTGTGTTTGTCACGGCCTATACCAACACTGATAATGTCTAAATAGTATTTTTACTCTGTATGAATACATTTCTGTTACCCACTCTTGAATCTCACTCTCCCTGCAACACCTGTTTCAGCCCTGGGGACATACCTAATTCAGGTACAGTAATACCCTCTCACCTCATCGCATTTCAACTCAACTAGACAGTGTTCTAGGAGGCCCTGGTGGATAAGGGGCGGGGCAGAAAATGGCTTTGAAGTCCCTCTCAGGGTCCTCACAATTAAATTAAGTATGCAAAGAAACTATAGATAACATGTAAAAGAGGTCAAATTTGGGCTGGAGATATGCTTTAGTGGTTAAGGTGCTTGCCTGCAAAGTCAAAGGACCCAGGTTCAACCTCCCAGGACCCACATAACCCAGATAAATAAAGTGGCACATGCATGTGGCATTTGTTTGCAGTGGCTGGAGGCCCTGGCATGCACATTTCCTCCCACCAAAAAATAAAAATAAATTTTCTAAAAGAAGTCAAATTCTTGCAAAAAAAAAAAAAAATCCACTGTATCCAGAGCTGCCACAGCTCAATTTTTTTCTTCTTTAAGCAAAAAAAAAAAAAAACCAAACCATTTCCCTTTGCCCTCTTGTTCCTGTCCTCACCTCTGCCTTCTCTCATCACCCCAGTTGGATTCCTCAATTGGTTGATCTGTGAGTTACGCTTCAATCTCTGGGTCCTAATCTGCCTGGCGATGCTCCACCCACAACTTGTTCTCTGGAGCTAGTTTTCTGAAGGACGCTTGAGTTTCACAATGAATAGACACGTTACAAAACACAAATAAAACAAACCATCACACTGGGTTGAAGCCATCTTGGGAATTTTTTTTTTTAACCAGAAGTGGGGATTTGCGATATAAGCAGCTGCTGCAAAACCAAACAAACGACAGCACTCGGCTCAGAATTTGAGCCTATCCAGGGGCTGAGTTATGTTTGCTTTGAGGTTTTGTGAAAGGTCACGAGGCCTAACAAAGTTCACATGAAACTTGGCAGTTTTTCCGCCAGGCTCTGGCTCAGAGCTTGTGCGTTTCATGTGGTTTGGAGTTTTCAAACACAGCGCTTTGCACAGTGCTAATAAATGATTCTTTCTCAGCATGGAAAGCAATTAAATGTATGGCCTCTTGGGTTTTGGTCTTAGAATCAGTATTTATTTATTAGGAGCTGGGAGAAGAGTTAAATGGCCTAGAAGAGGGATCACACATAATGAGGTGGGTGAATTTGCTGAAGACACCACATTTTAGAGGACTGGGGCCCTGAGAAGTAAAAGAGGCACTCCTGAGGAACCCATAAAATTGGGCCAGGGGGAAACTTGCTAATGAATGGAATTTAACATTGGCCTACAAGGAGAAAGTTAGAACTGTTTGCGAAGCCCCAAAAGACCACATGAAAAGACCCCAGCACCATCTGTCCTCAGCCTTCACCAGCCCCTCTGAAGGAATCCCCAGGCTTTCCCATGCAAATATCTCCTGGAGCTTCCCCTAAGGGCATAGCTCACCCAGGCAGTAAGCAGGACTTTCCTCACACTCTCTTTAGAACTGTGACTAGGGAAGAACCTCCCCACAGATCTCCCCTTAGCTGTTTTCTGTCTTAAAGGTGATGCATTCATTTTTTTTGTTTTGAAGGCATCCTTCACAAGCCACCTTAAGCAGAGAACCCTAACTAATGTATTTTCTCACCGTTCTGAAGGCTTCAAGTTCTAAAGCAAGATGTCCAAGAGCCTGGTTACATCTGAGGGCTTTCCTCAGCATGTCTTTACACAGTCTTCTCTCTGAATGCTTCTGTTTTCTTATAACACCAGTCATCTTGCATTGGAGACTATTCACATGACTGCATTTAACATTACCTCTAAAGACTATCACCAAGTGCAGTCACACTTTGAGACATAACAGGGTTAAGTCTTTACTGTGGACTTGGAAGGCACACAACTAAGACTCAACAGTTGGCATCTGTGGTATTTTATGTTGTCAACTTGATAGCACCTAGAATCACCTGTGAGGGGTTGTATAGCTTGGGGGAGCCTCTAAGCACCTCTGGGCATTTAGTGAGGGTCTATGCTGGTTAGGTTAACTGAGATGGGAAGATTCATTTCAACTGAGGGCAGCACCCATGGAGGTCTGCAGACAACCTTGGGGTGTTTATCCTCTTCTTCCACACTACTTAAGACAGGGTCTCTCTTATTTGCTTCCCCCTCCCCAGTGTGCATATGCCAGTCTAGATGGCCATGACTTCTGTATTCTCCTGGCTCCACCTTGATGTAGGATGTTCTTGGTTTATAGGTGTGTATATCACTGTGCATCTGGCTCTATATTGGTTCTGGGAGTAGAACTCCGGCCATCAGGCTTATAAGCAAGGCCCTTTCACTACTGAGCCATCTGTTCAGCCCCTCATGGAACTTCTTATCTATCCCCCTGGCCATTTTCTTTGCCATGTGACTTTGTAGTTCCTCTCATCAAGTGGTGGAAGATATTTAATTACATGACTCCCTGGCCAATAGTATGTTGGCAGAGACTTGGTAAAAGCTAGCCACCCCACTTCTCTTTCTACTCTTATAATTTGTCTCTGTGCTAAAACCCAGCTAACTGGAGAAGTGAAAAACACATGAATGGAAGACTTACATCAAACACTATTGGCTATGAACCAACAGATCTGATGGCCCCTGTGACCAGGAAAAGGTCCCAGCCTAAATCATCAACCTACAGACTTCTCAGCTAAATAAATGGATATCACTTGAAACCCCTCTTTGGAAGAAGTTTCCAATACAGCATGATCACAGCAATAGCTAAATGTTTCTACGTTTGAAGGCTTCCAAGAAACAAAACAGTATCTGTAAAAGGTAATACATTAAGCACTGGTGGCCTTCAATACATTGGCTCATGAAAAGCACTTAATATGAGCTTGGCAGGAGAGGCCATAAAGACAAGAGGAGGAAGATACATAAACTCTTTACCCAATGGGATAAGGATGATATGTGAAATAGACATGATGGCTAATCTTCATTGTCAACTTTATTGGGTTAAGGGACTGCTAGGTAATTGGGAAGGCATGCCTTTGGGTATGTCTATAAGGAATTTCCAGAGAAGATTAACCAGGTGGGGAAAAGATCCACCTGAGTGTGGGCAGCACTAGCCTATGGGCAGGGGCCCTGGACTGAATAAAAAGGAACAAAGGAAGCAGTCATCCTAGCTCCGGCATCTCCCTGTTCTCTGCTTCCTGGGCCACTAAGGAGTGAGCAAACCCCCCTGCTTCAGCTGCTAACCACTCTGCAGCCATTCCCTCCCCTCCCTAGTGGACTGTATCCCCTGAATTATGAGCAAAAACAAAGTTTCTTCAATGAAGTTGCTTCTTGTCAAGTGTTTGCTTACAGTAATGAGAAAACTAACAAATATAACAGACTTAGAAAAACTCAAAAGGTTTGTGCTGCTTAAAATGCTTTAAAATTCTCTCTTACTTTCAATACAAAATCCAAATTCTTAATTCACAACATAGAAGACATTCCTGCCTGGTCCCTGCAGTTTTTAATACAGAGGCAGTCTCCTGAGTCATAGGAGGCCAAGTCCACAGACTATGTCTACCAGGTTTGGATGCTCCCAGCTTCTGGTTAGGTTTCCAATGAACAGAAAAAAGAAAGAAAGAAAGAAAGAAAGAAAGAAAGAAAGAAAGAAAGAAAGAAAGAAAGAAAGAAAGAAAGAAAGAAAGGAAGACAAGACAAGATTGAAAAGTGGGAGGATCAATCTTTCTTTAGGTTACATGGTAGTTATCTCTGTCACCAAGTTGACAGGATTTAGAATCGTGATGGAGTCAAATCTCTGGGTCTGTGAGGGATTTTCTAAATTAGAAACTGAGGTGAGAAGATCCTTCCTAAATGTGGGTTGTGCCATTCCGTGGGCTCAGATCCAGAACTGAATAGAAAGGAGAAAATAGGCTGAGAACCAGCATTCATATTTTGTTCCCTCCTGACTGAGTGCAATGCGAGCAGCTATTTCATGCCCCTGCCTCCATGCCTTCTCCTCCATGATAACCTCGAAATGCAAGCTAAAATAAACCCTTTCTTCTTAACATTTGTTTTTCAGACAAGCCCAACACACTGGCCTTTTTGTGTGTGTGAGATAGCATGTATGCCTGAGAAAACTGGCATGCCAGGCCCTTCAGCCACTGCAATTGAACTCCAGACACATGCACCCCCCTGTGTGCATACGCAACTTTGTGCATTTGCATCACTGTGCTTCTGGCTTACATAAGACCTAGAGAGTAGAACATGAATCCTTAGGCTTTGCAGGCAAGCGCCTTAACTGCCAAGACATCTCTCCAGCCCCTTAAGATGTTTTAATCAGATATTTTGTCACAGCACTGAGAAAGTTAACTAGTACAAGTCAGCTTGCATTCCTTGGGGATCTGAGCTGGTGTGTGAGTGTGTGTGTGTGTGTGTGTGTGTGTGTGTGTGTGTGTGTGTGTGTGTTAGATACCACAGTTTATACAAAGTGATGAGCTCCTATAGCCAAAGATCTGAACCTCACTCAGTCAATCCTTCTCCTGTGCACTCTAGACTTAGGGATAGGAGTGGTTCTGGTTGTTGATAGTTCTGGGGAGGGGGGCTTTATCAATCTGTAACCACCCATTCATTCTAAAAAAGCATCGTTTACTCAATCATTGTGAAAGGTCTTTGAGGGTGTCATCTGTGTCCTGCTGTGACTTTCTAACATATGACTCCTCTAGTCTTGTTTGTCCCTTACCTCTCCTTCCTACACTCATGCTCCAGCCACAGTCTCATCACCTGCCATGCTCCAAGAATCTTGTTTTTATTGTATTATCCCCCCCCCACACACACACTTGGCCAGATTCTCACACAAGCTACAAGTGGGAGCTCACTCTTCACCTTTCCCAGGATGATGTCCCTGACTGCTACCTCATCATGCCACCACCCCTTCCCAAGTGCATTAAAAACTCCTAAGGTACTCCCATCACAGCATTAATACCAGAATTTAATGCTCATTCGCATGTCTAAACCTCCATGGTGGGCAGAAGGATGGCCCCCACAAAGCTAGTATATTCTAATCTCTAAAATTTTTCGGATTCATTGTGTGCCATGACAAAAAGTAATTAAGGTCCGCTAATCAGACTTGATGATCTTATGGCCCTAGATGACCCAGATGAACCCAGTGTCATCATCACAAGGCTCCTTAATGGTAGAAGAGGAAAGCAACAGAACAAAAACCATGATCTGGCCTGTGTAATCCCGTTCTGCTCCCAAACATGGGCTTGTCTCTATTCCCTCCCCGCCTTTGGCATGCAGCACTCCACTCGGTCCTTTCCCAGTCTAGCTGGCAGCTCATGGTGCCAATGTCCTGCTCTTTTGCTTCCTTTTCAGATCCCTCATGGGAAAGGATATGGTCACGGAACTCAAGAATGACTTTAGCATCCATGGAACCCTCATTCTGTAGATCAGTGTTACAATATCAAACCAACTGACATGTCATGGACCATAAGAAGCAACCTCATGTGTTATCAGTGAAGAACTTTAGAAGCTGGGGGGGGGGGAAGAAGAAAAAGAAAGTTCATCCCTAGAGGTACCAAAACAAACAAAGCACTTTGTCTTTGACAAGATCCATTTTGGACTTGTGATCTACAGAATTACAAAACAATCACTTGAGCTATTTAAGCCACCAAATATGTGGTAAGTCACAACAGAATGCTAAGAAATCTAGTAGATGGTCAGTTCTGTGTGGAGAGAAATCTTGGCATCTTCCAAGCACTCCCACAAAACTTGTCTTGGGCTAGTTTTCCTACATGTTTGTAGAACAAAACATAGGTTGAAAAATTGTTTGGTCCATTCATACTTTCTGGATCCTTCTGGATCTATTGTCCATGTAGCCAATGGTTTATCTGAAAGAAAAGATTTGTATCTACCCATAACATTTTTAAAAATAGCTTTTAGTTATTAATCTACCATATAATCATTGAGAAAAATAACTCTGGTGGTTGCCAAGGAGAACAAGGATGCAGGAATTTGATGGTACTCACAATGTCCTTCCTCTCAGGAAAGCAGCTGTGGTAACAGTGGTCTGCCTCAGGACATGCCCAGTTCCCCAGATGGGCAGGGAAGGAACAACTTGTTCCTTCCCCTAGTGCAGCTGGCCCTGGTTTTGGCTGGATCTGGATTCATGGGCTTTGTGGGCACTGGTTGCTACAGTTTGGCATGAGGCTCTGGCATTTCCAGAAGGGCTGTTCTATTACTAATCTGGAGCGGACACCTTCTATCATCACCATGATCTTGTTCTTATAGCAGCACCAATAACAAATGATCTGCAAATCCCACAACCTGTCCATGAAATGAGAGCTAATACCTTGGTTTAAAGCCCATTTGACTTTGCTGAGAGCTCTGGTCTGGAAGCCAAGAACCCTGGGGTCTTGTCTGGCTCTGCCTCTTGCCAGCTATGTGACCTTGACTGATTTCCTCATGGAGCATGTGAAAGAGGCAGACTTCTGTGGTTACTGCAGGCTCTTGCATTCTAAGAGTCTATGACAGTTATACAATCCCCAAACTCAATGATGCTTGGAAAATGTCAGTGACAAACTCTCCCTGCTAATGAGAGCATTTCACCAACACAGATCTAAAGACCAAGAAAGAAAAAAAAAGTGAAAGAAGGAAGGAGGGATGAAGACTTCATCGAGCATGTAATAAGCACCAGCTACTTTCTCTGGCCTCAGCTCACATATATTAAAGGGCAAAGTTTCACCATATTTTTAACCAAACTACCTCTCATTTTACCAAAATACCTCTGACCTTGGAGAAGACTGAAAATCTCTCTAAGGATCAAGCCTGTGGCAAGTAGGAAGTCTTCAACCTGAGTAGTAGGAATTAAACCTAGGGCTATACATATTCTAGGCAAGCCATCTACCACTGAGCTGGATCCCCAATCCTTTTACCTTTGTTATTTTGATACCCAGTCTTGCTAAGTTGCCCAGGCTGATTTCGAATTTGTGGTTCTTCTGTCTTAGCTTCCAAGTGTTGGGAATAACAGGCATGCACCACCAGGCTTAACTCGTAGTCTCCTTTTGTCTTAAATAAACATAAAAATCTGTGTTCTGCTCTGAAAGGTTTGGTTTCTTTTCTCCCATGGAATAAAGCAGTTGGTAGAGAAAGATGAAGACCATTAAATTCACGTATTCAAACTCCCAGACAACCTTCATTGCTTTCTGAGATGGGATACTCCAGTTTGGGAGTTGAGGGGCAAGATTTATTCCTTAACCCCACTGAGATCATGAGACTACCAGGAGATTGCCTAGTTTATACAGCTAAAGAAATCAAGTGAATCAAATAAAACTCCACTAACATAGAAAATTAGGAAGATAAGTTGATAGGGCAGTTCTGCCCCCCCCCCCATAGCCTTCATGAACTAAGAGACCACATTGGTTTAATACTCTTTTACCACATTCATTCTCTCTCCCTCTCTCTCTCTCCCCCCCCCCTCTCTCCCTGTCTATTTCTCTGTATCTCTCTCAAATAAAGAAAAATAAAATATTTTTAAAATATTTAGGCTGGAGAGATTGCTTAGTGGTTAAGGCACTCGCCTGCAAAGCCAGAGGACCCGGGTTCAATTCCCAACAACCCATATAAGCCATATGTGCAAGGAGGCACATGCATCTGGAGTTTGTTTGCAGTGGCTAGAGGCCCAGGCCCACCCATTCTCTTTCTCTCTCCCTGCCTATTTTTCTCTCTCTCTCAAATAAAGAAAGATAAAATATTTAATATAAGTGAGGCAGGCTGATACTGTCGGCACAATGTGGACAGGTAGATTTGGAGATATTTATTCTGAAAAGCAATAGAAGTTGAATCGAGTGAGACGCAGATCCAAGAAATAAAGACCACTCGCTCAGGATTAAAGCAGTAGTCCTAGCCAGAGACAAGGGCTTTGCCACTAATCAGAAAGGGATAAGACTGGACTTAAGTCACAGACCCAGCAGTGTAGGGATGTGACCATGTCATGAGGGTCACCATGAGAGACTGTCAGAACTAAACAGGGTCAAGTCTAGAAGCAAAGGAGCTGCAAGTCCCATGGGTCATTCTCAGGGATGCTGTGAGGGGAAAATGAGCTTGTACACGACTGCCTAGTATAATTTCAAGTAAATGCTAATGTTATCATCATCATTACCCTCGGTTATAGCAACAGCCATCAGGAGCAGAGTTCCAAACTAGGCAGTGGGCGGGACAGGCACACTGGGACTTCTCATACAAAGCTACAAGAGTTCCTGGGGAGCGGTTGAAGAACTGATGTATGCTCAGAAGCCAAGTCCTACAAAACTAGAGAGCTTCCACAGAGAATGCTTCCCTGGAATAGTCGGAGACGAGCTAAAGGAATCAAAGTAACGCTGAGTACAAAGAGATGAAGCAGTGCAAAAGTAGAACTGGCAAGAGGAGCAAGTAACAGGAATCAAGTAGGGCAATGTGACGTCAAATGAAGGCTTGTGAACTCAGGTTAAAAACAGGACCACCACATCTGGCTATGCAACTTTTCGTAAAACATACAACCTCTCTGAGGCTGCTTCATCTTTACTGGTCACTTTTGCATTGATGTGGTCACAGTACCTGACAGGAACAAGTGACAGGACTCATGAATTTAGAAGGTGCCAGTCCACCACGGTAAGGAAGGCACGGCAAAGTTCATGCTGGCAGGAGTGCGAGGCAGAAATTCCTCACGTTGACTTCATTGTGTTTCATCACAGAATTCTGACGCTGGCTTTCCTGAATGCATAGAGCAAGCAGCAGAGAATCACCAAAAGGACAGCAGGAAGTTATCTGTTTTAAGATGTATTCATTAGCCGAGAATAAATGTCTTACTGAATCACATGTAACACATAACTCAATGTTTGAAACTGTCATTAGCAAGGGCTGTTGGTACAATGATTTAAATATGGTTTCAGGGTCCATTAAGCATTCACATGTTAAAAATAAATTGCCAGAATTAAGAGCCAGAATGTGGGGAGAAGTGATGCCTACTGAAAGACTCTCCTATGTGTGCAAGTCCTCAAACTTGACCTGTCATCAGCATTACAGGAGCACAGTTAAAGCATTTCAGTGTTTCTAATTTTCAGTAGGTCTGAGGAGAAGAGGCCAAGCAATCTCACTTTGAGCAATTTCCCAGATGAGGACCATACGGTCAGTCTAGAGAACACATTTTGAACAGCTCTACTGGAAACCCCACCTCAACAATCCCGTCATGTTATCAGATGGCCTTGGCCTTTCAAAGGGGCCCTTGTTACCTCAGAGGACTTGAACTTTCTCCACAGCAGACACACAGACACCCATGTGAATCCAGACCAGGCAGTGCTCTGCTGTATCTTGCCACCCTGGTGAGGCAGTTTCATTTCCAGCTCTAAGGGTAGGAGCTGTTAGTTGGTATTCTAAGGATGAGCAACTTCCTGGAGCCTTAGTGGGCCAACCACAGTGACTACAGTACATGAAGCAGTAAGAAGTTCATGAAACACTCTCCTGCTGGAACAGGTGTGACCATGGTGGCTGTCCTCAACACTTCAACAACTATTCAGCTCCCAATGCAGAAGGAAGCACACACATACCCTGTTTCAACTCAGAATGTTGTCCATCTACATAAATCATGCTCTGTCCACAAGCAAACTCCTTTCTCTCTGTGTTCCTTGATAGCTAGGTATGAACAACAAATCCAGGACCCTTAGGTCAGGTGTGGTGAGCACAGAGGCTGTAACTTTGTTGTCATCCTATTGCATCTGTTATATTCCCAGAAGGACAAACTCAGACTGACAGAGCACTGAGAAGGTTTAACATGAAGACTCTTGAAAGAAGACTATGGACTCAAAACTATCACCTATTCACAGGTTCTTACAGCTGCAATGTGCTTAGCTTTTCTTCTCCCTCAGAAACAAATAAGTAAAGAGAGAGTAAAATATATTTACAATGGTTTGAAAGAAAAAATTTTATAAGTCAAAAATAGAATAAAACTAAAATAGCAGTAAAGTCAATATCTGCCCTGATACATATGTCCCTAGGAGCCACATTTGAAAATTTTGGAACATTACACCTTCTTAGTAGTTTAGTAAACATAATGCATAAAAAGCACAAAAATTTTTAAAAAACAGAAAACATGAAAGACATGGAAGATGAAAACACAAAAATCTAGCATGAAATAATTACACCCTCTTAGTAGTTCAGTAATCAAAATGCATAACAAAAACAAAAACAATAACAGAAAACATGAATGGCATGGATGATGAAAACACAAAAATCCAGCATGAAAGCTATGACAGTACCCAAAAGACAAAATTGATAGTTGAATTATAGTAAAGAACTATGTATTAAATTTAACAATTGTTACTGCCTCACATGAAGTAACTAAGCAGAAACTAAGTCTGGCAGTATCTGGCAGAAACTAACTTTTAAAAGGCTTTAAATTTAAAGAGTTTACCATTGTTGACAGATCACAATTAAAATTCCTTCAGGCTGCTTTATTGATATTCTAGTATGATAGAATAAGAGCTTTAGAAGTACTAAAAAATTGAGTCCAATCTAAGCATGGTGTAAATTGACAAAGACAAAAGTTTTCACATAGTCTTTTAGAAACTTTTAAACATCTTCTCTACAGAGATCACAAAGGGTATTAAGCTGCTCACTAAGCCCAGGATGGGGTTCTCTCAATCACAGAACTGATATGGAAATGACTAATGGAATCCAGAAAAGCTAGCTTTCCTTTTTTCCCCCTTTTCTTTCTATTCCAGCTCTCTTTTTGTTTTGTTTGTTTAACATTTTTATTGACAACTTCCATCATTATAGACAATAAATCACGATAATTCCCTCCCCTCCCCCATACCTCCCTTCACAAATCTGCTCTCCATTATATCCTCTCCTTCTCTCAATTAGTCTCTCTTTTATTTTGATGTCATCATCTCTCCCTCCTATTATAAGGGTCTTATGTAGGTAGTACTAAACATTGCAAGGTCATGACCAGGCCAATTTGTGTCTGGAAGAAAGCAGCCCTACCCTTCCTTTGGCTCTTACATTCTTTCCACTACCTCTTTGGCAATGGACTCTGAGCCTTGGAAGGTGTGATAGAGATATTTCAGTGTTGAGCACTCCTCTGTCACTTCTTCTAAGCACCATGGTACCTTTTGAGTCATCCCGGAGGTCACTGTTATCTAAAATGAGAAGTTTCTCTAACCCAAAAATGAGAGTAGAATTAATATATGGGTATGAACATTAAGAGAAGTGCTTACTGGGCACTTTGGTAAGCATAATACATACATTTAGCCTAAGAGCAGCAGACATTACACCCCTAGGGCTCATGACCTCCCTCATCATGGGTTTTCAGTACCAGGCATGAATTTCCTCCCATGGAGTGGGCCTCCAGTCCAAGTAGAGAGTGATCACTTTCCCCCATAACAGAACTATTCATAAGAAAAGGCAGAAAATTTACTTTGATGGATGAGTGAATATGTAAAAGAGAGAAGAGAGACTGACATTGCTGAAACATCTAAATAATCATAATAATGGTTTAAAGAAAAGTAAAACAAAACAAATCAAAAATAGTGAAGGCGGTCTGGAGAGATGGCTTAGCAGTTAAGCACTTGCCTGTGAACCCTAAGGACCATGGTTCGAGGCTTGATTCCCCAGGACCCATGTTAGCCACATGCATAAGGGGCACATGCATCTAGAGTCCGTTTGCAGCGGCTGGAGGCCCTGATGTGCCCATTCTCTATATATATCTGTCTTTCTGTGTCTGTTGCTCTCAAATAAATAAATAAAAATAAACAAAAAATAAGAAATAGTGAAGGCAAAATAACTTTAAGTAAATAATGAATCAAAGAGAAGGAGAGTCATGTTTAAATGTATAGATCTAAACTATTATTAACTTGGAAAACATTTACCAAAAGTAATTGTGGTTAGTTTATGACACTAAGTTAATGACTACTGCATTTAAGAGTGCTTGTTATCTGCTTAACATTAATCATAAGGGGCTGGAGAAATGGCTTAGCAGTTAAGGTGTTTGCCTATGACATAAGGACTCAGGGTTCGACTCCCCAGTGCCCACATAAGCCAGATGCACAAGGTGGCACATGTATCAAGAGTTCATTTGCAATGGCTAAAAACCCTGTCATGCCCATTCTCTCTCTCTCTCTTTCTCTCTCTCTCTCTCAAGTAAATAAATAAATAAATAAATAAAATTAATCATAAGTGATAGTAAGTATAGGACATTACCTTTTAAATTGTTAATATGAAAATACTGTAGTCCGTTAAATATATAATCTGAATGGAAGACACATAGATGTCTCATTTTTCAAAATATAGGATTATAAGACAGGACAAAGAAATAATATAAAATTATTTCATTCCTGTATAGCTGGATCCTTTATTTTCATGTACAGACCTGTACAAAGTAGATACAGAAGAGCCTGAGGGAACCTTTAGAAGTACTAATGAACTCTTGCAGTGTAAGACAGGGGTCATTTCTAAAAAAAGTAACATTTTTTTAAAGGCTTACATGCATTTAATCAGCTCAAATACACATAGGAAAAAATATTAAAATAAGACAGCAAAAATTATATTGTCTTAATATTTTCATTTTTGTAAATAAAAATCTCTACATTTTACTTGTACTTTAACTGAAATATACATGTAAATCAGAAAAATTTTAAGTTAAGTCAACCCAAATACTTATTATTTCCAAAATACAACTATGATTTCATATTTTAAAATCTAATAAGATAAACATATTAAAATTGTTAAATAAAATTAATTTATTCAACAGATGTTGTGACTAATTTTATTCTTGGTGTACTCATTCAATGAAAGAACATAGGAAAGTGCACTCCTATTGCTTTTAATGTGGTATGGGCATTTTCACTTGTGCAAAATATTAGGAAAATAAGAATAATAAGTATTCAAATGGGAGAGACAAGTCAATAGTTGAAGGTGGCATGTTTATATGTTTTATAGGTGGCATACACCTATAGCCCAGCACTCTGAAGTTGGAGGCAAGAGGACAGCGAGTGAGAAGCAACTCTGGACTCCATAATGAGAACTTGTTTCAAAAAATGTCAAAAAGAGTCATGTGGAAAACTATTAGAAGTCACAAGAGAATCTAGGAGGTGAGTTAACAAAGTACAAGATAAACTCTGAAACGGAAATGGCAATGCACACCTTTAATCCAAGTACTCAGGAGACAAAGGTAGGAGGATCACCAAGAGTTCAAGGCCAGCCCAAGACTACATAATGAATTCCCAGCCTGGGCTAGATAGAGCAAGATCCTACCTCAACAAAACAAAACAAGCAAACAAACAAACAAAAAGATAAGCTCTGGAATCATTAATACTCTTTTCTACTGGCAAAAACTATCTAAATTATAAGCAGTCTTATTGAAATATGCACCCAGAACTCATTTGTAACTTAAAAGAAACAAAACAGGAATAGGGTTAATAAAATAAATCTGGAAAGTTTATTTTAAAATTCTAATTGTTACAGTCAAAATATTAAAAGGGAGGAGAGGGTTGGAGAGATTGCTTAGCGGTTAAGGTGCTTGCCTGCAAAGCCTAAGGACCCATGTTTGACTCTCCGATCAATAACTCAATGTAAGTTGTAACCAATTTCTGCTACTGGGAGTTACAAGCCAGAACCAAATGTTTTAGGATTCGGTTTCATCACTCCCCCTCCATGACCCTTCTTTATCATACGATCCCTCCATGCTATTTAGTCTGTTATCCAGGAGAATGGGTTCTATGGTACCAATTCATTTTGGATTTAGTTTTGTGTGTGTCTCTCCCTACAATCCCACTTCTCCCCACCCCAAACACTTCCATCTCTATTATCTGACCCTCAAGCTGCTTGTCAGGTATGTCTACAACTTAAGCTGATTCAAGTTAGAAACTACAGATGAGGAAGAACATGAGGTGATTGTCTTTCTGTGCTTGTGTGAGTTCACTAAGTATGATCTATTTAAAGTCCATCCATTTTCCTACAAATTTCACTGTATCATTTTTCCTTATTGCTGAGTAGAATTCCATTGTGTATATGTACAACATCTTCATTACCCAGTCATCAAACAATGGGTATCTGGGTCAATTCTGGTTCCTAGCTACTGTCAATTGAACAGCTATAAACATGGTTGAGCAATAATCTCCACAGTGAAGAGTGAAGCTTTTAGGGTAGATGCCCAATAGATGAATACCTGGGTCAGCTGATAGCTCTATTTTCATCTTTTGCAGAAGTCTCCATATTGATTTCCAAAGTGATTGTACAAGTTTGCATTCCCACCAGCAGTGAATGAGGGTTCCTCTTTCCTCATATCCTTGCCAAGATTTTTTGTAGGTTGATTTTTTTTTTAATGATTGTCATCCTGACTAGTATAAGGCAGAATCTCATAGTTTAATTTGCATTTCCCTGATGGGTAAGGATAATGAACATCTTCTTAAGTGAGTATTAGCCATTTGTATTTCTTTTATTGAGAATTTCCTATTTAGTCCTCTGTCCCATTTTCTGAGTGTATTGTTTGATATTTTATTGTTTAGTTTTTTGAGTTCTTTGTAGATTTTAGATATTAATCCTCTGCCAGTGGTAGAGCTGGTGAAGATTTTATCCCATTTTGTGTGTAGTCTGTTGACTCTGTTTATGGTATGTTTGTCAGTACAAAAGCTTTCAGACTTCATGAGATCCCACTGGTTGAGTGATGGCTTAATTTTCTGGACTAACGGGGTGTTATTCAGACAGTCTTTCCCCACTCCTATACCATATAGAGCTCCCCTTATTCTTTTTTTTTTCAGGCAATTAAGAGTTTCATGTCTTATGTTGACTTCATTAATCCATTTGGAGTTGAATTTTGTACATGGTGAGAGGAGTGGGTCTAGTTTCATTTTTCTATATGTGATTACCCAGTTTCTTTCTTGAGTATTTGTATGTTTTCATTACATAGGCCTTTCACTTCCTTGCTTAGTGTTATCTCAAGGTATTTGATTTTTTTGTGGCTATTTAAAATGAGACAGTATCACTGATATCTGTCTCTGTATATTTGTCTTTTGCATATAGGAAGGCTATTAATTTTTGTGTGTTGATTTTTTTTATCCTAGTACTTTGCTGAAAGTATTTATTACCTTTAGTAATTTTATTTTTTTTAAATATTTTATTTATTTATTTGAGAGCAACAGACACAGACAGAAAGACAGATAGAGGGAGAGAGAGAGAATGGGCATGCCAGGGCTTCCAGCCTCTGCAAACGAACTCCAGACGCGTGCGCCCCCTTGTGCATCTGGCTAACGTGGGACCTGGAGAACCGAGCCTCGAACCAGGGTCCTTAGGCTTCACAGGCAAGTGCTTAACCACTAAGCCATCTCTCCAGCCCACCTTTAGTAATTTTATGGTACAGTCTTTTGGGTCACTTATGTATAGGATCATGTGAGTTCAAGGCCATCATGGGACTGCAGAGTGAGTTCTAGGCCAGCCTGGGCTAGAGTGAAAACCTAGCTTAAAAAAAAAAACACAAAATAACAGAAAAAATTTAAAAGGTATTATTAAAACACGAAGAATACACTTTATTAATATCAGATAAGAAATGCTACACTGGATAAAGATAGAAATGTTATAATAGTAACAACAATCCAATATAATAATTACAAATGCATATAACTAATATATAACTTTATAGTACCTAAAGTCCAACTAATGGAATTAAAAGTAGAAGAAATATATATAGCTGGAAATTTCAGCAATCCTTTCCCCAAGTAATTAATAAAATAGGTAGACAGAAATTCACTCATGAAGTGTAAGATATAAAAGATGTCATCTAACTCCCTCTTATGTTTCTCAACCCCCACCCCTGATGCGCACACACACAATAACAGCTTTAAACACATTTTTGAGTGCACAGGAATAGTCAGTGAACTATATTACATCTTAGTCTACAAAGCCAAGTTCAATAAAGTTAAAATGACTGAGAATCTGCAATGTGTATTCTCTGACCACAAAGTCAATAACAGAAATGTATCTGGAAAAATACCCAAACATGTGGACATTAATACATACTTTTAAATGACTGATGGGTTACACATAAGAGAAAAAATTATTTTGAAGTGGATAAAAATATAAACACAGCAAAATTTGTCCTAAGAATCTTAGAAAGAAATTTATAACATTGAATGGTAAGTAATAAGAAATAAGAAAGGGTAAAAAATAAATGATCTATGCTAAGTTACAAAAGCAAAGAAAAAGGCTAGAGAGATGTTTCAGTCATTAAGGCACACATTTACAAAGCCAGCTGGCCCAGGTTCAATTCCCCAGTGTCTAGATGTGCAAAATGGAACATGTATCTAGGGTTCTATTGTGAGAGAAAGACATCCTGGTGTGCCCACAATATATTTGTAAGGAAATAGTTTGGAGGCCAGTTTGGAAGGAAGAGACTAATAGAAATCTGAAGGACAAAGGGCAGGCTTTATTTAAAGTAGAGGGCCTGAGAGGTTGACACCTCAGATTTTAAAAGGCACTATATCCTGGAAACCAGAGTGTGCAATGTATGGGTGTACTGGGAAGATTTTTTAACCTTGGGGGTGAGATTAGGATTGGTCTAGATGCAAAATTAGGAAGATGGAAATGAGGACATAGGAACTTCAAGCTGTCTGAACTGCAAGCTGTCTGGAGTTCTTCAGGCTCCCAGGATGGCAAATAAATATAAATAAAATAAAAAATTAAAATAAGTGGAGAAGGAGGTTGTCTGAACTCTGTGAGCTTCCTGTGGAAGCATATCCCTTGCTCCACCTATGTGACTGAAGAGCTTCTAGGTCCCCAACTCTCAGATCCCCTCCTCTGGAGGGTATGGATGGGGAGTAAGCCAGAGCTCCAAGCTGCCCCTACCTCACTGTTCCCTGGTCAAGGTACCTCTGCTGTTGGCTTAGGGTAACCTGATCCTTGTGTGTGTGTGCTGTGGAATCAGACCTTTTGCTTGGGTTACCTGATTGGCCATCCCCGTGTCCCCACTATTCCCCTGAGACACAGAGTGCATGGGCCACTGTGCACCTGGTCTCTTGCCCCTGGCACCCCAGGTTTCCAGCTCCTGGCTCCTCAACCCCAGTTCCCCTTGTGCTGAAGAGTGCATGAAAGTGAAGTTAGTAGGCCAGAGCTCCCACTTCACCACTTCCCAGTTCCCCAGGTACCTTTGATGGACTTGCAATCACCACAATCTGCACATCTGCAGTTATAATACCATCATAGAACAATCTGGTTCACATTTAAAACAGAACATTCACTGAAGATTCTAAAAGGAAAAAAAAGATGCTTCCCCCTCAACAAAATAAAACTTTCCCCAGGATGGATAGACCACAATGCAAAAAGAAAAAGAAAAAGAAAAAAAAACAGTGAAAGTAAACAGAGATCTCCACCAAGAATGCCTAGGCCCACAATGGAAGCCTCCAATGAAGTTGCACAGAAAAAAACAGAAATTGAATTCCAAAATGAAAACACAACAAGCACTGTGACCCTGATTTAAAAAAAAAATGCTGGACTTGAAGCAAGCCATCAGAAAAACACCCAATAATCGCATAAATGCAATTGAACAGAATCATATCTTAGAGCATTCAGCTTTGGCCACTAGGCTTAACTTAATTGAAGAAAACCAGAGAAGCTTCAAAAGAGATATAAGTGAATTGAAGATGAGTCTTCTATTTATATCCAGAACAAGCACAGTTCTCAGGACACAGGCATAAGAAAAAGCCTCTCACACAAACTGGTCCTAGCCCAGTGCAGGCAAAGGTCTTTCTCACCCTTAAAAGCCAAACCTCCCACTCCATTGTTCTCACTGTATTCAGATCGTTCAACTGTGACCAGAATAACCCATCAAGCTATACCTACAGCACTGTAAGGTGTCTCTTAGGCCAAGGTTTCAAATCCTCCCACATTCCTCTCAAAAATCAACTCCATGGGCTGGAGGGATATCTTAGCAGTTAAGGTGCATGCTTGGGAAGCCAAAGGACCCCAGTTTTATTCTCCAGATCCCACACAAGCCAGGTGCACATGGTGGCTCATGCATTTGGAGTTCATTTCTAGTGGCTAGAGGCACTGGTGTGCCCATTCTCACTCTCTTTTTCTATGTCTCTAATAAATAAAAAATAAAAATAAATCAACTCCAAAATCCCAAAAGCCACAGTCATGTTTCTAGCAGTAATGATCCCACTTCTCAGTACCAATTTTACTGTTGCAGTCAGATTCACATTGCTGGCAGAAAACACCTAAACAAGAACAACTTGTGGGGGAAAGGCTTATTTTGGTTTACAGACTCAACGGGATGCTTCTTGATGGCAGAGGAAAATGATTGCATAAAAAAAGAGTGGTAATCACCTCCTGGCCAACATCAGATGGACAATAGCAACAGGAGAATGTGCCAAACACTAGCAAGAGGAATCTGGCTAAAACACCCATATATGCCTGCCCCCAATAATACACTGCCTCCAGAAGGCTTCAATTCCCAAATTGTCACCAGCTGAGGATGTACAATTCAGAACACATAAGTTTATGGAGGACACCTGAATGAAACCACTACATCCACTATCATTAAAAGACAGATCGTCTGGGCTGGGGAGATGGCTTAACGGTTAAATGCTTGCCTATGAAGCCTAAGGACCCCGGTTCAAGGCTTTATTCCCCAAGACCCAAGTTAGCCAGATGCACAAGGGGGTGCACCCATCTGGAGTTAGTTTGCAGTGGCTGGAGGCCCTGGTGTGCCCATTCTCTCTCTCTCTCTCTGCCTTTCTCTCTGTGTCTATCTCTCTCAAAAAGATAAATTAAAAAAAAAAAAACAGATTGTCTAAGTAGAAAATCATCAGGGAAATAATAGAGCTCAACAACACCATAGATCAACTAGATCTAATAGACCTTGATAGAAATTTCCACCCCACATCTACAGAATACATATTCTTCTCAGTAGCCCATGGAACCTTCTCTAAAATAGACCAAATATTAGGCCATAAAGTATGCCTCTGCAAATTCAGGAAAACTGAAGTATCTTCCTACATCATATTAGATCACAATACTTTAAAGCTAGAAATTAACAACAAGAGACACATGAGGAACTCCACCAGTTCCTCGAGACCAAACAACACACTTTTAAACAATGAATGGGTTGTGGAAGCAATCAAAAAAGAAATTGTAAAATTTCTAGAATTGAATGATGATGAAGACACAACTTACCAAAACTTATAGAACACAATGAAGGCACTGCTAAGGGGAAAATTCATAGCACTAAATAACCCCATTCAAAGATGGAGAGAACCCAAGTTAATAACCTAACCATCCACCTAAAGGCATTAAAAAAAAAAATGAGAAGAATACAACCCTAAGAGCTCCATCTGGAAAAAAATAATCAAGATCAGAGAGGAATTAATAAATTGGAAACTGAGAAGGCAATTAAGAAAACTGATGAAACAAAGAGCTGGTTCCTTGAAAAAATAAACAAGATTGATAAAGCCCTGATCAATTTGATTAAGCAAAAAAGATAAGTCTCAAATTAACTAAATAAGAAAAGAAAAAGAAGAGGTCACAACAGACATCAATGAAACCAAAGAATCATCAAAAACCTGTACTCTAAAAAATTCCAAAACCTCTACTCCACAAAATTGGATAACCTGGAAGAAATGGATGGGTTCCTAGTTATATATCATCTACCACAATTAAACTCAGAGCAGATTAATCTCCTAAGCAAACCTATCACATCCATCAAGATGAAAAGGTATTCAAAAACCTCCCCCAAAAGAAAAGTCCAGGACCAATGGCTTCTCAGCTGAATTCTATCAAACCTTCATGAAAGAACTGAAGCCAATATTTTTCAAACTGTTTTGCATAATCAGAGAGCTGGGAATGCTCCCCAACTCCTTTTATGAAGCTAGCATCACCATAATAACAAAACCAGACAGAGTTGCAACAAGAAAATAAAACTATAGGCCTATATCTCTGATGAATTTAGATGCAAATTTCTCAACAAAATCCTCACGAACTGAATTCAACAACACATCAAAAGCATTATCAATCTTGATCAAGTAGGCTTCATTCCAGGCATGCAGGAATGTTTCAACATATGAAAATCAGTCAATGTAATACACAACATAAATAAATTTAATCACAAGAACCACATGATCTCTCAGTTGATGCAGAGAGGGCCTTTGAAAAAATACAACACCACTTCATGATCAAAATGCTGGAGAGAGCAGGCATAGAGGGTTTATTCCTTAATGTTATAAAGGCTATATGCAAAGCACTTAAAGCCCAGATAATTCTTACTGAGGAAAGACTCAAGGAGTTCCCATTGAGATCAGGAACAAGACAGCAGTACTCTGCAACATAGTACTAGAAGTCCTAGTTCAAGAAATAAGATAGGAGAAACAAACAAAAGGGATAAAATTAGAAAGAAGTAAAATTAGGCCTATTTGCAGATGACATGATTCTATACATAATTGACCCAAAAGCCTCCAACTCTAAACTTCTAAAGGTGAATAATTCCTGCAGCAAGGCAGCAGATCCAAAATCAACACATATAAATCAGTACCCTTTCTATATGCAAATTGCAAATATACAGAGAAATACATCAGCAAGGCTGTCTGTCCCAATTTCTATAGCAATAAAAAAATGACATACTTTGCCAGGCGTGGTGGTGCATGCCTTTAATCCTAGCACTTGGGAGGCAGAGGTAGGAGGATTGCCATGAGTTCAAGGCCACCCTGAGAGTACAGAGTAAATACCAGGTCAGCCTGGGCTAGAGTGAGACCCTACCTCAAACAACAACAACAACAACAAAATTACATACTTTACAATAACACTAATCAAGGATGTGAAAGACCTATATAATAAAAACATTAAAAATCTAAATAAAGAAATTGACGAGGACTTGAGAAGATGAAAAGACTTCTCATGCACCTATATAGGTACAATTAATATTGTGAAAATGGCAGTTTCACCAAAATCAGTGTACAGATTTCATGCAATACCAATAAAAATGCCAGTATCATTCTTTGCAGAGATAGAAAAAAAAATGGTCTCAAAATTTATATGGATTGGCCACAGTCCTCATCTATCCAAACATATACTCAGCAAAAGAAATACCTCTGTAGGTATCACCATATCCAATATAAAGCTATATTACAAAGCCATAAAAATAAAAACAGCATGGTACTGGCATAAAAACAGAAATACAGACCAATGGAACAGAAATGAAGACCTGGAAATTAGATAAAGTAACTACAGCTACTTAATCGTTGACAAGTTTACCAATAATGTATACTTGGAGAAAAGACAGCACTTTCAACAAATGGTGTTGGGCAAGTTGGATAACCATATGTAGAAAAATGAAACTAGATCCACTCATCTCACCATACACAAAAATCAAGTCCAAGTGGGTTAAAGACCTCGATATAACACTTAAAACTCTTCTCTGAATGGAAGAAAAAAATAGGAGGAATTCTCCATGATACAGGAGTGAAGAAAGACTTCCTAAACAAAATGCAAGTAGAGCAAGAAATTAATCACTCAGCCAATAGGATCTCATCAATATAAAAAAATTTTTGCAGAGACAAACATACCATAAACTGAGCCAATAAATTACCCACTGACTGGGAGAAAATCTTTGCCAGCTATGCCACTGACAGAAGCCTAATATGTAGAATCTACAAAGAACTCAAAAATAAATATATAAAGCAATTCACACCAAAAGTGGAGCAGAGAACTGAAGAGGTAATTCTCAGAGAAAGAAATACAAAAGGATAACACACACTTAAGAAAATATTCAACATCCTTAGCCATTAGAGAAGTACAAATTAAAACGACTATGATATTCCACCTTACCCCAATAAGGATGTTGTCATTTGATATTTTTAGTTTTAAAATATTTTATTTTCATTTATTTATTTGACAGAGAAAGAGGGAGAGAGAGAGAGAGAGAGAGAGAGAGAGAGAGAGAGAGAGAGGGAGAGAGAGAGAGAGAGAGAGAGAGAATGGGCTCACTAGGGCCTCCAGCCACTGGAAACTCCAGATGAGTGCACCCCCTTGTGCATCTGGCTAATGTGGGCCCTGGGGAATCAAACCTGTGTCCTTTGGCTTTGCAGGCAAACACCTTAACTGCAAAGCCACCTCTCTAGCCTGTGTCATTTGATTTTTTTTGTTTGTTTGTTTTGTTTTGTTTTATTTTTCAAGGTAGGGTCTCACTCTGGCTCAGGCTGACCTGGAATTCACTATGTAGTCTCAGGGTGGCCTCGAACTCTCAACGATCCTCCTACCTCTGCCTCCCGAGTGCTGGGATTAAAGGCGTGCGCCACTACACCCTGTTCATTTGATTTTTTAATCAAGTGACAACAAATGTTGGTGAGGATGTAAACTTGTACAACCATCATGTCAATCAATATGGAGATTCCTGAAAAGGATGACTATAGAGCTACCAACAGGCACAGTTATTACTTTGCTGGACATTTTTCTTAACTGCTCCATGCAGATATTTGTTCAACCATGTTTATAGCTGCTCAATTCATTATAGCTAAGAACTGGAATCAATCCAGGTTCCTATTTTTGAATGAATAGATAACAAAGTCGTAGCACATTTACACAATAGAATTCTACTCAGCAGTAAGAAAAAATGATACCATGAAATATTTAGAAAAATGGACATATATGGAACAGATCATACTCAGCAAACTCACACAATCACAGAAAGACAAATGCCACATGGTCTCATTTATCTGCAGCTCCTAACCTGGATTAGCATGAGTTGTTTGCATACTGTCTGGCAACGCAAGGCCCAAACAGTAGGCATGGTGTGTGGGAGGAGGAGAAGTGGAGGGTGTGGGAAAACAAACACAAAACTAAACCCAAAATAAACTTGTACCATAGAAACCTTTATCTTTGAAGTTAGACTAAAAGATATAGCTCGCAACAGGAGTAAGCAGGGGAGAACCTGAAAAGAAGGACTTTGGAGAAGATGGGATGAAGCTCAATCTTAATTTTTTTTTTTGTCTATGGTTTGCAATCCCCAGTACCAGAAATTAGTTGCTATCCAAAATGAGCTGTTGATAGGAGAGACCAATGATATACCCTCAAACAAGACAGCCTTCTTTCAAAGCACTTGATTTGCTGCCTGAGACAAAATGTAAGACCCTATTGCTGAAGACACCATGTGCTGCCAATACAGAGCATGGAGAGACCTGGTTGGAATCCAGAAAAGAACCAGTCCCCAGAGAGCCCACCTAGTGCTTAAAAGCACTAAATGAGCTACTGGGGGAAAGTGACCAACAACAGTCTGAGCAACCAGAGGTCTAAGCTACTCAGAAGCATACACCCTGGCAGGATGTACGTGCCAGTGCAATAGTGGCACACAGCCTTGGTGGGTAACCAATAGCTTTCTGATTGGCTATGAGATCTGAGAACCAGGCCAGAATCCTATGGAGACTTATGCTCTCCAATGTCAAGCTCTCACTAGTCTTTGGCTAAAGAGGGGCTACATCCATCAAACTCTCCCTAAATTAATAATGTTTATCCCATTTAAACTATGCTGACTTCACTCTCCATTGGAGACTCTGTTTTGCTTTTTCAGAAGGTAGCGAGGCCCAAGGAGATAAACCACCCCTCATACTTCATCCAAGCCACAGATGAAACCACACAGGAATTGGGGGATGAGCATGAATTCTGTTTTCATGCTAAACCTGATAATCAGTGCCATGGTGTAGGAGACCGACCCTGGGGATACTCAACACCTACCAAGGCAGAGATCCAGATGCTCCTAAGAGGTCCTCATTGAAGTATACTTAAACCACACCTACCACAACTCAGGGAATTTTGCAGAAGAGGAGCTGGAAATATTGTAAAAGCCACAGGTTGAAACATCATGCCCAGAAGCATTGCCTCCAAAACTGACTGCTGCTCCCACAATGCATAAACCACAATTCCATGGGGAAAAACTACAACCCCACTGAGGAGGGTCCCCAGTGGAATGGGGGCAGAGAGGAGGCAAAAGAAGGTACCAACACATGATATATCTATACAAAATATGTTGTTAATAATAATAAATAAAAATAAATTTTAAAAAGAAGGTAGGAGAAAGAAAGTGACTGAAGCTTAAGTAAGCAAAATAAAGATAAAAGAAGTAAGCAAATGGAAAACTAATGAATGAAAAATAACTAATGATAGAGAGGTGCCAATGATGGCAAAAAAAATGAATCTTTGAAAATACTAATAATGATAAATCTCCAGACATAATGATTAGTGGGAAGTGCATCACAAGAGGTGATACAGATACTCAAGAATTAATAATAATTAACAATTTTGGACTGGGTAAATTGCTCAGAGGTTAAGTGTACTTGCTTGCATAGTCTGCTGGCCTAGGTTCAATTCCCCAATACCCATGTCAATTCAGATGCACAATGTAGCATTTGTGTCTGTAGATTGTAGCAGCCAAGAGACCATAGCATGCCTATATTATCTTTCTTCCTTTCTCTTTGCTCCTAAGTTAAAAAAATCAACATTAAATAAGAACTTTATGCAACCAACTTGATAATTTGGATGAAATTGGAAAATTCCATTTAAAAATTTATTCTTAAAACTGTAACAAAAGAAGAAAATCTAAACAGTCTTCTATCTTCCAAATGTTGGTTTTGGTAGTTTAAAACTTACAAAAGTTATATCCAAGTTCAAAGAGTTTTGTTTTCTTTTTTTGTTTTTTGAGGTAGGATCTCACTCTAGCCCAGGCTGATCTGGCATTCACTGTGTAGTCTCAGGATGGCCTCAAACTCATGGTAATCCTCCTATCTCTGCCTCCCAAGTGCTGGGATTAAAGGTATGTGTCACCATGCCCAGTTGAGGTTCAGAGAGTTTTAAGTGCCAAATTCTACTACACATTTGGAAGAAGTAATAGCAACTATGCATTAAATCTTTCAGAAAATAAAAATGAAAGAAATCCTCAATTCATTTGTTTGCATGTGTATATATGTGTGGTGTACATGCATCTATGTGTGAATGGATGCACATATGTGTGCATATATACACATGTGGATGCAAGAGGTCAAAGATGGGTGTCTTTGTTAGTGGCTTTCCACCTTGCTCTGTGAGAGAGCCTTTGAAAGATTTGGGCTCTCACAGAACTTAGACTTCACTAACTCAGCTACACTAGCTAGCCATCAAGCCCAGAGAGGTCCCTGTCTGTGCCTCCCCAGTGTTGGGATCACAGGTGCACAGGGGATGGAAACTGGGATCCTCATACTCTCTTGGCCAGCACTTTATTGACTGAGCCATCTCACCAATACCACTCCAGTTTATCTTATGAATCTTGGATTTTTCTGGAAGAAAAAAATTAACAAATAAATAAATACTACTTGCAAATATCTCACATGAATATAAATAAGAATAAGTGTAAAGAAATGATTTCATCTGAAATAACAAGATGAAGAAAACAATAAAAATTGATGAAACAAAGAGCCAGTTCTTCAAAAAATAAACAAAATTGATAAACCCCTAGATAAATTAACCAGAAGAAAGAGAGAGAAAACCCTAATCAACAAGAGTAGAGATGAAAAAAGATGATATTATAGCTGAGAGGATCTTAAGGATATATTTCAGAAATGTGTATTCATCAGACTGAAATATTTAGAAGAAATAAATGAATTTCTTGATTCTATGATCTTCTAAAGTTAAACCCAGAAAAGATAAATAATCTAGAGCAATAACATCTCATGAGATTGAAGCAATAATCAAAAGTCTTCCAACCAAAAAAGTCCAGGCAAAATGGATTCACTGCTGAATTTCACCAGATCTTTACAGAAGAATTGAAACCACTGCTTCTCAAGTTATTTCACAAAATTGAAAAGAAAGGAATGCTCCCTTACTTCTTCTGTGAAGTCAGCATTACACTAATACTAAAAGCATACAGAACAAGAAAATTATAGACTAATACACCTGAAAAAATTGGATAGAAAACTTCTTGGTTAAACTCTTGAAATCAAATTCAAGAACACATCAAAAATATCCACCTCGATCAAGTAGCTTTCATTCCAGGATACAGGGATGGTTCAACATAGGGAAATCAATAAATGTGATACAGCATATAAATAGGCTTAAGGAAAGAAATCACATAATCATCTCAATAAATTCAGAAAAAGCAAGTTTATAGAATTTGCTTTCTTCCCCCTCACAAAGTTTAGTTTCTAATTTACATCACCTTGGGGAATGGTTGTGGGACCTTAAGTTCAGCAATTCCAGGTTTGACTTCCAGAGCCTCCTTTTACTCTTCAGGAGAGAATATTTCAGTTTGGAAGAATTTGCAACTCTGGTACAATCCTAGCCCAAAGCAGTAGCAAAACCATTTGACAATGATCTCTTTCCCTATTCTGCTCACCTGTACTGCCCTGAATAAAGACACCTGACATGATCTCACTCCCCAGCCTCTTGCACTGAGTAGCTGGTCAGGGTCCTCATGAACATCCTGCCCCATTCAGTCCTGCAGGTACAACCTGGCTTTGCACAGTTGGATTGGGCTTCAGGCCCATTTTGCAATGACCTTAATCCCCAACCTGTACACCCCTACCATACCTGCACTATCCTAGGTAATAATCTGACCGAGATGGCCACAGTTGACAGACCAGAGACACAAGGAAATTGCAGGAACAAGGAGGAGCCTGCTCATCTTTCAGTATGCCCAAACCAGACCCACAGATGGGCCTCCTTCCCACACCATCATATATCCAGGCTACTCGACACAGACTCCACAAGAGTCACTATTGCTTCATTCTCAGCAAGACAAAAGAATTATTTCCATTTGGACAGATGACAACCCAAAACAACAAAAGAGAAAAGGCAAGATATTCTTACCAAGAATGCTTAGTCCCATAGTAGAAACCTCCAGTGGAAACTACTTAGAAAAACTCCAGATGCAATATTCAAAAATTCAATTATAATAAGAATATTCAAGAAATTTACTGAGGCCTTGAACAAATGGTTGAATAATATGGAAGAGAATAGAAAAACTAAATAGATGGCTGAAAGAAATGGGTAAAAGTCAATATCCAAAAAGAACTCAGTGAACAGTGGAATGAACTCAAACATGACATGGTCAAATGCAGGAATGAAAGAAATGAATAATATTAAGTGACAATAAGAAAGTTAAAAAAGAAATGAAAATGCAATTCCATAAAGCAATGGAGATACTGAAGAAAAAAAACCAATGGAAAACAAAAATAAAATAACTCATTTAAAAGGCTACCAAGAAAGCTTAACCAACAAAATAGATCACATAGAAGCCAGACTATCAGGGCTTGAAGATGAGACAGAGAAAATATATGAGGAGGTTGGCCTTATGAGTTCAAAAAATGTACTCACAAACCATGAGGGAAATGTGAGACACTTTAAAAAGACCAAACATTCAAATCATGGGCATACAAAAAGGGGACAATCTGCAGGCCAAGGACATTGAGAATATCTTCAATAAAATTATAGAAGAAAATATTTTGAATCTTACAAAAAAAAAAAAAAGGGCTATCCAGATAAAGGAGGCACACAGAACACAAAATAGAAAGGACCAGAGAAAAAAATTCCCCACACTGCATTTTAGTTAAAACACTAAACACAGAAAACAATGAAAGGTAATAAAAGCTGCAAGAAAATAAAATTAATCTCATCACTTACAAAGGTAACCCCATCAGAATTATGTCTGACTTTTCAAATGAAATTCTAAAAGCCAAAATGGCTTAGATTGGGCTGCTTTAAATTTTGAAAGACCATGGCCGTCAACAGAAACTACTATACCTAGCGAAGTTATCCCTCATAACAGAAAGTGGAAAAAAGCCTTTCCATGATAAAAGCCAGCTTAAGGAATATGAGCACAAACCCAGCCCCACAGATATTACTGGTTTTAATAGTTCACACTGAAGAGAAGAATAAACATACTCAAGAGGCTATAGGAATATCATGAAACTGAAAAGTTCTTGTACAGCTAAGCAAACCATCAATAGAATCAACATACAGCCTATAGAATGGGAGAAAATCCTCAACCAGCAGTACACCTGAGAGGGGTTAACTATCTAGAATATACAAAGAACTAAAACAGCTAAATTAGAATATAAAAAATCAACCAACCCAATCAAAAAATAGAGTAGGGAACTGAACAGAAACTTCTCAAAGGAAGAAATTCAAATGGGCAAAAAACATCTAAAAAGATTTTCAACATATTTAGCCATCATCAAAATGCAAATTGAAACTACTTTGTAATTCAATCTCACTCTTCTCTGAATGGCTGTCATCAAAACATCACATGAGGGCTGGTGAGATTGCTTAGTGGCTAAAGCACTTGCCTGCAAAGCCAGTGGACCAAGGTTTGATTCCCCAGGACCCATGTAAGCCAGATGCACAAGGGCACATGCCGCTGGAGTTCATTTGCAGTGGCTGGAGGCCCTGGCGTGCATCTTCTCTTCCCTTCTCTTCTCTTCTCTTCTCTTCTCTTCTCTTCTCTTCTCTTCTCTTCTCTCCTCTCCTCTCCTCTCCTCTCCTCTCCTCTCCTCTCCTCTCCTCTCCTCTCCTCTCCTCTCCTCTCCTCTCTTCTCTCTTCTCTCTTCTCTCTCTCTCTCTCTTTCCTTGAAAATAAATAAATAAATAACATTTTAAAAAGATCAAATGACAAAAAATGCTGGTACATCACCCTGATACCAAAACTAGGCAAAGATAGAACAAAAAAAGAAAGTTACAGACCAATCTCCCTCATGAACATAGATGCAAAAATTCTCAACAAAATATTGGCAAACAGAATACAAGAATATATCAAAAAGATCATTCACCCTGACCAAGTAGGCTTTATCCGAGAAATGCAGGGATGGTTCAATATACACAAATCTATAAATGTAATACATTATATAAATGGGTTGAAGGACAAAAATCACATGATCATCTCAGATGCAGAGAAAGCATTTGACAAAATAAAACTTCCCTTCATGATAAAAGTCCTACAGAGACTGGGAATAGAAGGAACATATATCAATATAATAAAAGCTATTTATGACAAGCCTACAGCCAACATATTACTAAATGGGGAAAAACTGGAAGCTTTTACACTAAAATCAGGAACAAGACAAGGGTGTCCACTGTCCCCACTTTTATTTAACAAAGTTTTGGAAATCTTAGCCATAGCAATAAGGCAAAAGACACACATAAAATAGATACAAATTGGAAAGGAAGAGATCAAGTTACCATTATTTGCAGATGACATGATTCTATACATAAAGGACCCTAAAGACTCTACTAGCAAACTGTTAGAGCTGATCAAAACCTACAGCCATGTAGCAGGATACAAAATAAACACACAGAAATCAGTAGCCTTCATATATGCTAACAACAAACACACAGAGGATGAAATCAGAGAATCACTCCCATTCACAATTGCATCAAAAAAAAAAAAAAATAATAAAGTACCTTGGAATAAACCTAACCAAGGAAGTAAAGAATCTCTACAATGAGAACTTTAAAACACTCAAGTGAGAAATTGCAGAAGACACTAGAAAGTGGAGAAACATCCCTTGTTCCTGGATTAGAAGAATCAATATTGTGAAAATGGCAATCTTACCTAAAGCAATCTACACATTTAATGCAATCCCTATCAAAATTCCAACGGCATTCTTCATGGAAATAGAAAAAAACAATCCAAAAATTCATTTGGAATCACAAAAACTTGAATATCTAAAATAATACTGAGCAACAAAAATAAGTCTGGTGGTATCACCATACCTGATTTTAACCTATACTACAGACCATAGTAACAAAAAGAGCATGGTACTGGCAAAAAACAGACATGTAGATCAGTGGAACAGAATAGAGGACCCAGATGTAAGCTCAGGTAGCTCTAACCACCTGATATTTGATTAAAATGCCAAAAATACTCATTGGAGAAAAGACAGCCTCTTCAGCAAATGGTGTTGGGAAAACTGGATATATATCTGCAGAAGGATGAAAATAGATTCTTCTCTCTTGCCATGCACAAGAATTAAGTCCAAATGGATTAAAGACCTTAACATGAGACCTGAAACTCCGAAACTGCTAGAGGAAAAAGTAGGGGAAACCCTCCAACATATTGGTCTTGGCAAAGACTTTCTGAATACAACCCCAATTGCTCAGGCAATAAAACCACAGATTAATCACTGGGACCTCATGAAATTACAAAGATTTTGCACCGCAAAGGACACAGTGAAAACAGCAAAGAGGCAACCTACAGAATGGGGAAAAATCTTTGCCAGCTATATATCTGATAGAGGATTAATATCTAGGATATACAAAGAACTCAAAAAGTTAAATAATAAGGAATCAAACAAGCCCATCAAAAAATGGGCTTTGGAGCTAAATAGAGCATTCTCAAAGGAAGAAATATGAATGGCATATAAGCATCTAAAAAAATGTTCTACATCACTAGTCATCAGGGAAATGCAGATTAAAACTACATTGAGATTCCATCTCACTCCTGTCAGATTGGCCACCATCATGAAAACAAATGATCATAAATGTTGGTGGGGATGAGGAAAAAGAGGAACCCTTCTACACTGCTGGTGGGAATGCAATCTGGTCCAGCCATTGTGGAAATCTGTGTGGAGTTTCCTAAAACAGCTAAAGATTGATCTACCATATGACCCAGCTATAGCACTCCTAGGCATATATCCTAAGGACCCATCTCATTTCCTTAGAAGTACGAACTCAACCATGTTTATTGCTGCTCAATTTATAATAGCTGGGAAATGGAACCAGCCTAGATGTCCCTCAACAGATGAGTGGATAATGAAGATGTGGCACATTTATACAATGGAGTTCTACTCAGCGGTAAAGAAAAATGAAGTTACGAAATTTGCAGAAAAATGGATGGACCTGGAAAGGATTATACTCAGTGAAGTAACCCAGGCCCAGAAAGCCAAGCGCCACATGTTCTCCCTCATATGTGGATCCTAGCTACAGATGATTGGGCTTCTGTGTGAGAAGGAAAATATTTAGTAGCAGAGGCCAGTAAATTAAAAAGGAGATATAAAGGGAAGAAAAAGGAAGGGAGGAGGGTACTTAATAGGTTGGTATTGCATATATGTAAGTACAATGATTGAGATGGGGAGGTAATATGATGGAGAATGGAATGCCAAAGGCTAAAGTGTTGAGGAGGGAGGGAGGGTATTACCATGGGACTTTTTTATAATCATGGAAATGTTAATAAAAATTAGGGCTGGAAAGATGGCTTAGCGGTTAAGCGCTTGCCTGTGAAGCCTAAGGACCCTGGTTCGAGGCTCGGTTCCCCAGGTCCCACGTTAGCCAGATGCACAAGGGGGCGCACGCGTCTGGAGTTCGTTTGCAGAGGCTGGAAGCCCTGGCGCGCCCATTCTCTCTCTCTCCCTCTATCTGTCTTTCTCTCTGTGTCTGTCGCTCTCAAATAAATAAATTAAAAAAATTTAAAAAAAATTAAATTTAAAAAATGCTAAAAAAAAATGCTGGTAAGGATGTGGGGAAAGAGGAGCCCTCATCCAGTATTGGTGGGAGTGCAAACTTGTACAGCCTAAAAGGAAATCAGTATTCCCAAATTCTAAACATAGACCCAGCTATACCACTTTTGGGCATGTACTGTAAAGACACTACATTTTACTACAGCAATACTTGCCCAGTCCTATTTTATGCTGCTCTATCACAGTAGCCTGGACATGGAATCAGCCCAGATGCCCATCAACTAGTGAAGATATGGTACATCTATATGATGGGATTCTACTTAGAGGTAAGGAAAATTAAATTATGAAATTTACAGGAAAATGGGTTGACCTGGAAAACATTTTATTTTATTGAGTGTGGTTACCCAGGCTCAGAAAGACAAACACCACATGTTCTCATATACAGATCCTAACATCAAATAGTTTGATATGTTTGTAAGTTGTAGTAAGCCTCCATAATGCTGGTTAAGAATCTAGAATGATGCTGAGCCAGGTGTGGTGATGCACACCTTTAATCCCAGGACTTGCAAAGCAGAGGTAGGAGGATTGCTGTGAGTTTGAGGCCAGCCTGAGAGTGAATTCCAGGTCAGCTTGTGCTAGAGCTAGACCCTACCTCAAAAACAACAACAACAACAACAAAAAGAATCTAGATTGATTCTTGGAGGGAAGAGAAATAGGAATGGATCAGACAAGGGGATAGTAGAGAGGCAAGTAAAAGGACAGAATACAGGGAGTGGAAGAGTCTGAGGTAATAGGAGTAAAGAAAGAAGTTGGGGAAATACAAAAAACTAATAAGGCAATAATCACTTCCATACAAACCTTGCTCTTGGTTAGCTAATTAAAATATATAACACCCTTAATAAGAGTGGGGGGAAGCCAGGAGAGGTGGCACACGCCTTTAATCCCAGCACTTTGGAGGCAGAGGAAGGAGGATCACTGTGAGTTTGAGTCCACCCTGAGACTCCATAGTGAATTACAGGTCTGCCTGGGCCAGAGTGAGATGCTACCTCATAAAACCAAAAGAAAAAAAAGGGGGGATACTTTGGGCACAAGCCCTCTGCAGAGGTAAAGAAAGTTTTACCTTAAAACCATGGGCTATTAGTGGTAAACTCCACTACAAGAATTAGGTCACAGTGAGCTGCTGGTCAGAGAGGCCCATGAGGCCCCCGAAATAATATAGGCCATTGCCATTGTACTTGCTACTCACCAGAACAGACGACAGAAGACCCTGTTGGTGAGAACACCACAGATTATTGATGGCAGGGCACTGAGAACTAAAGCTGGAACTGAGATGGAAACCAGATCCCTGCTGGCTAGATGTTATAGTGCTGGAAAGTGCTATGCTATGGAATAAAAGTCATCAACAAAGCCGGGCATGGTGGCGCACGCCTTTAATCCCAGCACTCGGGAGGCAGAGGTAGGAGGATCGCCATGAGTTCAAGGCCACCCTGAGACTACAGAGTTAATTCCAGGTCAGCCTGGACCAGAGTGAGACCCTACCTCGGAAAAAAAAAAAAAAAAGTCATCAACAAGCTACAAAATGAACCAGCCAATCAAGAGGAACCCATGGGTGATATAATGACACAAAAGTTATGGGGTAAATCAACTGCTTTCTGATTGGATATGAGGCCTGATCAATGGGAGGAAATTCATGCTTGATGCTGAGAACCAAGTCAAAATCCAGTAGCTTGGGAGGTCCTAAATGCTAGAGAGATATTTCCACTGTTCTTTAGATAAGTGGAGAGGTTATGTCTATTAAAGTCTTCTAAATGTATATGGTTACCCCTTTCAACAATGCTGTCCTAACTCTTGATTAGAGAACCTATGTTTTTACAATTGGCAGCAAATATGAGACCTGAGACTCCTTAAAATAAAAAGAAGAGATAGTACAGTGTGGTGGTGCATGCCTTTATCCCCAGCACTCAGAAGGCAGAAGTACAAGGATCACTATGAGTTTGAATTCAGCCTGGGACTGCATAGCAAATTCCAGGTCAGCCTGGGCTAGAGTAAGACCCTACCTCAAAACAAAACAAAACAAAAAAAGGAAATGATGGACTATAGAGATACCAAGAGAGACAGTTATTCACTTACTGGGCATTTACCACAAAAAGCTCCACACCTCAGTTCAGAGATATTTGCTCTACCACATTTATAGTTTTTTAATTCGTAATAGCTAAGAACTGGAACCAACCCAGATGTCCATCACTGGATGAATGGATAACCAAGATGCGGTATATCTACACAATGGAATTCTACTCAGCAGTTAGGAAAAAGCTGACACAATGAAATTTGTAGAAAAATGGTCAAACTTGCAACAGATCATTCTCAGCAAACTCACCCAATCACAGAAAGACAATCATCGTATGATCTCACTCATCTATGGCTCCTAACCTGGATCAGCCCAAGATGCTGACACACCTGCTAGGCATCTTGAGGACCAGACAATGGGGAAGGTAGGGCTTGAGTTCCTAGCACTAAATGAGTCATCTCTATCACTCCCCAGGGCCCAGGAAGCATTACAGAGGAAATGGAGGATTAAACAAGAGGGCTGCTTTCACTGCCACACAGATAACCTTCTCTATGAAGATGGCAGTAGACACTGGAGAGACTTGAATATCATCCAAACAGAAAATAAGCAGCTTCCAAGAGCTCAATACTAATGGAGACTTCTAACATGCCCTCCAAAGCTCAGAGAACATTGTGGAAAAGACAGTGCAAAGAATGTAAGAGCCACAGGGTGGGAAAACTATACTGTAGGGCACTGTCCTCTACACAAGGGACCAACTGGTGCATTCAAGACCCCCACAGGGATTACTGATATCCCCACTAAGGCAGGCTCTCAGTGGAATTGGGGTGTGGGAGAAAGTAGACAGAAGAAGATAACCTCATCATAACACAACCAATATACAATATGTTCATATATTAAAGTTCCCAATAAAAATTATTTTTATACTATGAAATAATTGATTTTTGTTCATTTTTATCACATTAGATTGTTTTTATTAGATCTGAAAATGAATTTACACAGCAATGCAGGGATCATTAAGGAAATTTCTCTAGAAGTAGAAGAAAGACACAAGCAATAAATGCCTAATTGAAATATTGATGACATAACCCTAGGGAAGGGTATTAGCTATTCTCTGTGGAAGTTACCCTTGGTTCTTGCCCATCAACCCAATTGGAGATGTTAATTTTCTATCAGTTCTATGGGCTACCCGAACATCATTCCATCAATCCATTTCTGATAAATTTAGCAGCCAAGAACATAAACATGGGCAAGAACTTGAATCTATCCTTCTTAATGCTCTTGCAACGAAGACCTGGACTTGGGAAGAAATTGGCACCAAAGAGATTTGCTTGGATCCCCAGGGAAATAGAAAAAAAATTGGGATTATAAATTTGATTTTACTGGGATGAAGCCTGTGAAAATTCCATTAGTATTGGGGTATAGTAATCTGGGACGAATAGCTAACCAAACTGATACCTGTAGTCCTCAGGAATCTTCATGAAATTCAAAGCAATGAGAGGGTTGTTCTTAAAGTTTTCCGGGTTCCCTCTCTCCATCTCTCAGCCTTGACATCCTCTGCATTGAATTCATTATTCAAATCTACCCATGTTTATTTACAGGTTTCTATAATCAGCCTTAGTCCTACAAAGTTTGTTTACAAAAAAAGATTTTTCTTTCCTCTCCCTTGCCCTCCTATCCCTTTCCTTCCTCTCTTTCTTTCTTTCCCTCCCTCATCCTCCCTCCCTTCCTCCCTCTCTCTCTGTCTCTCTCTCTCTCCCCCTTCCTCTCTACCTTACTTGCATTTACATAAACCTCTGTTTAAAATCCTCCAACCATGCTTAGAATCTGTGGCAATGATCACTGTGGCCATAGACATAAAATATTCTGATTGGCTAGCCTGCATCTTGTGCCTACCTGTGGCAGAGAAGATAAAGCCTTTTGATTGGCAGTCCCAAATAATTTACTTAGAATGGGGGAGAAACTCCAAAAGGAAAGGATACTGGTCACTGTGGAGAGAAAGGCAGGCTGAGGAAAAGACAGATGATTCACAGATGATAGTCCCCTTTGAAAAACCTGTAGGGGATAGACACAGGGAGGGAGAACTAACTTTTCATCAAATGACAGATGTATGCTGTCTTGTGATGTGATTGTGCACTAACCTGTCTCAAATTCTTAGCTAATTAAAGTTAATAACATCTGCAGTATAAACTACAGCCCAATGGCATCGTATCTTTGAAAATAAACCATATTTTACCCTTCCAGCACCTTGGCTATTTATAAATTTGCTAGTCAACAGTTAGCATGATAATCATTACTAATGAAACTTCTGTCATCATAAAACATGAACCTACAGGATGCCCATTTGGCACAGTTGTTTAACTGTTTTGAATAATCTTATGTGCAGAGTTATAAAAAAATATGTTTCTAGATTAACCATCGAGACCATATGTAAAATGGTTGTGTGCAGACTTGTACACACACTCAGCCCTGAGGTTGAATCCTGTAATAGCACTTGCCACTTAAGTGAGCCTATGAAAGTTATTTTATGTTCAATTCATGTAACACATTCCACAGAGGGCCTACCAAGGATTTGGTAAGTTCTCTATCATACATGTTGTCTATGGTCACCTTATTCCACAAACTTTAAAGTTAGCATCTAACACCTCCAGCTCTTCATTCAGATTATTTTCTAATTCAATTAGAATTAGTGAGGTTTGGCTGCAATACACAGTAAAATATATAATCATGGAAACTCAGGGTTGCATAAGCAATCATCCACTTTGCCTCCACCCCAGGAAAAAATCCTCCAGATTTTCCTCACCTAGAAATCCATCCAAACACCCCCGTTAAGAACTCCAGCGCCTCCAGATTCCTCACTATACTGAAAGAATCCAACCAAGTTAAAGTTGTCCAGTCAAATCCTTGGTAGTCTCCACTTTTAAAAGCATGTTTTCTAAACATCTCTGGTAAATGGAGATTTTGACTTTCTGCCCAGGACACCCTGAGAGTTGCTCCTACAGAAAAACTAATAGGGTAATAAATCCTGTTTCTCCCTCTCCCCGCCCATCCCCTGCCCTGCTTTCTCTCTTCCCCCTTCCCTCCCTCTATCCCTCCTTCCCTCCCTCTCTCAGTAAAACAGGCATTCACATTCACTTTTCTCTGAAGGCTGCCCCCTCTGGTCTCAGGCCATTGTGTTTAATACAGGACTTTTGACTCACCCATCATTACTCACACTTTACTGATTTTACTTTAAACACTGTTGGCTAAAACGACAATTCATCAAGACTGTTTTGCCTAGCAGTTGAGGATAATTTATCTCCTTGCTGAAGGGCTTGATATTTATTAGTGCAGCAACAAGCTGGTCAGTGGTCAGCAGAGCTTCACACTCCAGGGAACCTGCTGTGAGTCCAGCTCCATGGCTGGCTCCACCCACTTCTGCTCGGGAGGCAACAACCATGGGGCTCTGCCTCTTGGGAAAGGAAGCTCAGGGTGCACCCTGGCCCTAGAGACACTGGACCCACAACTACGAAGGCAGGAATGCAGCAACCCCAGGGAGTGAGATGCACCCTGAAATCCTCCTCTTTCCTGGACAGGAGAGCCAGCAAGAGTCATGGCATGCTGACAAGGACTTACCACAGAAATGTGTGCATCTGTGAGGAAAACGCCCTGGTCTCAGCAGCCAAAGAGCATCTGTTTGGCAAGAGATGACTCAGGTAAGTTGGGGCCTGTGTGAGAAATGGAGAACCCAGGTTTAGAGTGCCAATGGGGAAATAATTCTTACAGGTCAGGCAGTATCTTTGTAGTGTAATCAGAGAGCCTAGAAAGAGCAGGCTGGAAGAGAGGCTTGCTGTAGCAGTTAAGGAATAACTGGAGTTGATAGTATGCCTGGACCTGTGCTAGATGTATGTAATTCTTTCATTTCAATCCTGCAGTAATCCCGGGGATGGATGTTGGTATCCCATAGGCTCGTGGGGCGGGGTGGGGGGGAAGGGGGCAACACAATCTGTCAAACCTTCCACAGTAAATGAGAGACCAGGAACCAGCCAAGAATTTCTGACTATAGGTCCTTCTGATGCTCCCAAGCCCTTTCCAGCTGAACAAAGGCCCTGGAAGGCCACCTAAGAACTTCAGTGTGCAGCGTAAAGCCCCACCGCTGGAGGAGCTCCTTCACTTAGGGCATCATCTCTGATAGAAGCAAGTGATCTGGGAGATGGAGCTAAGTGATCCATTAACCGTTAGGCCAAACTCCCTGAGTGGAAGGAATGAGACATGGCATAGTTGAACTATGATATCTCAAGTTCTCAACACTTCTCTGAGTGAGTGTAAAGGGAAGAACTTTCTTATAGAACATTGCTGTGAGGGTTACCTGAAAACCTACAGGGGTGTCAGCATATCTATCGACATATACATCTTCCGGGTGGGGGAAGGAATAAAAATGGCCCAAAAGAGAACATCGGATTCCTTTATATGAGGAAACCTCTGAGTTGTCAGGAAGAGAAAAAAAATCCATGGAAGAAGCTTTGGAGAAAGGAGAAGGAAAGCCTCCTCCAGGCCTCTGCTGAGACCCCACAATAGTAGTAGCTGCTGAGGCAAAGGTTAAGCCCACTGGTCTCACAGAAGCCTTGTCCCTAGCAGGGAGACCTCGGGTTCCAAAACTGGTTAGCTGGTATAACCTTCATTACTCTCTAAGAAACTATGAGAGACTGGCGTGTGGGGGGGGGGGGTAAAGGGGAGGAGTTCTACTCACCTTTGTTCCAGTGTCAAGGGATCTGACATCTAAACAAGGCCACCACTTTGTCACCTCCACTTTTTCTTTTGTTACCCCTTCCTGTTTGCTTTCTACCTACCTACCACATACCCCAGCTAGGATTGTACAACATTGCCCCAAAGAAATGGGGTGGAGAAAATTCCTCCATCACAGAGTAAAGCCCTCAGAAAACACTCATTGAGAAATAGCTCAGTTTTGAGAGCACCAGTGGAGGCTCAGATAGGATTCACAGTGACAAGAAACTGACAGTTGCCTGAATACTAAGCAACAGACAAGTGGCCCACGTTCCCCCAGGATTGCAGCGGTGTGGAAAGAAGTTGAGGCACAGCTCATTAGGTCCTGGCCCTCAAACGTCCCCCTCTGGCCATTCAGTGCAGGTCCCAGCTCCTTCTTTGTTGAGTCCACCATGAGACAAAAAGTCTTTCCAGAGGCTTGATTAACCTTATTAGAGCTCATAAAACTCAAGTATTTCAGTATGTTCAAATGTCTCTGTTTTCTTGTAATTATTTGTAGTTGGTGGTATTTTTGCTGCCCATATTCATTTAGTAAGAAGATGTGGCAAAAAAAAAAAGAAGTGTAAATTAGAATCCAGAAAGATTGTTTATGAATGGTCTACCTAGACCCCAGGAAGGTAGAGAACACCTCAACTTCTTCCCAACCCAAGATGGTTAACTGCTGACTTGTGGGTTGTGTTGCCATGCCAACCTTTGACAAAATGTTTCATTCTTTTTACAAACTGAATATCTTATTAGGATTATTTCTGTTCCATGACTTGTGGGTAGTCACAGACGGCATGTGATCCATTAATGATAGGATGCTCATTGTCACTGACCCTCGCTGTGCTCTGGGTTCAGTGAGTAATTCCATAGGGTCTGGCATAGCTGAAGGCACTTTTTGTAATGTTTTGTCCACATCTCCCCTTCACTGTTTTAATTTGAAAACCCATGTGTATTTCAACAAAAATATCACCCATCTGTTTCTGATTCATTACACTTAACTCATCAAATCTCCTTTAGTCAGGACTGTCCCATGTGCTCTGCATTGGTGTGCCATGTTAAACCCTTCTTCCCTGAATATCAAGTAGTCTTCTTTAGCCAGTACATGACATATTCCACCCTCTGGGGTTGATAGGGTACAAAGAACAGGTTCCAAACTCTAAATCTAATCTCTGGTGCTTCTGTCCACAAGGGACTTGAAGAAATAATACCTCCCATTATTGACAACGAAGACTTGAGTGAGTTGCTATTGTTAGGGTGTGTAAAGGAGCGTGTGTTTGTGTTTATAAATGGGCATGTGCATGTGCATGCACATGTATACATCAACTGGCTGTGATTAAAAATGTCTTCTGGCATTAATTCAGCCTGGGGGTGGGCTTCCCATCTCTGTAGTCAGACCAACTGGCTGATTTGAGAGTATAGAACTAGATGATTCCTGCTAAGACTTCCATTGTGCTGGGTTTTATTATCCACCTGTCAGCCAGGGACAGAAAAACGAGTGGCAAAAGCTCTTAGAAGCAAAGGGAAGGACTTGAGTTCCAGAAGCCCACCCAGCCTTCTCTGCATGCAGTTTTGTTCCCCATAAGGGAGAGAGAGAGAGAGCATACAAGAAACCACTAGGCAGATTCACAGCCTGAATGAGGGAGGGAACCCACCACAGTCATGACAGCAGTGGTGAACACTGTCAATCCATGGAGAGTTTTCCCCAAGTTAGAGTGTATAAAGCACATCTGGATCACCGAAAGCTGCCTTTTAGCCCAGAAAAAGACTTGTAATGTCAGACAGTGAATATTTTACCCAGTCTGTCCTTCAAGAGAATCATAGCACTATCTTTTTCTAAATATTATTAACTCTAAAACTAGCTTTAAAAAAAATCCTGTTCGTGGTCATGGTGGTGCATACCTGTAAAGCTCAGCACTTAAGGGGCTGAGGCAGAAGGATCACTATGATTCATGGCCAGCCTGAACTGGTCATAGTAAGACCCCGTCTCAAAAATAAATTAATGAAATAAAATACATAAACTGGGCATGGTGGTACACGTGGTACATGTCTTTAATCCCAGTACTCAGGACGCAGAGGTAATAGAATTGCTTTGAGTCCATGGCAAGCCTGGGACTACGGGGTGATTACCAGGTCAGCCTGGACTAGAGTGAGACCTCACCTCAAAAAAACAAAAATTAAAAGCCCATTGAAATCTCAGTTATTTTGCATTCTGCACTGTAGATAACATTGCATCTAGTTTTCTGGACTAAATTTCCTTTTCTCTGTACACTCAGATTAACTCATTTCTCCATAGCTTGTCATTAAGTCCTGAACCATAGAAAAGTAATAGAGTTCCGATTGTTGAACGAGAAAGGAGAGTCAGGCTGACCTGTCAGTCTTCCTAAGGAACAACTTCTCCCAGTCAGGTGCATGCCGCAGCGTCTGCTAACTCCACAGACAGCACTGGGGTTAGATAAGGAAGGTGCTGCATCTTAAGAAAGCGGTGGCCTGAGTATGTGTGAGCCATGGTGATGGCGCCGTGATGTATGCTGAGTGCTGTGAGATACACTGCCAGTGGCTTACTGGTAATAACAAGCGTATGAAAGTCTGTGAATGATTCACTTTTAAATAAAATGTAAGTTCAACCCAGCCCTTCAAACAAATTATTGTTAATTAGGTTATTTACTCATTTTAGAAGTAACCTCAGGGTAGGACCTATAATAATGTCACCTTAAACCACTGTATCTCCAATGTTCTGGATTGAGTTGAAGAACAACGGTTCCAGTTCTTTCAAGGATATCTAGAATCCTGCATAGGAACCCAGTAGCCATATTGTGCACATTGAATGGACAGCTGAGTGCCCGATGCTCACCACTACTAAATTAAAGTACCTAGTGTCATAGAGATAAGGAGAGCTCTCTGCAGTGACATTTTTAAAATTCCCAGTTTCTATGTAAATGTTGAAGTCTGCATTTTATCCATGTGAGGAAGAAGAACATACAGCATGCATACATCACCTCTCACCTTGATACAGAGGTTGTTCATAGATTTGGACAAATCCTTGGCCATGATCTACTGGCCAAAAGAATCTGTGACATCTGCCTTTTTTTTTTTTTTTTGTATCTATAACTATTAATAAGGATAAATACAGGGTATGGTGGACAAGTTCCTCATGCCCTGAATAAGGTGAAACTTGCCTTCTCTATTGCTCCTTCAAAATCTTTCCTCTCATAACCATTCCCTCACCCTCTTCCTCTCTCTCTCTCTCTGTCTCTTCCCCTCATTTCTGTGCTTTATGGACTAGAATCTTTCTAAGAAATCCAACTGAAGCTAGTCAAAGCAATAAGGCCTTGCACTGGTTGAGCAGCTAAAGTCTGAAGGCCAACAGCTCTACTCCCAGAAACTGGACACTGCATTTCTCTGTGGTCTCTGATCTCTTCCACTTGTAGGCTTTATCCTGATTCTGATATCCCCTCTGGCCATAAGGTGGCAGCCAGCAGCAAGAGGCAAAGGATCACACTTCCTCATTTGCATCCCTTGAAAGGAGGAGATACTGACATCTGTCCTGCTCTTTACAGACAAGAGGACAAGAAAGGACTTGTCCTGGAATCTCCATCAACCCTCTCCCAGACTAGCATTAGGCCTGATTCTCATGCCCAAAGCATTCACTCACAAGTAGAGTACATTCCCATGGTTGGCTTACATTCACGGAGTCTCATGTATGAAGATGGAAATGGGACATCTGCACCTAAATTGTAAAAACTATACTGGGATGTCATTGTGAAGAATGGATATTGGTTTTATGAATAAATGTAATTAGCAAGACTCTATTTAAAAAAAGGAATCTTTGCTAGACATGCAATCAACAGTGTCTAATGAATACATTGAGCATGCTTGTTTTCTCTGTTTATTGCATAGATGGTGCAGTGATATAACCAATGATTGAAAAACACTTTATTATGAAGCTCCACTCCATTGTCTTTTTGGATTATGGAAGATCCAGAGAGCTTTACTGATCTATGGAGACCACACCTAAAAGGTACTAGGGTCCTTTGGGTATAGTCCCATCTCACTTGGCAATAGTCAGGCAGTGAAGTAACAAACAGGCCTAAAACTTAAGCTGTTTCCTGGAGAGGTGGCCAACTCCACATTTCCATGGCACACAGCACAGGATCCCGCGTGCAAACTCATTCCTAGTATTGCAAAGGGTAGGCCATTCTTCAAATGGGGAAGGCAACTGGGCAGGGTAAATACACATGGCTCCCATTTTCCTGCTCATGATAATTTTTCCATTGGCTCAAGCAACAGCTGGTTTTTGGAGGGCCATTTTCACTTGTCATGACACAAACTGTTCTGGACTCTGCAGTGGTCATCTTCAGATGGGCCGCTGTGATATAACCTCTTTGGAATCAGACTTCTATTGCCTTGACAGCCCTAGGGTTCTAAAATAGGACCAGATCTGGGTTTGAAAAACTGTCCATTAACATGTAGACATAGCAGTTTTCTCCAAGAAAAAGAAGAAAGAAACCAAGATTGTTATCACTGATCCCTTGACATTGGCTGGTCCAGGGTTGCCCTTATTTGGTTAACTCATTCCTTATGCTCATACCCTGTAAGGTTCCAGGCACTGGTCCCCCTTACTTCATGCTCAGATGTTCCTATGCAACTCCAAGTTTGTCCCCGCAGAATGCCCTAGGGAGACTTTTTGACTGCTCACATCCCTACCTTGATGGGCTAATTTTTTACCTTAGTCAATTTCAGCCATCCTTTGCTAAAAACAGCATTTCAGTGCTACTATTCTTGAATTCCTGAATTCCATGAGGGCAAGTCAGCTCAAGTTTTTTTTTTTTTTTTTTTAATCTAAAGTTCTATGCCGAATGCGTAATTGAGAATACCACAGTGTGGCCTCAACCAATTACTAACTATAAGATCCTAAACATATTATTGCCTTTCCTCATGTAGTCAACATGTATAGATTAAGAGCAAGCTTTGGATCAGACATTGTGCTAAACTCCAAGATTCAGTATCTTCATTTGTTTTTTTTTTTAAAAAATACCCTAACCAGGTATGGTGGCACACGCCTTTAATCCCACCACTCAGAAAGCAGAGGTAGCAGGATTTGCTGTGAGTTAGAGGCCACCCTGAGACTCCATAGTGAATTCCAGGTCAGCCTGGCCTAGAGTGAGACCCTACCTCGAAATAAAAAACAAATCTCCTAGAGAAGTTTTAAAGACTAAATAAAATAATACATGTATAGAACACATATCATGCATCTATAAATGGTTGGAGTAGCTTTTATCATTACTCAGAAAGAAAAAACGTAATCTTCTCATCCTTGCAGTGTGATCCACCTGAGTCCAGGAGTTCTTCAATCCAGTCTGCTGCATTCACTCCAATGTGCCGTGTGCTGCATTCACTTCAATGTGCCATGCATGTGTCTTGGATATCCTACAGCTATCCATTGAATGGCTACTTAAAATGGGTTTGATGGTGTTGTCAACCCAGTTCGCATACATGGGGCTTGAGGCAGGTACAAGGCTGAGCCAGCCATAGACTCAGGTCCTAAGCACTATGCCTTGGTCTGCTCTGGAGCACATGTGTGTGCTGTGTCTATGTAAGAAGCGTACATGTCTTTAGCCATAAATGTTGCTTGGCTGTTATAAACCATGAGGTCTGCTAACCCCAGCAGCAAGTGATCAGGTTTCAAATATACCAAATTTTCCAGATTCCAGATGCTCTTTATAAATTTATTCATTCTCTCTCTCTCTTTCTTTCTCACTGCCATCTACTCTCATCCCTATCCCCATTTTAAAGTGCCTTAGATTACTTATTTCAATCTAACTATTTTAAATTAAGCCAAAACTTCAGAAGAGGAAAACAGCTGGAAGTTTATATTTAAGAAGAAACAGGAGTGGAAACTTACCACATGCCTTGTTGTGCCATGAAGTTCTCACGGACCACTCATTGCACACAGGCAGGCCAAATGAAGGTGGTTCAGTGCTTCCTGCTTAGAGGAAAGAAGGGTGAGATAGAACTGGTTTAGTATCATCCCAAGTTTTCAACTCAAGTGAAGTTCCTTAAAGAAAAAGGAAATATTCACTGGGGTAAGGTCGATTCTGTTAACAGAAACAAATCACTAAGAGGTTCTGTGTACAAGACACCATATAGATGCCCTCTTAACTGCAAGAGAACTCTCTTCTTCAATGACAAAATTTTGATTAGGCAAAAGCAGCACTGAAGTATTGAGAGAGAATTGGGATAAGTGGTTCTGTCTTCCATCACTTATCTTTTCATTTGAAATATGGAATGAAAACTTATGATGTCTATGCTATAAAGGATATGAAAGTGCCTTCTGATACTACCCTCCTCACTAATCTATTATGATGATGCAGAGAACATACGCTTTCAAGAAAATTCCAGGGAAGGTGTTTGAGTTAAGGAGATATAACCTTTGGGAGGAGTATCACAGAGCAGCCCCACTAGTAACTTATTTTTCTTCTTAAGTTATGGTTACTCATCAGCAGATGGCCAATGAGAGATGAAATCAAACACAAAGCAAAGGAAGCTTTTGTGGGGCAGGAAACTAGGGTCTGAGTACCTCTGTCCAGAGTGGTAATGTCACACCTGGAGTACCAGTAGCAAAGAATTGGGAAGATCATTATAAAATGCCAAAGGGAGAGACAGATATGGGGAGATGTGGTAAAAGATAGGAGAATATGATCTGCAGAAATCATGGAAAGCTAGCTTTTTCATATTCTTGAGACACATTTAAGCCACCCTAGAAAAACTTGATACAACCCAGTTTGTGACACTTTAGACAGTTGCTCTGGAAAACTAATAGCATAATTTGGTACCAGAAGTAAGGCATCTTTTAAAACAATGGAAATGTATTATTTCACATGGCTAGATGCCAAATCTAAAATCAAGGTGCCAGCAGAGCCAAGTGTGCTCCAGGAAAGCTGTAGAGATGCTGCCAGTGCTTCATCCCAGCTTCGTACAGTGGCTCTCCATCCATGTTTGTTTCTGGCAGCTGTGTCACTGCAATCTCCACCTCTATCATCACACAGATTCTTCCCACATATCTATGTCAAAACTCTGTCTCTTCTTAGGAGGATACCAGTCATATTGAATTAGTGCCTACCCTAATGACCTAAGTTTGATTGCTATTTCCAAATAATGTCACATTCACAAGTCCTTAGAGTCAAGATTTCAACATATTAGGAAGGGAAAATAGGGCATTATCAACCCCCCGGTAGACCATGTCATAGGTCTTTTAGTTGACCACAGTTATCAAGTAGCTATTAAGCATGAAGTTGGTTAAACTTTCAAAGACCAACTTATGAGTGAAAATTCCATCACAGGCAATGAAAATGGCTGCTAGAAGTGGAAGGTCTTCAGGACTTGGGCAAGTTTGTTATTTACTCAACAGCTACACAAGTTCTCGTGAAAGCTTGGGGACCTCCAAGAGGAGTCACAGATCTTTGGCTCTTAGAGAAATGGAGGTTGTGAAGAAGTGGTGCGAGGTATCAAACGGTATCATAGGATAGCGAATACTCTATTCCCGACAGGCAGTCTCATCTTCTCTGGAACTCAAAACACTGCATTTCCCAAGACGCTGGAGAGAAACAATCACAACATTCAGACATACAAATCATCCTGGCAATAGATTTTCCAAAGGCAAAGGATCCAGGATTCTTTTTCAGTGAAGCAAATCTAAGTGATGACACAGAGGAGCACCAGGACGTTTGTGTGTCTGTCATGGTGCGGGGTAACGTCTGAACTTCTGGTCCAAGTCTTTTCAGGTGCAATCATAGCTCTGAACTTGATTATTTCCTCCTTGTACACAGAGGCACTTTAGGCATCTGGCAACATGGATTTCATGACCACAAAGTAAAAATGAAATAATGCACATACCAAAACATAAACACATTGTAAAGTGTGCTCAGCCTCAGACTCCCAGCCCAGCGACCCTGCATGATTTAACAGAGGGGGAAGCCAGACTCCTGTCCCAGTGGGGAGAAACAAGGCTTCCAAACTGACAGCTGCTATCATTCCAAAACAAGTCATTGTTTATAAATGAATATTCCTTGTGATAAATTATTGAATTACATGAAAACTCTATGATTGCCTGCTGCTGCCAGATTTGGTTTTGGTCTCAAAAGGAGCATGGAATGTACTACAAATGGAGCAAAATTAAAAACTGCTGGTCTTTTCTCAGGAAACTCTTCTCAGACCTCTATCTCCCCTAAACCTCCAAGGCTGATCCTGGCTTTGGACACCAGAAGACCCTTCAGAACATACCCTTCAGAGTGAAGATGTTTTGTCTCATCTTGAAAAAAATGAAGGTATGAATTACAGCTCAGAATATGTCTTATGATAAGTAGTAACTCAAAATTTAAAAGCAAAAGACACATAGTTTCCATAAGCATTCGTGGGGGACCATGCACTGTGTTCTTCTCCATGGTGATCTCATTTGGTCCTCACAACCACCCTATGTGCTCATCATGATCCCATTGAACAAAGGAAAAGTTGATTTTCAAAGAGGTTAAGTAAGTTGCTGAAATTCACACAGCAGGAAAATGAGATCACCAGGTCTGGTATACGGTATTTGATTTAAGAACTTCGTCCTTCCTCAATAGAACACTGGTTCCCACCACAGCTTAACAGGTAACTACATTTCATACTCATATCTAAAGGAAAACACTGTGCCATTCTCTAAGCCATTCTTTGAAAAATATCTTTCCAAGAGGCCCATGTTAGAAAAAAAAAATAACACTAAAAATGAAAAAAAAAAAAAGCATTATCATCTTCTTTGATTCATGTTCTCCTTTGAAATTGGATTTTCCTACTCTCCTTCATCCTACGTTCCCAGGGAAATTCAGTAAATTCCACTGGAATTAACAAGAATTAGAAGCACCAGCACTGGCTCTAGCCCTTTAATTCACTCCTCATTCTCTGTGTGCATCTATCTCTAAGTCATGGTTCCTCCCTTGTGCAAGGATAATAAGACTTGCCCTGACAATTTCACAAGCTGTTGTAATGTTCAAATTATATAATATCAGGGAAAGCCTTTTGAAGCTTGTGAAGTTCTGAACTACATAATTATAGTGCCTAGGTCTCTTCTGTAATAGTTCAATGGGAAAGAGAAAGTTGTCTTAAAAAAAAAATAATGGTCCAATGTTAGCTATTGGCCAGCTGATAGGCAGGATTTCTGGGCTAAAAACAATAATACCTCTTTAGTATTTTCCACTTTCCATGGTGTAAATATTCTCACCAAGAGCAAGGCCATTTGCAATGTATGGACATGCCATCCCTGAGCATGGAGAAAGGAATAGATACACACTTAACTCTCATAAACTCATGTAAACCTGAACTGGCATACTACTAGCTCTAACTGAATGTCATAATAGAAGAATCTTTGAAAGAAGTTCCTGCTCCACCTATAGCCATACTGTGTAATGCTGGGAGTACATGTCCCTTTGATGTGCACCCTTTTGATGGTGACAAGACAATGCCTCTAGATGGGACAGAAAACCAATACCTTCATGGATCCTTGCACAGAGTACCATCAATTGTTTCATTTTCTTCCTTGCCCCCAATTTAAGAAGTACCTGTCTCCCTCATATACAACTTTTATTTTTCCCAGAAAGAGAAAAACTATTGTGAAGAAATATCATTACTCTCAGTAGTGCTAAAAGAGAGAACTCAATCCACCCACAATTTCCTTGTTCATAGAATGAGTGTTAGCCTTCAGTTTGGCTATATATAACCCAGACATGGTGGATTAAACATGATTATATCACTCCCATGAAGTCTGGAAATATATCTACTAGAGCTGATCTACACCAAGGACTCAGGCTTCTTTGACTTCCTTTCTCTACTGATTTTATAGTTTAAAATGTCTGCTAGAGCTCCAGCCATAATATGTCAGTTCTAGACAATAGGAAAGAGAAGAGAGGGAATAGGAAGAACATATTCTTTTGCAGGCTTCCTGGAAGCCTCAAGCAACACTGTTCTTCTACCTTGCTGGCTAGAGACTGACCCTCATACCAGACATAGTAGCAAAAGAGGCATGAAATAAACTCATCTTCCCCAAAGTTAATATGACTACCTAAATATCAGGTTGTGTTATCAGAAAAGAAAGGAGAACAGATGTCAGAATGGACAACTAGAGAATACAATACATGTTTGCTTGTAGCTGCACATTAATTCATCAGAAAGTGGAGACAGGAATTAATACATACTAGTTTCTCACAAGTAATCTCTTGTGTCTCTTCTCCATATTCATGTGCTATGGGCAGGCTGACAAGTTAGTAGTCCACTCATAAATTAAATTGCACATCCATTAAGGGTCAAATAAAAGGAATTATGTTTTTCTTGGAGATGTGTATGCAGAATATATCATGATGCTCAGGTTATTATTGATTGGAACACAGCGACTCTCATGTATGCCATTACTAGTATTATGGTAGGTAGAGTTAGCTGGATGCTCTTGTTTCTCTGAATGTATTTCTCTTAATGCAGATGTGTTGACTATCTGACACTTTTACCTGATGAAATTAAACATTCATCTGAGTTTAGCTTATATTAGAAAAGTGAATAGGAGCCTCTTTTTATCCAAGTGTCATCCATTCAGTCTCTCTGTGGCATGGAAATAGAAAACAAGCTCATTATAGTAGTTCCCTCCAGAAAGCCTTATTTGTACATGTTTGTGACGTGTGTGTGCATATGTATGCACCCCTTGCACTTCTTGTTCCCTGCTGAAGCTAGTGAGTAGCTAACCAGGCATTGAGGACACCTGCCTTGGCTCTGCTAAAGAAGGAATGTCATTCAGCTAAAGGAGGCTCTTCATCTCTCTTCTGTCCAAAGCAGAGAACCCAGTGGCAAGGGGAGAGCCACACAGGCATACAGGTGCACACACAGATATGCATACACATCTGTCAACCCATGTCAAACCACCTCCAAGGCAGAAACCAAATCCTGGCCACAACCAGCCCAATACTGTTCCATTTTAGACCCAAAGAAAAATAAGGATGATTAAATATTTCTCTTTAATCTCAAACTTGCTTGTCTTTTGATCCTATTTCATATATCGTTCCATTGTTCAACTCCTTCCAATTGCATTCATCCAAAACCAGTGCAAATCCTTGACTTTCTAGGTTTTATCATTTTTTTAAATTAGTTTTGTACTCAGTGAATACAGTCAAGTTGGTGCCACTGTTAGCTTCCTCCCTGACCACAACCCCCTCTGCAGGGACCCACCTTGTTGTGGAATATGGGTCGTGCTCTGTGGGGTTAGCCATCAGTTATGAGTAGGAGGCAACGTCTCTGTGTATCATGACCCAACACATGGCTCTGACATTCTTTCCACCCCCTCTTCTGCAAAATGAACCCAACATGGCACAGGTTTCATCTTTATTAACATAAAACAACAGATGGACCAAGACCTGTAGTTGATTTGATCATTATGTGAGTTTGGCCTTATGTCCTATTCATTCATTTTATCCATCCATTCATTCATTCATTCAGTAAAAAAAATGAGCATTTCCCCTGTATGGGTGTCATGACAGCAGGAGGGCCTCATCAGTATCAAGATATTTTCAGTTTTGCTCTCATGAATGCTGCAATCCAAGGAAAAATACTGTCTCTGAGCACTGGGACAAAAGAGCCAGAGAAGGGTTGAGAGGGAGGCAGGAACTCCATTGCTCAGACCAGTGGGGCTTTAGGCTAAGGGCAAAGAGAAGCTAATTAAGGGGTTTAAGGAAGAAAGCTAGAACTAGATTCACAATCAAGAAAGATCATCCTCAACAGGGTACAGAAGGGATGGAGGAGAAAGGGTGGATGCTGGAAGACCAGCTATGAAGGGTGATGACATCTTTAGCAGGCACAGTGTGCATGGAGAGAGAGGTGCTTCCGATTGTGGTGTTGTCAAATACAGAAGCCTGTGCAGGATGCAGCAGGTTCATATGTGCTCTCTTCAGACACTGGCCACATGCAGCCACGTGCAGGGTAGAATCTCAGAATGGCCTCAAACTGCTTCCCATGTGCTTTCCAGCTTACGGAATTCCTAGTAGAGTTCAAGAGGCTACGAGAAAAGAGACTCAGCCATGAGCTTTCAGAGGAGGTGAGAAACTCCACAAGAGAGAGCCAATGTCATATTCTCTAAGAGCCTGACTGCTGTGATTTACACTGGGTAAATGACTCAGAGTGAACCTGGAGACTGAAGACAGCTATTCTGTTTCAAAGACACCAGATTTTAGTTTGTATGAAAGATCACTTTCCTCAGCCCAGCCAGGAGATGAGACCAGAGGTGATGTCAGCCTCAGGCAATACTTATCTCTTCTCAGACCAGGTTCCCCATTTAATCACCATTGCTCAGATAAAGGCAACCTGGCATGACCCTGTCTGTCAGATCCTTCTGGATGGAGGAGGAGAATCCTTTTGATGTCTCTCCTCAAGTCACTTGTACACATCACCTCTTAGTAAACTGGAGTTTAAGAGAAAAAAAAAAAAAAAAGACCCTACCAGATGTCCCTTAGAGGGACAGTGTGCTCCAAAGATAGATTCCTGTTGGGGGAGTAAGGTGTGTAGGTTTTCCAGAAGGGGCTGTGTTACACAGAGTGGCAAGGAGTTTCCAGTCTTGATCAGACATAGAAGTAACGTAAAGTGGAGTTTGCATCGGTGGAAAAATAAGAAGCTTGCCTCCAAAGAGATTGTTATTTTTTACGTTATATACAGAGAGAAGCTTCACAGCAGGAAATAAATATCTCTCAGTCCACATGAAAGAAAGAAAACAGAAATGCCCTCTTCCCATCCAACACTACCTGAAAATATGGTACACACCTGAGCATGACCCCCACTCCACAGAGGCACAGGCCACCTGAAACAACATTCCCGCTTGAAATTTCCCATGGAAGATGGCTAAACACAGGTCCTGGAATGTTATTTAGAACCCATTTACTACTGATGGGCCAGAAATATGAGATACCTCCTGTTACCAGTCAAACTAGATAGTTAAATGTCCAGTTGCAGTTAATGCCAAACTGAAGTGCAAACCTAATATATTCATTCTGAGAAGCACCAAATGTCAAGTGCCCCTATTTTCCATCCAAATGGCACCACATATTGTATCCATTCCCTACATCTTTGAACCACAGAGCAGCCGAATCTGTCATTTTTCTTTCTCATTTGAGAGTATTCACAGTGACATCTCAAGGGTCACCAAACCTGGGAGAAAACAGTTCAGTTGCTGTGCACTGTCTCACATTAGAAGACTCTAGTCTGAGAATCTAACACAAAGCTGGTGGCCCAGTGGCCTGGGGAGTGAGAAGGGTGGCATCCCACTGTCACCACAGGCCCTATTAATTTCAGTGTTTGTCCCATTTCGGTTTTGCATCATACAAAAATTTTACTTTCCTCAGTCCACAGCAATGCTGCTGTTTTCTTTCCTGGAAATATCCATGTAGCTAATACATGGAAATAGAAACGAAAACCAGAGCTAAGAAGGGGCCGGTGTGTGTCCCCTGACATCAAAGTTTTTGTAAAGAAAAATATACAAAGGCAGCCACGCCTCAGTCTGGCTTCCTAGTAACCCCAGAAAAAAATTCCAGAAATGTGTTTTAATTCTTCAGCCTGAGTGACAAAAAGGTTAAAATGTTTCCCAAAGTCCACTTAAGAATAATTCCAAGCTTGGGAAAATGGATTTTGTTAGCCCCAAAGCCTATTAAGATTAATGGCAAAAAGGGCTCATTATTCTGCCAGAAATATCTACTTAGCAATCTAAGGGGGGGTGGTAATTCTGTCCATTTCAAAGAGCCAGGGACTTAGAGAACCTGACAAGCAGCAGTTGGAATGGCGTACACCACATAGATGGTGGGGTGCTGTGTAGAAGAGGCCTAGAAAAGAGTTCTTACATGGGTGTTCTTACATAGATAGGTCATCTGGCTCTCAATTATGAAATCCTCCACTCTGGCCACACAACTAGGATTTATGGAGACTGTAACTATATTTGGAAACTGGAGCCTTTTGGGGGTAGAAACAGATCTTGTGCCTATTGACCTTGTGGCCCATTGACAGCAGGGGACTACTGCTTCTCTGAAAGTGCCCAGCCATTACGGTGATCCCACCAGCCAGCCTCCACCTCCTGCTGCTCCTGCTTCAGCAGCTGCTGATCAACTGCCTCTTCATGTGCTGGACAATCACTGCATGGACCCTGCAATTTGCTTCTTCCCCACGAAGTGCCTGGTATCCCTTCAGGGCAGCACCCTCTGGCTGGCTGCCTCTCAGACTGCAGAGTACTCAGTGGATGTCTGAATGTGAGCCAAGGGCTCATCTCTGGCTATCTTGGCAAGGCAGAACACAGAAGCCTGTTGCTAAGAAAGAGGAATTCCCAGACTCAGAGGTGGCTAGACAAGAACTCTGGCTTTGATTACCAGCTCGTGGAATTGATGGGAGGAAAATAGATAGGAGCCTTGTGAGTTTTTAAGGAATTTGGTTCAGCCCAAGAAACCCAAGCCTGGCTGACAACAGCCGGTGATTACTCAATCCCTGAGGCAATTTCCAGGTCCCCCAAATTTACACCAAAAAAAAAGGACTCCAAAAAATACAGATCTATGAAAGGTCATGTGCACCAAGATCCATCTTAGATGAGCCAGGGACAAAGGACAAGGGAGATCCTTCCAGAAAGCACAACCAGGGCTCACCAGATTGACCAAAGAACTCACTGCACTGCCAAAGCAGAGACACTGCACTGTCCCTATCAAGCAAGATGTGATATATGCACTGAAACAAATTAAAATTTTCCTTGAATGTATCCTTCATCATTTTATATTTACTGGCTGTCAAAAGGAAGGTGTACAGGCTTAACTCTTTCAGGAAAAATGATGTGAAAATACAGTGGCTCAAAGAAGGCAGAAGATTTTTTTTCTTCTTTCATATAGTCATCTAGAGAATCATTATCCAAAAGAAATTTAAGTCCCATTTTTAATTTAAAATTGTCTGGTAGCCACATCAAAGATAAATTGGCAAAATTAACTTTAATATATTTCATTTATTTTATGTCCAGAATATTATCATCTTGACATGTAATCAACATAAAACATTATTTTTATTTTATTTTATTTTTTGGTTTTTCAAAGTAGGATTTCACTCTAGCCCAGGCTGACTTGGAATTCACTATATAGTCTCAGGGTGGCCTTGAACTCATGGAGTTCCTCCTACCTCTGCCTCCCGAGTGCTGGGTTGAAGGCGTGTGCCACCACATGTGGCTCTATTATTATTTTATTATACAAACTTATAGCCCAGCTCAATCCCAACTAGCCAGATCAATTGCTGGGTAGTCATAGTAGCTGGTGGATACCTTGTAGGTCAGTGCAGAGTAGAGGCCAGAGTGCAGTCTAAGACAAGTTGGCAGGTCTCTTCAGATCAGCAAGGGAGTCACAGTCTTCTATTTTCATTTTCCCATCATCTGTCTCTGCAGGATTTCTCAACTTGGGCACTAAAGACTTCTGGACTACCTATGTTTACCGTAGGTATCTGTCTTGAACACCATCAGGTGTTTAGGATATGCCAATCTCAATAGATGCCAGTAGCACTGCCTACCTTTCTTCTAGTTAGTGACAGTCTGCTGAATGCTTGGAGATATGGGGAGATTTAGTTATAACAGAAGCCACAGCCGGGCATGGTGGCTCACACATACAATTCCAGTGCTCAGGATGCTGTGGCAGGAGAATCAGCTGGAGTTGACGCCAGCCTGACCTACATAGCGGGTTCCAGGCCAGCCCTGACTATAGAGTGACACCATGTCTTAAAAGAACCAAAACACAAAGCTCTTTGGGACTTAGTGTCAGTTTCTGAGTCAGTAATTCTGGCATGGGACCCTAGCCATTTCTAATACTTTCCAGGACTCATTGCTGTGATCTTCTGTCTGAATGGTCACACCATAGGGTGTTCTTACTCACGGGAGGCAACAGGAAGTGGGGAACAAGTAATAAATGCAGAGGACTTCATGGTGGAGTTACACATGAGGGTTTTAGTCCTTTTATTAAAAGTTGGTTAACCCTACTCAAGGAACAGATACAAGATGGCTCAGACATGGACTATCTAGCTGTTAATGCTAGAGAGTTATATTACAATAGGAAGAACTGATATTGGATAAAGAAAGGCCATTAACAGGCTCTTCCGAGTAATGGACAATGTCATTTTTGTATAAGTTTATAGACTGTCAAGTGTTCCATTGGGAAACTGACCTGGAGGAAGGAAGGCACACAGGTCACACATTGTGAACATGGGGCTCTTGGGCTGTCTCCCTTTAAAGAAGAGATTCATGCAGTCTGGGTGGGCATGAACTTTTAAAAAAGTGTGATGGGGAACAAAGGAGTAGGTGGTATAAGAATTAGAGGCATTGATTTGCCAATAGGTTGTCTCCTCAATATTCATTCCTCCTCCCATTCCTAATAAGATGAGAAATTCCCCAGCTTTGTGATTTAAGAATATTTCTACAAAAGTTTTATTGGTCTAAGCCAGTAAAAAATATCAGATTTCCCTAATAGAGCAATGGGCTTATGGATGGACCCATGACCCAAACTGGTCCAACAACAAAGAAGTTCACAGCTCTTATTGTATATTTGATCAGACAAAAAGCTATCTTTCCCCCAGTATATGAATGCAGAATCTGTAGTCCTGCAGCAGCCATGAAACATAAGGAGGCCAACCTAATGACGGGGCAAAAACATGAAGGAGGGCAGAACCAATGGACCTACAACCTTGATGACATGCTGAACTAACCTTGCCCCATGTCCCACATCTGGAATTTCTAGTTAAACTTGCCAATATATTTCTTAGAGTATTTAAATCAATATGAGATTTAATATTCTATCATTTATAACCAAAACCAGTCCCAGGAACATTTTACCTGAACATGTTTCTTCTATGGTACCTAAAAAGCACCTAATTGAGACAAGGTCACGTTTATCTCCTGAGCACCTACTATAAGCACCTCACCATGTAAGCCTTTCGCCTGTATTAGCTCACCGAAGTTCCATAATAACCCTGGAGGTAACTATAAATCTGGAAATTGAGACTCAAACAAAATTAGCCAACCTTCCCCATGTCACTCTGAGAGTAAGTGGCTGGACTGAGAAGTGAGCTTTCTTGACTCCAAGTTCAATGCCTTTTCTGCAACTTTGGCCTCATATGTTATTTTTTGAAACATGTATATAAATAACAAAGGTTTATATGTTTGCTCAAACTCCACGTGGAAAACTATCTTGACTTTTGAAAATCTGATTCAATGATCAAAAACACATGTAGAATATTAGTTAGAAGGTGGTGTAGACTGTAGTAAGGTTTTATAGGCATCTTGGGCAGGTCCTTCAGAGTAATTGGGATGTGGAATGTGGAAGTCGTTTTTATGGGAAAGTTGGGGCATGGCCTCCTGTAGGTAGCCTCAGGCAAAAGAGTGAGTGTATCAAGAAAAAAATCACATTGAACCTGGTGATAAGGTTCATGGGGATGTTAATTAAAATGAATCTCGTGTTTCAAGGGCATGTTGGTGATATACTTGCAAGCAATGGCAAAGCACACATCAGAACTGAAACATTTTACCCCAAGAGGTCAGTATTCTTTTTGAAAACAGCATGCACAGCTAAAAAAAAAAAAAAAAAAAAACTGTCCAGAACTTCTCTCTTGCTCACCTAACTTATTGCAGTGCCTGCTTAGACTGCTTCTCTAGCCTAATCATAATCAGTGGGAAGACATCTATGCACAGCAAGCCCTTAACTGCAGTTTCAGATACCTACTGTCAATGGGGGCTAAAAATGCTAATATTTCTCTCTACTCAGGCTTGTCTTAAAGGCCGAAAAAGAGAGAAAATAGCCTGATAACTTCTCTCACAGTACATTGCCATAACTGTTCTACTTTACCTCTTGCTATCCACCTCTGAGTGTGCCCACTTTATAAAATAAATTTTTATTATAGGTATGTATATATAAGAAAAAAAAACACCGAGACTTACTGGTGCATATATGACCCCACAATGAATATTGATAACCCCACTGAGGAGGGCCCCCAGTAGGATGGAGGTGGAGGAAAGGAAATGAGTATGACCTAGTGAGTATATGATTAATATGCAATATGTCCATACAGTAGAGTTCTTGAATAATAAAAATTGACATAAAAATAATAAATCACCAAAATATGAATATTAGAAACAGTGTAGGCAGAGTATGATACCATTTGCAGTTTCAGGCATCCATTGGGGGCCTAGGAAATAGCCCCCGTGGGTGAACGTGGAAAACTTTATTGTATTTCACTGAAGATGACAAAGTTCGGCTAGCCCCGTTATTTTATCCTGCTGCGAAGCCTCTGTTTTGTATGCTGTTCAAAATTATTTTCTCTTAAGAGCACAGATGACAAGAATTATTCGTTTTTATGCCCATAGTAACTAACTCTCCATCTGTCCTTTGAATTGAAACAAACACCTGATCCATTCCCTATAGAGGCCTGAGGGAACAAAGGAGACACTGGGAAAAAGGAGCCTGGGTTACTAAATGACAGTGTGCAGCAGAGCACTCCACCCACCCTAGCTCATCCACATCACACCCCACCAGACCCGCCCCAGCTTATCTACATCACACCTCACCCCACTCACCCATCCACAGCCCACCCCGCCCCACCCATGCAAACTCAGTCCACATCACACTAGGCCATGAAGAAATCCTTGTTCTATTAAGTCACTGAAAAGCCTTGGCTCCTTGCTACAGCATCATCTCCATTAGCTGCTTCACTGGCCAATGCCTCTGGAGAGCCTAAAATGCTCAAGCTATCAACTAACCAGCTACCCCACAGCTGTAATAGTCTCAGCCATACCATATAGCCTTTAAGGTCACCCTGCCTTCTTCCCTTAGCCTTGCCTCCCCATCACTGAGACAAGCACCTGGGACACAAAGACCTTGGATGGCCTTCTGGTCTACAGAGACCACTGCAGTGAACACCTCTTTGAGTTGCTTATCATCGTGGTTGATGAATAAAATAAAAGTTTTTAAGAGTCTTCTTACATTTAGCTAGAAAGCATCTGGGATAGGACAGGGTGAGGAGGGTTGGGGAGATGGCTCTCTGAAGGTACAAGTGCTTCCAAAGCCTGACAGCCTGGTCTGGTGCCCTAGTACCCATATAAAGCCAACTGCACCAAGTGGCACGTGTATCTGGAGTTTGTTTGCAGTGGCAAGAAGCCCTGGAGAGCCCATATTCACTCTTTCTCTCTTCACAAATGACTAATAAATTAGTTCGTTAGTTAATATTTAAGAAGAAAGAAAAGTATGAGTGCTGCAGTTACCTTCTCACTGCTATCACAAAGCACCTGACTCAAAGCAGCTTGTGGGAGGAAAGGGTTTATGTTGGCTTACAGACTCAAGTGGAAATTCCATGATGGCAGGGGGAAATGTGGCATGACCAGAGGCTGGACATCACCTCCTGGCCAAAATCAGGTGGACAACAGCAGCAGCAGAGAGGGACACTGGCAAGCTAGAGCTAGTCAATCATCACGACCTCCTGCCAGTAACACCTCCTACAGCAGAGCTCTGCCCCCAAAACTACCACCAGCTGGGAACACATAAATTTATGGGAAACATCTGGTTCAAACCACCATAGAAAGGAACACCTGCTGAGACTCTATGGAAGCCCTAAGTGCCACATAAGTTGATCGTGAATATCCCTGTACATTGCCATGGAGGGAAGATTACCTGAAACCTCTCACTACACACCTGCAGCAGACCAAACATTCCCTGCAAATGTTCAGAGAGATTAACTCATCCAGGATCATTCACAGCTAAGATTCTGCTCCTTGCTGGACACATTCGGTCTTTGAATCATATTTAAATCCTGTACATTTTTCCTCTGGTCTACTTCATCGATTTCAGCATAAAGCCGGATGCACAAGGGGGAGTTTGTTTTCAGTGGCTAGAGGCCCTGGCGTACCCATTCTTTCTCTCCCTCTGCCTCCGTCCCTCCCTCCCTCCCTTCTTTCTCTGTCAAATAAATATATTTTTAAAAAAACTATCTAGAGATCCCAACCACTCCTCACCACTTGTGCTGCTTATCAAGCCATCAGCATTCCATATCCAGCTCATCTCTCTGTTCTTCGCTTGGCTCACTCCAGCCTGTTTGGAACACAGAAACTAGAATGCACAAGTTAAGTGGATATCACCTCTCTACCTCAAGCCCTCCCCTAGTCAGTTATAGTAATCCTATGTGATGTGGCCTTAGTCACCTCTCAGGACTCACTGATCACTACCTCCTATTCCCTTCTCTGTCCCTCCTTCCCAGACCTCGACTGGTCCATGTCCCCACCTATGCCAACCACACTCCTGCTTCAGGATTTTTGGTTTGTTTTCATTTCTTCATAAATTTTGTTTTCACAAATTGCATACCTCCTACTATTTTTTTTTTTTTGAGGTAGGGTTTCACTATAGCTCAGGCTGACCTGGAATTCACTATGTAGTCTCAGGGTGGCCTTGAACTCATGGTGATCCTTTTACCTCTGATTCCCAAGTGCTGGGATTAAAGGTGTGCGCCACCACACCTGGCTCATTCCAATATTCTTAACACTTAAACCCTCTAAAATATTTTACTTGGGGTTGGAGAGATGGCTTAGTGGTTAAGCGCTTGTCTGTGAAGCCTAATGACCCTGGTTCGAGGGTTGATTCCCCAGGACCCACGTTAGCCAGATGCACAAGGGGGCGCATGCATCTGGAGTTCGTTTGCAGTGGCTGGAAGCCCTGGCGCTCCCATTGTCTCTCTCTATCTGCCTCTTTCTCTCTCTGTTGCTTTCAAATAAATAAATAAATAAAATATATTAAAATATTTTTCTTGCTCTTTTATTCTGCCTTTTCCATCAAAATATCAATGCTTTTAAAATTTTTTTGTTCATTTTTATTTATTTATTTGAGTGTGACAGAGAGAGAAAGAGACACACACAGAGAAAGAGAGAGAGAATGAGTGCTAGGGCTTCCAGCCACTGGTACCGAACTGTGCGCCCCCTTGTGCATCTGGCTAATGTGGGCCCTGGGGAATCCAGCCTCGAACCGGCATCCTTAGGCTTCACAGGCAAGTGCTTAACCGCTAAGCCGTCTCTCCAGCCCTATCAATGCTTTTTGCTGCAGTGTTTCCACTGACTACCTGTAGAAGTTACTCCATAAGCATCTGACTAAATGTCCATAAGAGCCACAGGAGGGATTCCAGGCCCTTAACACACAAGAGTAGTGACATAATTTGTCCAGCTAGTAAACAAACCTTCATCATGAATTTGACTTTGGTGTAAAAATCCTGTTGAATTCCACAATCTTCTTCTAGAATCTTCTAGGGGGGCTTCTAGAGAAATCTGGTGTACATGTGGGGGACGGGGGTTATGCTATCAACTGAAATTGACAACTTTGAATTTTCCAACCTTTTGCATACATTATCCTTCTTTTTTGAAGTTAAACCAACATTGAAAATCTGCAATGACAGTGGGTGACCATCACTTAGAATTCAAAATACCAAAATAGAGAAGGTTCCAGCCTTCCCAACCATGAACTGAAAGCCATGCAAGTAAACAGGGAAAACTGCATGATGAGCACAGCCAGAGAGAACCGTAAAGGGATCAGCGTATCCTGGAGTCAGACAGGCTTCTGTGGAATAGGAGCTAAATGAACTGAGTCTGTTCATTCTTTTTTCTTTCATTCTTCCTTCCTTCCTTTTCTTCTTTCTTTCTAAGCAAAGAGAGACAGAGAGAGAGAATGGGTATGACAGGGCCTCCAGCTACTGCAAATGAACTCCTAATGCATGTGCCACTCTACGCATCTGACTTTACATGGGGACTGGAGAATGGAACCTGGGTTGCCCAGGTTGATAGTTTTTCAGGCAAATACCTTAACCACTAAGCTATCTCTCCATCTCATGAATTGACTTCTGAAAAGTATTGAGTAAGTATTAACCTCCCAGTGGAGTGCCAGAGTCACTTCTCAACTGGATATCTCACTTTACTGCATGGTATGATACTCAAGATATCTCAAACTCTTGCTTTCTTTTGTACAACCCTTTTATACTATGTACAGCCTATTGGTGAATGATACCTTAGACTATTCTCTCTCAATAAAACCTTAGACACCTTTCTCTCTCTCTCTCTCTCTCTCTTTCTTCTTCACTATAAAGTCATCATAATATAAGAAGCATTTATTAAGGACTTTCTAGTTAGCTGCAGGGCACCTTGTATTTTCTGGTTCAAACATTAGAACAGCCCTCTGTGGTTACAGTGCACTCATTACTTCATGGAGAGGGAAAATGAGTTTGAGTGTGATGCTAACTTTCCCCTCATGGAGCCTGGGCTATGTCTCTTCAGAGCTTTGCTCTACTGGATAGCCTCTTCCTTTTTCATGTTCCACATCCAAACTGTCACCAAAACCACTCAAGTTGTTCCTCAAAAATAAGTATTTCTCAATTCTAGCCAGCCTTTCCTTTCTATTGCTACTGCCAATTATGACATATGCTTGACTTTCAGTATGTTTATTTATTCTTTCTTAAGAACAAATTATTTTCATTTAAAAATGATCTGCAATACACTTACTGTGTAGTGGACATTATTTTAAATACTTTCCAGATATTAACTTCTCCCTGTGACTACATGAAAAGGATTTTGTATTATCAACTACTTATGGGGAAGTTAATAGCCAGCTCAAGATCATACTGCTGATAATTGATAATTGATGGAGTTGGAGATCTAGCTGTGATCTTGAATTCAAGCAGGCTGGTTCTAGCTGTGATCTTACCCATAATGTTAAGGTGTCCTTCCGACACAATCATGGTAGCATCCTTGGTGGCTTCCCTGCCACCAGTTCTCTGGATAGCCTCAAGAATTTTTTTCAAAATTTGCTTCACAAAACTATAACCTGGATCCTTTCCCCCTCCTTAGAGTCCCATGGACTTTATTTTGTTGTAGTCTGTGCCTTCTAGCACAGCATGTCATGATCCAGTGTGAGGTCATGGTGACTTCTCTATCGTCATGCACTCAGCCAGTCACTCCAAAATCACTGCTCTTCACAACCTTCCCCATTCCAGGCACTTGCTTATGCTGCTCCTATCCCCTCTGAAAGAAGTCAACTCTCTCTTTCAGGTGCATGTGTCACCTCCTCTTCAGAAGATCCATGTGTTTCTCATATATAGTCTAATCAGCTCTCTTGACACTGTCATACTCTTGGTCCCTATGGTAGTTTGAATCTATGCCCCTACTAGAGTCAGATATTATTAAAATTAAGTTTGCATCTTGTGCTCCTAGAAGGCAGAATCCTGTTGTTGGGGGAGAGGGCATGTCACTGGGGGTAGATCTGAATTCCAACCAGAGTGCTTGAGCTCTGCCTGGGGTTTCTTGAGTGTGCTTGTTTGTGGTGGGTAGTGGTTACTTTTCTCTCCGCGTGGATCTGTGTAAAGGGGGCCAGCTTCTTCTGCCATTATGGAACTTCTCCTGGATTGATAAACTTCAAATAAATCCTCTTGCTCCCATACTGTGTCTGGTCTGGGAGTTCATCTCAGCAATGTGAAGCTGACGACAACAGTCTCCCATACCTCAAACTGGGCCATGAAACATCCAAAGCTGAGTCCTATCATGTGCACCATCCCAGCCCTATCAGCAGTTCCCATACATAGTAGGTCCATAGTCTATAATTGCCAGATTACAGAAAGGGTCTATGATTTATTCAGACCCTTAGAAGAGGGCATTGGAATACTAATGCTCTGAAACTTGAGCAATAATTAAAGAAGAATCAGGAAAAAATTAAAAGCCTGCATTTCTTTTTATAGACAAAGTCAGAGTTGAGTGCAGATATGCACAATTTGAGAAAATAATCAGAGCCATCCTCTGGGGGAGGTTTCCTTTTGTTTAACATTCACTACATAACCACAGCATGCTGCCTGGTAGCCAGAGCAACACATGGCTCCCCACCATCCTGGGGCTTATATTTCCTAGCAGAGTGGGACATCTGTACTGAATTCATCCTCAGAGATACTCCATGGTCACTGAGGCCTTTTCATGGCTGGCTAGTCTTCTGTTCTGCATTTCTGTGTTTAGTTTACTATTGTCATTATTGTTTTTGCAATCCTATCTCTAGTTACTGCAGTAACAGTGACCACTGAACCAATGAGCTCCAGGTTCAGTGAGATAACCTGTCTCAAAGAATAAGGTAAGAGGGATGGAGAGATGGTTTAGTAGTTAAGGCGCTTGCCTGCAAAGCCTAAAGACCCTGGTTCAATTCCCCACATAAACCAGATGCACAAGGTGGCACATGCATCTGGAGTTCATTTGCAATGGCTTGAGACCCTGGTGCCCTGATTCTCTCATTCTTTCCCTCTTTCTGTTTCTCTCTCTCTCTCTCTCTCTCAAATAAGGAAAGAAATAAAATATTTTAAAAAATAAGATAAAGAACAACATATATACACATGCAAAAAAAGAGACTGGGCTGAGACTGGTGACGTAGGCCTGTTATCCCAGCTACTCAGGAGACTGAGGCAGAAGGAGTATAAAATCAAGGCCTGTCAGGGAGAGTGAGTTAAGTCGAGCTTGGATAACTTATTGAGACTGTATCTCAAAATGAAAACTTGATTTAGAAAATCCAGAGACGTACTTTAGTGATAGAGTACTTGCCTAGCATGCTAAGGAAGGGCCCTTAGGTTCAATGCCCAATAATTTTTTTTTTTTTTAATGGTGAGCACAGGGCATGGTGATGCTCATACCTGTAATCCCAGCACTCAGGAGACAGAGGCAGCCAAAGGTTTGTTTGCATCAGCTGGAAGATTTTTCAGGAACTATCATGGGTGAAAGGATAGCAACTCATGGGTAATTTATGTAGTTTGACTCCTCTTTTATTTATACAAGCTATAAAATAAAGTCAACAGAGTGATTTATTTTGTACATATACATGTACACATATATATTCACAGAAACAGCTATTTCATAGATAAAAGGTACAAAAATGTAGAGAAAATTAGAAAAGGCTATGTACCAAGCTAATATCTCCCAGGACTGCAAGGTCAGAAAAGGGAGACAGAGTAGTCATATTCTCCTTACACGCTAGTTTTTTTCAGTGACTTGTGTTAAACAATGATGCTAGTGATTTAAAAAAAAATACTAAATCTATAATTATTTTAAAAATTAAACTGGCTATCTGTACACAAACAACTTATATACATGTATATAGTCCCAATTACTTTTTAAAATAATCCCAGAAACTAGAAATGTATATTTCATAGTACCTTGCCTTAGCTTACCTTCAAAGCAATGGTTCAGTTATTCAAACCACTCAGTGAGTTATTAGTGACACCTATATCGAACTAAGTCATTACAAGCCAATCTCAAAACATGTATGTAATCCTGAAGACACTGTAGTATAAACCAGTGGTAGATGAAAGGCTAAAGTCTTTGATGGATGTGTCCTGTCGCTCCCAAGCTGTCTTCTCATACCACATGGCCATCTCTACAACCTTGAAGATGTTGAGGTCACTCCAAAGCCACAAGAAAGTTTCTTAGAGAAAAAGATCTCCATTGCCCACTTATTAAGGGAGTTCTTTCTCCAGAGCTTGATTCCTTTTGTAAGTCTTTCCCCCTTCTTAAGGGAATAAATAGCCTCTATAATAGGCCATATACCATTCTTCTGTGCAATTAGCACCTGTCTGAGAATGAGCTTATCAGCTTGTTTCTCTGAAGCAGGATTTAAAAGAAGAGGGAAGCTGGCAGTCATTGCACTGGAAGAGGGGATAGAGATAGCCCTATTGGGAGACATTAGAAGCCAGGGGCTTCAAAAGAAAGCCTTGTTTCCAGTTACTCTTTTGCCTGGGGTTAAACAAGTTTCTTTGACTCATACCAAGTGTAGTAGGAGGAAGAAAGAGGGTCACGTGAGAAAAAGAGAGACACATATGATACAGTCTACTGACAGGCTGCTGGGTCAGGCCTCAAGTGCAAGATTGTCTAAACACCCAAAGACCAGCCTGCCTTCCCAATCCCCTTCTGGACTGCACCCATCACATCATCTTACAGTCTTTATGGAGAAAGGTAAAAACAGTAAAAGTGAATAAATACAATCCAGTCTCAGCAAAGTTACTATTTCTAATGCACGTGTGTGAAAGTGCACGTTTGTGCGCAGACGTGGAAGCCAAAGAACAACTCTAGTGTTGTAAGCCTTCCATCTTTGTTTTTTTTTTTTTTTAAGGCAAGGACTCTCAGTGGCATGGAGTCACCAGTGAGCCCCAGGAATCCTCCTGACTCTGACTCCCTGGTGCTAGAATATAAGCCCTGCTGTACATTTCCATGGGTCGTGAGGGGGGAAATCAGTTCCTTGTGCTTGCAAGGCAAGCACTTTACTCTCCCCAGACCTTTCAATGATGATTCCTTTCTTTTTTTTTCTTTTGATGACAAGCTCTCGCTATTTAGTCCAAGCTGGCCTGAAACTTAGTATGTAGTTCAGATGGACCTAAAACTCTCCATCTTCTTGCCTCACCATTGAGCACTGGGGTTACAGGCAGGCATCACCACCATGCCAGGCTTTCTCAGTGACCATTCTTTGCAATCCGAACACAAGCATTGTATTACTTATGCCTCGGAACCTTGGTAGAGAATTCAATAAGATAATGAACATGTAGCATGATGCCCGGGCTTTGGTAGAAGTTAGCACTCAGCTGGTTGACCAGGGTAAAATCTGGGAGAGCCAATGGAAGGTTGGGGCTCAGGGCAGCCACCCTCCTCCCCTGTTAAGGCCCAAGAATTTTTGGACGCACATTCAGTGTTAATTTGCGCAATCTCTCACAGATTCTGTGCTTTTTCTGGATATAAATAGATGACTTCAGCCGTCAGCACCGTCACTCATCCTTCCTGTGAGTGCCAGGAACATGCATCAAAGAAAGAAGGAGGAGGGGTGCCAGGCAGGGAGGGAAAGTGAAGAAGAAAATTGGTTTATCAAGTAAGTTCTGTGAGGTAATTCTCCTTCCAGCTCCTTAGCATCTCCACAGCACAGCGCAGAGAAGCAAGGACCCCGGCAACATGGCCGCACACAAGCATCTCCAGTCAGCTTGTACGTGTCCTCTCTCCCCTCCTTACCTTTTGCCACAAGTGTTAGCTGACATTAAACCAAGGCTGTCTGTCTATCCTCTTTGTTTCCTGTTGAGATGAGCTCTTCATTTTCCCCATGGAGTATCATGAGACCTTGATGTTATGTAGAAGATATTACCCCACACCCAGCTACGGTCATTCTTCAAGATCCTCCATCCAGGCATGAGTCAGAGAATGAATAATAGCCTGCTGGGTTATGAGAGAAAGAAAGAAAGAAAGAAAGAAAGAAAGAAAGAAAGAAAGAAAGAAAGAAAGAAAGAAAGAAAGAAAGAAGGAAGGAAGAAAGAAAGAAAGAAAGAGAGAGAGAGAGAGAGAGAGAGAGAGAGAGAAAGAGAGAAAGAGAGAAAAGAGGAAAGAAGGAAGGAAGGAAGGAAGGAAGGAAGGAAGGAAGGAAAGGAAAGGAAAGGAAAGGAAAGGAAAGGAAAGGAAAGGAAAGGAAAGGAAAGGAAAGGAAAGGAAAGGAAAGGAAAGGAAAGGAAAGGAAAGGAAAGGAAAGGAAAGGAAAGGAAAGGAAAGGAAAGGAAAGGAAAGGAAAGGAAAGGAAAGGAAAGGAAGAAAGAAAGAAAGAAAGAAAGAAAGAAAGAAAGAAAGAAAGAAAGAAAGAAAGAAAATAATGTAAAACTGAACCAAGAGTGAACTACCACATCTTAAACAAATCTTCCCCAAGTCAACATGATAAATTTTGTTGGTTTGTTGTGGGGGGTTGAACCAGAGAATTAAAAGATTAAACTAATTTTCCTATGTTAACATTGCCCCTCATGTAATGTCTAGGTTTTGTCATTTGTTACACTCAGCTCTTGTTCTCCTTCAGTGATCCTTCCCTCCCTCCCTCTCTCTTCTTTCTCTCCCCGCCCCCTCTTTCATCCTATGTCTTCTTCCCCATGTCTCATTACCTTTTCTCTTCTACTATGATTTCACCCATAATTTTCCAAAACCTGTCTAGTCAATGTTACTAAGCATCTCAAATTAAGCCCAAAGAACGCATCTGTCCCCACAGCTACTCTGTCCCCTCACCTTCATCCTGGGCACCGCCCTCATCTTCTCTACTCACTTCTGCCTGTCTCTGCCAGCTCCTCCTCTGCGCTCTTGCTTTCCTTCCCTGTCCTTTCATTCTTTACTTCTTTATTTTACTCTTTCTTTGATGTAAATTCTTGGCACTTGAGGCAAGAAGAAAGCAATGGTGGTGATAGCTGATGTAATCTATTTATTCCCAGAATAAAGTCAGAATAGCCTGGACCTTTTGCTACTCTATCTTCATCCTTTTTAGAAGATGTCATTCACTGTGTTCCCTTAAAAAAAAAAAAAAAAAAAAAAACATGTATTTTAATATCCAGATTCAAAGGACTGTCTTTGAAAGCCCAAGTCACATATACATCACTGTCTTCTTGCTCATGGCTACTCAAAGTTACAGTGGCCAGAAAGGTGTTTGTGGCATTGCCCATCTTCTTTTCCACTCACCCTCTCCGTCTATTCCCGTCAACCCCTTTCCGCCCTGTCATCATTTTCCATTTGGAAACCCCTCCTCCAAGTTGAATTTGCCCACCATGTTTCAGGTTCACTGTCAATCTGTCCCTGGCTCATGTTCTCTTGTCTGGACTATGAACTAGTAAAATAATCTGTAAGCTGACCTTCTTCCATTCCTACTTTCCTTCCATCCTGTTTCCAAAAGGGGGCAGAAAGATCTTTGCAAAAGTCAGCACATGTCCAGTCTTTGAATAGCTTCTTGTTGCTCTTTGGGAAAGTGTGCACCGTTATTTCAACTGTGTTGCCCCTATAACCTGTGCCCCCTGACTCCTCCTCCTCGTTGCTCATACAACACATCCTTTCATTATTATTTTTTTAAACAGCTCCTACCGCTTTTACTTTGGAGCCTTTTCATCTGCTCTTGCCAGAAGGGCTTCTGCCCAGATCTAAATATCCTGGATCTTCCCAGGGCCAGCTCCCTCTCTGCTCTCAAGTCCAGTTTTAGAATCAGTTTTTCAGGGCTGGAGAGATGGCTTAGCGGTTAAGCGCTTGCCTATGAAGCCTAAGGACCCCGGTTCGAGGCTTGGTTCCCCAGGTCCCACGTTAGCCAGATGCACAAGGGGGCGCACGCGTCTGGAGTTCGTTTGCAGTGGCTGGAAGCCCTGGCGCGCCCATTCTCTCTCTCTCTCTCCCTCTATCTGTCTTTCTCTCTATGTCTGTCGCTCTCAAATAAATAAATAAAAAATGAACAAAAAAAAATTTTAAAAAAAGAATCAGTTTTTCAGAAAGACTGTCTGCTGGCCCCACCTCTATGCCATTCTTTACAATTCTTCATTACGTTTGTGGTAGTTTGGACGGTGCATCTTACAGTCTTGTGATAGCTTGCCCCTAACGTCACCGCTGTGATCCTTTTCCATGCTGTATCAAGGCTGGGCTGTGTGATTAGCAGAAGAAATGAGTGGTGACATGTTACTTCTGAAGCAGGTTATAAAAGACGCTGTGTCTTTCTACTTGCTTTTCCTCTTTCTCTCCTCCACCCCTGTTGGATTCACTCTGGGAGAAACTAGAACCATATTGTGAGTAGACCCATGGAGAGTTTCACATGCTGAAGAATCAAAGACTCTGGCCAAGGGTCACTGAATGGGCCTGAAGGACGATCCTGCTAAGGCATCAAGATGACTCCAGCCCTAAGACCTCAGATTGCTGGACCATAGCTTTATGAGGAAACCTGAACCTCTAATGCCAGCTAAGCCCCTCCCATGTCCCTGGCCATCCAAAGAAGTGCCACAGAATAAACACTTGTTAGCTAAGACTGCTATGTTTTAGGATAATTAATACTTAGTCAAAGAATTTATGAATTTTTATATAATTTTATATATAATATGTACATTTTTGGCATTTTCAGTATAAATGATTAAAATGTCTATGATTTTTACCATCAATGAAACATTATTTTCTTACTGCACACTCTAAAAATAATTGTATCATCTCATATAATCTTATGAATATTAGTAAAATAACTTTTCACATTATAATGGGAAATCTGAGGCATCAAGATCTTAGGTGCTTTACTCACAGACACCTTCCCACTGTCATGGAGTTGGTATGCCAACTCGAGACTACCGATTTCTCCCTCTATATTCTTTCTCCTATACACATTGAACTCTTTTCAGTCACTCACAGATCTGCATAGGGTTTCCAGCACATTGGTGTCCTAAAGCAACTAGCTGCTTCTGCCTGCCCAACATGTGGCTTCTTACTAGCAGTGTAGAGAAAAGTGTCCAACATAGGACCGCAGAAGCATTCATTCCTCTTTAAAAGAAGAGTGAAAGTACATTACATGGATTTTTTTCACTCCTAAAAGGAAACAAAATATTACGAATCTATGGAACTCAATTTTAAATATATTGTCAAGTTTCAAACTCACTGAGGATTTTTTTAAAGTAGTTATATTCTTCACCCGCTAGAACTTGAATGAAAGAACATTCTTGAGTCTCTGGACTGGCGATTCTGGCCTGCTTGTCAGAGGCTCCTCCTCCCTCCTGCACAAGGAAGCCCTGCTGACGCAGGTGAGGAAGAATATATTTTTGGTCAAAACCAAGACCAAGGGATCTAGGAATGGGCTCACAACTAAGTTAGAACTTTTTTTTTTTTTTATGCCATTCTTAAGCCAACTAAAACCTAATTTCAAAGAATGAAAACTATTCCAAATACATATATTGAATTAATTTGATTTAGAAATCAAGTTTAAAAAATTTTAGTGTCACATTTTTCTAATAATTCCCACTATCATTTCTCATGCTCCTATAAGAGAAACCTGACCCAAGATAAAATTATTTTAATTAAATTAGAATCACAGATAGGCTTTAAAAGCAGTCTTGGATTTGTTGCCTCTGTCTCATCACATGTAAAATGGAGATCATCTGATTTCTATTTCATACAATTGTGACTGTGAGAAATAATTGTGATGAAATAAGTTGGTGAAGAAGTGCTTGACGTTGGTTTCTATATTACTCATGATTATGAATATTCTAGTTATTAATACTTCATTCTCAGGTTTTTCTATGATTTATTAATACCACAAATATCTGGAATTTTAAGTTTATTTTATGTATGTAAGATCTACTCAGGACATATACTTCTCCCAAGTTATTTTCTTCCTCAAAGAAAATCATTCCTATGTCTTAATTTACATCCTGAACTAAAACACTACTTAAGAAGGCTCTTGGAGAGAGTCCCGCATATGATTCCCAGTTACACCACTGCCTCCCTATGTCATTTTGCTCAAGTCATGTCTCTAATCTTCTGCCGCCAGAAAATTTTATGATCCCTGGCAATAGAGTGAGAAGTTGATGGTGATTACAGGAATGAAGAACTATCAAGTGATTTAGGTCCTTGCTTGAGAGGTACTGGGTAGAAAACTTGGTATTATTCTTACTCTGTGCCCTGAGGGTAGAAAAGAAGAAGGAAGCTAAGCATTCTTTGCCCAGATGTCTCCAATCAGGATTAAGTTCCCAGAGTCATTTTCAAGATAAAATCTAGATTGCTTTCTCTCACACACCTTGAGATAAGCAGGAATATCTATTAAACAATAAAAATGTTGGAGCTGGTTCCCTGATATGTACACTTGCCTGATAATCGTCCCTCTCCTTTTTCTTCCCAGCGATTTCCTTTTAGGAAAGGGACACATTCAGTTGTGCTAGGTGGCAGATAGGAGGTCACAGATAAACTGACAGATGACAGACTCAACAGTAAATCTGAAATAAATTGAGTTTCACCTTTAAGAAATCAATTTCGTTTCTGATAAAAGGAAACATTTCTGAGAAGTTTTGTATACATTTATTGATATATGACCTGGGCTATATACCTTGAGCAGAAATAATTTCACGTGACTATACCCAAGACAGTCCAAAAAGAAAAGTCAAGAGCTCTTCTGGATATTTTACCATCGTTGGCTTATACCCCAAATGGTTTAACTTAACTTAAAAGTTCTGCATTTTATAACTCTGTACTATCCTTTGTGCCATTTTGGTAAGTTCTAGCAACTACCTCAGTGTCAGTGGTTTAAAATTCTGAAGCTCTGACCCCAGGCTCTTCCACAAGCCCTGGGTCCATATTTTAACAACCTCACAAGGCATCTGTACTTGAATATATGACTGCACATCACAAACCTGATTGCTAAACACTCTATCTTGTCTCCATATTTCCATAACCCTTTGAATAATTCACTAGCATGGTCTTGATTCTTCTATAATCTAATGACTTGATTACATATCAATTATATTTTCTAGAATATGAGTTCCCATAGATGTAGAGATCTTTGGACAAATCTATACCTTCCTAGTTTTAGCACATACGAAGTCCTTGAGTAATGTGTATTGAAGCCATATCTGATTTGATAACTACTTTTACAATCCACATTAATAAGGATATAGCATTATCAAGCAAAAACAGAAACAGTTTGGTGGTCAGGGGATAAGACAGCCATTCTTCTGGGACTTTAACCTGATCATTGGAGTTGGAATCCAGTAAAAGAGACTCTAAGATGTCATCACTACTTTCACCACTTTTAAGCAGTTTCCTAAGAGGTGAGTTTGGCCAGTGTGAGAGGATTTCATCTTCAAAGCCTCAGAAAAACCTAATACTTCTTCCTTCTCAAGTGGGTCAAATATTGAGCAATCATAGATTGGAGCTCATGAAACTGTACTAATATGCACTAATATGAGTTTTGTCCCTCAAAGTCTCACTGAAGTAAAAAAAAAAAATTCTAGTATGTTGGGAAAACAAGGAAGTCACTTCTTAAAACTGTAACATTCAACTACCCACCATGCTAAGGTGTGTCTGCAGAACTGCCCAGAGGAAAAGGGCTTATTGTGATTGGAAAAAAAAAAATACCAATTCAGTATAACAGAATCTGCCACATTTCAAAAGGCAAGTAAGTTTAGGAGCATGATATTGAAAAGGTGCTATAAGTAGAGTGACCAATTCTGACCTTGATGTCTCTCACTGTAAGTCCAGCACTTAGAAAGATGAGGTAGGATTGTGGTGAGTCCAAATCCAGCCTTGGCTAAAGAGTGACTTTCACGTCAGTCTGGATTATGGTCATACCCTGCCTCAAAATAAAATAAGATAATAAAATGACGTAAATAACCATAAAATTTAACTTACAAATAGAAACATTTAAAAAATATTTTTGCCAGGCATGGTGGCACACGCCTTTAATCCCAGCACTTGGGAGGCAGAGGTAGGAGGATTGCCATGAGTTCAAGGCCACCCTGAGACTCCATAGTGAATTCCAGGTAGGCCTGGGCTACAGTGAGACCCTACCTCAAAAAACCAAAAAATACATTTATTCATTTATTTATTTTTTTTATTTTCACAATTTTTATTAACATTTTCCATAATTATAAAAAGTATCCCATGGTAATAACCCCACCACACTTTCCCCTTTGAAATTACATTCTTCATCATATTACCTCCCCATCTCAATCACTGTACTTACATATATACAATACCATTTATTTATTTATTTTCAAGGATGGAAAGGAGAAAGGAGAAAAAGGGCACACCAGGGCTCCTACACCTGCAAACAAATTCCAGATGCATATGCTACCACTTTGTACATCTTATTTTATGTGAGTACTGGGGAATTAAACCCAGGCTATCAGGCTTTGCAAGCTAGTGCCTTTAATCACTGAGCAATCTCTCCAATGCTTGTAATGCTTCTTTTTACTTCTTGATTTTTCAAGGTTGGGTCTCACTCTGGCCCAGGCTGACCTGGAATTCACTATGTAGTCTCACGTTGGCCTCAAACTCACGGCAATCCTACCTCTGCCTTCCGAGTGCTGGGATTAAAGGCATGCACCACCACGCCCGGCTTCCTTGTAATGCTTTTGAAATGAACACTAAAATAATTATAGTGAGGCAACAATACAATCAGGACATAAAACATCTAAACTATAGATGGAAAATGATGTTAAGGATAGTGGCATAACTCCATCCTTGTCCAAACCCTTGCTAAAAAGTAAACACAGGAAATTCTTTAATAAATTTAACCCCAATAACTCAGATTTTGAGCTAACTGGAGACTGTTCAGATGATTTTCATACCTAATTTGATGACTTCATCCTCTAACACATTATAATATTTGAGGATAGAGATGTGCTGGAATTTGACTTGTCTACATAAGTCCTCTCTATGCAGTTGTTCATTCAGACTTTCAGCAAACTGTTGTTGAGCATCGAATACAATTTGGGAACTAATTAGAGCTCTGGACAAAGCAATTGTAAAAAATGAGTGGCACATACCTTCCCTCAAAGAGTTGGCATGCTAATAGGTCAGACATATGAAACCAAATAATTACAATGTGATGTATTTAAGTGGCAAAGCATGTATTTCCCAAGAGGGCATGTTAAGATTCTTGAGAGTGCTGGCATCTCTTGTTACACAATGACATCTTATTTTGTGATGTAAAATCCAGGTAAGTTGTCTTTCTTCTTGCCTCATTTTTCTTACTAAGGTCTATTTGTATTTTAGTTCCTAACACATATTTAATTTTATAAAATTATGTGTACTTAAATATCTTTCATAGTTCAGATTGTTAACTAAAAAGAGCCCTCCTCTTTTCTCTCTTTCTTCTAACTTTAAATTACATGGTTCTCTGATTTGCCTTTTATTCCACAGGAGTAAATGTTTGCTTTACAGGAGTACTTATTAAGAAAATATGGCCATGTTAGCCAAATTCCAGGACACCACACAGGTTTGAGTGGGAAACCTGATGAACGAACAATCTGAAATTCCCCTTGGCTTCAGTGCTACTTAAATGGCTCTGTTGACAAGCAGTATTTTTTCTTTACCCCTTTAAACTTTTTATTGACAGCTTCCATAAGTACAGACGATAAACCATGACAATTCCCTCCCCCACTCCCATTTTCATCCTCTCAATTCCACCTTCCCTCGAATCGCCTCCCCCTTCCAATGAGTCTCTCTTTTGTTTTGATGTCATCATCTTTTCCTCTTATGATTAAGGCTTTATGTAGGTGGTGCGAGGCTCTGAGAGGTCATGAATATCAAGATCATTTTGTGCCTGGAAGATTGAATTATAAGCAGTCCTACCCTCCCTTTGGCTCTAACATTCTTTCAGCTACTTCTTCTGCAATGGACGCTGAGCCTCAGAGAATGTGATAGAGATTTTCAGTGCTGAACCCCCACTATCACCTCTTCTCAGCAGTGTGGTGATTTTTGAGTCAAACAGTGATCACCATACATCTGAAAAGAGAAGCATCTCTAACCAAAAGGGAGAATGGCATTAATATATGGGTGCAGGGCTGGACAGATGGCTTAGTGGTTAAGCAATTGCCTGTGAAGTCTGACTCAGGTTCCACTCCTTGGAACCCACATAAGCCAGATGCACAAGGCAACGTATGCACACAAAGTGGCCCATGGGTCTGGAGTTTGATTGCAGTGGCTAGAGTCTCTCTCTCTCTCTCTCTCTCTCTCTCTCTCTCTCTCTCTCTCTCTCTCTCTCCCTTCCCCCCCTCATTAAAAAAAATATATAGGTGTAAAATGTTTTCAAGTGCTTACAGGGCGCTTGGGTGGGCATAATATATGCATTTAGCCAGATACCACCAGGTGTTATTCCTCTAGGGCTCATGATCACCCCAGCCATAGGCTTTTGACTAGATTTTCAGTACCAGGCATGTATTCCCTCCCATGAAGCAGGCCTCCAATCCAATTAGAGAGTGGTTGGTTTCACCCATAAAAGACATGCCACTTTTGCACCAGTTGACACATTTGGCCTGGCTGGTTCATCATAAGGCTTGCAGCGTCCACAGCTGTTTACCACCATTGATAAGCTCACCCTCCCATGGGGCTCCACACAGCAGAGCCCTTTCAAGCTTTCTTACTGCTAGTCAGCAAGGAGGAGGTTTTCAGCTCAGTTCCAGCTTTATTTCTCAATGACCTGCAGCCCAAGCATGTGGACTCTTCACCCATACCTAGTTCTGGTGGGCAGCCAAAAGCCTAGACAATGGTCTATAATGTTTAGGGTGCATCAGGGACCTCCTTGGCCAACAACTCACTGGAAGGTATCTTTCCATCCCTGGACAGAAATTTTTCCTGGTAACAATCTGTGGCTTCTGGATGCACCTTTAGAGAAGTAGGTTTCCATATGGCTTATGCATAACATCTTAACTTTTTATTACCCCTCCTCCCACCCTTCCTTTACTCAATTTCTTCCCCTTCCCCTAACCCCACTTAAGCCATTCCATCCTAGTAATCTGCTCCTCTGCCAAACAATATTTTTATGAACTTCTCTCTCAAAGAATTTAGAATATTATCATGTAGACTACATAAGCTCTCTTTTGAGAATTAATACACATACTTCCATTTTATCTACCAGTTTTAGATGTAATTAATACCTCCAGCTTTTTCATTTCTTCAGTTATCTGAGATTGCAAGACATATGGCATACATTGGCTCACTGACCTGGCTTCATTTCCTTTTAGGTAAAGAAAGCTTTTGGGGAACTGAAAAGATGGCTCAGTGGATAAAGGTGCTTGCTTGCAAAACCTCATGGCTGGGATTTGATTCCCCAATACCCATGTAAAGCCGGACCCACAAAGCACACATATGTCTGGAATTTGTTTGCAGTGGCAGACAGCCTGGTGTGCCCATTTTCTCTCTCTCTCTCTTCCTCTCTCTCTCTCTCTCTCTTTCTCATTCTCTCTCACACACATACCACCTCAAAAATAATCAATAAAACACTTTTATAAAAAAATAAGAAGGTGCTAGGGAGATGGCATAGCAGTTAAGGTTCTTGCCCACAAAGCCTAATGACCCAAGAGTGACTCCCCAGTGCCCACATAAAGCCAGATGCACAAAGTGGTGCATGCATTTGAAATTCATTTGTAGCAGCTAGAGGCTCTGGCACACCCATTTTCTCTTTCTCTTTCTCTCTCTCTCCCTCTCTCTCTCTCTCTCTTTCTCTCTTCTGGGCATGGTAGGACATGCCTTTAATCCTAGCACTCAGGAGTAGGAAGGTCACTGTGAGTAAAAGGAAGATCACTGTGATTTCAAGGCCAGCCTGAGATTACATACTGAATTCCAGGTCAGCCTGTGACTAGAGTGAGACAGACACTATCTTTAAAAAAAAAAAAAAATAGAGCCTGTTTTCCACACACAAAGTGGCTTTGATATTCATGGCCTCACAGTAGCTGATACTACCTACACAAGACCTGCATAATAAGAAAAAGGAATGATGATATCAAAATAGAAGTGACTAGTTGGAAAAAAAAGATTCAATAGAGCAGGGACTCAGGAAGGGAAAAAGGAAGGGTGTGTGAGGGGATTATGATCATGGTATATTGTCTATATTTATGAAATATTACAATTAAAATGTTGAAAATGTAAGAAAGAAAGAAACCCAAAGCACTCAATGTGTCTCTAATGCTTTCAACAAGTTTGTGTAAAATACAGATTAAGCTTAGAAAAAATACTGATAAAGAGAAAGAAAATAATAAAATACAAACCAAACTGTCCTTCTTCAAAAGGTCATTGTAAGAGACAAACCTTAATGACCAAAAACTAGAAAAGACATAAACCTTATTAGAAATAAAAAGACAGGCCAGGTGTAGTGGTACATGCCTTTAATCCCAGCACTTGGGAGGCAGAGGAATGAAGATCACCATGAGTTCAAGGCCACCCTGAGACTACAGTCAGCCTGGGCTGGAGTGCAACCCTACCTCAAAAAAACAAAAAAAGGAAAGAAAAAGAAATAAAAAGAGAGACTATATATGAAATCTCAAATGTAATATGAATGGGAAATTGTCTAGGGAGGTATTAATCATCAATTTGTTGTTTTTCTTTTTTTCTTGAGGAAGAATATTGTTACATATGCTTGGCTGGCCAAAGACTTGCTATGTGGCCATGACTGGCCATCTCAAATTGCCTCAGCCTGAGTGCTAGATTATAGGACCATGCCAGTATTCCCAGTTTTAAATTATCAAAGTCATGTCAAGCAAAGTTAGAAAACTTGAAATCAATTCCTATAGAAGAAAACACTTACTGAACAAACTAACTTTATACCTAATGCAAAGCCTTCATATACAAATTTTTTTTTTTTATTAAGTAGAAGCATTGTATGGACACATCATGTGTTGGTACCATCCCTACCCCCACTTCACTAAGGGCCCACCTTAGTGGGATTTCTGGTATTCAGCATGTAGTTGTAGAATATGAGTTGTGACAGCAGCCGTCTGTCCCTGGGGGAGGGCCATGTCTGGATATTCCTTCCCACCCTGTGGCTCTTACAATTCTTTCTGCCCCCTTTTCCACAAACTTCCCTGGGCCTTGGTGGATGTGCTTTTAGTTCTACTTTAGTTCTGGGTTCTGGATTTCTGCTTTGGTGTATTTTGAGTATGCTCAGCATCTGTCTGCATCACCCTGGCCCAGGTTGCCTGAAAGGAGCACCCTTGCTCATATCAGCAATTCCTCTGTGGTTTCACCTGAGCCTCGGCTGCTGCATGGGGGGTGGTTCATTGCTTGTCAGGGAGTCAGCTATCTATACTTCTCTTGTAAATAGATTATGACTCTCCTCTGTTCTCACTGTGTTCTGAAAATAAAAAAAATCAGATTCTCCAACAGAGACCAAGATCAGGATAGGATAAAGTGGATAAGTATTGTTAATTGAGAGATTTTGATGGGGGTAGACCCACTTTTAGATGAAGGCTAGTGGGAGCTTCTCACTGGAGTACAAGGTCGGTTGCCCACTCAGGCACTACAGTGTGCCGCTGTTGCACAGGTGTGTACATCTTATCAGGTTGGGTGTGTTTTCATATAGCAGAGTCCCTGCTTGCTCATGACATTGTGGCTCATTTTCCCCCAGCAGCTCATGCAGGGCTTTCCAGCACTATACAGGCTACGCATCTGGGGACTGGCTTCCTTTCAGATTCAGCTGCATCTCTCAACGTTCTTCAACAGCAGCACACAGTGCCTTCAGCAATAAGGGTCTTCCCTTTCTCCTCAGGTGGGGACTCAAGTGTTCTGACAGAAGCTTGTCTTGTTTTGGGGACCTTGTAGGGCTCTCCGACCAACAGCTTAACATGGATTGTAACCAATATCTGGCAGTAGGAGTGGCACACCAAAGCCACATGTCTTAGGGTTAGGCTTCAGTCTACCCTCTCTAGCACCTTGTTTTATTGTTATTTTTTTAACCAGATGATCCCTTCATGCTTCTCTCGAGGGTTATATCTTTAGCCTGCTATCTAGGAAGAAGGTTTCTATGGTACCAGTTCATTCTGGATTTGGCTTTGTGTATATCTACCCCCCTCTTATTCCCCATACCCCAAACCCATTTTATTATTTGTCCCTTGATTTGCATCTCTTGCTATACCTGCAACTCAAGGTGTTCCAGGTTAGGAACCGCAGATGAGGGAGTACATGTGGCATTTCTCTTCCTGAGTTTGTGTGAGTTTGCTTAGTATAATCTTCCCCAAGTCCATCCATTTTCCTACAAATTTCATTGTATCATTTTTCCTTACTGCTGAGTAGAATTCCATTGCGTATATGTACCACATCTTCATTACCCAGTCACCAAACAATGGGCACCTGGTTCAATTCTAGTTCTTAGCTATTGTGAGTTGAGCAGCTATAAACATGGTTGAGCAAATATCTCTACAGTGAAGAGTGAAGCCTGTAGGGTAGATGCCCAACACAGGACTGGCTAGAACAGTTGGTAGCTCTATTTTCACCTTTTTCAGGAGTCTTCATATTGGTTTCCATGGTGGTTGCACAAGTTTGCACTCCCACCAGCAGTGAATGAGGGTTCCTATTTGCACACAGCCTCACCAACAATTACTGTTAGTTGATTTTTTTTTTAATGATTGCCATCCTTAATGGTGTAAGATGGAATTCCATACTTGTTTTAATTTGCATTTCCCTGGTGGTTAAGGATGTTGAACATGTTCTTAAGTTAGTATTAGTCATTTGAATTTCTTCCATTGAGAATTCCCTATTCAGTTTTCTACCCCATTTTCTGATTGTATTGTTTGATATTTTATTGCTTAGTTTTTTTTTTAATTTGTTGTTGTTGTTGTTCATTCTTTATTTATTTATTTGAGAGTGACAGACATAGGGAGAAAGACAGATAGAGGGAGAGAGAGAGAATGGGCGCACCAAGGCTTCCAGCCTCTGCAAACGAACTCCAGACACGTGCACCCCCTTGTGCATCTGGCTAATGTGGGACCTGGGGAAGTGAGCCTCGAACCGGGGTCCTTAGGCTTCACAGGCAAGCGCTTAACTGCTAAGCCATCTCTCCAGCCCTTATTGCTTAGTTTCTTGGGTTCTTTGTAGATCTTAAATTTTAGGCCTCTGTCAGTGGTATGGCTGATAAAGATTTTCTCCCATTCTGTGGATAGTCTGTTGACTCTGTTTATGCTATGTTTGTGGGTACAAGATATCCCACTGGTTGAACTATTGTTTAATTTCTTGGGCTACTAGGGTGTTATTCAGGAAGTCTTTCCCCACTCCTATGTTAAGGAGAGGAACCCCCTCTTGTCTACAGATTGGTGATGGTATTCCATAGCCACTGTGTCCTTTTTGTATATTACATTACTATTTAGTTGCTTGAAGAATCACTTTCCTTTCCTTAGTAGTTGTACAAGTTTGCACCCCCACCAACAGTGGATGAGGGTTCCTGTTTCCTCGCATCCTCACTAACATTTACCATTCAATATATATATATATATATATATATTTGTAATGATTGCTATCCTGACTGGAGTAAGGTAGAATCTCATAGTTGTTTTAATTTTCATTTACCTTATGGTTAGGGATGTTGAGCATCTTCTTAGCTGAGTTTAGCCATTTGTATTTCTTCCCTTGAAAATTCCCTATTCAGCTCTATGCCCCATTTTTTGAGTGGATTGTTTGATTTTCTATTGCTTAGCTTTTGAAGTTCTTTGTAGATATTAGATATTAGGCTTCTATCGGTGGTATATAGAATGGCATATACAAATTTTACAAAGCAATTAATAAACTCTGTGTTACAAACTGTGCCTGGACACATGATAAAAAAGATAGAAAGCTTCTTCACTTTATTTAAGACAAGTATCATCCTGATATAAAAATGAAGTGAAGGCTGGAGAGATAGATTGTTAAGGCTCTTGCCTGCAAAGCCAAAGGACCTAGGTAATAATCCTTAGGAACCATGAACACCATATGCATCTGGAATTCACTTACAGTGGCTGGAAGCTCTGGAGCACCCATTCTCTCTCTCTCTCTCTCTCCCTCTCTCTCTCTCTCTCTCTCTCTCTCTCTCTCTCTCCCTCCCTCTATCTCTATCTTTCTCTCTCTCTTATTTTTTTTTTTGAAAGAGAGACAGAATGGGCCACTGTGAACGAACTTCAGGTGTATGCACCCCTTGTGCACACGTGCAACATTGCACATTTTGGTTATTGTGTGTCTGGCTATGTGGGACCTGGGGATTTGAACATGTGTTCTTGAACTTCACAAGCAAGCACCTCAACTGCTAAGCCATCTCTTGAATCTCTGCCTCTCTCTCTCTCTTTTTCTCTATTTGCCACTTTCTCTCTCTCTTAAATAAATAAATACAAATATAAAACAAGTGACTATAGTACAAAACAGAAAACTACCAGTGATTCTCCCTTTTAAACAAAAATGCAAACTCTTTAACAAAACAGTATGAGCTCCAAATCATCAGTGTATAAGACATATTACTCAGATTGCTTGCCTAGCTGCCTTCCTTTCTTATAGGGGAATGCATCTATGCTATTGTTGCTGCTGCTGACATCAGATTCCAGCCTGTTTGGCCTTCCAACAGGAACTAACGACCAGTGGCTCTCCATGAAATCTCTAGGCTTTCAGCACCAAATTGGGACTACTGAAGCTGACCCAGCTTTGTGTGATGACCAGCCTAGCCACCAGGCTCTCAGCTTCTCAAGCACACTGATGGCTATTGTTAACTATCCAGTCCTTATCATGTAAGCCAATCTAATAAATGCCTTTGTGATATAAAAATGTATTATTCACCAAAACCAGTGGGAGTTTATGCATTAATACAAATATGGCCTCATGGTCATTTCAATACATATTGATATAAGCAAAATGGAGAAGAAAATTCATATAGACCTTGAACCAAGACCCCATCTAGGCAACAGGGATATAGTAGTGAATAAAACAGATGAAATCTTGCCTTCACAGAGCTTACATTCTTGCATAGAATAGCATAGAATGTGACCAGTGTTAACAAGAGGCGTGTAGAAAAACTAAACAGGAAGACATATAGGAAGGAGAAGGCATTATGACACTTTTAATGAGGTATTCAGGGAAGGGATTATCAAAAGTTGTCAAATGAGCCAAGCCTTTAAAGAGATGAAAGAGTGAGAGGCAGTAAGAATAAGTAAGCATACACCAAATCTCTGCTGAGAAGAAAACAGATCGTGTAGGGACTCAGAAGATACTATATGAACTTAGCTTTTGCTCTAAATGACCTGAGAATATTCTAGAATGATATGGGCAGATCCACAATATAAATGTAAATTATTTTTGTGTTTTGTTTATTTATTTGTTTGATTGTTTGTGGTAAGTTCTGTGTAGCCTAAGGTGGCCTCAAACTCTTTGTGTAGGCCTCAAACTCATTATGATCCTCCTGTCCTAGCCTTTCAAGTGCTAGGATTAGAAGCATATGTCATCCCACTCAACTATAAATAATTTTTCTGGTCATGGTATTGAAAGTATATGATTAATACAGGGTTAGAGAAAGCAATTGAGACACTAATACAATAATTCTCCAAGACACTGGTGACAATTTGAGTCAGCATGGAAATGGGAAAAACTATGGAGATGGTGATATGCTTCTGCACATATCTGGAAGGCAGAGTCAAGGACCAGTTCTCACAAATTGGAGATGAGACTTGAGAGAGATTCTAGAGAATGACACCAAGGCCTTTCAACAAGAAGATTTAGAAGCATAAAGACATCGTTCATCCACTAGGATAAGGAAACTGAAGGAGCATGATAGATGATGGAGAGACTAACTAATGAGCTATGTGTATCACAACCAAACATTCAAGGCAGCCTCACAAGTTTAGAAGAAAGGAAGGAAGGAAGGAAAGAAGGAAGGAAGGAAGAAAGAAAAAAGGGGGCTGGAGAGATGGCTTAGCAGTTAAGGTGTTTGCTTGTAAGGCCTAAGGACCCAGATTCAATTCTCCAGTACCTACATAAACCAGATGCACAAGGGGATGCGTGCATCTGGAGTTTGTTTGTAGTGGCTAAAGGCCCTGGCAGCTCATTCTCTCTCTCTCGAATATATATTAAATAATATCCTCAATTGTAGTTATGCTTTCAACATTGCTCTAAATCTCCTAATAAATGTAAAAAGATAAAGGTATACATGTATATGTGTGTTCATGTGTTTGTGTGTGGGTATGTGTGCAATATAAAAGTTGGAAATAAATATGTAATTTACATTATTTTAAGTTATTTTAGCTGTCTCTCTGAAAATTAAAACTGGTTGTGACTAAGGTTAGGAAAATTCAGTAAGGTAAATGGGCATAAGATCAATATGCAAATACATAGACTCCTTATACTTTAACAATAATCAATTGTAATATTGAACTGAAAAAGATACTATCTGCAGTAGTAACAAAAACTATAAAATAGCCCAAAACTGGGCTGGAGAGATGGCTCAGACATAGGTTAAAGTTGTTTGCTTCCAAGGCCTGACAGCCTGGGTTTGATGGTTCAAGTACCCATGTAAAGCCAGGGGTGTATGCATATGGAGTTCAGCTGTAGTGGCAAGAAGCCCTGGCATGCCCATTTCACTTTTTCTCTCTCTCTTCTCCCTCTCTGTCATTGCAATGAAAATTTAAAAAAAAATTATTTAATAAAAAGGAAATGGGCTGGAGAGATGGCTTAGTGTTAAAGGCCTATGAAGCCTAAGGACCCAGGTTCCATTCCTTGGAACTCACAAGATGGCGCATGCCTCTGGAATTTGTTTGTAGTGGCTAAAGGCCTTGGTGACCGATTCTCTCTCTCTCTCTCTTTTTTTCATAAATAAATAAGTAAATGAATAATCAAACAATTTTTGAAAAATAAGTAAATAACCAAGAATTATCTAACAATATGAAGCAAAGCCTATAGGAGTAAAACTATATACTAAAAACTGTGAAAGATTGGGCTGGGAATATAACCCAGGGGTACAGTGCTTGCCTAGTATGTGTGAGACCTAGGTTCAATTCCCAGTAAAAAAAAAAGGAAAATTTGATATCCCTAAAATATCAGTTACTTTCCAGATGGGATCTATAAGGTCAATGAAGTTTCCATTAAAATATTAATAGATTATGTTTCTGAAATGTGGCAAAATACTTTTAAACTTTACCTATAAAAGAAAATATGTAAGAGGAGGTGGAAAATTTTGTAGAAGGAGAAAAATAGCTGAGGAAATAGTACCTTACCAGCTAAGTAAATGATTATTTGAACCATGATATGCTGGCTCAAAGATGGACAAGTGGATCAATGAAAGAAACTGTAGCCAAAAATACACATATGAGCATGAGAATTTAACATATGATGAGTAACTTTAAATCATTGAGAAAAATAAGGATGATTCAAAAGAATGATGTGAGGATAATTAGATATTCACAGAGGAAAAATCTTTCCCTGATGATAACACAAAAGCAAATTTCAAAGCCTGGTGGTGTTATTCAATTTCAGCCTAATATCATTGAAAATTACTTGTACTAAGTTATAATTAGTTAAAATCAACTAAAACTTTAGTTTTCATTTTTGCTAGTGATCTTATAGTTTTTGTTACCAACTGGATAGGGTTAAGAATCACCTAGAAGACACACGTCTGCATGTGTATATGAGGTTCAGCTATGCATCGGTGGTATAGTGTTGAGCACAGCTGCCTTCCAGAGAGGTTCAGCTAAGGAGGAAAGACCCACCCCGAATGTGGGAAGCACCATCCCATGGGCTAAACAAAAAAGGAAAAGAAGAGAAACCAAAGTGAGCACCAGCATTCATCTCTCTGCTTCCTGATTACAGTGTCGTGTAACCAGCTGCCTCACACTCTTTCTGCCACAGTTAGAGTTGCTCTCACTACCATGCCTTCCCCACAATGATGTTCTGTGTCCTCTAAATGTTAGCATTCCTGCTCTAAGGTGCTTTTGTCATAGCAACAGAGCTAACATGCTAACCGTATTTGAAGTGCACTGTGCCAATTGTGACTGATACCACCGTAGTGATAAAAGGAGATACAAAGTATTTCTATCACTTGCAGAAAGCTCTGTTGGCATTGAAATATTTTTAGTATTATAGTTGTTAAAAAAAAATAATAAAACAGCCGGGTGTGGTGGCACACGCCTTTAATCCCAGCTCTTGGGAGGCAGAGGTAGGAGGATTGCCATGAGTTCGAGACCATCCTGAGACTACATAGTTAATTCCAGGTCAGCCTGGGCAAGAGTGAGACCCTACCTCAAAAAACCAATAAGAAGGGCTGGAGAGATGGCTTAGCGGTTAAGCACTTGCCTGTGAAGCCTAAGGACCCCGGTTCGAGGCTCGGTTCCCCAGGTCCCACGTTAGCCAGATGCACAAGGGGGCGCATGCATCTGGAGTTAGCTTGCAGAAGCTGGAAGCCCTGGCTCACCCATTCTCTCTCTCTCTCCCTCTATCTGTCTTTCTCTCTGTGTCTGTCACTCTCAAATAAATTTAAAATAATAATAATAATAATAATAATAAACCAGAAATATTTCTCACCTTGTAATAGGGCAGATGTTTCTAAAATACAATCCAACTTAGAAGTCACAGAGGTAAGATTGTTAATTTGACAAGCAATCTAAACTACTGTTTGTCAGAAAATTAAGGGATGACAGAATGAAGATATGTGTGACATGAACAACAGAAAAAGAAATTAAGCAAATGATCAATAGCAACCATGTGTGATGGTGCACACCTTTAACCCCAGCACTTGGGAGGCTGAGGTAGGAGGATCATGGTGAGCTCTAGACCAACCTAAGACTGCATAGTGAATTCCAGGTCAGCCTGGGCTAGGGCAAGACCTTACCTTGAAGAACCAAAAATCTCTCCTTGGCTATTTGACCAGCCTATTTTACAACAGTCAATTGAACTTTGGAAGTTAAGATTCCTATTGTTAATTCATCCGCTCCAGAGTCATAGAAACTAGACTTCTCCCAAATCCTGCCCATTTACAAATATCTTTCTACCACAGATTTATTGTTATCTATCAAAAAGTATGTTTTCTAATTTTCAGCCCAAGTTTCAAAGTTTCCAGTTACATGTTTTCCAAACATCACTTTTATAATATGACAATATGGATATTTTTAAATACCACTATTTTTCTTCATAATTAAATTAGGAAATGACTTAATGACATTAATCATAAAATTTGTTAACAGGGACTAGGGAGGTGACTCAGCTATGAAAGGCACTTACTTGCAAAGCCTGACAGCCCACGTTCAAGTCCCCAGCCACCTATGTAAAGCCAGATGGACGTTAGTTTGTGGCTGCACTAGACCCTGGCATACACACACACACACACACACACACACACACACACACACACACACAATTTAATCTGTTAATATTTGTGTCTTTGGAACAATAGAAATACATTAATAATTTAAAGACTGCATCATGGAAATTTAAAAAACACATAACAGTCTGTCAACACTGCAATTATTTAATGTTTATTAGATATAGACATTCGTGTATCCAATGCAATGTGGTTAATGTTACTCCCCACCCCTTTAGAGTTCATAAAAAAATGAATGTACTGGAAGACACTAAATCATGCATTTAAAATGCCTTAAATGGTGGGTTTTATGCCATGTGAACTGTTCCCTCAACTTAAAAAAAAGATTACTTCATTATCAGCTTAATCTTTGCCAATCAGCTAACGATGCTGAGGACAAATCATCTCACCCTAATCTCTGGCTTTTGAGCGAGAGGCGGTCGGTCCCTTTGTAGTAGCAGCTCTGGCACATCAGCCTAATTCCTGGGACTTCCATTATTATTCCATAATTATGCAGCATGCATTCTTCCCACAAACTCCGTATTTGCGATACACAGTACTGGGAGACAAACATTTTTCATTCCTGATGGCAAAGCCGCTGTCCTAATCTGCCATTCAGGTTAAGATCTGATAATAATGGTGACTTTACCTCCAGAGAAATCCTGCAGGCAAACATGTCATGAGTGGCCCAGTTTGACTGAGAACAGATCCACGCAACTGGTCACAAAGGGTAAACACTTCAGACATTTAACCCGGCCCTGCAGTACTAAATGGAAGGGGATGGTCATCTGGATTATGGATCACCTAATTGACATGTCAGAAACATGCATTTTATTGACAGAAGGTGATTGTAGGGGAGAGTCATTTTTCATGTACATTGCCAGATATCTGGCCTCCCTCTCTTTGTATTCATAGTCCACATGAGGTAGGAGGTGGGGGTGAGGAAAGAAGTAATCCTCTCCAACAACCTAGTATCATATGATGCATGAGTTTACATTTTGCTTTGTTTTGGGTTTCAGCAGCTCTCTAGAATTTTGTAATTGTTCACAGTTTCCAAGCAGATCTCAAATGTTTATGAGAGATCGTTAACATTCTCCATATAGCTTGTAAGTAGTTGTATGAAGAAGTAGTCCCTTGTCTATCTCTCAGCTGGACATTTCACTGGTTAATACCAAAGTGGTATTGGAAACACATATGCTCATCACTACCACCGCAAGCACCCACAGACCCCTGACATGCACATGCACACATACTTCTCTACCACAGTGGGACAAAACTGAATACGTGACAGCCTAATGGTTAAGGTCCTTGAGGCATCATTTCTTGGTCTTTTGGCTATGATCAAGTGAAGATTCTTGATGTTAGGAGTCGGCTATTACCTATCTTCACAGCTTCTCTAAACCCCACTCTATCCCAATTCGATCTAAAACAATTGCTTGCGCATAATAGGTTCTCAATAATATTATTTTAGTTTGCTAATTTAATTTTCATTAGCTGGTACATTGACTCAAAAAAATTATCAAGAGACCTCATGGCAAAATTAATCTTTTTTTTTTTTTTTTTTTGAAGTAAGGTCTTACTTTAGCCCAGGCTGATGTGGAATTCACCAAGTAGTCCCAAGCTGACCTCAAACTCACAGCCCTCTTCCTACTTCAGCCTCCTGAGTGCTGGGATTAAAGACGTTCACCATCATGTCTGGCCATATTAATTATTTTAATTTGAAAATATTTCATTTCAATTTTAGCGTATGTATAAGTACTTGTAGAAGTAAATGTAACAGAATTCTCTTTGGTGATTAGGTTTCCAAACCAGCTCCCTGATCTCTAAGAAATATGTCTTATTCTCAACAGCACATGGATGTAGTGCCCAACATTTACTCCCCTTCCTAGGAAGATAATGGCTTTGACTTACCTCACTTCTTCATTACTGAGATCGTAGACTGTGTTCCCTTTTACCTTGCTGAAATAAAAATTATTCTTGGTATTCTTATGAGTAAATCAGAGTCGAAGCTGACACCTCAGAGCTGACAAGTGGTTGCTAACATAGAAAGATGAGAAGCCCGAATAACAACCATGTATTGTCTATGTAGAAATTAGGGATAAATATTATATTAGAAGGAGAAAACCACCATTAGTTTTGAAATGCTAAGGTGGTCAGTATGGTGTTCATACTCATAACAAATTGATTTTCCTTTTATTTCTTTTGTAATTTATGAAAATTATTGGACCATAACCTTGACTCACTCTATCCAAGTGCTTACACCCCAAATGAATATGCTTGGCTGGGTGAGTGTGTGTGTGTGTAACAGGCATGGCAAATAATATCTCCAGGGATGTTTGTCTGACATCCTCCAACCCTGCTTTCCTCTTAAAAAAAAAAAAAAAAAAGATTTAAAATAAATAGTTCTCTTAAAATAGATCCCTTTAAGCTGGGCATGGTGGCTCTTGCCTTTAATCCTATTACTCAGGAGGCCAAGGTAGGAGGATCACTGTGTTCAAGACCAGCCACAGAGTATACAGTGAATTCCAGGTCAGCCTGGGGTAGAATAAGACCCTACCTTGAAAAATCCAAAACAAACAATAAAAAAAGATCCTTTAAAAAAATAAATCCATCTTCAGCTCATCAAGGGGAAATAAAATAGCAGAATCATTGAGATATAAAAATCCATTAAGAAATCAGAGCAAAACACAATTTAAGTATCTTGCACAATCAATACTGAGTGATGTTTGGTTTCTGTGACTTGTACTCAGAGTACTTCAAATGTTTTTAATGCCCCAGGAATTTGTCATTAACTTCAAGAGTGAGTTCGAAGCTCTGGGAAGAAGCCAGAGGAAGACTCAAGTCAGTCCAGTCCACGTTCCCAAATTACCAAGTTCCTTTCTAAAAGGAACTTTGGGAAGGCAGTGACAGGGCAGAGTCTACTAAAGATTTCATCATTTCTGCTAAGAGACGACATCTCAAATTTATTTGTTTCTCCCGTGCTTAGTTTAGTTTGAAGGACTCGTATAAGCTCAATAAAAACTTAGTATTAAGGATTTAGAGAGTGGAAAGAATGTGGGAGGTTTCTCACCATCAGGAACAGTGGACACATATTATCTCAGACTGGGGTAAGGAAAATCCTCTGGGAACAGCTGTGCCTTGGAATGCCAACTCTGTTCTCTTGAAATTCATCTTCCTTTTGGGGTAGAGTTTCTTCCTCATGGAATTATGAAGCTGTAGTTGTAGCTTTCCTTGCTGTAGGACTGTTCTGTGCATGGATGGATGCAAGACCCAGCAACCTACTTCCTTCAAACAGCACCACAGTACTTCAAGCGTATCCACTATACCTGTAGATCTCACTGTGGCCACCACAGATGTCTCCACATGTTGCCAAATGTCTTGGGAGGAAAAATATTGCTCAGATGGAAGCACTAGTTTAGGTCTCATCTTGATTATCTGTGCCTTCAGAAGAACATGCCTTTGAACTGGCCCAAGTGTTCCCAAAATACTTTACTTTTAGGTGTTTAGCAGTTACCTTTCCTTTGTAAGGGCAATATACAGAAAGGGCTTATCTCAGCTTACAGTTTCAAGGATTGCATCATAGTCGGGAAAGCATGGCAAGAGCAGATATCACATCTCTGCATCAGTAGACAGAGTGAGCTTGTTAGCACTGACAAATGGACTGGATTACAAAATTCCAAGGCCCGCCCCCCAGTGACACACCTCCATTAGCAAGGCTCCACCTCCCAAAGGTTCCTTTACTTTCCCAGGACTCAGTACTGAAACACCTGAAGCTATGGGGAGCATTTTACATAAACCACCACTGGAATATAGTAAAAGGAAAATAGATTAATAGAAGTCCATGAATCTATGTAATCTAGCTTCTAAGTATGTTAGTCAAGATTTTTTGTCACTATGACAAAATAAGAAATCAACTTAAGAGACTTATTTTGGCTCATAGTTTCAGACATTTCAGTCTATGGTCACTTGGATCCATTGCTTCTGGGTCCATGGCAGGGAGTGTATAGCGAGCAAACCTGCTCATTAATGGTAGGCATGAAGCAGGGAGATACAGAGAGAGGCCAAGGACACAATACCCCTTCAAAAGCATGCCACCAGCTACCTGGTTCCTTCAATCAGTTCTATCTTCAGAGTTTCTCTCATCTCCCAATATTATTTATGAATCCATTAATGGATTAATCCACTAATTGGGTCAGAGCACTTGTGATTCAATCACATCCCCCAAAGCCTTGCCTCTAAACATTGCATTGGGGATCAAGTCTTCAACACATGAGCTGTTAGGGGAGATTTCATAACCAAATCATAACAAGCTACAGCTAACAGCAGCTCAGGGTAACAAGTGATATTTTGAGATCTTTTCCCAGCTCTTAGCTTGCTATCTCTTGGTGCATGTCTCCTGTCAATCCTCGATGATCTTCCCAGGTGCACAGAACCCTTAGACTCAACCAAAATTCTTTTCTCTAGTCTACATTCCCAGGTCTTCTATCTCAACTCCTATTTCCCATCTGAGAATATTACTCTTCCTCCATATAAATAAAACAAGAACAATCTCACCAGGATAACCATAACTTAATATGATAAAGTAGCCATGGCTTTCAATCAGTGAAAGGAATAGAACTATAGCATCAAGAGAATGGTTTCCTTAAACGAAGTCACATATTATACCCTAAACCAGTTAAAAGTCATATATGCAGTCACATAATATTTCCAAGGACATCCGTCTATATGCTTAATACTATGAGATCTTTGAGAACTGTCATGGAGGACATGGTGGTGAAGGGAATGAGGAGAATCCAGGCTGGGATGCTCAGCTGGCTGTCGCCCACACTACACATCAGCATTGTCATGCTGTGATGGACATGCTGGGCGACCAGAGACGAGAATTTCTGCTGTAGAGTCTTCCATTTGTTTCTCATCACAGAGACATGCAATTTCCTGCATTCACTGCCCCTGGGGTGTTTTCTGCAAAAAGAAAACATTACTTTCAGCGTATCTGACCTAAATTAGTCTCATAAGTTCTCTATGTTCTCTAAGGCCAAGGGAGAAAAAGTCATGGAACAAAATATAAAATTAAGTAGAACCATCAAACGCTGTTTTGGGGAGAACTTCTCTGAAAGAACAGTTCCACTTGGCTGAATGCAGACATCTAAACAGAAGCCAATGCACTCCCTCCATGCAGAACCAATTCTAACAGGTGTCTGAATGAATTCATGAAGAGTTTTGTAGTCATGCTAATGTTTTTCTGCCTTCGAAAAATAGTTGGATATTCACTTGGGGATAAAGAGGTACATATTACAAATGATTGATTTAAAAAAGGAACAGAAGGTATATTTATGAGCTGGGGATGTGGTCCATGGCTGAACATTTGCCTAGCATGTATAGTGCTCTAGGTTTCAGCCTCAGAGGCACAAAACAAGTTCATTTTGATGGGTTAATGTTTTTTAATGGAGTTTCTTAAGAAAAGCTCTATTTTTTTTTCAAAATTTTTGTGCACATGTGTATTTTCATGTATGTGGAGGCCAGAAGTCAACCTCAAGTGTTGTGAATTCCTCAGGCAGCCATCTAACACTTTTTTTTTTAATTTTTTATTTATTTATTTGAAAGCGACAGACACAGAGAGAGAAAGACAGATAGAGGGAGAGAGAGAGAATGGGCGCGCCAGGGCTTCCAGCCTCTGCAAACAAACTCCAGACGCGTGCGCTCCCTTGTGCATCTGGCTAACGTGGGACCTGGGGAACCGAGCCTCGAACCGGGGTCCTTAGGCTTCACAGGCAAGCGCTTAACCGCTAAGCCATCTCTCCAGCCCCATCTAACACTTTTGAAACAGGATCCCTCACTGACCTGGACCTCAGCAAATAAGTTGGATTGGCTGTCCAGTGAGTCTCAAGGATCTGCCTGCAGTCTGCCTGCCACCCATACTGAGATTACAATTATACCACCATACCTGGCTTTTATATGCAGTTACTGGCAATTGAACTCAGGTCCTCCTGATTACAAGGTAAGTAGTTTACCAGCTGAGCTATCAGTCCCATATTCTTTTAGTAAGTGTATTTATTTCACAACATCAACTTGAACATTGCTCAAGACATAGCCATCAGCTATTAATTTGCTATTGCATTGGACAAATTTTTAACTTCTGATTGCAGTCCTCCCATTAATAAACAGATCTAGACGATTTCATATATGTTCTTTTATAAATTGAAAGTTCTCATAAGTATTTTTCAATAAAAAATGAGATGAGAATTTAGGCATGAAAATTCATTCCCAAAATATTTCCTGATACAAATTCTCTTTTCATTAGATCTGATCTTCACTGATCTGACAGTGCCCATCCTGCCAAACTTATCCCTTGGACCTCATCAGATTTGCTTGCTCCTACTTCCAATGCCCTGTCTGCCTAAAGTCTACTTATTTGTTAGGCCATGGTTCCAACATAATATCCTCCAGATGCATTATTCAATTTGTCTTAGCAGAATAGATTTTCCTTTCTGGGCTTCCTGCAGCACTGACTACACACATATATCATAGCACTTTGTGCCACACTTTAGAATAATCTGTTTAAGTTCATGAACATGTCTTTTTTTCTTTGTGAATGCAATGTCTAATTTAGTGACTACTAAGTAATAGACCATTGAAAATGTATCTGTTTAGTGAGTCTTGGGATGGGAAGATGGCTCAGCAATTAAAGGCCTCTGCTTGCAAAACCTGCGAACCCAGGTCCAATTCCCCAATCACCCACATAAAGCTGAACAGGCATTCATTTGCAGTGGCAACAGCCCCTGATATGCCTACATGCATGCAAACACACATACACACAAACATACACACACACACACACACATACATATATGAGACAGAGAGAGTAACTCTTGTTGAAAAATCGAGCATTATGTAAATAAGAACTGTAAAGAATGCATTAGTATTAATAAAGGCAATTCAGCTTGTTTAGATCTCCTAAACTAACAGAATAGGAGCAAGGGAAAATTTGAAATGTGAGTTCCCAAGAAATTTAATTTAAACAAAGTCACATGGCCAATGATAAAGTCCTTACAAGGGCCTATAAAGCTTCCATAGTCTAGCTGCATCCCTACCCTCTATCTCTGTGACTTCATCAACTGCTTATTTTTTGCCTCCCTCCCTTATTCCAGTCTACCTAGAAACATAGTCCCACTCCAGACTCAAGGCATTCAAGTCCAGTCTAGGCTTAGCCTAAGTTCCCTCGCTCTCACTGCCAGCAGCATGCCTTGGTCTTCAGTTCCTTTTGGTCTTTGCTCAAAAAGGATATTCTTAATTAGGTCATCCCTGAATACCCTATTTAAAGTTGCAATAGCCACCCTCACTTTACTCCCTATTCCCCTCTTCTCTGATTTTTCTCCAAACTTTATTACCATCCAACATAGTATATATTTTATTTGTCTTCCTTGTTGTTTTCCTACTGCCAGCAAAATAAAATCTCTAAATGTGTCATTTGTTTTACATAGAACTACTGGACCTATGCATAGAATGATATATGGAATGTAATAGGTACTTGTAAGCATTGAATTAATGGCTATGAAAATACCAGTCAATATGCATTACTTTTCCCAAATTATCAACATATTTCCTAATGATTTCTATGGCTGGCTGTGGTAGTTTGAATATATGGGCCTATAGATACAGGCTTACATTTTGAGTCTCCAGTGGGCAGAGCCCTACTGGGGAAGAGGTATTACTGGGGGGTGAATTTTGGTGTCCATTCCTAAGGTGTGTGTGGGGGCAGATCTGCATTCAAGCCCAAAGGTATGGAGAAAACAGTTTGAATTCTGGCAGTTCGTGCTTGCTGGTGGTGTTGACTGTTGAGCTATTTTTTCCTTCTTGGATCTATGAAAGGGAGCCAGCCTTTTCTACCATTGATAGTGTTTCCTTAGATTTTGTAAGCCTGAAATAAACCCCTTTCTCCCATACACTGTGACTGGTTGGATGTTTGTCTCAGCAACAAAACTGATTGCAACACTGGCCAAATATTGAACTTAGCACTTAAACATCAAACTATCTGCCTGACATCTCCCTAGCAAGTCTGAAATCAATGATTTGATCTCTCTCTCTCCTAGTCCATTTGGACTCATATAACAAAATACTAGGAAGCTTATAAAAACAGAATTTTATTTCTCACAATTTTGGAGGCTATGAAGTCCAAGATCAAGGCAATGGTACATTCAGAACATAGCAATGGCCTGTTTCCTAATTATAGGTGATGTCTTCTCACTATGTCCTTACACAGTAGAAAGGAGAAACAGGCTCACCCAAGTCTCTTTGGTGAGGGCACCAATCCCATCTGTAATGGATTCACCCTCAATCAAATCACTTCTCAAGGCATCAAATCAATTTTTTTCTTTTTTTGAGGCATGCCCACCAGAAAATGTTTTTGGTTTTTATATTTTGGTTTGTTTTTTGTTTATGTAAGAAAGTGAGAGAGTGAGGGCGGGGGAGGAGAGGGACAAAGAGAGAGAGAGAAAGAGAAGGAGAATTGATACATGCTAGGGCTTCCAGCCACTGCCTCTAGCCACTGCAATCAAACTCCAGATCCGCATTCCACCTTGTATACATGTGCAACCTTGCATGCTTGAGTCACCTCATGTGTCTGGCTTATGTGGGACCTGGAAAGTCCCAGGCAAGTGCCTTAATTGCTTAGCCATCTCTCCAGCCCAAGGCCCCAACTCTCTCTTTTTTTTTTTTTTTTCAATGAGGAAAGATTTATTTCAGCTCACATCTTAGAGGCACTGATCTGACGTTTCAGGGAGGGTGTGTTGTGACAGCTCACATCATGGTGGACTACAGAGCAGAAGGGAACACCAGTGCCCAGATGGCCTTCTCATGTTCAACCTGCCCCTCCACCTGCACCCAGGGGTGGGTGCCAAGCAGGTTAAGATGGGTCTTTCCCTTTCATTAATCCCCCAGAAACACTCTCTCAAATACACCCCAAGGTGTGCCTTGCCAGTCTCCTAGGTGATTCTAAACCCAGTCAAGTTGATAATGTAGATAAACCTGCTGGCTGGGAAACCAGAGGCTTCCTCTCCTCATCTGTGAAGAGGGGTGTTAGTAGTGTTGGGAAAAACAGCTGGCAACATCCCTGAGCTGGGTTTCCAGAGTTCACACCAAAGGGCCATCTGTGAAGACCCAGGATCTTCACAGTAGTGCCCAGGAACATATGGGTAACTAATAGATGGAGAGAGGGGTGGATGCTGTCTTTGGTCCCCATGCAGGGGTGATTGGATCTTCTCTCACAATCCACTCTCTTCATCTTCATTCTCTGACTTGGGGAGGGTATTTGCTTGTTTGTTTGTTTATGTTTTTCTTTTCAAATTTTTTATTAACAACTTCCATGATTATAAAAAAAATATCTCAGGATAATGCCCTCCCTCCCCCCACTTGCCCCTTTGAAACTCCACTCTCCATCATGTCCCCTCCCCTCTCAATCAGTCTTTCTTTTATTTTGATGTCATAATCTTTTCCTCCTATTATGATGGTCTTGTGTAGGTAGTGGCAGGCACTATAAGGTCATGGATATCCAGGCCATGTTGTGTCTAGGGGGAGCACGTTATAAGGAGTCTGACCCTTCCTTTGGCTCTTACATTCTTTCCACCACTTCTTCAACAATAGACCCTGAGCCTTGGAAGGTGTGATGGAGATATTTCAGTGCTGAGCACTCCTGTCACCTCTTTCCAGTACCATGATGCCTTCTGAGTATCCCAAGGTCACTTCCATCTGAAAAGAGAAGATTCTCTACCCAAAGTGAGAGTAGCATTAATATAAGGGTATGAACATTAATAGAAGTGCTTACTGGGCACTTTGATAAGCATAGTATATACATTTAGCCAGACAGCAGCAGATGTTACATCCCTAAGGCTCATTACTACCCCTGTTCTAAGTTTTCAGTATCAGGGATATATTCTCTCCCATGGAGTGGGCCTCCAGTCCAATTAGAGGGTAGTTGGTTTCCCCCATAACAGACATGCCACTATTGCACCCATTTGTTCATTTGGCCTGGCTGGCAAAATATAAGGCTTGCAATGTCTACTGTTGAGTATCTTCACTGGTTATTTCTCTCTCTCCCATTGAACTGCATGCAGAATGGCTTCTTCCATCTTTCTGTCAGCTGGTATACATGGAGGAGGTTATCAGCTCAGTTCCAGAAGGATTTCTCAGTGGTCTTGCAGCCCAAGTATGTGGAGTCTTCAGCAATAGGGTCTTACCATCTATTCCTGGTGAGAAACCAAGGGCCAAGGCCCCTACTCTTAATGCCATTACTTTAGGGCATATAATTTCAACATATGAATTTGGGAGTGGAGCACACAACCACTGAGATCATAACAAGTCCTCCAGCAAACTTACTCCTCCTTAGTCTCCCCTACACCATCCAGAAATCAATACCAGGCAGTGAGTGATTTGGGACAGAGATAATGTTGTGTGTTCCCAAACATATTTACTTTTCTTACTGAACATGCCAAACTATTATATTGCCATAACCTGGCATCATATGGTTATGTTATTGGAATGATGGTGAAAGTGTACACATCAGCCTGCTTCCTAGAATGCTGCACAGTCTTCCCTGCTATCTCTGTTCTTGATGATAGTAGAAGCTTTTTTATTTTAAGGGCATATAAAGACTTAACTGTGGGAAACAGACCTCCCTTACTCTTGTGCTGAGCCATACCAAGCTATTCAATGAGCCAAAAAAGTAGTTTTTGCAGGTGAAGTCACCGTGATTTAGAAAGACTTTCTTCTTACAAAAGTTGCCATCTTGTCTAATACATGATTTTATTACCTCTTTATTCCTCCCACATGCACTCTTGCTACGGTTTGGATTCTAAATATTTCCCAAAGACAGTGTATTAAATGTTCAGTCTTGTGAAGCAGTGAAGCAGTGAGGAAGTGATGCCTACCAGAAGAAAGTTAAGTCATTGGGCATGCCCTTGGTAGTGATGGTCAGATCAGATCCATTTCTTTCTCTCTTTCTCCTTCCTAGCTGCCAGTGAGCTGACCAGTTTTCTCTGCCATATGCACCCTACCACAATTCCCTATTTTGCCATGGGCCCAAAGTCATTAGATTCAAGTGACCATGAGCAGAAACCTCTAAAGTCATCAACCTTCTCCAGTCATGTTTTTTGTCTCAGAAGTTTTGTCACAGCAACAGAGCTTTAACCAACACAAATCCCTTATCCAAATTCTGATTCAATTACTTCTCTTTCATTCCTCTACCAGTATACTTCAAAAGTCGACCATACCTTGTTTGGATAAGTACACTAATCTCTTCATTTTCACTCTTGTACCCTCCAGTTTATTCTCCAAACAGCTGGACAGATTTCCACAGTTTCCAGGGCACTTATAATTAAATCCTCTGCTCTCACGGGCCTGTGCCTTGCCCCATGACTGTTTCTCCTCTCCATTCGCTGAACTCTAGCTTTCTTCCCCTTTGCTTTTCCACCTCAGCTTCTTGCAGGCCTTGCTCTTGCCTCCACTGAAAGTACACGTACAGTCTTCTAGCATGGCCAGTACCTCTGCATCCTGTAGGTTTAACTTATGTTCATTTTCTCAAGAAGACTCTCTTTGAGTGCTCAGTTGATTCTCCTGAGCCATAACACCTTGCTTTTCCTCCCATACCATTCAACAGTTGTTAAGCTTTATTTCATTTATTCTACTTTTAGGCAGGGTCTCATGTATTGCAGGCTGTCCTCAAACTTGCTATGTAGCCAAGGAGAGTCGTGAATATTATCTTCCTGCTTCCATCTCTGAAGTGCAAGGATTACAGGTGAGCAGCACCATGCTTGGTGTAACTATATGTTTACATTTGGTTGTTTAAAGTCTGTTTTATTTTACAGTAAACTCCAAGAGTCTAGGAACCTTGTCCATTGTGGGCCCCACTGAAGACCTCATGTGGGCACAGTGCTTGACACATAGTGGGTACTCAACACTTATTTGTTCAGTGGATGAATAGATGAACTAGAGAAATCAAAAACTTTGTCTTGGATCCGTCATTTCTTTTTTCTGCCAAAATGATGTGTTCTTTTCAGATCAGCTCTTTTATAATTGTAGGAGCATCTCTTTACTTCTCTTTCAGGCTTTCATTTAAATTTACCAATTTACCTTTATACCAGGTATTCATAGGACAATATCACTGATAATAAGAGAAACTGATCAATACAATCTCAATCACATAGTACAAGAACAATTTTCACTATTGTTTGTAGTACAAGGAGGGCAATGCACAAAGAGGCCAGGAAACTCTGAGCTTAGACTCAAAATAAATAGGCAGGTGAAATGCCTAAGATGATGAAAGACAACAGACCATTACCTGCCACTTGAGGATGACTTAGTCTATGACTTGAGTAGCCAAAGAGGGTTGTTTAGCATGCATCAGTAAAAAAAAAAAAAAAAAAAAACACTTTTAAAGGGAGATGGCTCAACTTGTAAAGCCTTGCTGTACAAGTGCAAGGACATGAGTTCATGTTTCTAGTACTTATGTAAAAGCTGGGTCAAATGAATGTTGCTATAATCCCAGTGCTTGGGAGGTGGAGACAGGCAGCTCCCTGGGGCAAGCTGGCTAGCTAGACTAATGAGTCTGTGAGTTATGGGCTCAATGAGAGACCTTATCTCAATAAATAATGTGGAGAGCAAGCAAGAAGGATACTCTACATTAACCTCTATTCTCCTTGTGCACATACACATATGTACGCATACATGCACCCACACACATAAATACATGCACACATATATACACATGTGTAAAGAAACACTTTATAGACATTTCCAAAAGGCCACAGTCTAGGGACAAAGTTCAATTTGGGAAATGGTGTTTAGTTAGGAGAATTTTTCGTGATGAATACAATCTACCAAGGACCTTTGTCATATTTCACTTTCATGATTTATTTTTTTCTTTCACTCACCTGTGCCTTTGGTCTTTCTTGTTATCATTCGGTCTTGATCTATGCTTCAAGTATTTTATACATTTTAAGTCAAAGGGCCATGAAATTTAAGATTGAATTTTCATGTTATTACCTGGACTTTATGCAACTGCAAAAAATTGAGTAATATTGTTCCAAGGCCTCGGGACACAATGACACACAGCTCAGAGGTAAAAGATCCACACTTCACAGTTGGAGTGCCTGGACTCAGACACCAGATGTACTACTTAGTAGGACCTTGAAAATTTATATGATTTGTTTTGAATTTCTCCATCTGAAAAAACATGGGAATAACATTAATACTTCAATGTGGTATCCAATATAAACTATTTAAATCAGTACTATGTTAATTAATTATGCTGAGTATTTTTATTATTGGATATTAGTATTCCTGGCTTATTTTAGAATTGTAGATAGGACTATCATAAACATCTTAATGTATGAAGCTATTTTCTTCATTGTTGACTATTTCCCTAAGAAGCTTTCCCCCGCCACATGGCTTATCCAAGTGACTAAACCATGCCTCTCCCCTCCCTCATTGTAATTGCATTTCCTTTAAATAGCTGACAACTAGAAACCAAACTGTGAACAAAGCTTCCACTGGGGCAGTGTTAAGTAGCAGACAAGCACTCCTTTAGGTGGAGGCTTGAATTCTGAGGTTGGACTCAAAGTAAACAGACAGGTGAAGTGCCTAGGATGATGAAAGACAATAGACCATTACTTAGACTAATGGTGCTGGAAAAAAGATACATGACTTTGAAGTAGCACCCTTCAAGCCTGTGACCTACAGGTTGACCTTTCCTTTCTGATTATGGTATGCAGGTTGCTTGGAAGTCTGTGCAAAGTCAGCAATCAGAAAGATGGACCTGGAGAGAAACAAGCCTTGGGGAAGATACCTACCCAGAAGTGGAATCCCATCTCCCCTACCAACTACCAACTACCAACTACTGAAGTCCACATCCCCAGTCACTTTCCAAAGGTTGGGTCCTATGGCTCACAGGTACCCTTTCTCCTAGACAAAAAATCCAGTTACTCCTGTGCATTATAGTCTATGCTGTGAGCCGGGGGGGGGGGGGGAACAGTGGAATTTGGACAAATTGCTCTTTCCTTGGGAGGAGTGAAGTAAATGGAACAGATGGTTAATAACCTTAAACACTAGAACCTGCATAGAACATAGTATCTATATTCATTTGATTAAGGGCATTAAAAAAATAGATGATTGACTTTCCTAGAAGGCACTAGAAACCAAACACCTCTGTTCAGAACAAATGATTTAGTAGGTAATAATGTATGATAGACCTTATTTAAAACAACTCCCATGGATAGAGTATGCTAAAATTTTCAACAAACCTTCCCTATAGTAAATTAATCTTATACTGTGAAATATGAAAGCCAACAAGATTACTATTGCTCAAGTTCTAGAATACATATGTGAGTGGGGGAGGGGGCGAATGGGTGGGTGGGTGTTCATTCAGAGCTATCTTGAGCCATGTTGGAGGACACCTGAGACCAGAGTTATAAATCAGTGATAGTGGGCTGGAGAGATGGCTTAGCAGTTGAGCGCTTGCCTGTGAAGCCTAAGGACCCTGGTTCAAGGCTCGATTCCCCAGGACCCACGTTAGCCAGATGCACAAGGGGGTGCATGCATCTGGAGTTCGTTTGCAGTGGCTAGAAGCCCTGGCGTGCCCACTCCCCTCTCTCTCTCTCTCTCTGCCTCTTTCTCTCTCTGTCTGTCACTCTCAAATAAATAAATTTTTTAAAAAATCAGTGATAGTGGTCCTATCTTTATTTAACATTTTGATATTTTACTCATTGTAGAGCATTTGCATTAAATTTTCAAATTTTAATTCTAAAATACTTCATTGAAATGTTATTTATTTTGACCCCCACACACACACTCTCTGTCCAGTAATTGTCTATTACAGTGCAATTGTTCTTTTAAGTATTGTCTTAAAATGTCATTGTCCTTGAAATCTAACACTACTAGCTAATGAACTTTTGTAAAGAGCGCAGAAGTGTGTCTAAATTTTACATATAGGACCTGCCATACCTTAGATGTCAGCACAACTCCTAGGAAGTGACTAGCTTCTCTTATTCTGTTCATAGTACTAGAGAGCAATAGGACTTATGTCTAATTACTGTGCAATAAATGCAAGAGCTTATGATTGAAAATGAAAAATGTCAGCTCCTTGATTCTCTCTTTTCCTACTGTAACTTCCAGAAACACTGCTTTTAATTTTTGAGAGCCACTTCCTCTTGTAGTTCCTCTATTATTTTAACTAAAACATTGTGTTTCTGTGGACTGATTTATCAAATGGAAGCATATCAACTGCTCTTTTGATGAATCAAATGCTCTTGCACCAATACAACTTTTTCTTCACCCTTCAGAGTACATATGCAACATGATGTTGTATTTGAATTCTGTTCTATATGGCTAGTCATTTTTATATAAATGCTAGACATACCCAAGCTTACCTTCTCAGGCTCTTGGTATTTCTGCAACCCTAGAAATATATTTAAGTTTCATTCCAGAAATTACTTAAAAATTGATAGACCTTCTTGCTATTACTATAAGATCAGAGCAGCATTTACTTTATTTATTTTCTGCTAGTCAGGAGAGATCTTTCTGAATAGTCTACTCATTGTACTTTCCCAGTCTGCATAGAGATGGGAACTATTCCCAGATCTATGTGGGCTCATGGTACCTCGATTTCTTTCATGTGGTTCCTTCCCCAGCCTCAGGGTGGATACTGATCAGTACCTTAGTGAATACTTGAGGGTTTTCTTCTTGCAGATCTCTGGTTTTCTGTCATTGTGCAGCTCTATTCCCTCCTGTCCTCTGCCCTGTGAACTCCAACTACCTTGGTTTCTCCAGACTCTTGGTTTAATCTCCTTAACCCCTTAACTTAATCTCCTTAAATTCACCTCCATGGCCTGAAAACTTTCTCAAAACAGTAAGCTGAGGCAACGTTGTTTGTTCTCATCTCTCAGGAATAATTGTTCCTTGTTGCCTGGTATCTAATGTCTTAAACATATTGTTTTATATAGTTTAGGTTTTTAGTTGATTCAGGCAGGAGGGTAAATCCAGTCCCTACCATGCCACCATAAATAGAAGCTATGGTTCCTCCACTGCCTTGTAGTGTTTAATTCTGAGAAGTTCAAAACTTTTCTCAGTTTTGTTTCTTTGTGCATGAATGATTTTAGGAGATTTTTCCTTAAAATATCGGTATTCTGAAACGTCCTAAAACTTCATGATGTGGGTCATTTTTATTCATTGTGCTCAGTTTTCATGGGTCCTCTCAGTCTGAAGATTTGTAGCTTTAATCTTGGGATAATTGGGGGGAATATTTTTAGATAGCTTCCTTCCTTTGATTTTTCTGTCTCTTTTCCTCTGGCCTTATAATTAGTTGAATGGTAAGCCTAAGTGTCATCATTTTTTCATTTATTTTCCATTGTTCCTCCCCTTAGTTTTAGGAAGTTTCTTTGTCTCCCATCCTAGTGATCTCCATGAGGTATTTTTTTTTTTTTTGAGGCTTTCTGTTTTGCAGATAATTTTTACCTCTCTCCTTATTTCTCTTCCTAATGTTATACACTTTTCTTGAAGACTATAAAGAAGGAAGTTTAAGGTGAACCTGGGTCATCTTGTCATTTGAAAAAGGAAAGAGGCTAACAGCAATTACTAATATCAAAAGAAGGCCATAGTCAAAACTTCTGACCAAAATTGGGACAATTTAAGCTTTAATAAAGAAATAATGGGGGTTAGGGAGATTGCTAAGTGGTTCAAGGCATTTGCTTGCAAAGCCTGATAGCCCAGGCTCAATTTCACAGTTCCCACATGCATCTGGAGTTCAATTGTAGGGGCAGGAGGCTCTGACATGATCATTCATATTCATTCATATTCTCTCTCTCTCTTTCTCTCTCCTTACAAATAAATAAATGAGATTTTTTTCAAATAAGAAATAAAGATTAGGAGAATAAGAAAAGATAAATGGGATAAATATGATCAGATACAAACTTCATGTGTGTAAATATGTGATAATGAGGCCTATTACTTTGTAATGAATATATCCTAAGGGGGAAAAAAAGTCATTTAAAATTAAAAGATAACAATGGACTAGAAACTACATTTAAACCCATGGGCCTTCACTCTTCTCCACCCAAAAAAAAAAAAAAAAAAAAAACACGTGTTAAGCAAAGCTCAACCTGCCTGGCCATTATTTGAACTAATTATTTACTTAGAAAGTAGTAATGAGAGCAAATCAAGCATTCATAATGTCTTTTTTTTTTTTTTTTTTTTTTTTGGTTTTTCAAGGCAGGGTCTCACTCTAGCCCAGGCTGACCTGGAATTCACTATGTAATCTCAGGCTGGCCTTAAACTCACGGTGATCCTCCTACCTCTGCCTCCTGAGTGCTGGGATGAAAGGTGTGCACCACCACGCCCAGCCATAATGTCCTTTCTTATAAGCAAATTTTTAATGAAAGGAAGTTTCACATTAAGGAAGCATTCCAATTAGTCAATGGAGAGCAGATCCAATAATACTATTTTGCAATGCTAATCAACTAACGATTAAGCACCACCAAATGATAACATCAGAAAAAAGGAAAGCCAGGTAGTATACACCTCCAAACAGAAGAACATTTTTAAATTTTCCTCTTCAAAAATTTTCTATCTGGAAATGGAAAGATGGCTTAGTAGTTAAGGCACTTGCCTACAAAGCCTAACAAATAAGGTTCAATTCTCCAGTACCCATGTAAAGCCAGATGCATAAAGTCTTGCATGCATTTGGAGTTTGTTTGCAGCAGCTGGAGGCCCTGACACATCCATTTTCTTGTCTATCTCTATTTTCTCTATCAAATAAATACTTTAAAAAAAAAAAGAAAGAAAGAAATAGGGCTGGAGAGATGGCTGAGTGGTTAAGGTGCTTGCATGTGAAGCCTGAGGATCCCTGTTCAACTCTCCAGGTCCCACATAAGCCAGACTCACAAGGTGACACAAGTGTGCAAGATTACACATGTGCACAAGTTAGCACATGCATCTGGAGCTCTATAACAGTGGCTGAAGGCCCTGGCATGCCAATTCTCTTCTTCTCTTTTGCTAGCTCTCTCTCTCTAGTAATTTTAAAAAAAGAAGAAGAAGAAAAGAAATTCCAATAAATATTTTTTAAAAAAAGAAAGAAAAAACTCCACCCAGGATCTGGAAAAGTTTATATTAAGTGAGGTAACCCAGACTGAGAAAGTCAAATGCTACATGTTCTCTCTCTTTTGTGGATCATAGATTCAAATGTTTAGATTTGCATGTTTTGTATGTGAGTTGGAACAAGTCAGCAGTAGAGACTAGAAAGCTAGAAAAAGGGTATGAGGTGGGAAGTGAAGGGGGATGGGAGCTCTTAAGAAAAGTGTACAGTAGATACGTAACTAGAAGGGCACAATAATAGTGGGGTTTAGTCTAAGGGGAAAGGACAGAGATAGGACAGGGTTGAAGGACGGGGCCAGAGAGATGGCTTAGTGGTTAAGGCACTTGTCTGTGAAACCGAAGGACCCATGTTCGAACTCTCTCCAGATCACATGTAAGCCAGACACAGAAAGGTAACACAAGTGCATGGCCACATGTGTGCACTAGGTGACGCAAATGCCTGGAGTTTGATTGCAGTGGCTGAGGCCTTGGCATGTCAATCCTCTGCTGTCTCTTTCCTTATCTCTTTGTCTCTCTCAAAATAAAAATAATTAAAAATGAAGAAGGAGGGGGATTTGGGAGGGGAGACTTTGAAAGGTGGTAGGAGAACATTATTGTCGTGTTATTTATATTTACAGGAGTTGTCAATAAAAATGTTTTTTTTTTAATCCATCTAAATTTGTTCTGGCCTTTAGATCTAATTTATAGAAAATGCAGAGACTAATCAAATGTACCAAAATAAACAAGGAACTGCTTAGCCCATCTTACCATAGGCAAACTGTCCTGCAGAGAAACCCTGTTTTCCTCAATCTAACAAACAAACAAAAAAGAAAAATAAAAAGAGATTAAGGGACATATCAACTAATTATAAGAAAGAAACCTAATCTGGAACTGATTTCAAACAACCTATGAAACAAAATTATAATAAAACAATTAAAATTTTAACATTAGATATTACTACAGAAACATTGTTAATTTGTCTCAGTTCTGATATGTTACAATGTAATATTTAAAACTTTTTTTTTCACTTTTTATTTATTTGACAGCAACAGACACACAGAGAGTGAGCTAGAGAGAGAGAGAAATTGGGCATGCCAGGGCCTCCAGCCATTGCAAACGAGCTCCAGATGCATGCGCCCCCTTGTGCATCTGGCTAATGTGGGTCCTGGGGAATAGAGCCTCAAACCGGGGTCCTTAGGCTTCACAGGCAAGCACTTAACCACTAAGCCTACCACGTAATACTTAAGAGCCAATATCTTTAAGAAAATGACATATCACATCAAGTATCCAAGGGTAAAAAGGTATGATGCCTGGCATTTTCTTCAAAACAAAATGGGAAGGAAAATTAGTTAACGTTGTAGATAACTTATGATTGACACTGGATATTGAGTATATCAGGGTTTACTGCAATAGTCTCTGCACATTTGTGTATGATCGAAAATTTCTATATAAATTTTTTTAATATTTGTTTATTTAAGACACAGAAAAAGAGGCAGAGGGAGGGGGAAGGAGAGAATGGGTACTCCAGGGCCTCTGGCCACTGTAAACAAACTGCAGACACATGCACCACCTTGTGCATCTGCCTTACATGGGTACTGGGGGATTGAACCTGGTCCTTAAGTTTCATAGTCAGGACCTTAACCAGTAAGCAATCTCTCTACCTTATAAAATAATTTTAAATCAAGCTATTTTGAGATTCTGTGAATGAGCAGCACTTGTAGGTGATCATATCACTGGAACAACTTTAATCCAAGGGCCAGCTGTTTGTTGATGAACTATCAGCTGTCCATCTGTGAAAGCATTTGTTCTGAAGCAGTTTGGCTTGGCTAAAAGGGAGCTTTGCAGCCTCCTACCTAAAGTGTCCATCCCTGGATATTTATGTTTCCAGAGTGGGAAAGAGGGAAGCATTCCAAGGGCCCTTGGTGTTCAACTATGAATGGAACTTACTCGTCAGCTTCAACTTGACCTATCTGCCCTCTGTGCATTTGGTATTCCTGAATTATTCTAACTCACCTTTATTTTTTTTTTTCAAGGTAGGGTCTCACTCTAGCCTAGGCTGACCTAGAATTCATTATCTAGTCTCAGGGTGGCCTCAAACTCATGGTGATCCTCCTACCTCTGCCTCCCAAGTGCTGGGATGAAAGGCATGACCCACCATGGCTGGCTTGAATTATGCTAAATACTACATTTTCGGTGTCATTGTTGCACTTTCTTAAATAGAATCATGGAGGAGATCCTGAGGTCCATTTGTTCCTTTCACAGTATCGCAATTCAGCAAAGGCCCCATGCCACCTTTACTTCTTGACTCATGCTCACTCACTGGGCTACCCAGTGCCTCTGTGTTCTTCAGTACTGCAGGAGGTTTACAGGGAGAACTGGCTTATTTTCCTTCAATATACTTCTTGATCCCTCATCATCATCCATCTTAGTAGAAAATGTAGGATGTAGCTTCCTCTATACTATATCAGGCACAACTATTGTTCCAATTTTCAATCTTCTGAAAATGCATTTAAGTCTCTCATCTTTCAATATTTCCTCCTTCACTTTGGGGCTTCAAAGGGAGATAGATATGAATGAAAAATGTGAAGTCAATACATCAGTTTAAGCAAGAGATCAGTTGACACTGGTTTAAAATAAAAGCTGCTTCATAGAAGAAACTGTATCTGTTTGTCCTGTTTACCATCACACTAACACAGTCATGTGCAGATGCAATTATGATTAACGCTGACAAGAGTTTCGATGTTTTTTAATTGTGACATGTACTAGGAGGTCAAAGGCATGAGAATAAATGACAATTCTGCTCTCCAAAGAAAACAGGAAAATGTCCAGAGCCCAGAAATTGATCAGTGATGTATGCGCCGTCATCCTTTTTAAAGCCACATTTGAAATATTTGGGGCTTTAACTTTCTTTCCCTTATACCCATCATCTTAGTTGTTAAGTTTGTTTGGAGAGTAATTTTTAAAAGATTAGACTGATAACCTCCAGCTAGTTGAGGCAGGGTAAATCTGCTGGTGTGGACCACTTAAAATGTCCATTAGTATACCTCTCTTGTCACTTATCACCCAGGGGGTCAAGCCTTTGGTATGAAAGCTGTTTATAAACTGGTAGCGTTATTTTTGCAATGGAGAGGAAGGACTACAGCAGAGCTGGGCAGAAGACTATACAATTAGAGTTTTGAGATATCTGTACCTATATGAGATATAAGCAGCCTTGTGTGTGCTAAGTCTTTTATAATTCAGCCATGAACCACTAATCTTGTGGGACTCTGATACAGAAGGTCCCAATCTCTTTCTAAAGCAAAGACCTATTGTTAGAGAGCCCATTTTTCTATAGAATCCAGCAACAAAATAAAATAATAACTCTGATTTAGATGACACAGCTTTGTGGAGTTTAGGATTATCTGTTTCAAAACTGTTCTGGCATTATGGAAACCTGTGGTCTTCTCTGTGTTTTTGGAGAAGTGATTATAGAAATAACCAACTAAATTTAACCAGCTTTCCAAACTCTCACCTTTTTGTTACTATTATTGTTTTATTTTTTGCTATCCTATTTGTGTATATACAGGTATGTGTGCCACCGTGCACATGTGGAGGTCAGAGGACAACCTTGGGGTTACCTGTGTGCCAGTGTGCTCCACTTCCTTTGCCTTCTTTGAGACAGTGTCTCTTGCAGCTGCAAACCTGACAGACAGACTGCAAACTAACATCGGCACACACAGCCAAAGTGCTGTGCACTTTCTTGCTACTCCTCATGTTGTAGGCACATTGGGATCACAAGTGTATGTACCATTTTGCATCTGGATTTATAGGTTCTGGGGAATTGAACCTACTCCATTAAACTTTGGAAGCTAGTTCTTTTAACCACGGAGCCACCTCCCTAGCCCCTTGCCTTCTTCATAACAACTTCCTTCCTGGTTATAATTGACAGGTGTTATCCGCTCACCCCTCTGAGTTCTTCATTTTTTGTGTCACTGCTTTATTCAGGTATTGATCCTAGAAGCTGACTCTCCAGCTCCAGCTTTGATTGGCCTGAAGCAATCTGGCCACCCTTATTGTCACGGGGATAAACATATGACCTATAAGGCATGTGCTACACCTGCTGGATTGAGTCTGAGAGCATGGGCTTGGAATGTTGATTCATTAAAATGCCAGCTATACTTTTGTCACTGTGGGTGTAGTGCAGCCTAAGAATTGAGCTGTTATCTGATGGGGAACAAAACCAGCAGGATAATGAGAAAAAAAAAAAAACAGCACTGGGGCTATGATTATTATTTGCTTATAAAATTTGACCATTCTAGCTATTTCCTGTGATTAAAAAGAATTCCCTTTATTGTTTAAGCCAATTGGGGTTAGGATTCTCTCAAGGTGTGATGTCTGGACCTTGAAGTCTACTTCTTGAGAAATACCATTAAAATGAAATGTACTTTCTTTTACATGTGTGACAAAAGTGAAGGAAAAGGATACTGACAATCAGAGATGGCCATGGAAGGGATGAGCAATTGCTCAAGGTCATAGAGTCCAAACACTAAATGTGACCTCTTGCTGGCTTCTTACACATGTGCATGTATGCCTGCATCCTAACACACAGGGTTTTCCTGTATGGTAATGAAAAACTTTTACTGTCTCAAGACACTCCTGTACTCCATGGGTGTTCTAAAATTTCATGTAAAATACTTAAGTATCCTCTCATACCAGAATAAACTACTCTCAGGAGGAGAGGTGGAAACATTTTTTCATCAGTCAGTTTTGCCAGTACCTGTGCTGTTCTAGGAGTATGTCATAGGCAGAATGCCCCATCCACAGTGACGCCCGCTCCCTAATCCTCTAAGCAGGTACTTTGCCTACTTTGTTCCAAAGGACAATTAAGCTCGCCAATCAACTGACCTTAAGACAGGGAAATTATCTTGAATTATCTAAATGGTTTTGATGACAGAAGATGGGGCCACAAATCAAGTAATGTGGGCAGCCTGTAGCAGCTGGGAAAGACAAGGAAACATATACACTCCTGGAGCTTCATAGGGAAGCCTTGCCAAGACTTTGAGTTTTGCTCAATAGAACCCAAAACTTCCGACCTCAAGAACTGCAAGATAATAAATGTGTGTTGTTTTAAACCACTAAGCTTATTGCCATTTGTTAAAGCTGATAGTACCTAATACATACTGCATCTATGATTTTTTTTTTTAAGTATCAAAGTGGGTAATACTTTTGATATGCTATTAAATGTGATTTGTGAGGATTTTGTCCAGGATCTTGGCATCTAAATTCATCAGGAATATAGGCCTATGGTTTTCTTTCCTAGTTGCATATCTGTCTGGTTTTGGTATTAGGGTGATGCTAGCTTCCTAAAGGAGTTGGGGAGGATTCCCTGGTCTCTGATTATGTGAAATTATTTAAGAAAAATTGGTTTCAGCTCTTCAATGAAGGTTTGATAGAATTCAGCTGAGAAGCTATCCAGTCCTGGACTTTTCTCTGGGGGAGGTTTGTGATTACCTTTTCAATCTCCATGGATGTGATAGGCTTCCTTAGGAGATTAATCTGCTCTGAGTTTAGTTTTGGTAGGTGGTATGTGTCTAGGAACTCATCCATTTCTTCCAGATTACCCAATTTTGTGGAGTAGAGTTTTAGAAGTATGCCCTGATCATTCTTCCAATTTCACTGATGTCTGTCATGACCTCTCCTTTTCCATTTCTGATTTTGTTAATTTGAGACTTCTTTTTTTTTCTTGATCAATAATTGTCCAAGGATTTATCAAACTGTATATTCTGTTTACAAGTAGAAAACTTGGTATATGCATGGAAGTTTACAAAGAAATATAAGTTCACTTGAATTGTAAGAATGTTATTTGACATACCCTGTACAAATCTTTTGAACTTGGCCTAGCAATAGACAATTGGAAGTATAAAATTACATAGAAAAACCCTATTGGAGAAAACACAATATGCTTTGGTTGGCAGACACAAAAAAATTAAGCTGGAATTGAAGTAGATACTTCCTGTCTGCCTGCCAGCTTTCATGATGCTGGAAGGTGCTATGCAGGCTGCTGGGGTAGAAAAGCCATCGACAGTCTTACTCAGCTGTAGACTCTGTAAGATACGTAATTGGTAAGATGTACCAAATGGGGCAGCAGTAGCATGCTAGGCATGGGAGTAACCAATAACTTTCTTATTGGGTTTGAAGTCCAGTCTGCTCCACAGATAGGAATTCACTGGTACTGTAAACTGATCAAAAGCCCATGGCTGTGGAGGTCATAGGCACTAGAGGGGGATCTACTACTTTTGTTATGATAAATGGCTATGTGGTCAAGACCCCAAGATTAGCTCTGCTCTCAACATCCATCACAGATTCTTTTGCTGAGGGTAGGACCTGATGCATAGACATATATCTAGTCAAAGTGTTGAGAATAAGTGACTATTGTATATTCAGTCTCAAGAAACACACCTATATCACTCTGAGGCTCAGGGCACATTGAGGAAGAGTGGACAGAAAGACCATAAGAATGAAAGGATGGGAAAGAAGGCTGTCTTCTGAACATGGCATTGGCATTCCCCTCATGAACTCACAGCAGCTATGGTTTCCTGCACAAGATTGAGACCATCAATACTCCATTAGAGATGGGGGAAGAGTTCATGAGCCCTCACCATTCATAGAAGACCAAATGGCAGTTAATGGTTGCTAGGGAAGGAAAAGATGTGTTCTTTAGGGATTCAGCCACTGCTAAATTTCCTGAGCTCTAGTAAACAACTCCCTACCCAGGCTCATGCAGACGACCCTAATTAAACTCAGTTGATCACAAAACAAACAAACAAACAAACACATGAAAGCAAGAAAGGAGCTAGTTGGGGAGAAGAAGGGATTTAGCAGGAGTGAGAGAGAAAAATGGGACTATAATGGGGGTGCATATGGTCAAATATATTACGTAGACATGAAATTTTCAAACATAAAATCAAAACTTACTTATTAAAACCTGGAAGTGGATAAACTAAATGATCACAGAAAAAAATTTAAGAAAGATTATTGGAATGTTCTCCTTTATTTATACCTAATTAAAAATATAGGATCAGGGGCTGGAGAGATGGCTAAGTGGTTTAAGCACTTGCCTGTGAAGCCTGAGGACCCTGGTTTGAGGCTCGATTCCCCAGAACCCATGTTAGCCAGATGCACAAGGGGGCTCACATGTCTGGAGTTGGTTTGCAGTGTCTGGAGACCCTGGCGTACCCATTCTCCCTCTCTATCTGCCTCTTTCTCTGTCTGTTGCTCTCAAATAAATAAAAAAATAAACAAAAATTTATATATATATATATATATATATATATATATATATATATATATATATATATAATCAGGGCTGGAGGGATTGCTTAGTGGTTAAGGTGTTTGCCTTCAAAGCCAAAGGACCTCAGTTCGATTCCCCAGGACCCATGTAAGCCAGATGCACAAGGGGGCACATTTGTCTGGAGTTCATCTACAGTGGCTGGAGACCCTGGTGCACCCATTCTCTCTCTCTCTCTCTCTCTCTCTCTCTCTCTCTCTCTCTCTCTCTCTCTGTCTATCTATCTTTATCTGTCAAATAAATAAATAAATAACTATATTTTAAAAAATATATAGGATCTTGTTACTATGTTACTTTTTTTCAATTCTGTATGCCCTCTGGTTTCTTTATATAAGTTGAAGTATAAGGGTTGATTTTTGCATAAACCACTATTATTGATAGTCTTTTTAAACAATCATTAATCTTGGGCTTAGAAGCAGGCTCAGAGGATATAGCACTTACTATGTAGACATGCAGACCCGAGTTTGCATCTCCAGAAACCTGTAGCAGACATCTGTAATTCCAGCACTCCTACAGAGAGATGGGAGGTGGAGACTGGAGAATTCCCAGAAGCTTGCAGGCAGCTAGCCCAATGTATGCAGTGGAGAACAACAAAGAAAACCTACTTCACACAAGGCAGAAGGTGATGGCCAAATCCAGGGTCATCCTCTGACCTCCAAACAGGCCCCAATGCACATATATGCCTGTACTAACATACATGAACACACCCAGATATAAAAGAATTCTAAAAATAATTTAGGGCTGGAAAGACTGCTCAGTGGTTAAAGGCACTTGCTTATAAAGTCTGACAGCCTGGGTTTGATTCCCCAGTACCCACATAAAGCCAGGCACACAAAGTGGTGCCTATATCTGGAGTTTGGTTGCAGTGGCAGGACGCCCTGGCACACCCATTTACTCTCTTTCTCTCACATATAAATATTTTAAAATAAGTTAAAAGTTGCTATACAATAGAGCCACCCACACATCTATGTTTATTGTGGAAATATTGACAATAGCCAAGTCATGGAACGAGTCTAGGTGCTCATCAGTGGTGTAGCAGATAAGGAAAATGTGTGTATATAAGCCATTAAGAAGAATGAAACCTGGAGCTGGTTGTCAGGCTAGCAGTGGGAGCAATGTTAATGCTGCTACTTCCCCTGCAATTTCTCATGTGCCCCAGCAGAAAATAGAAGAAGTGGCATATCTTATCATAGGTAGCTATTTGTCTTTTCTTGAGGTATTATCTTGGATCTCCCAAATATTTTCTGCCATCTGTAAAATGAAACAGATTCTCCAACCAAATGTGAGAGCAGCTTGGATTAAAGGGGATATGTATTGTTAATTGAAATAATTTGGGTGGGTAAGCCTACTTTTCTTATTCAGAGAGCAGTGGGGGCTTCTCTCTGGGGCCTATAAATTTCCTGGCCATGGGATTCTAACTTGGTTTCCAGTTCCAGATGTGAGTTCTCTCCCACTGAGTGGGCCTCATGTTCAATCAGACAACAGTTGGTTACCCACAAAGCCTGTGTACCACTACTGCACAGATGTGTAAATTCTTGCCCGCCAGGTTGATTTTGTAGCTGGCAGGGTCTCCTGCTTATCTATACTCTTAGTGCCGCTGTCTCCCAGCAACTCCCACAGCCTTTTCCAATACTATAAGGCCTAGCCAGGAGAGAACTGATTTCCCTCTCAGTTCCAAAATTATTTTGATCTCCTGTATCTATAGCCTGTCATGTCTTCAGCAAACTTTTAGCTCTGGCAGATAATCAAGTAAGGGGAACAGCTACAGACACTGTGCTCAATCAAAACACAGAGAATCAGAAACCCAGAGGTTATAGAGAACACAACACTAATCCAGACTTCTAACGGACCATCCAAGGCTCAGGGACCATTGTGGAAGAGAATGTTGGAAGATTACAAGAGCCACAAGGGGGGTAGAAACATCCCAAGGCCCAGCGCCCCCCACCATCTGGCCATACCCAGTGGCTGGTACTTTTGTTCTTTTGTTTTTTTGTTGTGGTTGTAGTTGTTGTTGCTTTGCATGTGCTTAGTATATGTGGTATATGTACATGTATGTGGTTATGTGGTGTCCTGTGATCTCACCTGAAGCACCCTATGGGCTTACCTGTGGCAGCCAAAGGAGAATATCAGAGGTCTCATTCCATCACTCAGCAGCCTTGATTTTCCTTGTCATGTAGTCTTGCTGATTTGTTATTCACAAGCCCCAGAGGTTCTCCAGTCTTTGCTCCCTACAGCACTGGGGTTATAAGCATGTATAGTCATACCCAACCGTTGACATAGGTTCTGGACATTGGAACTCATGTGGTCTCAGGACCCTTCAGACCCTCATATTTGTGCAGGAAGCACCCTTAACTAATCCACCATCTCCCCAGCCCCCCTGTTAGGTTTTAAGTACACACAGTATCATTAGTTATAGCTCTTGTTGTATAGAAGATTTCTAGATGTCTGGGTAGATGGTTCAGTGGGTAAGAGAACTTGATGTACAAGCATCAAGACTTGAGTTCGATCCTCAGCACCCATGTAAGATGGAAAGCATGTCTGAACACATGCCTATAATCCTAGCAATAAGTGAGAGACAGAGACAGGAGGATCACTAGTGCTTATTGGTTAGTCTAAACAAGTAATAGTATAAGCATCACATTCAGTGAGAGACTCTGTCTCAAGGAAGTGAGGTGGAAAAGAGATAGAATAGAAGACTTGGTGCCCTTCTTCCTTTGGCCTCCTCACATGTGCATGCTCCTGCACACACATGTGTACACACCACATATTAGACACCACAGATATTATACCACATGTACTCAAAGAATGATCTCTAGAAATTATGCATCTGGCATAGCTGGATCTTAATACCAATTGAATTAACTCCCCATTCTTGTTCCCCAGAGTCCCTGGTCTTCATATTCTGTTCTTTTTATTCTGAGTTTAACTTTGAAAAACTAATTATCATCACTATCCTTAACCTACAGATGAGTGAACAAGAAAAAAAAAACTTACCCATTGTTTCAAAAGTAATAAATAGAAGCAATGGGCCTTCAAACTGTGTTTCCCTAATTCTATAGTCCAATCTCGCAATGTACACATACCAAAGAAATTTGAGCCAGACACTGACTAAATATGACCAAGTTTGAAGTCATTCACAATTGGTTCTTTCTGAGCCTTGTTTGTTTTCTTGTTCAGTGGGGTTTTCATTTCATTTTATTTTATTTTTGAGGGAGAGACAGAGGGAGGGAAAGAGAAAGAGAGAGAATGAGTGTGCCAGGGCCTTTCAGCTGCTGTGGACAAACACCAGACACATGGGCCACCTTGTGCACATGTGCAACATTGCATGCTTGCATCACTTTTGCGTCTGGCTATACATTAGACCTGGAGATTTGAACAAGTGTTCTTAGGCTTCACAGGCAAGCTTTAATCACTAAGCCACCTCTACAGGCCTTCATTTGGGTTATATTGTTCATGTATTTTACTAAAATCATGCTCCTTATGTGTTTGCTATAGGATTAAACTCTTCCTTTAATATGAATTACAGGGTTGGAGATATGGTTTAGCAGTTATGGCATTTGCCTGCAAAGCCTAAGGATCCAGGTTTGATTCGCCAGTATCTATGGAAGCCAGATGCACAAAGTGACACATGCATCTGGAGCTTGTTTGCAGTGGCTGAAGGCCCTTGGTGCACCCATTCCTTCTCTCTATATCTGCCTCTTTGTCTGTCCCCCTCTTGCTCCCATAAATAAATTAATTAAATATTAAAAAAGAAAGAAAGCCAGGCATGGTGGCACATGTCTTTAATCACAGCACTCAGGAGGCAGAGATAGGAGGATCGCCATGAGTTCAAAACCACTCTGAGACTACATAGTGAATTCCAGGTCAGTCTGAGCTAGAGTGAGACCCTACCTCAAAAAAAAAAAAAAAAAAAGGGAAAAAAAGAAGTGAATTACAGCTCTTGGTTATTTTAGGGGCTTAAAGTAGTTGGGCTCTAGTTAGTGGAGGTTAAATTTTCCACATACATTGCTTACTCATTTGTGACTATAAATGGTGAAGCAGCTTGCAAACAGCATCTTGGCCAGACTGAGTAGCTGAGGCAGCGTCAGCCAGGATGACCTTCTTCATGGCAGCCACTGTGAGTCCCATAGGGCACAGAAAGCAAATATGCTCAGCCTAAATTGATCATATCAAGTCACCTGATGTGCCCATCAAATGCCCAGCATGGTCACCTCCTTAAGGATCAGAGAGCCAATATCACTCACAGCCACCTGTCAGTGAGAGTCACTGTGTGAGTGAGTTGGACCCAGCACTGAACTAGCCATGCAAACCCCAGATCTCACTTTTCTGCAATTCTCTGGCCCCATCACAATCCAGCTTTCTCTCCCTCATGTCCATTGTGTTTCCATTTGTAAGTACAAGAGTTTGTCTTCCTTGAGTGTCTTTCACTTGTAGGTTCTGGACAAGGCAATTTACATGCATAGTCAACACTCCCACAGAAAACCTGCAAGGAAGATACTGTCCCTGTTTTTACAGATGAGAAAGTCAAAAGTCAGGAAAATTAATATCATTCATTAAACCCACCTACAAATAAGTGCTGAATAGCTAACTACTCTGCTAGCCCCAGTGTGAGGATACAAAGGTGACACATCACTGCCTACAAAGAGCCCAGGATCCAGTGAGAGCTTAGACACAGAAACATTATTATGTGCTAGAAATGAAATGATGGCATGCAGTGGGTGCACCACATGGTGGGAAAAGAAAGTTCAAAGGATGCTTCCTGGAAGAGCTATGTCCATGGATTGAGTCTTCAAGCTTGTATCAGAATCGCTTAGCTGAAGAGCTTGAGGGGAGGAGAAGAAACTCCTGGGAGACAGCAAGGTAACAGGAGGAAGAAATATGGAGAAACATGATCAATGTGGGAAACCCCACAGAGTTTAAAGAAACTGGAAAGTAAATGCGGAAAAGATAAGACTGGGAAACTGAGCTTGGAAATGCAGACAGAATATAGACTTTGGTAGACTTCGTATCCTATGTTGGGGATCTTTGACTTTTCTCATAAAGTTTGAAAGAATTTTAAGGTAGGTGTTCACAAGAATTCAATGCATCAAGTGAAGTTGCCATTGTCATTTAGAAGGTAACTCTCATGCTAAATGTTCTGGCTCCTTCTCAGTTGTAGGGATCCAAGGGAAGAATGCAATCTGCTGGTAAGGCAGCCATCTGTTTTGTAAAATACTATTCCTGCTCAAATTTCCTGCTATCAATAAGTCTCCCTTGCAGACTCTTCTGCAACTCATAGTGCTACTGTTTAGTTTTGCTTTGTGTTGCTTACAATCTTCACCTTACCAAACACTGTGACAATAGCTGGGTCCCAGGCTGCATGTCCAGTTTGATAACTACATGCTCCAAAGAGAAAGTAGGAAATAAAGTGAATCAGAAAAAGCAAGGCCCCCGTGACTCAGGGTGACTTGCAGAACAGTGCTCAGAGATGCCACTGGGGAAAATATGTGTGGCCTGAGAGGTGGATAGTGAGTCCATTGTGACTATATAATCTCTGGCTCATGATAATAGAATCTCGTTAATATGGCTGCACTATAAGCACAGGGATGATCCTCATGTGCACAAAGTACTATTGAGGGATAAGATATAGATCTTTATTTTCTTCCTTTCCCAATAACATATCTGCAAAGAAGAATAAAACATATGATAGCAAGAAAATGAATGAGTGGATGAATGCTACAAAGAATATGGAAAAAAATGAAAGAAAACTGTATAAACTCAAAAAAATTCTTAGAGATAAGTATGTGTATTTCCCCATCCCATATAAGTTTAGGAAATAGAGATCATTAAAGCATTTTATTATTCTCATCCATAAAAGACATCACAAGGCCCATAGAAGCCAGCCAGACTAGAGAAAGGATCCTTGCCAAGCCTCAAAGAAAAGGGTGCTATAAGCAAAGTGAGTCATAACAACTTCTCCTCATTGTGGGAACCAAACAGTGTCAGATTGTAAAAGGAAAATGCAGCATGTTCCCATAAAGCATGGGGTAAGCCCTGAAGACAGCAGGTGACAGGCTCCAGAAGACCTCTGTCTTATCAACCACAGTGCTGATCCCCATGGAATCATGCTGTCTGCTTCCAAAGAGAAAAGATGAAGTCTGCTCACTCAGAGAGCTACAGCCAATCACAGAAAATTAGCACAGTGAAGGTAAGGGAAGAAGTGGCACTCAGGAATAGATGACTGATGTACCTCTCTTCTAGACAGAGTGTCCCTATTGGGCAAACAGAATCCTCTGGACCATGTATCAGTAAAGGGGATGGGCTTCACACACATCTCCAGTTTCTCATCTCTATCATAGCAGGTTCATTGCCAATGTTAAAGATAAAGTCCATGGCCAAGGAAACATTTTCTTTGAATTCACCCATATTCTTGAAGGATCAAACACAGGCATGTTGCCCAATGTGGTGGTACAGACCTTTAATCCCAGCACTCGGGAGGCAGAGGTAGGAGGATTGCCATAAGTTCATGGCCATCCTGAGACTATATAGTGAATTTGAGGTCAGCCTGGGCTAAAGCGAGACCCTACCTCAAAAAAACAAAACAAACAAAAAAAGTATATATATTTATATCACCATTCACCATAAAACTAACCAGATTGCCAGACTGGAGTAGAAGAGAGACAAAAAAACACATCAAAAATGTACATGAACTCTTGACTTGATGTCTCTCCATCCCCAGCACTATGACAGAAAACACCATCAGGAGTCTAAACACAAGTTTGTTTATGCACAGTGTTACTTCTATCAGCCAGGCACAAGTGCACTCATCCACACACACAGTTTTATGCTGGTTTCTTTGCTACACGCCAGGTATGCAGTATCAATGAGAAATTCTGCTCTCCATACTCCCTGGCTTTTCTCTCTAGGAGAACAATTTGTCTCAGGGTGTGGGTTAGGAGGACTCAGTAGGAGAAGAATCCTGGGGACCCCATTTCCCTCTGCCCATGGGATTACACTCTTAAAAGAGATGTGCCACAAGCCTGGGATGCTATAATTATCTCAGCCATTTAAGGATTATGTTTCTGGGAGACTGTAATTATCCAAATATCATTGCATTCAAAGATATTTTACTTATACGGGAGTGCCTTCCTTTTTACAGGATCTTTCCAGGGGGGCCCAAAGGGTGTATCCTCTCTAATGTGGTTCTTTCCAAAAGCCAGAAATAAACAACTACATCTGGCATGAGGGTAGTGTTCAACTGTATCTGACCCAACCAAGGGCTTTGTATATGGGCAGAAAGGAACCAGCTTCCTGTGGTTCACTTAAAAAATAGTTATCAGTTATTCTGGTCAAATCCTATGGACATTTTTTTTTTAGTTATACCCTTATTCTCCTTTCACCTGCCCACAAATATATTCCATGCCCACAATATGTTTTGAGGAATTGGTAAATAAAACTCAGGGTATTAAAGTTCATGTATCATAGAATTCATAGTATCTATCAACCTGCTTTGAAGGTTGATCCTGTTTGTCTACTTCCTTTAAGACCAATGCAGTGATACTTGCTATATATTGTGTGTGTGTGTGTGTGTGTGTGTGTGTGTGTGTGTGTGTGTGTGTCCTAATGTGGTGGCTCCAGCCTGTAATCCTAGCACTCCAGAGGCTGAGCAATGAAAATCACAAGCCCAGACTGGACTACATAGCAAGCCACTGATAGAAGATAGATAGATAGATAGATAGATAGATAGATAGATAGATAGATAGATAATATTGATAATGATATATATGTAGTAACAAAAGCCATGATTTTATTCATTCCTTTATTCTCACATTATTTTCTTCTTCTTTTTTATTTATTTAGGAGAGAGTGTGAGAAAGATGCAGACAGAAATAATTCTAAGCAAGATCACACAGACACAGAAAGACAAATGCCACATGTGCTTGCTTATCTGTACTTTCTACCTGGGATCAATTAGAGATGTAGTCAGCACCAGAAATATGGGCATAAAACTAGAATGAGATCATTAGTGAGAAGAACTAGGGAGAGAGTAGTGGAGGAGGCGTTCCCTGACAAGGTAGGGGAGGGCAGAATATTTGGGGGTGGAAGGAGTCTTGGAGGGTAGGGGGGTGGGGAGGGGAGGGAGGGAAATATAAAAAAGTTAAGACAATGAATCAGTCCCATAGAAACCATAGCATTCTATAAGATATAACCACCAATAAAGGGGGAGAAGTGGCAGTCCAGACAAAGAAAAAAAAGTAGATGGAAAGAGACTAAGTAGAGGTGTTCCAGGGCCTCCTGCCACTGCAAATGACCTCTGGAAACATGTGCCACTTTGTGTACCTGGCTTGTCCTGGGTGCTGGGGAATCAAACCTGGGCCATCAGGGTTTCATGCTTGGCAAGAAAGCAAGCACCTTTAACCACTGAACCATCTCTCCAGCCCTACTCCTGCATTTGTTCATTCACTTACATAAAATTTCTCAGGAAGAAAAAGGGCAAATCAATAGTTTTGATCTTAGATATACCATTGTACATCAGAATCATCTAGAGAGCTTTAGAAAAATGAATGGCCACCTCCCACCATACACTCACTGAATCCAAAACTTTAAAGAGCACATGTCTTTCAAATAGCTACACACCATTCTGACATTGAGTCAGGAATAAAACCTTCTAATGAAGAGAAAAAGAAATATCCTAGTTGAACAGCTCATTTAACAGAAAACTAGAGGAAGACAGAAGAGGGTGGTATTGTGGAAACCAGGGAAAGAAGGGAGCTTCAGTAGCACTCTATGCATGCACACTGAGCAGCATAGGTACTGACGGTGAGGGGAGCACAACATAAGCCTGTAACAAGAATCAGAAGGGAGGATCTGGGGAGGAGAAGCACAGCCCTACATTGGTTTCTCCTGGATGAGAAGATGGATGAGTAAGTGACAGATGAGGCACTACAGAAAGAAGGCTATGGATCACGTGCATTCTTCATACATGACATGTGCCATTAGTTGTCCACCCCAAATGAATGCCACCATTTCCAACCCTTCTTTCTGATATAAGTAAAGGGGAGAGGAAAAAAAAACCTACACTTCTGACACGAGTGGCTACATACCTGATGCCAGACCTACGTGCTTTAGCAATGAGACCATTTCTGGAAGAGCAGCCTTAACGGGGCTGCTGCTTGGCTAAGTTTATGGTGACCAACTGTCACCTTCCATAATCACTTCCCTTCTTTAAGAATCACAATGGAAAACTTAACAGATACATAATAGGGACCTACACCTATGTGGGTCTTAAAGATGGCAAGTAATGTTAATTTTGATTTACTAACTTGGCCACAGCAAGTGGGAAGTTTCAGGAGTTTTAATTTGGTATCCTCTCCTGCAAGATTCCTCACCCCAAAAGTCAACACATGAAGGTACAACTTGTATCCACTAACTGAACTGTGTTCCTGTCCTCACTGTGAGACAGATCTGGGCTAGAATTTGACTTTATTGCTGAGCCCATGTTTACTGGATCCCTATCCTAAGACTAGGCTATACGATTCTTTAAGTGTCCAGACATGAAGTCAATCAGGCCTTGAGATGCTTCACTATTTCTCTTTTCTGGTGTAATGTTAGACCAGCAACGACATAAAGAATGTTATTTTTATTGAAATGTTTCAGCTAATAATGTAAAAGAAATAAAGCACCATTTTGCAGCTCTTAGTAAACCAATGAATACACATAGAAATTATCAATGAATACTAAAGTAGTGAAGTGAAGGAGGAAAGTGGATTCTAGAATGAATGTGCCAGATAGCAGCCATGCTTATTGCCCAATCTTAGTACCACTAAATGAAGAACAATGCATTATCTCCCATCTGGTGAATTGAATAAAAACTGTCACCTTTCTAATATTCTTGCCTAGGTAAAATTAACAGATTCTTGTCCTACACTAACAGACCAGCTCATGGGAAAAATTTAAAAAATAAATTACAAGGTAAAGGTCATCAGGAGGGAACAATCAGCTGCATCTAGGATGTGAGAGGCACTACAGAACAGCCTGACTAGTTTCTCAAACAAAGAAACAGCATGGGCACAGAGGAGGGAGGAAGACAAAGACAGAACTAAATATATGAACTTTGGAGTCATTTTAAGAAACAAAATATAAGAAACATATATGAGACAAATGGGGACTTAAAAAACCCACAAGTTCTTATAAACCATGTGATATTTAGGAAACACTGTCAGGTATGATAGGTGTATGATGATCCCATAGCCAGGTCAAAAAAATGTTTTGATTTACTTAAAATACCCGAGCTCACTAATGCTATGGCTATTCCTCTTTGTTTTCCACATTTTCCTGAGCCCTGTTTCTTCTCTTAATGAAGCATTATCTGACACATAAAATGTAACACCATGTGACAAAACATAACAAGAAAGGAGAGTGCAAAAGGAAGTGCCAATGGACATTTCAGGGGGAATTAATTTACTTTTGGATCAAGCATTGGTAATCAGTTTAAGCAAAAGGTATCTACAAATTTCTGGTCCTGTCCAGCCAGCTGAGAATCAAAAGCAGACCAAGTTCCATGGCAACATCAGTCATCCAGAGATGAACTCCAATACCTCTCCAGCCTTAAAGAGTGGTCGCAGGAGGAGATCTTCCCTCTTGTCAGTTGGGATATTTTAAAAAAAACAAATATAGGTTGTGAGTCATTTTTCTGCAGTATACCAGACCTTCCCTAAAGAGGGTTTCATGCATGCATCTGGCAAATAAACACAGGATATAGAAACAAAAGTTCCAGAAACAAAATAATCTTTGGATATCATTCTATCTCCATATATCTGAACTTCCTCCAAATGATAATTTGAAACTTTTATATGATAGGATCTATTCAAGACCAAGACCTCAAGAGTCAAACTGATGTGCAAACATTTAAAACCACTGCTGACATACTATTTCCTTGCTTGCCTCTATAATTAAGCTACGCTTCATGATCCACAAAGTGTCCACAGATTGAAGGACTTCCTGGGTTAAACCATCGTACAAAAATGACCTTTTAAAGATACAGATAAATGAAGACTAAATAAAACTCAGCCTTATAATCACCAATTTTATATAAATATATTTATTTACCTCCTCATTTTATCCATCCTGTTATGCTTTAAACATTTTCTCATCAATATTTGTTCATGACTTAGGGTGTCATGTTCAAACTTTCTCAGTACCTAGTGACTTAAAAATATCAAAGTGGCTTATGATGAAACAAGAAAAATATCAAGGGGCCAGAGAGATAGCTCAGTGGGTAAAGTTATTGCCTTGCAAGCATGAAGACTCAAGCTGTATCATCAGTACCCATGTGAAAATGCCAGACGCAGCATGCATAGCATGACATAAACCCAGTGGTGACAAAACAGAGACAAGAAGATCCCTACCATTCATGGGCTAGCTAGTCTAGCCTAATTGGTGAACCATAAGACAATGAAAGGCCCTATCTCATAAAAGGTAGGTGGTGTGCCTCAGGGTAACAATGGCTGAGATTGCTCTCTGGCCTCCAGGTGCATATGCACATACAAACAAACATACCATGCAGAAAAAAAGTTATCAGTTAAAAAGAAGAAATTGAATTTAGTTCTTTCAAGAGTAGTCCAATTTTAGGTCCAGATGAATCAGGTGACAGAGACATGCTATCAGGCTGCAGTTCCCCTGAATACATCTATGTTTCAACATGCTTTAGCCCTTATTTGGCTACCAGCATTCTAGGACACACACACACACACACACACACACACACACACACACACACACACCCTCTGCAACTCCAGCACGAGATAGTATTGCATTCAAAGGTTGACGTGCACTCAAATGAGAGAGACTTGCAAGCTTCACCAGTTGCAGAAACTAAGAGAATCTGATTTACCATGTGGCTACATAACCACCATAGAAATTAAGCATGTTTGGTGGCCAGCCTGAGCCTCAGGTCTACTCCCGGATTAGAAAGTAGATCCCAGGCTGAAGTGATAGATCAGCAGTTAAAAGCACTTGCTTGCAAAGATATTTAGCCCTGCTTTGCTTCCCCAGTACCCATGTAAAGCCACATATACAAAGTGGTACATGTGTCTGGAGATCATCTGCAGCAATAAGAGGCCATGATGTGCCCATGCACACTATCTTCTCTCTTCTTCCTCTTCTTCTCTTCTCTTTCTCTCTCTTTCTTTCTCTCCCTATCTCTCTCTCCCCTCACTTAAATAAAAAATAAAGTAGACCCCTATCATAATCACATGACAGTACAGGAGGAATGTTCCCCACAAGAAGATAGAAGTGCTGCTTCCTAAAACAAGGGGACCCAATGCAGGGTAGTCCACTATGTTTCTCTGCCTACAACCTTTCATGGTTTTGCTGTAGAGAAAAAGCTGCTTCTGCTTTTTTTTTTTTTTTTTGCTTCTGTTTTTGAATTATTTTATTTCTCCATCCAAGATTGTTCTATAGCATTAAAAGGTTTGGACACAATGACAGCATGTGTCAGAAACTCTGTAAACACACCATATATTCTTGTTACCACCTGAAGTACAAGGAGGTTTTTTTTCTGAAATTTAAGGTATAATTGGGGAAAAGGAGACAGCAACAAATGAGAAAACTGTATAGATGCAAATTATTCTCTGAAGCACCTGAGAATATGGTCTATAAAAAGCAATGGAAATCAGTGAGGTTTTATTTTCATTTTTCTCATTTTTTATTTTTATTAGTTATGGACATACTTAATATGTAAACAGCATATGTTGGTACCACTGTTTCCCTCAACCCTGCCCATTTTCCAAACGACCCTCCTCACTGGGGATGCAGGTTATCCCATGGGGATTGTGGGGGCAGCAGTCAGTTATGGGGGAGAGGCAATGTCTGTGAGGTTTTTGATGTTAAAATATACCAGTCTCTAACCAAGATCCGGTCTAGCCTGTGAACCTGTTTCCAACAGCCAGAGTCCATTTCAGGCACATTAACTGTCTGCACTATGCCAAAAGTGCTAACTCTACAGACTCCCCAACCCTGAGCCAAGCTCCCACATTTCCCGTCACGCAGGCCCATAAATTCCTTACAAGTTTTCAAACAGGCCAAATAGATTGTTAATTTTTTGATTTGAATATAATCACATGTATATTCAACTAAAACATAGTCACACAACCAATATATACTGAGGACCCATTTCATGCCACACACAGTGTCAGGTCCTGAAGATTCAGAGATGGGGAGAGTGTGACATCTTCCCCCAAGAAAAGGCAGTGTCTTTTGCATAAGGGAAAGCTGAGAGGTGGAAAGCAGAGGACAATTTCTGGAGAGCTTGCATGACTTGCTAGAGTTGATTGTTGAACCCACAGAAAAGGTGTGAATCAGATAGTATGACAATCTGATCTGCTTTTCTTTGTCTCAAATTATTTATTTATCAACAGTGCTAGGGGTTGAACCAAATGCTTCCTTTGTGCTAGACAAGTCCTCTTATCTGAGACAAGAGCTATGCCCCAGCTACTTCTGAATTATGGAAAAAGGATTAGAATCACTGAGATTAGACCCATTTGGGACTACTTTGAGTCTGTTATTCATGTGGCAGACCCCACTCAGCATCACCCACATTTCCTCTCCTTCCTGAGCCCATGTGACAGCTAGAGTTCTTAGCCACTTTGCAGTTGAAATGAGAAATAATCTATGTCACTTCCAGCCTGAAGCACTTAAGAGTTGACAGCATCTCCACTCTCTCTCCTATGACCTTGGAAGGTCCCTATTAAGAAGGTTCTGGTGAAACAATAATAAGGAAAAGGGGAGGGCTGGGGACATGACTCCATGGGTAACATGCTTGCTATGCAAGTGTGTGGACCTGAGTTCAGATTCTCAGAAGCCATATGAAGCCTGCTGCAGATGTATGTCTATAATCCCAGAATTCCTATGATGAGCTAGGAGGCAGAGAGACAAGAAACACACACACACACACACACACACACACACACCAGATTGAGGAAAAAAATACAAGGGGATATCCTGAGGAAAGCTCTCCAATACCCCCTAACCAGCTCTGTAGCAGCAGGTAGCTCAGTAATAGAGTACTTTCCCAGTATAGGCAAGGCCCTGGGTTCAATCTGAAGCAGTACAAAAAATAGAAACAACTTAATAAATAATTTTTGTTGTACTAAGACATTAAGTAAAACTTAAAAGCTCACTCCTATTGGCCATGACCTTCTTTATTGGGAAGACAGTGGGGAGGGGGGTCACCAAAGAACCCTTCAGAGAGTAATACAATACACAGCTGGAAGTAGAATGGGTTGATTGATTGTCATGCAGGGAGTCATCTGGAAGGCTTCATGGAATAGGCAGCCTCTGTAAGAGGCTGAAGAATGTCAAGTAGAATGCAAAGAGGTCATAGAGGTCACAGACAAGTGGCTGAAAGGAACATGGCAAATATGCCTGCTTTCGTTGGGAAATGCTTAACTTCTCATGGTGCAGGAATCTGTAAAAGGAGGGTGATAGCTGGTGTTCCATCTGATTGTTTTTCCAAGTGAGGAAGATCGAGCCTGGTTTGTTTTTTTAACAGACCATATTTTTAGTGGAGTCCATTATGAATCTTACATTTTTCAAGCTGTCTCAAAGCTTATTTTATGTTGACATATTTCAAAGCTTGCAAAATTCTTAGGCTGAGATGGGGAGTTCAAAATGAAAGGAAAGTGCATAGACAAGAGCATTACTTCATAACCCCTTTAAAAAGAGAAAGCTGGAGAGAGCAATGATTGCCGTGGAATACCTCACGTTATCCTCCTGCTACTTTAAAACACTACTGTTTACAGTAGACACTGCTTGGTAAGGATTCATGGAAAATCCGTGGTCACCTCCTACTCTGTCCCCTCTTCAGAACCTTCTTCAATGCAAGCTACCAACTCACCTGCCACGAGCCTGATCCAGAATTGCGCTTTACAGCAGGAAGTCCTGAGGACCAACTGCTTCATCTCAGCCTATGGCTTCATATATTTCAGGAGGGAAAATCATATATATATATATATATATCCCTCAACTGGACATAGAGCTTGGCTCTGTCTATATTGTTCAACCCCTAATACCTGCTCCTAGTTCAGGTTTGATCATTTATTAAGCCAGTGTTCCACAAGGGACTTCCACATATGAACATTGTACTAAGTACCAAAGGAAAGGTGTTTTTTGTTTTTTGTTTTTTTTTTTAAAGCTCTCTCAACTTTGTGGTTAGACCTAGAAATTACTGCAGACAGCGAGTCAAAGTAAATCAGAGTTGGGCTAGAGAGATGGCTTAGTGGCTAAGCTCTTGCTTGTGAAGCCTAAGGACCCCAGTTCCAGGCTGGATTCCCCAGGACCCACATTAGCCAGATGCACAAGAGGGTCTAGAGTTCGTTTGCAGTGGCTGGAGGCCTTGGCGTACCCATTCTTTCCCCCTCTCTCTCTCTCTTTCTCTCTCACTCTTTCTCTCTCTCTCTTTCTCTCTCTCTCTCTCTCTCTCTCTGTCTGTCTGTCTGCCTCTTTCTCTCTCTGCCTGTTGTTCTCAAATAAATAAATAAAAATAAATGAAAAAACTTTAAAAAAAAAAAAGTAAATCAAAGTTCTCACCAGTACTGGAGGAATCAAACTAAAGCCACTGACTTTGGAGCAAGGCCTCTCAACTAATAGGTTCTTCCTCTACCTATTCCTCCTTCTTATCCATCTTCTTCATCCACCTCTTCATCTCATGCCCATCCTTCTCTTCCTCCTATATGTCCTCTTCCTTCTGAAGCACTCAGTATAGAATCGGGGCCTTGACTCTGGTAGTGAGGTGCTGTACTGCTCAGTTGCATCCCTAGTCCCAAGTAGTTACTTTTTAAACACAAGCCAAATCAAAGTGTGGCCACAGTTAAATTCACCCAAATTTCTTCTTCTGGAAGCATTCCAGTGCCAACATAGGACTTCCAAGAGACCACCTTGAATATCTCCCAATAGCACGCTTATCTGTCCCATCCATTTGGTCACCTAAATGTTCACACAACAAGAGTAGAGATGCAGTTCTCCCCTTGCCGGACTACTGGGGAGAGTTGTAACCATGAACCAAGTCAATAAACAAAACTCATAACCAGGCCAATCTGCATGTAAAATCTGACAACTGGCAGAATTGATTTTATAATCAGAAATAACAGGTGCAATTCCTCTATTCTGCTTCCAAATACACCTGCTGGAGAGCCAAGGTGAGGTTGGACTCAGTCGTAGAAATTATCTCTTCTTCAAAAGCTTCAAGTAAAGCTGGGCATGGTGGTGCATGCCTTTAATCCTAGCACTTGGAAGGCAGAGGTAGGAGGATCGCCAAGAGTTCGAGGCCACCCTGAGACTACATAGTGAATTCCAGGTCAGCCTGAGCGAGAATGAGACCCTACCTCGAAAAACAAACAACAAAAAGAAAAAAAAAGCTTCAAGTAGGCAAATCAGAATAATGACTGACTATATGAAAGAACATTCACTTTTCTTTCAGCTATTACTGTTTTCGTGAGATCTATAAAGTTTGCTATAATAGTGAAATATGTTAATTTCACAGAAAGCTTAAAGTTGGCAATTAAGGCTATCTAATAGAATCAAGGGTGTTTGGTAGTGCCCTCCTGCTTGATTTTTTTTTCTAGTATACTTTCTTTAATTTTATGTAGAATCTGACTTATTAATAGGTGTTTTCTCAAAGTGGAAAGAATTCATGTGGTTTTGCTTGTGAACATAAAACTTGACTTGCAAAGCCCTCAGTTGTCCTGTGACATGTAATTGAGCTGGCATCATCCTGTTTTAAAACATTACAGTGTTAAGTAAACTTGACCTGTGGCACCAGAGCATTCACTCTTCCCCGGCTGCGCCATGGCACCAGTGTGCACTTAACATATGTATGTATGTCATGCCATGGCTTCTCCAGAAAGCCGGAGGAAACCTCCCTCTGAAAATAATTAAGGACCTCTCCTCACATACCAAAATTTTAGAGTCTTTTTGAAGGTAAAATCTGTGCACTAAAAAAAAATTAGGCATTTTTATTAAGTACTCCCTGAGCAAAATATTCTCCCTGGTATTAGTCATTGGAAGTGAGTGTCCATGAACTCCCTAGTGTTTCTACGAGGTTGTATTTTAAAAATGGGGCAAAGGTTGGAGAGATGGCTTAGCAGTTAAGGCATTTGCCTGCAAAGCCAAAGGACCCCAGTTTGGTTCTCCAGGACACACATAAGCCACATGCACAAGGGGATGCATGCACCTGGAGTTCATTTGCAGTGGCTGGAGGCCCTGGTGCATCCATTCTCTCTCTCTGTCTCTCTCTCTCTCCCTCTGTCTTTATCTCTTCACATCTTTCTCTCTTATAAATAAATAAATTAATAAATAAAAGTTTTAAAATGGGGTGAAGTCAACATGAATTTTAAGAATCATGCAAAGATTTATGGATGATGTGCTCGCTGCAATATTCTTCACCATTATAAAGGAAAAGGGAAGGAAATCAAGTTGTTCAGTATTGGGAGAAGGTAAAATATGTCCTAATCCTCTAAGGTGCACTTTAAATCATAAATTTATAATTTATAGATTATATATATATTATAATTTGTAAATTTATAAAATTATAAATTTAAAAAATCTAAAAGTTACTATGCAGGATAAGTGACATGTGAAAAGAGCATTACATAGTAAACAAAATGTAGGAATTGAAAATTGTATTCACAAGATGGTCTCTAGTATGCACAGAAGTAGAGGGAAAAAATACATTAAAGCACTAGGCTAAAGTAGGTCATTGTGCTCATGGGTAAGAATAGAGACTGGGAGCTGGGGATGAGTGTTTTGTCCTTTACTCTCTTTATATTTTCTCAATTGTCATCCACTCATATGTATTATTTCCATGTGCTGTTGTTTTCATTGTTGTTGCTTAGAAGAAATCAAGGTGAAGGGGAAAGACAGAATTTGCTATCATGGATCACCATGGCAATCCAATTTCTACCTGGTGTTAAGACTGGTTTGTGGTCCCGAGATTGTATAGGAACTTGTCACTAGGGAAAGACGAGTTAGGAGAGAAAGAAATACAAAATACTTTAGCTTCTGTATTGCTTTTCTTTTATATTTTTCTTCCTTCCTTCCTTCTTTAGTTTTTATGTTTGTTTGGCTCTGGTTTTTGAGACATGGTATCTTCATGCTGTCCAGAGTGGCCTCTAATTCCTGCACTCAAGCCATCCTCCAGCCTCAGCCTCCCAAGCTGAGGCTACTACAGGCTTATGCCAATGTTGCTGACTCCAATTTTTGTTTCAAAATAAATGTGCAAGGGGCTGGGAAGATGTTTCAGTAAATAAAGTATTTATCTTGCAAGCATGAGGAAATGAGTTTGATCCCCAGATCCCACTTTTTAAAAGCTAGGCACGGTGGCACATTTGTGATCCCAGCAGTGGAGACAGAGTGATCCTTAGGGCACAAAGGCCACCAGTTTGGCCTACTTGGAGGGTGCCAGGCCAGTGAAAGACTATTTCAACAGAGATGGATGGCACCTAAGTAACAACACCTAAAGGTGCCCTCTGACCTCTATGCACACATGCACACACATGCATGTTCCCTTCTACACATGTGTACCTGCCAACACTTTAACATGCACACATACTTAGAGAAATTAATTCATTAGTCAAGGGAAGGCAGACAGGCATGGTTGTGCATGTCTGTAATTTCAGTACTTGGAAAACTGAGACAAGAGAATCTCAAGTTCCGATACCGTTCAGAAGTAGAAGGTTTGCTTAGAAAGCATGAGACACTAGGTCCAATTCCCAGTACTAAAATTGTAATAATAAAATAAAATGCATGCATATCAAAGAGAAGAAAATCTAAACAGGAAATATATATCTAAGGGGAAAAATGCATAGAGCTCATGTTCATGTATCCTCCCACAATTGTAACCACTTTTTTTTCCATTTAACAGTGCTTGATTTCAAGATTTCCAAAGTCATCTCTTCTTACTCCAAGCTTAAAGCCAGCCAATCAAGTTTAACAAAGTCCCACACTGTAAATAACCCTTCCTGCCCTTTGTTTTGGGATGGCTAAGGAGACACCACCCAACAGACAGCATGAGCTTTGCCAGTCCTCTTTAGAACAGAAAGAAAGCTCAGCCATAAGTACTAAGCAACTGAGTCCTGCTCCTTATTCAAAATGTTCGACAATACATCAGAATTTCCCAGGATCAAATAGAATGAACAAGATGGAACTAATAATGATTTAACCTTGAGAAACACTCCTTCCTTAAATTTGGTGCACCTAAGCATTTGTTAGGGTGTTTGTTTGTTTTTAAGAAGGAAGAGGGGGGGAAAAGAGGGAGAGCAAGAAAGACCGAGAAAGGAAGGGAGAAAGAAAGAAAGAAAGAAAGAAAGAAAGAAAGAAAGAAAGAAAGAAAGAAAGAAAGAAAGAGAGAGAGAGAGAGAGAAAGAGAGAGAGAGAGAGGGAGGGAGGGAGGGAGGGAAGGAGGGAGGGAGGGAGGAAGGGAGGGAGGAAGGGAGGAAAGAAAGAAAGAAAGAAAGAAAGAAAGAAAGAAAGAAAGAAAGAAAGAAAGAACAAAAGAAAAGAGAGAAAGAAAAGAGCCCCTTGAGGTTGCAAAAATCACATAGCAATGTTATGAGGACCAATAAAACTATTAGCTATTGGCCCAAAGCCAAGAATCCATTAATGACAGACTGGTATCTATCCAGGAATGTAAAATGTTTTACTAAATAAACACTAGAGCAGGAAACATTCAACTTCTGTCATTGTGTAAAACTCAAGTGTGATTCTATCCTGAGGTAGAGCAGCAAACAGGCCAGATCAAAAGGCAAAAGTCACCACTACCAGCAGCAGCAGCAGCAGCAGCAGCAGCTCTCTAGTGCCAGGAGGAACCAAGATTTAAAATAGCCCATGGCCTAGCAGATGCAGCATAAGACTATTGTGAGAGAATGCCAATAGTAATAGCTAAAAATGAAATGGAAGAAGGAGCTTGTTTAGGAGGAAGTGGAGTCAGGCACCTGGGATAATAGTAATCAAACTATAATGAATGATTTTTATAACTTTTCAAGGCTGTGCAAAAGATTAAGGCTAATTGAAATATGAGATTAAAATAAGAATTACTATTTGTTGCTTGAGTAAAACTATAGCTTTCTCACACATATATAGATATTTCTTCTATACAATGAAATCATAAAAATTACCAATAGATATGTAACAAGTTTCCAAAAAGCATGAAGTATATGACAATAAGTAAAGCTGAATAATCCCAGGCTACATTTTTCCCATATACTTAGCATTTTACATGTAAATTCTATTTGTGCTCATATGACTGTGAGCTGATTATATTTAAATCAGTGAAAGTTTTCACAAGAGTTGAAAACTATATCTAGTTAGAGAATCAGTTAAGAAGATCTATAGGGTTATACAAATGTAAGTGACATTCAAATGTTTAAATGTATGTGTGTGTGTGTATGTATGTATGTATGTATGTATGTATGTATGTATAGGACACACAGGGTAGCTCCAAACAGTCCTTTGGATTCAAGCAATCACACTTAACTAATGAGACTGCAACTTGCTACTTCCCTTTGGCAATGATTGCCTCTCTCCTGACATGAATCCTCTATGTAACTTTTATACTTCTAGATGTAATTGATCCTTGGGGAGCCAAAGTTAATGCAAAAAGATAAAATAAAATTAGACTGCTAAAACAACTCACAGTGAGCATCCATGATGACAAGAAGATGAGGGTCAGATTTCTTGCCACTTTAAAGATCAAGTTTTTCAGGCCCTATCATCAGATGAAAGCTCAGCTATAGACTGGGGAAGTAGGGACATGAAGTTACAGGTGGCCTTTAAACTTGAAGTTATGAAAGAAACCAGAAAACTCCAGGGCAACAGCTACAGCAGCTATTTCTACAACCTGACAACCAAATGAGCCAGAGATTTCAGAGGTAGTTCATTGGAATGCCACTTCACAAAGTAAAACTTGGAACGTGCAAAATCATTTCTAAAAGTAGATAAGGCACCAGCAAAAGTGGTCATAGCAATATTACTGAGGCAAACCCTCTTAACACTATCTCCATCCTAGAGCCCAGTTTTCAAATTGCTTTATAAGATATAAAAGAAATATAATAGGAAAACTCTGCTTTTGAAATTCACCTACTAAAAATGCCTTTCTACTACTGTAATAACTTGGGTATTTTTTTAATTAAAAGAAAAAATAGATTCTAAACTAAGAGTCCAAAATGGCACATGAACTGAGTTAACAGATCTGTTTGAAATAAATGAGGGTCTATAAATGATAGATGCACAATCAGAGTTCCCATTTCTGGGGATCCTGGTAGAGTTTTTCTTGCAGTTTACCTTTAAAGAATTATTCAACTCATCAGACAGTAGGTCTGCATTAGAAGATATCTTTCAAAACTTCCACAGATTCGCATATCCTCATTGCGAACACATGCTCACCTATTCAGACTGAAAACTCTTGTTCAAAATGGCATCCTTGAAGAGCCAGAGCATTCCAATTAGATCCTGGGACCATATTCATTGAAATAGAAAAGGGGAACATATTTTATATCACTTAACACAAAAAAAATTTATGATGCAAAACAAATGAAATGACCCTCTTGAAATTTAACCATACCATACAAATGTTCTTGAGACCAATTTGTTCTCTGATATCTGATATACAGCACAGAAAAACCCTCTTCAGGATGAATTATCACAAAGTGTAAATTAGGAAAAAGACTCTCTGTCTCTTTCTCACACACTCTCTCTGTGTATGTGTGTGAGATGTACGTGAATATGTATACACACATAAATGTGTGTGGTTACATGAGCATATATATGCATGTATGGAGGCCAGAGAGCAACCTTGCGAATGTCATCCAATTCCTTTAAGACAGGGTCTCTCGGACTGAGGAGATAGCTTTATGAGTAAATGTGCTTCCTGTGCAAGCATGAGGTCCTGAGTTCAACCCTCAGCACACAAGTTAAAAAGCCAGACACATCCATGCATGCCTACAACACCAACACTGAGCAGGGCACTGGTCATCATCCAGTCTAACCAAAAAAAACCAGGAAACTCCAGGTTCAGTGAGATTCCGTCTCAGGGAAATAAGGCAAAGAAGCAATAGAGAAGAACACCTGACATCTTCCTCTGGCTCTGCATGCATGCAACACATACCAGCACACACATATAACACCCCCCACACACACACACACACTCAAACAAGCCAATAAAAAGAAAAGGTATTTCATTTGTCTGGAGCGCACCAATTAGGTTTTCGAATGAGCATTTTATGTGAGTCCTGAGGATCAAACTCAGGCTCTCATGCTTGCAAGGCAAGCACTTAACCAACTGAGCTATCTCTCCATCTCCTAAATTAGGAAACTTCTATTGATAAGCCTTACTTATATTTGGAAAGCTCAACACACAATCAGTTTTCTCAAAAAAGTGCTACCTACTGCCAGTAACAAGCCTGACTGATTTAATCTCAAAGTTGGAAGGAACGTGTTATCAAGTCCTGTGACATCTACAGAATAATCATTAAGAAAAACGTGTTTTCATAACTTGAGTCTATAAAAAATATGGCTTTTCCAAAGAGTAAATTCAAAGGAAATGAAACTATTTTTGAAATGCTGCAATAATATAGAATTGACATAATAAGTAAGAGAAAAAAGACTGGGTTAAATCTGAAAAACCTCAGGACAAAAGTGTCTGGTTAGAAAGAAGCAGCTTGTCTTCTTGAAATAAAAGAAATAAAAATAGTGAACTGGCATGCCTTTAATCCCAGCACTCAGGAGGATAAGGGAGGAGGATCACTGTGAGTTCAAGGCCAGCCTGAGACTTATTCCAGGTCAGCCTGGGCTAGAGCAAAACCTTACCTGGTGGAAAAAAACAAAAGGTGAGCTGTGTATTATAGATAAGGCTTGGTAACTCAAAAGCATAGAGTATTTTACAGTCTCTAATATCTAGGATCCAATTATTGGATAAAATCAAAATGTGAACATACTAATCAATTTTGTAATGTACATCAAGAAGCCACTAAAATAGCATTATTGGAATGGATTGCAATACAGGATTATTTTGATAATATGTTTAAGCCATGCAGGACTAATGTATACGCATGTGGTAGACAGTCGTGTCTCTCAGACTGGTGTATTGTGTATACACACACACGCACGCACGCACGCACGCACACACACACTGGTAACGTCATTCTACAAACAGATAAATGTTAGCAGCAGGAAATGTGAAGGTGGGAAAGTGAGAAAGTCCTTATGACTCTCTTAAATGGAGTTAAGACCTATTAGGTCAAACCCTGCTGGGTAAATAAACTGCTCCCTGGTGTCAATTAGAAACTTTTGGAGGTGCATTAACTTTTTCAGGCCCCTGAGGTACTATTTAGTAAATTACTATTCCAGTGAACTAAATGGTACCCTGGGGGCCTGAAAGAGTTAATGCGCCTTCAGAAATGAGCAATTCACTCTCTACTTACCAGTAGGATATTGCGCACCTGCACACGCCACCTCTGACAGAATACATTCTCACCAGTGACTGCTGAGTGCCTCCCTCCCTCCCTCTCTTCCTCCCTCTCTTCCTCCCTCTCTCCCTTCCTTCCTTCCTTCCTTCCTTCATTCTTCCTTCATCTGTTCACTCGTCTGCAGCTCCTTGACCACCAGCTTGGGTGAGGCAATTTTCTAGACATGGGAAGTCATGTTGAAGGGTGGAAGTAGACTTTACAAAGGTTGTTTGATGTTGAGAAAGAGGAACATTGTAGAAATAAGGAAAGATGAGGCCTCACAGTGGTGCCCAAATTGGAGAACAATGGGGTGACATGCTGGAAGGCGCCTAGAAAGCTAACCTGTGGGGAGCATGAGAAAGCCAAGAGGGCAGGTGTGAGGTGGCCCTGGATGTGGGGATAGAAATCTATCGGAAGACTTCAGGGAGGTGTTACTATGAGCACCACTTGCCTCCAGCTCCAGGGACAGGAGTCTCTTCCAGCAACGGGAAGGTTGTTGAGCCTGACTGAGGGGACAGAAAGATGGGGTGAGAGAGGGAGACCAGATACCCACCAAGGACTAGAAGCTCCCACCTCCCCTCTAGCCAAGTTCACTCTTAGAACCCAATCTGTGAATTACATATCTATAATCCCAACACTTGAGCGACTGAAGCAAGGCCAACATAGACCACATAGTAGACCCTGACTCAAGAGTCCAAGAAAGAGCCGGGCATGATGGCGCACGCCTTTAATCCAAGCACTCGGGAGGCAGAGGTAAGAGGATCACCATGAGTTTGAGGCCACCTTGAGAATACATAGTGAATTCCAGGTTAGCCTGAGCTACAGCAGGATATTACCTTGAAAAAAAAAAAAGTGAAGAAATAATGAAGGGAAGCAGAGAACGAAGGAAGAAGGGAGGGAGAGAGGGAGGAAAAGAAGGGAGGGAAGGGTTATAATTTTTCAAAGTTAGAAGGAAAAAACAAAAGAAGCACCTTTGAGATGCCAGTGGTGCTTAGCCACAGCTTTCAGAGAGGACGGAGTTGCCAGGGACCCTAAAGGAAGCATTCATCAACATGGACAAACTTAAGGGATTTCATCCGAGGTTGGGCAAGTTCTTCTGTATGAGTCGAGGTTCTACAGAGAGATGGAACCAGAGAGTTACTTAAAGAATGGGCTCAGGAGACAATGGAGGTCTGGTGAACCCCACACCTAGTGAGGAAGACCAGCAGGTTGAAAACTCTGAGATGTTGCAGCACAATTTCAAAGGAAGTCTGCTAGTGGAGCTCCTTCTTGCTAGGAGCCAGCGTGTTCTACGCGGGGGTTCCATGGATTGGATGAGGCCCACCTACTTCATGGAGGCAATATGGTTAACCTATAAATCAAATCAAATACTAATCTCATTCTAAGAACAACAGACTGGCAAGGGGGAGAAAGGAAATAAGCAGAGCTGTGTTGGGTATGGATCAACTTTGTATATCAGGGTGGAAAGCATCATTCTTTTTATATTTATTTATTTATTTGCAAGGAGAGAGGGAGGAAGAGAGAGGAGAGAGGGAGACACTATGGGTACACCAGGACCTCTTGCCATTGCACACGATCTCCAGTTGTATGCGCCACTTTGTGCATCTAGCTTGCATGGGTACTGCAGAATCAAACCTGAGCTGTCAGGCTCAAGCAAGCATTTAACCACTGACTCATCTCCCCAGCCCAAGCATCGTTCTTTTGACCATGTAGAATCCAATCCAGTCTAGAGTCCAAGGATCTCAAAGTGATCCTGCATCCCATCAAGGTCAGCTCTCCAAGAAGCCTACAGATAATGACCTCTGCCATTATGATAAAGAAATGACTTTGGAGCTCGAGAAATGGCTCAGAATTGAAGGTACTTGCCTGCAAAGCCTAACAACCCAGGTTCAATTCCCCAGTACCCATGTAAAGACAAATGCACAAAGCGGCACAGGTATCTGGAGTTCGTTTGCAGTGGTGTGTCCACTCTCTCTCTCTCTCTCTCTTTCTTGCAAATGCATTTAAAGAAAAATAATATGACTAGAATCAGCCTGATCTTGCATTTTGGCCATCACAAACAGCTACCTGAATTTGAACAATTTGAACAAATAACTTAATCTTTTTGTGCATATTGGGTTTTTTTTTTTTTTTTTTGAGGTAGGGTCTCACTCTGGTCTAGACTGACCGGGAATTAACTATGTAGTCTCAGGGTGGCCTCGAACTCACAGCGATCTTCCTATCTCTGCCTCCCAAGTGCTGGGATTAAAGGCATGCACCACCATGCCCAGCTTGAATATGTGTGTTTTGAGAAATGGTTTCACTCTAGTCCAGGATGACCTGGGACTCACTCTATAGCCCAGGATGTGCTCAAACTCCTAGTGATTCTCCTACCTTAGCCTTCCAAGTGCTGGAATTAAAAGCATATGCCACCATACCCAGATAATTTAACCTTTTAAGTCCCAATTTTACCATGTGCAAAGGGGATTGATAATAACCAGGACCTCATGTGAGAGAATTCTTTCATAAGTATAAAATGAGATATCACAAATCAAGTGCTCACCTTGTAGTGTCTCTAGGGAATATGCATTAAATGCTAGCTCTAAATGTTCACTCAAGTCTCTCATATTATGTCTGTTCTACTCCAAAACCATGAAACTATGCACATATGTCCATTTGTGCATTTGAGTGTGTCTATACATGCATGTGTGCTTGAGCACATGTAGTAAGGGCTGGGGCATGTCCACATTAAAAGACCCCTTAGCATGGAAGAAAAGCCTTTTCTTTGTTGTTGACCTTCACATTACAATAACTCAAGAGAATGGAGGACCTGTCTTTAGGGGAAGGGGCAACATTGCCTCTAGAGGAACCATACCTCTCCTCAATCTCACTCCCACCCCACTCGTCCTTCCCTCCCCTTTGGAAGGTCCTCCAAGGCAGCTTTTCTCTTAAGGTTTCACAAAGTTCTAAAGACCCAAACAATTTGTTTTGTTATCCGGGAAACTAAAATAAAGAGGGCTAAATCAATTTTATCAAAGGTACTAAGGGATTCACCTGCAGATCTTTCTGGCTCAAATGTAGAGAAATTGAGAGGCAGTTAATGACTCCTTAATATTTCTACATAATTTCAAGAAAACAAATTACTGAACATTAATTTGATCTTCTTGCTAAATATCCACATAAATCAAGTATTTTATAGGTGGCTTCATCATGTAATCTAATGATAACATACTTGCAAAATCAACATCTTGCTGCTAAAATACTGCCAATAAATAAGAGGGGTTAAACACTTAATGTTACCTGAGATAGGTCTGAATAAGGATGGGGCTGCGGGTCTTTCCCCTCAGGTCACTTGCATATTTTTCGGTAGCCAGAGCTTTAAAGGAGAGAAGCTCTTTGAATGAGGAGAGTAAATAGACTCTGCAAGTTAGGTCAAGTTGGGTCAGACAACAAGTATTACCTGACCTGGCCACATAGCTCAAAGTGCCCATACACTGCAAGGTAAATCCTGACCAGGCTTTGAGGTGATTGACCTGCCTTGCTTTGTTGGATGTAAGGCAGCCTATTTAGAAGCTGCTCCACTAAACAGGATGGCTTTCTAAATAGGCCACCCCATATGAAAGTGAAAGGAGAGACAATCGCTCACAAGACTGAGTATTTAGTAATCACCTGTGGGTATAGTCAATTGAAAGCTATGGACAGCTCACTAGCTCATCACTAAGCAAATATAACATGATAAGATTTTTTAAATTACTAAGCAAATATAACATGGTAAGATTTTTAAAATTACTCTGGGTCAGTTAATAATAAGATGGTATCTAGGGTCAGGCTGGACTAGCAGTCCCACAAGTCACAAGAGAAAGAAATCCTTACACAATACACCAGAAGTGATGGCCTGGGCTCTGTGTTTCAGCCACTTCTTTAAGGTTTTTTTTTGTTTTCTTTTGACTCTGGGTACTGATGACTACTGGATAATAAAATACCTGAAGCAAAGATGTCAGGCTTGAGGCATTTTCCAGAACAAATCTGCTGTTGTTACCTTCACACTGCTGACACAAAACACCTGACCAAAAGCATCTAATGGCAGAAGAGTGATTTATTTTGGCTCACAGGAGAAGCTCCACAATGGCAGGGTAAAACATGGCATGAGCAGAGGATGGACATCACCTGCTGGCCAACATCAGATGGAAACAGCAACAGGAAGGTGTATTGGCAAGGGGAAACTGGCTATAATACCCATAAGTCTGCCCCCCAATAACACACCTCCTCCAGTAAGTCTCCAATTCCCAAGTTGTCATTAGCTGGAAACAAAACATTCAAAGCACATGAATTTATGGGGGACACCTAATTCAAACCACCACAAGTTCCTATTTGAATTTACAGTAACTCCCTAAAATAAAGGAAGTTCATTCAAAGTCAGTGCTCTTCCCAGTAGATTACATTGAAAATCATCATACACGAGAATCACATGGTAGGATTTGTGTGATGTTGGCATGCGTGTGTGTTTGGGTCCAAGAACAGTTACCTGAACAGTACCAAACCTAATCCAAGAGAAGCCAGGATAAGTAAGCAGTCGTTGTAAAACAAAAGTGGTGGCCAGGGTTGATTGGAATGTTAGGGGTTGACACCTCAGCTCAGACCATCACTAGGAAATAAGCCTGGCCTTAAATTGTCTGGTCTCTGTCAGGGATCCTCCCCATTCCACCAACATTGCTTCTTCTATGGGTAGTATGTGCTGCTAGTCTGTGTCTCATGCAGACGATCTATTTTTATGAAACAGCAAATGCATCCAACCACCACAAGTAAATAGGCTAACTTAGCCAATCAAGAAAGCACGTATGGGAATTTGATGGCTTATATCGATTGTCAATTTCTCAGGACCTAGGATCACCAGTGAGGGATTACCATGATTAAGTTAAGTGAGGTGGGAAAGCCTACCTTAGCTGTAGTCAGGTCCTGGGCCGTATGAAGAGGAGAGGGCTGGTTGAGTATTCAGCATTCTCCTCTCTGCTTCCTGCCAATGTGACCAGCTCTGCTTCATGCACCTTCCTTGTTGTGGTGGTCTGCAGCCTGGACCTGTAAGCTGATATAAGCCTTTCCTCCCTTTAAATTGATTTTTGTCAGGTATTTTATCCCAGTAATGAGAAAACAACTAAACATGGAATAATGATAATGAAAATAAAAGACAGGAAACACCTATACAAAGCACTTAGAGACATCTAAGTCTAGTGTATTCTAATGCCATTGCTGAATTAAAAATTTACATGATACAGGGTTCTCATCTTGTTAGAAATGAAATAGAGGTATACATGATTGTGTGTGTGTGTGTGTGTATAGCCGTACATGCTCACAAAAAGACTAAGAGTTATATTAGCATGTGAAAAATGGCTTCTTTGTTCTTGTTGTTTAGCGAGGTAGGGTATCACTCTAGCCCAGGCTGACCTGGAATTTGCTATGTAGTCTCAGGCTGGCCTAGAACTCATAGCGATCCTCCTACCTCAGTTTCCCAAGTGTTAAGATTAAAGGTGTGTTCCACCATGCCCAACATCAGTGACTATTTTTTTAATTTTTAATTTTTATTTATTTATTTGATGGAGAGAAAGAGAGAAAGAGAATGGGTGCACCAGGGCCTCCAGCCACTGAAAACAAACTCCAGATGCATGCACCACCTTGCCCATCTGGCTAACGTGGGTCCTGGGGAATCAAACCTCGGTTCTTTGGTTTTGCAGGCAAACTCCTTAACCGCTAAGCCATCCCTCCAGCCCAATCAGTGACTACTTTTGAGTAATGTAGTTATATGTGATTTTAAATTCTTTTGAGTATATTTCTGTATTTTTAAAATTTTTCTAAAGTGAATATATTTTTCTTTTTAATTAAATCATATATTTATATACTAACTTTATACTAGTGAAATTTCTTCTTCAATTATAAGAGAATAATTTGATATAATATGGTGTTTAATTCTAGCAATGATCTCTTATAAGTGACATAAACATAAATTTTTACAAAACTTTTGGGAAGCAATTTACTAGTAATGCACTAGGGAAATTAAATTTGTCTGTACCTTTTTACTCATAACTAACTCCAACTTAGTGAAACCCTAGTTTAGAACTAGAACAATTCATCCTAGATGCTTGTGCTTAATGATATACAGACTTAATGATAGCAGCAAAACAGTGGAAAATTATCAAAAAAAGTACTTAAGAAAATTATAACACACCCAATGAAATATTAGCCCATTATTTAAAATGGTGTTCAGAAAGCTATCTAGAAGGTGATAAAAAAAAATTAAGGATATAAAACTTATTTATAAAATGAGCAATAGATCTTAGTCCACCTTAAGGGGGAAAGAATATTCATTTTTATGTCAACTGAAACAGTAAATTCTGTGGTTCAGAATTGAATTAGCTGTGATGTTTGGTTTCCACTCAGGTAGGGAGGTAAGAATATAGCCCAGGTATAATTATTCTCTGTCACTTACTGATGCTGAATGTCTGGTAACCAATAAAAGTGGAAGGTCAGAGTTCTAATCTGTTCCTAATATTCTACAAAGGCAATTTAAAATAGGTAATATTGGAAAACCAAATGTCACAGGAAGTTCTCTGTTAGCTCAGACTTCTACACTCCTTTTAAAGTCAAAATATAGTTAATGTTCCTAGTGATTTCCAAAACATTATTTCCATTGGTAATGGTATACCATATCCTCAAAATAAACTTTGGAGCTTGAGTCAGTAAAGCACTTTGCTAAACTGGCATGAACCCTGGGTTCAATTCTCAGCAATAATTTCCCCTTTGCAAGGATTAGACAAGTATTCTGACAAGATGGTGGTAATATTTAAACAACAGTATACTCTTGGCACTAACCTATAATTACAACGGTCAACAATATTAACGTCTCTGCACAATAGTTTTACTTAAGTACAAAGTTGTTTGCTATGTACTTGTCCTACATATTCTCCATGGGAAAATAACATTTTCATTGAATATGTTAGAAATACTACAAAAGTCAGCTTGCTTCTTAATCCATGCATTTTTGGGGGAGTTTTGAAGGAATACTTTTTCCTTGATGAAAAAGGAACTGTTGTGAGAGTTGGAAACTCTGCACGTGTGTGTGTGTGTGTGTGTGTGTGTGTGTGTGTTAGCAATAAAGCATGATCTGGGAATGCACTGAAAAGAAAAGAATATTGATTTTTTGTTCTGAGATTCAAACCCAGGGCCTTTCACATGCTAGGTAATCACTCTACTACTGAGCTTTATAATATAGCCCAGAATATTTTTCTATTACAATTGAATTCTCCTTTGGAGACATCATCCTCAGACTGCCAACAACTTACCTTCAGAATACAGGGCTTTTTTCCTTCTTCAGCTGCTCCTCAGAATCATTTGTGTATCTACCAAGAAGTCCATGGGCAGATCTGGCCATGACCCTTACTTCCAGCCAAGGTAAGCTTCCCATCTTGGATCATCCTGGTGCTTCAAAGGTTGGGTGGAATGGGAAGGAACAGTACAAAGGTGGAATGTAGGATGGTAGGGACAGTGGTTTAGGCATTTCTGTCTGGGTTCACTCACAGCCTCTTCATCTCTGTAATTTTGCCAAGTCCCCAGATCCCGCTTGCAAAAGGAAAACAAGTTCCTCTACTCTCAACCCCAAGAGCTTGTTGTGAGTTGTTGCTGTTTTCTTAGGAGTAGCCTGAAGAGCAGAGCCCACAACCCCCACTCTGGAGACACAGGCTATGAAACTCTGGCTCTTGTCTTTGATTTTTACACACCCCAAAATACTGGCTCAATGAATGTGGCTTTGGAGCCAGGAAATGAATCTCCTTTCCTCTGCTCTCTGCTTGGACACATAGGCCTGCAGAAGCACTGCATCTAGACATGCCCACTAGGTGAGTAAGAATCTGGAGTTCAACTGCAATGGCTGAGGCTCTGATGCACCAATTCTCTCTCTCTAAAATAATAAATAAATAAATAAACTTGGACATGAGCGCTCTCTCTCAAATAAATAAATAAATCAAAAGATTTGAGTCTTGGGGCTGGAGAGATGGATTTAGCTGTTAAGGTGCTTGCCTACAAAGCCTAATGACCCAGGTTCAGTTCCCCAGTACCAACCTAAAGCTAGATGCAGAAAGTGGTGCATGCATCTGGAGTTCCTATGCAGTGGCTAGAGGCCATGGTGCAGCCATTCTCTGTCTCCATCTCTCTCTCTCTCTCTCTCCAAATAAATAAATAAATAAAATTTTTAAAACTTTTTATAAAAGAAGCACTGCATCCAGGATAGCTCCTTGGAAAGTATTAATAAGCTAATGTAGTATGCTCATGAAATCAGTAATAATTAAGAAGAAACTAGACCCAGGGAGGAGCCACAAGCAGAAAACATGCTGGAATGTTGGTGAATATTGTTTCTGATAAAGGTCTATGGGCCTTTGCTTTTTCAGTCTTCCCATTTCCCAGTTTTTTCTGAACATCTAAGAGGGTAAGAAGCCATCTTTAAGAAAAGAAGGAAACCTTGAGCTGGAGAGATGGCTTAGCGGTTAAGGGCTTGTCTGTGAAGCCTAAGGACCCCAGTTGGAGGCTTGATGCCAGGACCCACATTAGCCAGATGCACAAGGGGGCATTTGCATCTGGAGTTCGTTTGCAGTGGCTGGAGGCCGTGGCGTGCCCATTCTCTCTCTCTCTCTCACTCTGTCTCTATCTATCTCCATCCTTCTCTCTCTCTGTCACTCTCAAATAAAAAACTAAAAATAAACAAAAAAATTTTTAAAAAAAGAAAAGAAGGAAACCAACAAAAACACTGCATAGACTGTGGGAGCAACATAATTGGAATGTTATTGAAACATTCAGTGTCAAAATGATTTTTCAAAGCTGATGATCAAACCTAGGGTCTTGTGCAGTCTCTCGTGGGGCTACATCCCCAAACCTGTTGTCAATTTTTTAATTTTTTTAAGATAAACTAGGTCAAGATAAAACATACAGTGCATTAAGAATGTAAATGAAGGGCTGGAGAAATGGCTCAGCAGTTTCTTGCCTAACAACATGGGTTCAATTCCCCAGAACCCATGTAAAGCCAGATGCACAGTGATGTATTGCTTCTGGAGTTCATTTGCAGCAGTTGGAGGCCCTGATGCATCCCTTCTCACTCTCTCCCTCTCTCTCTCTCTCCTGGCAAATAAATAATTAAAAATGTTTCTTAAAAAAATAAAAAAGAAATAGGTTGATATTGTATATATGTAATTACAATGATTGTAATGGGGAGGTAATATGATGGAGAATGGAATTTCAAATGGGAAAGTATGGGGGTGGGGAGGGAGGGAATTACCATGGGATATATTTTATAATCATGGAAAATGTTAATAAAAATTTAAAAAAAAATTATCAACTCAATGCAAAAAAAAAATAATAAATAAATAAATAAAAAAGAATGTATACCGTGGGCTCAGTAGCAGAAGCTTGCCTAGCATGTACAAGACCCTGAGTTCAATCCCAGTAATGTAAGTAAGAAGGGAGGGAGTGAGAAAGGAAGGAAGGAAGGGAAGGAGGCAGGAGAAAGAAAAATGGCTCAGAGAGCAAAAGTGCTTGCTGTATAAACATGAGAACCTGAGTTGAATTCCCAGCACCCACACAAAAAGCCAGGCATGGCTACATATGCCTGCAACCCCAGTACTGAGAAGGGTAGAGACAGAGGGATCCTTGGTTTCCTGGGTCAGCTCGTCTAACAGAAAACATGTGGAGCTCCAGTAACAGGGAGAGACTTGGTCCCAGAAAACTGAGGCAAAAACATGATTAGAGGGCTGGGCGTGGTGGCACATTCCTTGAATCCCAGCACTCAGGAGGCAGAGGTAGGAGGATTTGCTGTGAGTTCTAGACCAGCCTGAGACTACATAGCAAATTCCAGGTCAGCCTGGGCAAGAATGAAACCCTACCCCAAAAAACAAAACAAATCAAAAAAGATAGAGGAAAACACCTGCCTTCTTCCTCTGGCCTTACATACACAGGAAGCACACATCTGTACCCACGCATGCATACAGTGCACACACCACACATATTACACCTCCCAGAACAAATGCAACTGAATAGATAAGGCAAGAAAACCATATCAAGCACTGCCATTTTATGTAATAGACATATCCTCCTCCAAATTCCCAGTTTTCAAGCTTGCATCTCTTAGGACTTCATTTTACTGATAACATCTAGTTGTAAACGCTGTTTATTCTTCCTAGTGGACCAGTTCTTCAATGTGAGCGTGCGCAACGAACACTTCCAGCTATGGGATGAATCTGGTCATTACAAAAGGGAATTTGAGAAAAATTGCTACACGTTGTTTAATACTGCCAAACAGAAACTCTCTGAAGAGCAGATTCGAAAGTTGAATTCACAACTGCCCAGCTCTACTGACTTCGTTAACTACTTGCCCGTGAATCATCAGGATCCACAGTTAACTTTTCTTTCCTTGGCCTTTGTTTATTGTATTGTCAGTTTTATAGCATTTGTAATGTGCTGTCTAATTACATGCTGGCCCAGCTGAGCTTCAAAGAAAGAACTTTCCTACTCGCCTGAAGGATGGCCCCGCCCCATGAAATCCAGGCCTTCTGTTTCTCATTCTCAGATGGACAAGTTTTGGGGAGGAGTTCTTCCTTTCAGCTCATCCTTGACTGCTTATGGGGCTTCCATAAGTCACCCTCCTTCTGTGCCTGGGGTTGTCCTTGTCCTCAAGATGCGGACTCCATGCTCCATCGTGGAGCTTCTGGGTTCGGTGGTGATCAATGGTGATCCAGGGCTCTCTGTCAAAACCACCCTTTGGGCCTGGGAGTGCCCTATTCTGGATCCTCCACTTTTCTGGGCCTGGAACCAGCAACACGAGACCCTGAGTAAATCTTAGTCCCTTGTCTGAACCTACTCTGGAAGTGACCCTACCACTGCTCCCTGGGCCCTCACTATTATAATTATTTTCTTTTTTATTGTTATTTGCTTTTTGACCTCTTTTTAGGTTTTATTATTGTTGTTGTTGTTGTTGTTTTGGGGACAGAATCTTCTGTAGCCCAATCTGGCCTCAAACTTGATATGTAACCAAGGCTGGCCTTGAACTCCTTATAGGACTGCTTCAGCCTTCCAGGTACTGGGATTACCAACATGAGCCACACCCTGGCTCTTTCCTTGGGATTGATGCACTAGATGGTTTCCCAGCTTCCTCTGTTGTCCCCTACAGTCCTTTCTCAGAACAGCAGATGGCGTGATCAGATTAAAAACTCAGTGGGAGAAAACAGCTCTTCCTGGGGCTTGGCCCTGATACAGGAGAAAACACAGAACCTTACAGTGGTTCCTACTTCCAGGATGGTCAGCTGTCCTGGCTCACTTGACTCACTTGTTCCAGGACCCTGCTCCCCAAGCATGCCAAGTTACCTTAAGGCACAAGCCTAACTGCCCCCTCTGCCTTGTATGTTCTCTCCCTGCATCCACGGGGCTTTGGATCTCACCATTTGCAAGCCTTCACATAAATGTTCAGTGAGGCTTGCCCTAAAGACTGCATTTTGCATTGCAACACCAACTCCTTTCTGCACACCCTTTCCCTGTCACCTAGCTTCCTTTTCGTCCGTAGTACACTAGGTACCTTCTAGCAAATCATTTCATTGGCTTATTTTTTTTCATGCTTAAGTATTAGATTAAATTACCTATGATAACAAATTTACCATTTTAATCATTTTTAAGTGGACAGCTCTCTGGTATATTAGAATAGTTATGCAAACAATCTCCATCTTGTAAAACTGAATCTCTTTCACTATTAAATAGCAACTTCCCAATCACACTTTCCTTAGCCCCTGGCAACCACCATTTTACATTGTCTGTAAAAATTTGATTACTCGGGCTGGAGAGATGGTTTAGCTGTTAAGCGCTCACCTGTGAAGCCTAAGGACCCCGGTTCGAGGCTCGGTTCCCCAGGTCCCACGTTAGCCAGATGCACAAGGGGGCGCACGCGTCTGGAGTTCGTTTGCAGAGGCTGGAAGCCCTGGCGCGCCCATTGCTCTCTCTCCCTCTATCTGTCTTTCTCTCTGTCTCTGTCACTCTCAAATAAATAAATAAAATATTTAAAAAAAATTTGATTACTCAAGTTAACTCATATAAGTGAAATTGTGTATATGTGTGTGTGTGTATGAGAGAGAGAGAGAATGCACATGTGTCTTTTTTTGCTTAGCATAGTATCTTCAAGGTTGGCCCCACTGGAGGAGCATGTGTGAGAATTTCATTCTATTTTTTTGGTGGTGGTGGTGGTGGTGGTGGTGGTGTTTTTTTGTTTTGTTTTGTTTTGTTTTGTTTTGTTTTATGAGGTAGGGTCTCAGTCTAGCCCAGGCTAACCTGGAATTCACTATGTAGTCTCACGGTGGCCTTGAACTCATGGCTATCCTCCTACATCTGCCTCCCAAGTGCTGGGATTAAAGGTATGTGCCACCATGCCCAGCTTCTGATCTTTTTGTTTGTTTGTTTTATTTATTTTTTGAGAGAGAGAAAGAAAGAAAGAAAGAAAGAAAGAAAGAAAGAAAGAAAGAAAGGAGGGAGGGAGGGAGGGAGGGAGGGAGGGAGGGAGGGAGGGAGGGGGGAAGGAAAGAAAGAAAGAAGGAAAGAGGCGGGGGGGGGGGAAGAATGGGTGCTCCAGGGCCTCCAGCCACAGAAAATGAACTCCAGATGCATGTGCCCCCTTGTGCATCTGGCTTACATGGGTCCTAGAGAGTTGTACTATGATCCTTTGGCTTGGCAAACAAATGCCTTAACCACTTAGCCATCTCTTGAGCCCCTGTTTTTGTCTGTTTTGATACAGGGTCTCAAATGTATCTTAGGCTAGACTTAAACACATGATCTTCCTACTTCAAACTCAAAGTGATAGGATTATAGATATGGCCACTATACCCAAAGCTTCCAGTTTCTGACTCACATTCTCATTGAGTCTTGTCAATAGCTGCTATGGATGAAGGAAATATCTTTGAGATACTGCTTTCCTTTGAAGATACATACATACACACACATATAGGCATGTGTGTGTGTATATATATATACATATGTATATATATATACATACATATATACGTATGTATATATATATACACACATATATATACGTATGTATATATATATGCACATACATACATTCATACATACATATATATCCAAAAGTAGAATTGTTGGGTTACCTTGTCATTCCATTTTAACTTTTTTCAGGGAGTCTTCATACTGCTTTCCATAAATGGTTACACAATTTTACATGCCTACCAACAGTGCCCAAGGATTCTAATTATTCATATCTTTACCAACACCTATTTCTTTATATATATAGTAACCATCTTAATGGGTGTGAGATGGCCATTCATTGTGACTTGACTTACATTTCCCTAATGATAGACACTGCTAAGTATCTTTTCATGTGCTTGGTAACCAGTTGTGTATTTTCTTTGGATAAAGTTCTGTTTGCCCATTGTTAAATCAGTTTCTGTTGTTGCTCAGTGGCAAGAATTTTTGATATGCTCTGGATAGTGAACCCTGGTCAGATGCATAATCTGTGACTATCTCCTATTCCATAGGTTGCCTTCCATCTTGCAGACTGTGTTTTTCAATGCACAGAAGTCATGTTTTGTTTATTACACTCACTGATCTGTTCTCTGCCTCCAGAATGCAAGCTCCATGAGGGCAGCCATGCCTATTTGTTTGCCAAGGCAATACTTCCTGTACTAGTCAGGGTTCTCTAGAGGAGCAGAACCGATAGAATGAATTGTATTAAAAGGGAATTTATTGAATTTGTTTAAGGCAGTCCAACAATAGCCATTTGTAAACCCAGGAGTGAAGCATCCCAGTAGCTGCTCAGTCATGAGGCTGGATGCCTCAGCAGTGCCAATCCTGCACTGACGGCCTGGAGGCTTCTCCGAGAATGGCTGGTCTTCAGTCCATGCTGGAAGGCAGCAAGCCAGGTAGGAGGAAGGGATTCTTTTCTCCCACAGCTTCCTTAGATAAAACCCCTCTCCAAGAGGATCCACTCACTCTGGATGAAGGGTTCACTCTGGGAGAAGGACTTCCTCCTTCAGCTAATCCTTCCTGGAAGCAACCTCAGAGACCCACTCAATAAGAATGCATGTGGATTCCTAAACAGATCAAGTTGACAACAAAACTTAACCATCACACAGCCCTATCCCCTCCATGCTCTAAGCAGTGCTTAGCCCAGACTGGGACTGTAGTGAATCTTTGTAGAATAGGTGAGTACATGAATGGGAGATTACAAAGATTGCATAGGCTCACTATGCTTCCTAAACCCCAGGTACAGTGCAAAAGTAAATGAAATTACTTCATATAATTAATAGTTTTTAAAAAAAATAACATAAGCATAATTAACGCATGACTTTCTCTGTTTCTAACAAGTTACAAGTAGTTTACCTGAAGGAAGGGCTTAAAAAAAAAAAATTCTTCTATCGTATTCAGCTAGTTGGGAGCCTGTCTGCCTCTCCCTTTGGAATCCACCAAAGCCATTACCCTGTATAAGAATGAATGCAGCTGGGCTCCTTCTCCTCACTCTATTGTATTCCTCCCTCCCAGATTATTGGCTCTCCTAGCGCCAGCCCCCTGCCTTCAATGGCTGGCCTCTCTCCCATCATCTTCCTTGTTCTGAGCTGCTCCCCAAGGCCCTCTCGCATTGCCCTATATCTGCTTTATGTCCAGGGTCCCGAGGGCTCTGTCAGGGATTACTTTGCTTCTATTGTTCACCAGGGACCACACACCAGGGCAGGCTCAGGTACCCTTCACGCTAAGGCTAAGGAGGCCTGTGGGAATCTCGAGGAAAGGAATGAGAAAGGACAATGATTGAACAGTACTTAGGAAGGAGCAGTTAAATGTCAACCCCGATTAATGATAATGGTAATTTAGAATCTGCTTATAGTTTCCACTGTGAGGCTTGGCCAAGACGTTTGCAATGTGGTAGTTCAAAGGATGCCTGGGCTAGCCAAAGGGCAGACTATCTTCCCACTGTGGGGAGATCAGCACGCTGGGCGGGTGTGCTCTAAGAGACAGTGGCACTCCCAACTGTGTGTCCTGTCATGAATGTGTCCTGTCTGGTCAGCTGCACTTCTTCATTTGTCTTCCCAGTGTCCACCCTTCTCAGAGAAGCCACTGGAAGTGACTGACTGTGAATGTTCTCATTACAACGACTAATTGTTGAGAGTGTCTCTTCTCTACTCCCTCTTCTGGGAGCTCACCCAAGCCAAAAAGAAAAAAAAAGGAACTATTCATCACAACTGAGAACAATGGACTTTAGGTAGCTTTGTGTGCAGACATGGGATGTAAAGGTGGTTAGGTGCTTGTGTACTTGGCCTTAGGCTGCTGAGATTCAGTCAGATTCCAATCAGGCTGTTTTCCAGCAATGGGACGTGCAGCAAGCCACTTCATCTAGCCAGGTCTCACTCACCTCATCTGAAAAGTGGGTTGCTTCTAAGAGCTACCTTGAAATCTATTATGATGAAAAAGAGAGAGAAATGAGACATTTGAAACCCTAAGAATGAGGTCTGGCACCCAGTAAGTGCTTAATAAATGTGCATTGTGAATATCGCTGCACAATTAGGGCAGAGTCAGAGGTCTTTTCCTTTAGAACGGGGGTTTGTGACCTTTCCATGGCTGACATTTGGGACTTGATAATTCTTGGTTGTCAGAAGCTGCCTGTGTGTTAAAGGATGTCTCACAGCATCTCAGACTCATAGCTGCTAAATACCAGTGACAATTACCCTTCCCTGACCTCACCCCTACTTATGTCAACCAAAAATGCCTCTTGCCAAGTGTCCTCAACCAGGGATGTCAAAGGGAAAAATCTCACAAATGTACCTCTCAGCTGAAAACCCCTGCTTCGAGGAAGTCCCAGACAGGCTTTGAAGTGTTACGAGATCGCAGAGAAGGGTGCCAACATACTTCCAACTCTTGTACTCCTGAGAGGTCATTTCTAGCAGGTGCACACAGCCTCTGTCCTTGCCCTCTAAATGGTGGCCATCACTCATTAGCTTCCATCTGACTAAATCCCAGCTATAAGCAGTGATGTGTGTGAGTGTGTATATGTGCATGTGTGAGTGTGTGTGTATGTGTGTGTGAGTGTATTGTGTTTGGGTGTGTATGTATATGCATGTGTATGTGTGTATGTGTACATGTGTATATGTGTAAACGTGTATATGTGCATGTATGTATATGTCTGGGTATTTGTAAGCATGTGCATGCATGTGTATTGTGTGTACGTGTGTATGTGCATGTGTGTATGTGTAAATGTGTATGTGTGTATGCATGTGGGTATGTTTAGGTGTGTGTATGTGTGTTTTGAGCCTGTATGTATGTGTGTACATGTCTATTGTGTATATGTGTGTCTATGTGTGTTTGTGTGTGTGCACGTGCATGCATGTGAACAGGCATTGTATCCCTCTGTAATACAACACCTGACTCATACTTTTGCTTAATGAAAGTTTACTGAATAAAAGCAAAAAAGCTGAGTCTAACTGCTTCTAGCTGTCTTTTTTTTCCTTTTCTGTTTGCTTTTGGATCATAGAACAACTTTTTTCCAGAAAGCAGCAAATTCCACACAAACCAGAAATCTGGATGGTAGAACAGAAAAACGGAAGGCAGAAAAAGAGTCCTTGTATGGGAAGAATAGCAGAGAAAAATACAAAGAAGTAATAGTGAAGCCAGGCGAGGTGGTGCATGCTTTGAATCCCAGAACTCGGGAGGCAGAGGTAGGAAGATTGCCGAGAGTTCGAGGCCACCCTAAGACAACATAGTGAGTTCCAGGTCAGCCTGAGCTAGAGTGAGACCCTACCTCAAAAAACCAAAATAATAATAATAATAATGGTGGGGTGTTTTCTGACAAACACACCTCAACTCTGATGAAATGTTATTCTTGCTTTAGCTAACAATGCACTTCTCTTCATACTCAAGGGCTGTAATGAACAAGGGGAGAGGAGGGAGGAGAGCCTATTTAGAAGCTTCTAGACCAAGGCACTTTACTACCTCTCTGCTTTCTGGCTTCCCAAGAAAGAAGGAAAGCTTAGGGACCATGCCCATAGAGTGCGATAGAGATACAAATAACCATTCTGGGAAATGATGGTGACCATGACAATGGCATGGCACAGATACCATGCTGCCAGCATTGTGAGTTTGGCTTGGTGAATTTAGGGGAGTCAGAGCTGAGAACAACCATTTTCCTGGGCTAATGCATGGCATAAGTAAGTGAGATACAAAATGATCATCAATTCATGTAAGTTAGTTCAGACCTAGCCAAATTAGTGGAATGAGGCTGCCCAAGACAAGGAAGGTGGCTTTGGTTACCTCTAGGTGTGGTCAGCTTAAACTTTCAGCTACAAATTAACAATATTATTAAACAAGATACCTAAGACTTTGGGTGAAAGTACCATGCTAAAGGTTGCCATGAGTTGGTTGGGGTCCTAGTCACAGATCTTGCAAATGAGAAAGGACAGAGTCCATGTCCCCAAGCAGTCAGTGAGTCCCTAGAAGCACTGATGTTTGTAACAGCTCTAAATGACTTGTCGCATTGCTGTCATACCGTTATCAGACTCTTGGCGCTCCCTCTTTCTTTCTATGGCCCTATCCTGCTCCAAACTAAGTAAAGACAGTACTAGGTCTGGGGAGATGGCTCAGTGAATTGAGCACTTTCGACACAAGCATGAGGACATGAATTCAGATCCTCAGAACCCACGTAAAGCCAGATGCTATAGCAGGCCCTTGTAATCCCAGTGTCCCTACAATATAATGGAAAGGAGAGACAAAAATCCCTGGAAGTTTATGGGCCAGCTCGCCTGATAAACACAATAGTGAACAATGAAAAATTTGGGGCTGGGATTGAAGGAGATAAAGTTAAAGGAGTTTGCTTGCAAAGCCTGATGTCCTAGGTTCAGTTCCTTAGCCGTCACAGAAAGATGAATACAAAAAGTGGCACATGTATCTGGTATGTATTTTTGGCAGCAAGAGACCTTGGCAGGAATAAGGTGAGGAACACCACCTGAGGTTGTCCTCTGACCTCCATATGTGCACTGTATCACACACACACACACACACACATATACACACAAACCCCAAAAGTTAAATAAAGGGGAAAAAGGAATAATCTGTCTAGCCTGAAGGTCTAGCCAAAAGACCTGAGCAAACACATCCCACATTGTAAACCCTGGAGATCTTGTCTGGCTACTGGTCATTGTCCCATTGTACCTGTTGGTGGGCTCCATGTTAGCTCACCAGAGCACCCACCAGAACATGGATATCACACTGATTGCCACACTGAGAAACTTAGCTGTGTGAGATATCCCTTGGCAATAGGATTTATTCAATTGTATCTTCTACTCATCTCAAGCCATGTGGATAACAAGAGAATGGCATATACTTTTTGCATACCTTTAAGAATGCCACATGGAACCAAGCATGGTGATGTAAGCCTTTAATCCCAGCACTCGAGAGGCTGAGGTAGAAGGATCACTATAAATTCAAGGCCAGCCTGGGCCACAGAGTGAGCTCCTTGTCAGCCTAGGCTACAGTGAGATATGACAACCTACCTTGCAAAACGAAAACAGAAAAGGAAGAAAGAAAGAAGGAAAGGAGAGAAAAACAATGGCCCAACAAGGTGCATGCAGAGATTCTAAGACTACTGTGGCTCTGATTTTTCAGTTCTTTTTCTTTCTAATTGGTTTTGTCAATTTTTATTTAGAACCTTCTTAAAAAGCAAAACAGCTAGATATGGTGGTACATGCCTTTAATCCCAGCACTTGAGAGGCAGAAAGATAGCTGTGATTTCAAGGCCACCCAAGATGACATAGTGAATTCCAAGTCAGTCTGGATTAGAGTGAGACCTCGAAAAAGAAAAAAAAAAAGTAAAACAGACTGTCTCCTCCATTCTAATTGTCATTGTACCTAGAAGTATTCAAGACCAGCCAACAATTTAACAGTCATAAACTACGTAACAGAAAAGAACTTTGCAGATTGTCAACCTAACAGATATCTCCTGCATTCTTCATTTCTCATACATGACTCATGGATGCTTTGGCTTGACAGAAGGGGAAATTTTAATGGTACCAGCATAGCAATTCTTCAGGACCCCATTATTCTCTGTTGCTTGCTTCTCTTTTTGTCAGAAGTGAAGAAATCTCCACTCCACATACATCAAGATAAGAGCCAGGCTTCCACCCACAAGAGGGGAGGGCTGGGTAAGGCTTGAGGTTTTTACATGGCAAGTAGTAAAAGGGGGTTTGTTTTGGGACTTATCTGGCATCTGATCATCTGGACAATCTTCCAGAAGGAGAAAAATTGGTATTTATTTTAAATTCAAAAGTTGCTATTTCACTGCATCAAACACACGTTGCAGCCACTTAGGTCCGTTGCTCTGAGAGGCTAGCAGACTGGGTCTCTTTGGCCTCGTATACAAGGCAGGCAGTGTATTATGCAGGAAACCATATTTACACACTACCCAGTGTGTAAAAGGTAAGACCACATTGGGCTGCCTCAATGAACAGTAACCAGGGGAAATACAGTTAATAACCAAGTGTCCATGCACATTAAGAGAAACAGAGTAGGAAAGCAGGAAGAAGCACATTCACCTGGCTCCCAAATATGGGCATAGGCCTCCTGAGGAGAACAAGAACCACCCAGACCACCAGAGCTGAAGCAGCGCTCATTCTCAATCCCTACCAGCTGCACACCTCTTACCGATGACTTGGCCCAGCCTGCAAACCACCAGGCACTAATCACATGACTGCTGCTCTGTCCCAATGAGATGTCTCTAGGTGTAAAAGGGTGTCATCTCTACCTTCTTATTCCAAATACATTGTTTTAAAAAATAAATAAAAATACCAACCAACTTGTAGCAAGCAAATGAATAAAACTCAGCATTCCACAGTGTGATAATTATCTTACAAATTTTTCTTTTTGTGTAAAAGAGGGGGGGGAAAACAAATTGAATTTGCAGGATGGCTTTAATTCCTAGGCTAATATCCACCAATGAAATATACTGCAGTCCAAAGAAAATTGTGTTTGTCAGTGTTCTGTTGCTATAACAAATACTGCAATGAATTAGCTTATGAAGCAGAAAAGTTTATTTTGGCTCATGTTTCAGAGGTCTCTATCCATAGATGCTTGGCTCCATTTCCTTTCAGTCTATGATGAGGCGCCACATCACAATAGGGGCAGTGGGGCAGAACAAGCTGCTTACCTCACTGCAGCCAAGAAGCAACAAAAGCAACACACCAGATTTCCATAACCCCTTAAAGGGAATGTCTCCCATGGTCTAAAACCTCCCACTAAGTCCTGCCTCTTAAAGGGTCTATTATCTCTCAAAAAGTGATGTAAGCTGGTGACCAAGTGTTGCAGTCCGGTTCGCATTGCTGGTAGAAATCACCCAACCAAGAGTAGCTTCTGGGAAAAAGAGATTTATTTTGGCTTACAGGCTCGAGGGGAAGCTCCACGATGGCAGGGGAAAACGATGGCATGAGCAGAGGGTTGACATCACCCCCTGGCCAACATAAGGTGGAACACAGCAACAGGAGGGTGTGCCAAACACTGGCAAGGGGAAACTGGCTTTAATACCCATAAGCCAGGCCCCAATACTACACTTCCTCCAGGAGGCATTAATTCCCAAATCTCCATCAGCTGGGAACCTAGCATTCAGAACACCTAAGTTTATGGGGGACACCTGAACCAAACCACGACACCAAGCCTCTAACATTTGGGCCTGCGGTGGGCATGTAAGATCAAAACCACAGCAGCCCCCTATCCCAGATATTAAATATACAGCTATCTTTGGTTGGGTGATAATTTCCTTTAATCCCTATCAATCTCTTTATGAACTCCAACAACATCTCAGTTTCTGCTACTCTTCAGTTTCTGTACTAAAATACCTCCCTGTGTCATTCATGTTTGTGCTTCTTTATTTCACATTCTTTTATCAACTGTAAGAAAATCCACTCTAAGTGCTTTGATCAAAAGAGAATCAGGTGTTTATGCTGCTGAAAATCCTGGACTGAGACTGGCTCTGGGCATGGGGTTCAGCTGATGTCAAGACCCAATTTCTTTCTCTGTGTATTACTTGTATGTTCCACTCTGTTTTCTACATTCTCTGATAGACTCTGCCCTCTAAATTGTAAAATATCTGTCACAGCTTGAGTTTATATCCAAATCCCTCATCAAAGAAAGGGCCATCTCCCTCAACAGCTTAGTGGAAAAGAAAACCTCAGGAGTTCTAGAAATGATTCATTGGATAAAACACTGTGCAAGCATGGGGACCAGAGTTCCAACCCCCCAGCACCCAGGTAAATGCCAGGTGGGTGTGGCAGCCACTTTGTAATCTCAGCACTCAGGAGGCAGATGCAGGGAATTTCACAGAAAAGCTTGATGGCTGAATCAGCAAACCTGGGTTCAAGAAAGAGACCCTGCTCAATAAATCAGATGGAGGGTAACTGAGGAAGAAGACACTAAACATCAACTTCTGGCTTACACACACACACACACAAGGGGGAAACCCAGAATTGATCTATCCTAGCTCTGACTTGAGCTAGGTAAATACACACATACCAGTCACCATGCTTGGGGGTGAAACTCGCTACCAAAATGGGACCAGGCAATCCACACCAACTCCAGAGCTCAGTGTAAGCAGCTACACTTCAAAGCATTTAAACCAAACAATCATGGATAAAAGTATTTTCTTTGAAACAAAATCAGGACATTCTTTCCTATGAAGTATGTAGGAATGTTAGATGGTAAAAGTTAACTCTCATCCCCACCTGAACTTGTTGCCTGCTTTTCTCATTTTCGCCACATTGTCTGATGTCCTGATCCATACATTCCCTTTGTTCTCTCCCATTCTCTACTGATACCTTGATAGTGACCTCCGACCCACATTAGTGCCACTTTTGTTTCTGGCTCCTCTCTGCCTCCTCTGTGATTTCTTCTTCCCTGCTTACATCAGATATTTTTCTGGGTTTTAACTCACCACTATCATCTCCAAGAAACAGAGTACCTGCTGCTGGGAAGGCCAGGAGTAACATCTGCTTGGTACTATTTGCTTTCTCTAGCGACCACAGAAACTCCCTCATTTTTCATCAGCATTTTCCTTCTGTTTCTATAACCCCATCAAAATCAAATATAGCCAGGCTTCCCCATCCATCTTGAGAAACAAGACAAAACCACTCTCATTTAGCCTTGGCAGCATGCCCGCCCCCACCTTTCCCCTTGCTGTTCCCTGTCCCCTCCCTCCTGTCAGGCTCTCTCACTCCATCTCAACCCTTCCTCTGGGCTTAAGCACCACCCCCCCCCCAAACTTGTCTCTGCTTTCTTTCACCAAACTCATTTCTTATATCCCCAAAGTTCTGTTTCTGGGGATGTCTCCTTTCACCACCCTCCCAAAAACTTCCTCACAGTCAAAATATTTCAGTCCTTTCTCTGCCTCATCTTCTGCATTCAAATTGCCATTGAAGTTATCCCTTAACTCCATCCGCTCTTTCCAGGCCTGCTTTGGCCTTATCAGGGATGCTGTGGTAGCTCCTCCATCTGTCTTGCTCCATCCAATCTCTCCATCCTTCAGTGTTTTCGAAGCCAAGCCATGCTCAGAGTACATTCACCAAACACTTGCCTTTCTGGACATCTGTGCATAGTGAGCCTTGGGAGAAAGTTTCTGACCTTTTGCTTTGTGCGCCAGGCTGCTGGGCATGTGCCCTCTCCTGTAATCACAGTGCTCGGGACACCCTGGCTGCATCTCCTTGTGTGTGTTCATACTCCTCGCTCCTCCTGCCACTCCTGAGCAGGGAAATTCTGAGTCTTTCTTCAAGGTCTCCTTCAGCCATCAGCAAGTCTTTGTCACTAGTTTTATTTTACTTTTCTTTATTTACTGAATGGGGGTCTCACTATGTCATCTAGGCTGGTGTCAGACTACTGAGCACCAGCTTTCCTTCTGCCTCAACCTCCTGAGTAGCTGGGATGGCAGAAGTGTGCCAAAGTGTTTGATTTTGACAGGTGCTTGGGGGCCTTTCCAACAGAAGCCTCTCTCCACCCTGAAGCAGAATTAATCCCTGACTGAGCATACCTTCCTGTTGCTTATAACACCAGTTGATAAATGTTAATAGTTACTGTCTTCAGACTCCCTGAAAAATTATCCCCGTTCACCTGCCTTGCAGGATACCACGAGTGAGATCTTCTCCATCCCTCCACGCCCACTGCTTCTTCTGCTGTTTCTTCCTTAAGATGAATTGTTACCCCTCCACCGTCCTGTCTGTCCCCTTTATCTGACGCAAGAGAAGCAGAATCCACAAGCCTTTCACACTTCTTCCTAGACATTATTTTCCTCAGAAAAATCTGTTTCCAAGCCTTTTGTTCTGCGTCCTTTGCCTGTATGCAGAGGCATCCATCTAACAAGCATCGACTGCTCCATCTACATGTTATGTAAGACACGTGAAACCTGCTGGGCATCTTGCATTGCATCCTCCCCTAGGGGTCACCCTCACTTACTGCCCACTGCTCTTGTGACAGGGAGTACCCATTTGGATCACTTTCCACTCTTCCCATTTCATACTATCTGTTCCAATTAAATCTATCCCTTGCTCTGTAGGCGATTTCTCTCTTTGCCCTCAGTTCTATGTGAACCAAAGCTAGGTCGACTGCACTTCACCAAGAAAGCTGGGATACATGGGCAGTGAACTGGTCTTCCCTGGATAATCAGTGCATCAGTCTTCCCTAACTGTGGCCTTATGACTTGAATCCTCCCCATTCAGAATTCAGGCCTTATGTATGCTGTTATTTTGCAGGAAGCATCTACCCAAGCATACTTCATTCCAGCCTCAATACTTCCCAGGAAATCCCCACTGCTTCTGGCAGCAAATTCACACTCTTCCTCCTGGAGTTGGCCCCAAATCTCTCTGAACCAAATTCAATGTCCCTGTCCATTGTCAAGTAGATCGTTCTGTTGGTTTAAATCTGTCTCTTTTTACACTTGTCAAGATCAATTCCTCTTCCTAACTTTAAATTTGCTTTTCTCCTCAATTAAATCCCACCTCAAAGTTCATCTTCACTAGGAATTCTGCCTTGACTTCAAAGACTCAGTGGAAAAATTATTCTTTCCAAAAACCAAACGCTAACCTCTCCACTTATTTTCATTCTACATTATAGCTAATCAAAACAAAATAGGAAGAAATTGTAGTGTTTGTCCATATGTTCTCCTTTAAATACCTTTCAGGTAGAGTTCATGTCCTCTGTATGTTTCAAATACTAGTCCCTATATCAGCACGTGTAATTTTTATCTTAGGAAAAGAAAGCTTATTTAGGACTAGAGATATAGCTCAACCAGTAAGTGCTTGCCCAACATACTAGGGTTGGCATCTAGCACTACATGAATTGGGCGTGGTAGCACACGCCTGTAATGCCAGTACTGGTGGGCAGGGGGGAGGCAGGAAAATCAGAACTTCAATTTCATCCTCAGCTACAGCTAAGTCTTGTTTTGAGAAACCCTATCTCAAAACAAGACCAAATAAAAAGGAGGAAGAAGGGAAGGAAAAGGGAGAGAGGAAGAAACAGAGAGAGAAAAGGAAAGAGGAGAAAAGGAGAAAGAAAAGAATGAAATAAACGGGCTGGAGAGATGGTTTATCGGTTAAGCGCTTGCCTGTGAAGCCTAAGGATCCCGGTTGGAGGCTCGATTCCCCAGGACCCACGTTAGCAACATGCACAAGGGGGCGCACGCGTCTGGAGTTCGTTTGCAGTGGCTGGAAGCCCATTCTCTCTCCCCCCCCCCCTCCCTTTCTCTCTGTGTCTGTCGCTCTCAAATAAATAAACAGAAATAAAATAAAAAAGAATGAAATGCACGGATGCTTACTTAGCTCATCATTTGAGAGACTGGGGCCCAGATCATGTGATTGCCTTAGGGTGGGCCTTCGGCAGGGCGGACACCAGTGGCAGGTGAGAGGGTCAGTGCACACTGCTGACAGCTCAGGCCAGGAACAGACAGAAAGAGGCCCTAATCTGAGAATCCCTTTTTAGGGCACACCCCCAGTAGCCTGAAGACCTACCACTAGGCCCCACCCACACCATCATAGAGACCTACAACCCCTGGCCAGTACACCCTTGTAGGATGTTCATCCAAACCATAGCAAGAGTTGAGGAGGCCTCGTAGAGAAGTTTCGGCTTCTGGCAGGGCGGGGCAGGCTGAGGTCAAGGACCTGCCCATGTGTGTCTCCCCAATTACAGTACCTAGGATGTTGGAGTCAGGACGGCAACATTTAGGGAACACTGCTCACATGTTTGAAACTTTGAAATAAAATCTGGCATTTTCTGTTTCCTTGGGGTTTTATTTATTTATTTATTTATTTTTAATTTTTTAGTTCGGCAAGGGTTTGTCCTAAGAGTCAGTGGAACCCAGAAGCTGCGCGCCCATTGTCGTTGGGTTGGGTTTCCACCTTCCCAGGAAGCGGCTCCCTCTTCTGGCCAAGCCCGAGAGCGCGAGGCCCCGCCGAGGGAGCGCAGCGCGCGGAGAGGTGGAGGCTGAGAAAAGCTGCTCGCCTTGCTTCTGAAGACAAAGGCGAAGGTGGGAGACAGGCTCCTCTTCAACCCCCATGATCGCCTTTGGCTTCATCAGTTCCGTGAGTTCCTCCTGATCAGAACCCGAGAATGCCCACCGTGGAAGAGGGGCTGGCAGCGCGCAGTGCCCGCCCGCGCCGAGCTCTGCCAAGCCGCGGAGGAAGGAGACTGGAGGTTCGGGTCATCAGAGCGACTTGCCAAAAACGCGCTCCGAGAGTGAACAATTAATTTCGGCTGTCAAAACAGATACTAGAGGAGCCCAGTTAGATTGCAAGCCTTTTTTTTTTTTTTTTTTTTCCTTCCACAGGCAAATCTAAAGGCTTTGTCGCTGATAAGAGATGGAGCAGATTCTGGGGATGTTAGTGAGACGATGTTACACAGTGGTTAGACTGCCCTGGGCTTGCTGTGGATCCAGCTGGGCCTTTCGCTGGCTGGATCCACTGGCCTTTGGATTTAACCTCTGTGAGCCTCAGTGTTCTCTGTGGATTAAGGACAGAACAGGTAGAACTTTGCTGGGCGGGGGGGGCGGGGGGGCGTGTAAAACGCGCTGTAAGTGACTCATTGTCAGTGGTGATGTGCAGTACGTAGCCTGCTTCTCTTGGGACTGGGGGAACAGAGTGCGTTTGTTAGTTGGTTCCTGGGTGCCTTGCCCACTTTTCTTTTTAAATCTGAATGGATCAGTTCCTTCGGGGAACACTTGCTGGTAAGCAGTCATTTATTGACTCAGTGAAAGTGCTTCCCGCGTATGTAAAACCTCAAAGTAAAGAGAATTCTCAGTGCTCTGCTGTTCTTCCCTCCAGCGAGGCTGCAGTGTAGATGACACATACATAAGTAAAATGGAATTTGTAAAACAAGAAACAGAGTATTTTACAAAATTAAAAGTTTCTTATAAATCTTGAAGAAATGCATCTGTGTCAACACAATAAAAATAATATCCCAGCTTACTGGTTTTCATCTTCTAGCAGGGTAAACACTCCTTAACCCTTCCTCTGCCACTTCCAGGGCTGGAAAAGCTCTGTTCCCTGAGCTCCCAAGGCTGGAGCCTTCTCCTTTTACCAGGTCATGGTTTCCCAAATAGCTCTAGAAAGCTATATCCAAGCTGGGCACGGACCTTTAATCCCAGGAGGCAGAAGTAGGAGGCTCGCCATGAGTTCAAGTCCACTCTTTTACTATATAGTGAATTCCAAGTCTACATTGAGAATTGAGACCCTACCTGGAAAAACAAAAAGAAAGAAAGAAAGCAATATCCTAAGAGCACATTACACAACAGTAATCGTTATCAATGACATTTCATCTTCATAATTGAGGGGAGTAGGGTTGTTTTGGTATTTTTAAAACAGAAAAGAAAAGAAATCCTCCCTGTGTTTCTGGCTCCTCTTCCCGTCTGTCTCTCTTCCCAGTGATATGCTCCATATGCCACCAGGAACAACTCATGCCAACACTCTATAACACAGAAGCCTACTGCCCCAGCTACTTGGGGGACTGATGGAGGAAGATTGCCAGTTCAAGGCTAACCTGGGCAATTTTGTGAGACGCTGTCTCGGAAATTTAAAAAAAAAAAAAAAAAAGATGAAAGTGGAGAGGGGTTGTTAGAGTTTTAGCTCAGTGGTACTGTGCTTGCCTAGCAGGGGTAAGGCCCTGGGTTCAAAAGACTAGGGAACACAATAATTTATGCCTATGCTTATTGTCTCACAGTCTATCCATTTTCTCTCTTCCTTTATCATTACAGAACCTCAGTTTTATTTACAGAAAATATGTGCCCAAATACCAGAGGACACTGCCCACTTTTCTTCAAAGCCAGATGAGGCCTGGTGACTAAGGACTAAGTTCTAGCCAGTGAGATGTGAGTGAAAGTATGAGGTGAGATTTCCAGAAAGGCTCCCGAAAGGTAGCTGATGCTGCTGGAGTGGGGGTGTTGACTGTTCTTGCCTTGCATGTTTCCCTGTCTTGCTCAGTAGAACATGGAGGGAGAAACAGAGCAGCATGTACTACGTTGGACTGTGTCAAACTTGCAGATGGAAACCATATATGTAAGTGCTAAGAGAGATTCCATGATGAAATCACCACAATGAAACTGAAATGCCAAACTCCAGCCCTCTGTGTGTGTGTGTGTGTGTGTGTGTGTGTGTGTGTGTGTGTGTGTGTTGATGAGAAATAAACAACTTGGTATAAACTGCTGTTGTTTGCTTGCTTTCTGTTTTAAGCAGATGAACTTGAAGTTTCACACCTACTATGCTTTTCTTCCATCTTGGCCCCAGGTGAATGCTCCACAGTGGCTCATCTGGAAATCTTTCCAGAGTTCATTGACCCAAGGGTAACACAACATGGTTATCACTATGACTCCACCTAAAACTTTAAGACAACTTATTAAAGTATAGAGTCCAGGTGAGTTCACTCAGCAAAGTTAACAAGATAGGCACCACAAACTGATTCTTCAAAGGCATGTTAATTTTAGGCAGAGGAGAAACATTGCGATCACACACCACACACTCATTTTTGCATCCCACCTCGCCAATGTGACATAACAAGGATGAATGGATCAGAGAAAGTTCATGGAGTGTCACTTTGAGAGAAAGGAAGGCCACCTCCTGTAGCATGCTATCAGAATCACTAATGTTCCAGTAAGCTTGCACCCATGCTCATGCAAGCAACCCTAATTTAACTCAATGGGACACGCACACACACACAAAATAAATAAATAAATAAATAAATAAATAAATAAATAAATAAATAAATAAAAAAGAAAGAAAAGAAGGAGTTTAGTTGGGGAAAAGAAGCAGTTTAGTGGTAGGATAATAAGAAAGGGTAATGGAAGTGAATGTGACTAAAATATGTACATGTAGCAGAGGCCAGTAAGTTAAAAAGGAGATATAAAGGGAAGAGAAAGGAAGAGAGGAGGGTACTTAATAGGTTTGTATTGTATATATGTACGTACAATGATTGTGATGGGGAGGTAATATGATGGAGAATGGAATTTCAAAGGTGAAAGTGCAGGGGGGGAGGGAGGGTATTGCCATGGGATATTGTTTATAAACATGGAAAATGTTAATAAAAATTGTGAAAAAATAAAAATAATAAAATAATAATAAAATTGAAAAAATATGTACTTGTATGAAATTGTCAAAAATAAAAGCTCTAAGACTGGGCTGGAGAGATTTCTTAGTGGTTAAGGCACTTGCCTGCAAAGACTAAGGACCCAGATTCAATTCTTCAGATCCCATGTAAGCCAGATGCACAAGGTGATACAAGTACACAAGGTCGCATATACGCACAAGATGGTGCACATGTCTGGAGTTCAATGGCAGTGGCTGGAGGCCTTGGCATGCTAATTCTTTCTCTCTTTCTCTCTCTCTCTCTCTCTTAATTTTTTTATTTGTTAAAAAAATTAAAAATCTTTAAAACTTTCAAAATTAAAACATCCAAAAATAATGTAATTATGATCATGCTTAATATTTATTGAGCCTTTTCTATGTGCTGGGCCATTTATGGAAAAACGTTATGTTTTTAGGCAAGAGGAGTAATATAAGTGTGTTCATTATGTGAATATCAATGTGGCAGGTGTTAAGTCTCACAAATTCTAGAACATGTAATTTGGTGTCATGACCATTGAAAGGCCCTCTTCTTTCCCTTCCTTTCTTGTCCTCTTCACCACCAACCCCCCCAGCACCATACCTACAGAGCCTCAGGTGGCTTCTGAATACCTTGCCGGGCAACCTTTTAGGGAAATACTTTGCTCTGTTGCCTACCTTTGGGAGTGAAATAACATATGTGGTTAGGGGATGTGCAAAGCTGTCCATGAAAGGGATTCTGCTGCTGCCAAGTGTGCTATTCTCTCCCTTGTGTAGTATAGACCAATATGTTACATAATAAGGTCACCATTTAAATTTTATTTATTTATTTAAAAGCAGAAAAAGACAGACAGAGAGCCACCAGGTATGATGGCAATCCCAGCACTTGGAAGGCAAAGGTAAGAGGATCGCCATGAGTTCAAGGCCAACCTGAGAATACACAATGAGTTCCAGGTCAGCCTGAGCTAGAGTGAGACCCTACCTCAAAAAAACAAAAAAGTCAGACAGAAAATTGGCATGCCAAGACCTCCAGCCACTGCAAACAAACTCCAGATGCATGTGCCACTTTGTGCATCTAGCTTTAAGTGGGTACTGGGGAACTGAACCCAGGTAGTTAGCTTTAGAGGCATGCACCTTAACTGCTGAGCCATCTCTCTGGCCCTAATGTGGATATTTTAGATGTGGAACAAAAGATACACAGAAGCTAGAGTCATATTCACAGATAAACAAACATCCAAATTCAAACTTTGAGGATTATCTGGAGGAATGCAGAATGCAGAGGCTGTTCAGAGCCTCACAGGGTCTCCAACCACTAGTTTGGCCTCCTGTTCAGCTCAAGTCACATTCCAATTAATACAAGAAAGCTTACAAAAAAATGTGCTTTTATTTTACAAATATTTTATTTATTTATTTATTTATTTATGAGAGACAGAAAAAGAGAGAATGGGCATGCCAAGACCTCCAGCCACTGCAAAGAATTACAGATTCGTGTGCTACCTTGTGCATCTGGTTTATGTGGGTCCTGGGGAATTGAACATGAGTCCTTAGGCTTTGCCCAGAAAAAAAGTGCTTTTTAATGAAACTGTTAAACTGCTTACTTGGAAAAATCGTTTGTTCACTGCAATGGCAGAGGCTCTTGACCACTAGTTATCTCATTCTTAACAAACTGCAGGAACCAATTTCTAGTAAAAAGTGAAAACTGAAATGAATTTATGGTTTTGTTTAAGCCTAAGCCAAACATTCTTATAAGAATAATGTCTGGCTGGAAGGATGGCTTAGTGGTTAAGGCATTTGCCTGCGAAGCCAAAGGACCTGGGTTCAACTCCCCAGGACCCACGTAAACCAGATGCACAAGGGGGTGCCCGCATCTGAAGTGCATTTGCAGTGGCTGGAGGCCCTGGCGCGCCCATTCTCTCTCTCTCTCTTTCTCTCTCTCTCTCTCTCTCTCTTCCTTTCTCTCTCTCCCTCCCTATTTCTCTGTCAAATAAATAAATAAATAAAAATATTTTTAAAACTATGTTAAAAAAGAATAATGCCATGCAAACCTTTCATTCTAGCATTTAGGAGACAGAGTCAGGAGGATGGCACGGAGTTCAAGGATGGCCTGGAGTAAGTTCTAGGTAAACCTAGGTTAGACCATGCCTAAAAAAAAGTAATAATGTGCATTTGTTCTGGATGGCAGTTTTTAAATCAGCAAAATTGAAAGTTATTTCTTGTGTGAATACATCAAGAACTGAGCCATCCAACCAAAGATCTTGAATAACCTGCTTCTTCTACCTTGGTTCATAGGTTTTTAGTGTCCAATAAGCATTAATTACTAGTAAGGGCAGAAACGATCATGTATCTATCTCAGAAGCTCATTTTCTCTGAGGTTTTCTCAGTTTGTCAGATGTTTTAGGTACGAAACTAAAGATAAGAGAAATTCCAAAATTAAACCTGAACCTTTGAGACTTTTGAGACTCTTAAACATATACAGGCAAATATTCCCCCTGTAGATAACTTAAGTGGTTTCTATGGAAAAGAATGAAGAAATGGCAGCCCTCATGTTGTTTTTCTCCAACAAACCAAGATTATCATTTCACTAGAACTTTCACAGTAACTCACAAACTAGGGAATAGAGTCAGCTTTGAGATTGTGAATTGGAAAGGAAACGAATTAGCCACAATATTCAGGACATGGAGAGAAGATGTGGCTTCTAGGAGCTGGGGGAATAAAGGTTGGAGGTTTAGCTTCAGGTTTAAATATTCTTCATCTTGACTTCTACATGTAAAGCTTCCCAGACCCTTGAACCTGCCACACAGTGGTAACTCACTAAATAGCTGGTGAATGATGGAGCACAAGAAAACACTAACAGATTAAATCACCACGGCTCCTGCTAAGCAAGTTTCTGGCCCTCTGTGAACCTTGACTCTCTCCTCTGCCAAGCAGGAGAACCCAGAAGCTGTGTAAGGAGCCTAATAAAAGAGCATGGTAATGTTCCTAGGAAGCACATTGGTAGTGCCACTATAGACCTGAACTGGAAGGAGTGACCTTCAGCTCCCACTACCTGTCATTTGAATATCTGTGAGCCTTTTGTAGGTCTTCCAGGCAGGAAGGACACACACACACACACACACACACACACTCACCCACACCACACACACAAAATTCTGATTGCCAGTGTTTGTTGATACAATTGAAGGAACTACGGAAGAATTATGTAAGAGCCATGTAATTGAATATGGTCATGCCATTTCAAAACCAAAGGTGAGCAGATAACTTATTCAGTTAAGTGCTTGCCTCACAAGCCTGAGGACCCAAGTTCCATCTCCAGTCCCTATGTAAAAATGCTACAGACAGAGCCAGGTGTGGTGTTGCATGCCTCTAATCCCAGCACTTGGGAGGCAGAGGTAGGAGAATCGCCTTGAGTTCAAGGCCAGCCTGAGACCACATAGTGAATTCCAGGTCAGCCTGAGCTACAGTGAGACCCTACCTCAGGAAAAAAAAAAAAAAAATGCTACAAATGGTGACACCTGTATGTTAATCCCAGTGCTGGGGAGGAAAAGCCTGGAGGATCCCTGGAGCTCACTGGCCAATCAGTCTGGGCTAATTAATGAGCTCTAGGCCAATGACAGACACTCTCTCAAAGGAGGTGAATGGCATTCCTGAAGTTAACACATGTGTGATGTCCTCTGACCTCCAGGGGAACGTGCCCATACACACACAAACACACACACCAGCCCATAAAACATAAGTTTGGAGTCCTTTTGTGAATTAAAAAAAAAAAACATTTATTTATTTATTGTTTATTTTTTATTTATTTCTTTAAGAGCGACAGAGAGAGAAAGATGGGGAGAGAGAGAGAGAGAGAGAGAGAGAGAGAGAGAGACTGAAAGAAAATGGGCACATCAGGGCTTCCAGCCACTGCAAATGAACTCCAGACATATGTGCTCCCTTGTGCATCCAGCTAACATGGGTTCTGGGGAATCGAGCCTCGAAGCGGGGTCCTTAGGGTTCACAGGCAAGTGCTTAACCACTAAGCCACCTCTTCAGCCCTTATTTATATTCCTTTTTTGTTTTTCTCCAAGTAGGGTCTCAGTCTAGCCCAGGCCGACCTGGAATTCACTGTGTAATCTCAGGGTAGCCTTGAACTCTTGGTGATCATCCTATCTCTGCCTCCCAAGTGCTGAGATTAAAGGTGTGCACCACCAAGCCCACTCCCCCTATTTTTTTTTCAAGGTAGGGTCTCACTCTAGCCCAGGCTGACCTGGAATTCACTATGGAGTCTCAAGGTGGCCTCAAACTCCCAACTCCCAGTGATCCTCCTTCCTCTGCCTCCCAGTGCTGGGATTAAAGGCATGCGCCACCACACCCAGTTTGTCAGGAGGGTTCTTTTGTGTTTGTTTTTTTCTCTATAGGATCTCCTTTAGTAGCCCAAGCTTGCCTGTACTCTTGATTTCCTTCCTCAATCTCATGAATAATGAGCAGGACTACAAGAATGCACCCCCATGTTTGGCTGATTAAACATTTTAAGAATATTTTATAATTTATTTGAGAGAAAGAGGTAGAGAGAGAAAAAGAGCAAATGGGCATGCCAGGGCCTCCAGACACTGCCAAACAAACTCCAGATGCAAGCACCACCTTGTACATCTGGCGTTACATGGGTACTGGGGAATTGAACTCGGGTCCTTAAGCTTTGCAGGCAAGTGCCTTAACCACTGAGCAATGTCTCTAGCCCAAAATATTTTTAATTATTTATTTAGTTGGTTAGCTATTTAGTTATTTATTTATTTAATGTGTGTGTGTGTGTGTGTGTGTGTGTGTGTGTGTGTGTGTACATACAACATACAGGCCAGCTCATGCCATGGCAATGTGTAGAGGTGAGAGAAGAACTTTTCAATGGGTCCTTGTCTCCCACCTCATTTGGAGACAGGGTCTCTTGTATTCATGTTCCTACTCCATTCTCAATCTTCTGGGAAATTGCTGTGCCTCTGCCTCCCTGTTGGCACACTGGGATTACAGAGGGCAGCAAACTTCTGGCTTGTACATGAAGCCCGGGGATCCAAAGTCAGGTGCTAAGAGTAACTCAGCAAGCATTTAATTAATGTTTCTAACTTCAAAGAAATTTTAGACTAAAGTAAAAATACTAAGTAAGAAAATTCTAAATATGAATGCTTTCTATAGTAAGTTCAAAAATATCTTAATTGTTGGGAAAATCTGTGTATACTTGATATTTTATAAGCTATGAGATATGTAGTTATCAAGATATCCAACATGAATTTACATGAATAACTGAGTAGTTAACTTTAGGTATCTGATATCTAGTCAAAAGATATAAGCAGCCTTTGGATACCTCATAGAACTTATAAATCACCACCTTTAGAAATGTACTTTATTAGCTTTATATGGCATTGTTTAAGCACATGGGGAGAATTTTCCTGTCAGAGAAAGTTGAAAGGTTTTATTATGTTGATAAAAAGCAATGGACAAAGTGGTTGAAGAAAGCAGTTAACACACTTTCCTGCAAAGCCTAAGGGCCCAGGGTCAGTTTCCTAGTACCCATGTAAAGCCAGATACACAAGGTGGCACATGCCTCTGGAGTTCATTTGCAGTGTGACCAGAGGCCCTAGAGTGCCCATTATCTCTCTCTCTCTCATAAATAAACAAAGTATTTCTTAAAAAGCAATATACAAGATTCAAAGACAGTTTATTAGCTAAGCTAAGAAATTCTGAAATTACGTAGGAAAGGAGGTTGACCCATTCAATTTGAACTGGAGAGATACTACTCAATTAACTGCCAAACGAACAATTAAATGTATAAATAGGATGGAATCTGTGAACTTATCAATTCACCATACTTATTGAGTATCTGTTATGTGTCAGGCACAATTCTGAGTGCTCAGAATATAGCAATGAGCCAAAACTTACCCCAACGGGGCCTGTACCTAAAACAGAAGTTAGTAAAAGCTAAGTTAATAAATAAATGCATTGGATATTAATGGTAAATTGGTCAGGTATCCCTGCTGGTACATACCTTTGGGAGGCTAAGGAAGGAGGATCGTGAGTTCAAGATCAGCCTGGGCTACATGGTGAGACCTTGTCTCAATAACAAACACACACAAAAAAAAAAAAAAAGACACCATTAGTCTCTACATTTCACAGGATTCCCCAATAACAGGTGCCTCCATTTATCCCATGTGACCACACACAACACTCGGAATGTTTTTGACTCTCCTGCATGGACCTTATTGTCTGTATCTTTCTTTTCTAGGTAGGTCTCACAGGAGCCCAGGAGGACCTACGACTCATTATGATCATCCTACCTCAACCTCTCCCAAACGCTGGGATTTAAGGTGTGTGGGCTTCTGTGCTGTATTTTTTTAACATCACTTGGAAAAGAATACAATTAACCAAGATGTTCATAAAATGCAAATGTCTCTAATGTTAAGAGCTAGGAAATATTTACATCTGTTGGTAATTTAATTGTATTGTGTTTCTCCTAGCACCTGAGTTGAGGATCAAATTTTCTAACGGGAAGGAGAAAGAAAAATAACTTTGGAGGGCTGGAGAGATGGCTTAGCGGTTAAGCGCTTGCCTGTGAAGCCTAAGGACCCCGGTTCGAGGCTCGGTTCCCCAGGTCCCACGTTAGCCAGATGCACAAGGGGGCGCACGCGTCTGGAGTTCGTTTGCAGAGGCTGGAAGCCCTGGCGCGCCCATTCTCTCTCTCTCTCCCTCTATCTGTCTTTCTCTCTGTGTCTGTCAGTCTCAAATAAATAAATAAAAATTTAAAAAAAAAAATAACTTTGGAGATAGAGACATGTGTGCAGAAAGGGGAATTCTGTGGCTTGGGGATGTATGTATATTAAGGCTCAGGACTGGGAACCTGGAATCTGGGAAGTGGGCATCTTGTGTAGAAAGAGTGGAGAAAAATGCAGAGAATTCTCAACACTTTCAAAAGCAGCCTCCAGAAAGGACAGAGAGCGAGCTTCATGTTTGCTTTCCCAAGTGACTGTCTGATCCTAAAATTTGGAAGTCAGAACTACTTCTTTAAAAAGGCCCATTTGGGCAAATAAAGCTTTTGCAACATGACCTGGAAATTAAAGGAATGTTGTTTCCATGAGAAAATATGTCTCCATTCAAAAAAAAAAAGCACATTTGCAACCAATTTTTTGAACCACATCCTTTTGTAAACTGTCACTATTTTGATAACCAGGGCTCACAAAAATTACACTCAAGGCTCTCCCTGCAAAGTCTAGAGAACATGCCAACAATGACTTAAACTATCAGCTTACCCAGGCAAGCCAAAAACTGGTGACTTGAGATGTGCAAACCATACCATTCTCCAGCTGACCTTGTCCCACAGTCACAGCACATGCTCCAAAACTGCATGCACTGCGGTTGGCCCTCCTGATGGTAAAGCTCCATCTGCCAGAGCCAGCCACCCACAATAATGTGGCTAGGTTGTGGCAAGCATTGGGATCCCAAGAGGTGAGTAGATGACCAGGAGGCAGGATTATGTGCAAGCTAATTCCTAGAAGAACTGAACTCTACTGCCTGGCTGGATAATGACTTAAGTTCTCAGCACAACAGTTTCATCTTCTGTAAAACAGGGCTTATTATTTATACCTCCTACTTCATGGAGCTGCTAGGCTATTTAAATGAGATAACATGGGTATAGTGATGCTATGCCTAACAGATGCTGAATTCTCACACTTGAACTTGTACAAAAGTTCCCCAACCAGGAAGATACACTATATGTTCTGCTTGTAATACATTACAAATGTAAGCAGTCATTACTAATTAAAGGAATTAAGAGAGTGGTGGGGGTGTAACTAGTGGTAGACATAGGCTTATCATGCAGGAAGCCCTGGGTCCTTGTAGAAATGATAATTTCAATTCCTGCTTGGATCCTTGAGTTGAAGCGATGAGTCACACAGGCTTACGTACGTACAGCATTCTAACAGCGTTCTAACAGCTGACCAGAGTTTGCCTTTAATTTGATGAATGAAAATTTCATTTAAAACAAGTTATTGCAGAGTTATAATGATAGGGTTTTAGAACAATCAGTGTCTTTTCAAACAGTCTTGTACTGCAACAAAATGCTATGAACAACAGTTCTTCTAGAAAATGCTCTTTCTTAATTGATCCATATAAACCAGGCTGATTTATTGAGGGGAAAATGAGTTTAATAAGACAGTACGAACCAGAGTAAGAATCATCTGGGGAAGGTGGATTATAAAAATGATTTGAATATTAATTGACCTCTGGTAAACTTACTGTTGTAAATATCTGTATTATAGTGAGGTAGACAGTTTAAAAAAAAACTCTCCATTAGACAGGCTTAAAATTTTGTAATAAGATTTAAGAAAATGATAACATTATGAAAGAATGAAATATCTGATTAATGCTTAACTTTGTACAACTCGAATATAAACTTTAAAATATTAGAAATTATAACATTTGAGTGCATATAACATTTTGTACATTAAGATGATTTGCATGCTGTCCATTTCCTCTTTGCACTTTCAGTCACCTTAAATTAACAAATATATACAGCCTCAAAGAACAACAGTGCATCCAAAGCAAATGTGCATTTAAATTATTTCTCCTGGCCAAGTCTTCTCTTTTCTTGATTACTATTTTATATTACCATTTATCATCATTCCCACCCTTTCTTTGACAGTTTGTAGTTCTCTGAACCAGAAAAGCAACAGGTTTAGATAAGGAGAAAGAGCAACCCAGTTAGAATGACCCAAAGCTTTCTGTAACCCCTATTACAAGTTCCTCTGAACCATTTTATGGTCAAGATGAGGTGGAAGCTTTGCAAAGGACCTTCTCATGAGCAATCTTTGACAATAATACTGGTGCGGGGGGGTGGGGGGGAAGGAAGGGTCATAGTTTTGACTACCCAGGAGCAGGTATTTCCCTGTGTGCCCTCTCCTGATTTCTTGTGGAAAATGAATTCCACCCCCCACCCAACAACCCTTCTCTTTCTTCACCAGCCTGTTCCTCCATCTCCATGCAAGCTCCATGTAACACTTGGCTCTTTTCACAGTTTCTCATTACTATGTTTTTAAAACACCACCTAACTGGTAATTACAATCTAAAACAATTCTTTTGGGGGAGCCTTGGGCTATTGCTGGCTGGTAATCTTTCAGGAATGTCAAAGAGAGGGGAGGGGACATAGATATTAAGAAACTTCAGAGGCTGAGTCTCCTGTCCCCTTTCATCCTGTCTTTTCCTGCTTGAGGCCTGACACTTTATCTCCATCCTCTTGTGGGGCCCAGCATCTCCCCTCTTGATGTAGCTCTTCTTTTTGTGTTCTCATTTGTCCTCCTTACCTTAAATAGTTTCCCACCTCTAGCCCTTAAAAAAAAAAAGAAAAAAGAAACTAGGAGATCACCTTAGCTTTAGTAGATGTTTGAATTTTTTGGCAAATTCTGTTTAAAGAAACCAATTAGAAACAGACATCACCAGGAGCTTTTGGGTGGGCCACCTCCAGACTGGGCTAATGCACTTCTGGTGTCACCAGGTCAAAGGCAGGCCTTGTGGTTTCTCATTATCCTCCAGGGGTTCCATATGGACTAATTCTTGTCATTCCATCCATACCAACTCTTTTCCCCCACCAGCAACTGTAAAGGCATCCAGAGACCTGAGCCCACAGCAGTATGATAACTCGGCTTCCAGTTCCCTGTGATAGGCTAGACCAAGCCAGAGCTGGTAAATTCATGGTACCCAAGAGAGGGGAGGCTGTAGCTTGGGCCCACCTCGGCCAAAGCTTCTCTAAGGGCAGGGCCTCCCTGACTTACCAATTCCTTTTGCCAATTCCTCCAACACTCCCTGATTGGGAGGTGGAAGGCAGGCGCTGTGGAATGGCTGGAAGGACTCCACCTCGTTTTCATTGTACAAGTAGAAGCAACCAATCCAAGATGTAGAAAAAGGTGATTGGTTCTCCCGTGGTTCCCTTTTGAAACAACTTTTTTTTTTCTTTTTTACAATCGATGGGACAGTTGAGAAACAGATAGGCACCCCCTCCATCCCTCCACCTCCTGTCAAAACCAGTGAGACACACAAGGAGATCCAAAGCCGCAATCATACAGAAAAAGAAAAAGAAAGAAAGAAAGAAATTCTTCCTTGGCTTGTTTTCCCTAGGGTGGCCAGGCCAGGTGTGGAGATCCCTGGCTCCCTCTGGCAGGTGGAAGGTTCTGGGAGGCTTCCCACCGCACTCCCACTGGCAGGCAGTCAGCCCGCAGGCAGCCTGCTCCTAGGCAGCTCGCGCTCCTCCTCCTCCACGCTGCCATCGGGCCTCTCCCGTGTGTGTGGGGGGGGGGGAAGGGGTGCGGGGGGTCGCGGGTCGTGGTCGTGGCCGAGGCGGCAGGACAGGCACCGCTACCTGCAGCCGCAGGACTCCACCACCATGTCCTCGTACTGCTTGTAGACCACGTTATTGCCCGCGTCGATGTACAGGATGCTGATGGGAGTCAATTTGGTGGGCACGCAGCAGCTGGGCGGCGTGGAGCCCGGGTCCATGGAGTTCATCAGCGTCTGGATGATGGCGTGGTTGGTGGGCTCGAGGTGCGAGCGCAGCGGGAAGTCGCACACGCCCTCGCAGTGATAGGCCTCGTACTCCAGGGGCGCGATAATCCAGTCGTCCCAGCCCAGCTCCTTGAAGTTCACGTGCAGGGGTTTCTTGCTGCAGCGGAGCCTCGACTTCTTGCCGCCGCCTCCGTGCCGCTTGCCGTGGCGGCTGGCGAAAGCCGTGCGTCGCCTCCGGCGGCCGGGCGAGGGCAGCCAAGGTCCGATGTCCGGCGCGCCCGACGGCGATGGCCACGGCGACCCCTGGGCGGCGCCCGGAGAGGGATCCCCAGCGGCTTCAACCGAGTCCGGCTGCTCGCGCATCTCGGCGAACAGGTTCTTGCGCTGGGATCGCGTGAACACCACGAGCAGGGCGCGCTCCTGGGGCGGCCGCAGCCTCCGGCCGAAGCCCAGACTCCGCAGGTCCGGGGGTGCGGGCGGTGGCTGCTGGGGAGCTCCCGCGCGCGCCTCCGCGTCCCCGGCGGCGGCGTCCGGCTCGCCCCACGCGCCCGCCCGCAGCTCCAAGCACAGCTGCTTGCGGGGCTGGTGGCGCAGGCCCCGCCACACGTCGAACACTTCCCAGCCGGCCCGGGTCGCCCCGTGCGGGCTCAGGGTCTTGGCGTCCAGCAGCAAGGGCGACAGGCACGGGTGGAGCTGCACGCGGAGGGGCCTCGCTGGTGGCCCCCAGGGCGCAGAGGGCGCCCGGCGGTAGAGCCGAAGCTCCGCGCCCACCAGCTCTTCGTTGTCTGAGAGCGTGGACACATCAAACAGATACTTCTGTCTCCGGAGAGGAGTGTGCGAGAGATCGTCTGCGAGATAAAAAATAGTAATAATTACAGTCGGTTTCACTTAAGGGGACATCAGCCCGCTGCTGGAGGAGAAAGCTGGCGGGAGGGGCCAGGCTGGCGTGGGAGACCAGGTCGACCAGCCCTGTCACCACCACCAAGGACCTCACCCGACCCTACACTGCATTGCGTGGGGTAGACACACCAGCGCAGGCCACCTCCTTTAGCTCAGTCCTAAGCTCCCTGGGCTGAAGTCAGGCTAGCGACCTCCAGGGATTTCTTTACCCCGCCCAACAGGCTATGTGACCACTAACGTGCCCCTGTGGTCACAAGTCCAGGCCAGGCTCCCGCGGTCCTGTCCACAGGCTCTGTCTTACCATTCACATCTCAAAGGCCACCTCCTCTCCTCTGAGATGCCACCCCTGACCACACTAATCTAAAGTAGCCTCCCCCAGGGGACCGACCAAGATCACAGGTTCCTCCCTACTTTGTTATCTTGCTGGAATACAGGATGATCTACAATTACCTTCGTGCTCTGTCTTTCCCAGCAACCCACTACCCCCGCTACCAGCCCATAGCCTAGAATGCACGCTGGTCAGGAGGTGCGAATCGCAATCTAAGTGTTAAAACTACTAAGTGCCAAGGCTTGATTCAGCTCTTAGACTCGCTACCTAAGGACTGGGCCTGGGTATGTTTGTTGGGACCCTTTTTACCTGTAAACTCCAAACTAAAACGGAGCAAAGTAGCTCAAATGGATAACCCCAGCATGGCAGCTGAGGTAGGAGGATCACCATGAGTTTCAGGCCAGCCTAGGCTCCAGAGTAAGTTACAAGTCAGTCTGGTCCTCCGGAAAGTAAAAATTAAAAACTCCAAACTGATTTAAAGGCGCAGTCCTCTTGTGGACACTTGCATTACTGGAACATTTAAGCACAGCAAGATGCACACAGAATCGAAACCTATGTCATGTCTTCCTTCGCTTTTTGGTTTTTCTTCTTCCTTCCTTTACAACAAGTAAAACAGCAATGCACTTTGAGAAGTGAAGGCAGGGAAAACAGACATCAGACATCTTACCCATTGAGAAAAGATCCTGCAGCCCATGGGAAATAGACATTCCTGGAAAGAATGTTTTTGGCCAGATACTTAGGCATACAGTGGCATGGCCCATGCCTTTTTCCACCACCCAACTTGCAGTTTTATTTTGCAATTAATCCTGAAGATTCATTTCTTAATTACAAGTAAGGAGGGGAGGAGAAGATTTGGGGCACATGCCGAGTGGCAGGCTTTAAAATTCCAAAGCAAATTCTTTAAAACCAAGGCAAAGCTGGACTCTTTTTTTTTTTTTTTTTCCTTTTGACACATTTGTACATGAAGCCAAACCCACTCCAATGTGCAAGGCGGAAAGCTAACCAGATTTTCTTGGACTGCTTTCCCATAAAATGTTTACAGCCCAGCAAATACAAAAATCCCCAATGCCCCCAGCTTCCCCCAGAAGCTAGTAAAGTTTGGGTTGATTTCAACAGTAAAAGTGTCACTGGGTTCCCTGATCGGACTCTCAACTGCCTGTCCAGATGGAGCCCCCAGGCACCAGCTCTGGAGCCTCAGCCACACCCAGTAGACTTTCAGGGCCAGGCGACTGCCTCTCTAACTCACGTGCCCCAGCCTGAGATGGAGCTGTGGGAAGGGTTAGAGAGGTGAAAAGGGAAAAACTGCTGGAGGCAGTTGATTTATGGAAGCCAAGATCTTCAAACCAACCAGGGTCACAATAAAATCATTGGGAATTTGATGCACTTTCGTCTTTTTTTTTTTTTTCTAAGCTAAATCTGAGGATGCTTAGCCACTGCAGGGGTCTCTGGCCACCACCTTTGACTTCAAGTCTCTCCCCAACTGGAGGTGTGACCCGAAGGACAAACTGCTGACCACTTACTGCACCCACAGCTATGTAAAGTAGACAGTCGCTGTTTGCCACAAGTGTTACAGGTGGGAAAACCAAGGCTTGTAGAAGTTAAACTGCTCAAAGTCAGACAGCTACAGACTGATACTTAAATCTATTGAATTCCCAAGCTGGAGCATTTATGGGCAAGCCCGTTGGCTCCACACTGTGGTCCTGGAGTGTGATTCTAGAAGCAATCAAGAGGGGCTGAAGGGGTAAGGGAAGGGGACTATTCACAACTTGCTGGGGGTAAGTTTTGGGCTCCCTTGAGAAATCCTTTCCATCTTTGCTTACATAACGTGATAGAATTTGTCACTAGCTAAAGAGGTATAAAGCAGGTACAAGGAGGAGGATGTATTGATTACTCTTTGCTTGAACATGGAGAGATCAGTCTGATTTTGTTTCCATTCTCTTTTTAGGAGTAGGCTAATACATGTTAGTCTGCATAGCTGAGCAAAAGCTGAGGTAAGCATCTGTAGAGAAATGCTCTCTAGATTCAGTAACCTTGGGTTGTCTGATGATCTTTTGAACAAAATCAACCCACATTTGCCTTCCCATGCCTCAAGAGTGTAAATGAGGACTTCAGCGTCAATCTGGACCTTTTTCTTCCCACATCAGTCCTTCTCACGCTTGCCCCACCTGCATGTTTGCAGCCAGCCACCCTCACCCACACATCCCAACATCCCAGAACCCAGGCCACCAGGTACACATACATGTCACTGGTGTGATCCCGCCCTGAGAAGATAAGCTGGTCAAGAAGCTTCCCGGGTCATGGAAGGGGCTTGGTGCAAGAATCCTGTGGCCCAGGAAGCTGGTGGTTAGTCTAGGATAGTAGCTAGAGCATCACACAGAAACTTGGCCAAGATGAAAATTATCTTAGCCCCAAGAGACTTAAGGTGCTTCCTTCCATGTGGTGCTGATTCCACTGGTCCAGGGACTCACATTTGCAGAACCACTAGGATAGACTGGGCTTTTTGAATCTCCCACTGTGTGGGGAGGGGAAATCACAGGGGAAGGGATGGAACAAGGCCTTCCAAAGCACATGGTCCAACATCAGGCCTAGGGTTCTGGCATCAGGTCCACTCCAGGCTCCTTCATGGCCTCCACAGCTACCTTCACATTATTCTAAAAAGCCTTTGTAGACCCATGCTCTGTCTTTAGGTCTTCAAATCTCTAACTCCTAAACAGAGTGTCTATAAGGAATAATGTGGTTGCTCTGTACAGATCCCCTCCAGACCACATTCCCCTCCTGCCTGGAGCAACGCAGCACAGTTACAGCCAAGAGGAGGTATAAGGTCCAGGGAGTACTGACCCCCACACTGCCCCCCAATGCACAGAGCCCCTGCAGATGCTTTACCTGGCAGCTCCACGTCTGGCCCAGAAGCCATGAGCCACCTGTGGGAAAGAAGCTGGCCCTTGGCACTGCTCTCTGGAAGCTTCCACTCCTGTGAAGACCTATACAAATGCAGTGATACCATCTTTGGACTTCCATCCCTTGACTAGAAATGTACACTTTTCATATCTAAATCTGTGATGCTTTCTTACATCCTGGAAATAAATTTTATGCCCTGGCCCTTTAAATTGAAAATGATCAGTAATTTAGCAGGGAAGGCTTTTATCTTACGTCTTTATTTGTACCAAACTGGTTTGTTATTGTTGTAGCCTGTTTCCTGAGTATTAGGCTCGTCATGTTTTCAAGTTGTGCTTTTCAAGTTTGTGATTTTCTATTTCCCAAGAAGATAAAAAGATGTGGGGAAAAAGGAAGAAATTACAAGGAGGAGGAAGAGGAGGGAAATTAGAGAAGGAGAAAAATAGAGGAGAAAAAACAGAGAGGGAAGAAGGAACAGGAGGAGCAGGAGGAAATCGCTGGCATATATGAAGACAATTCTCCATAATTAGCAAATTAGCAATAAAAGTCACCTCATACCTACACTGACTGCTGCTGTGGGATTTATTTATTTTTTTATTTTATTTTATTTATTTTTTTTTTTTGGTTTTTCGAGGTAGGGTCTCACTCTGGTCCAGGCTGACCTGGAATTAACTCTGTAGTCTCAGGGTGGCCTTGAACTCATGGCGATCCTCCTACCTCTGCCTCCCGAGTGCTAGGATTAAAGGCATGCGCTACCACGCCCCGGCTTGCTGTGGGATTTTTGTTGTGGTAGATTGTCTGTCTGTCTGTCTGTCTGTCTGTCATGTGTGACAGTCTCCTAAGTAGCTTAGGCTGGCCTGAAGCCTTCTGTTCTCCTACCTCCTCCTTCACAGCACTAAGATATCAGGCAGGACTCCTGATGTGAAACTTAAAGAAAAATAAAATGGAAGAAGATGTTGACAGATGGGCACAACATTTCCACTAGAATGAGCATAAATTTAAAAACCAGAGATTACATTTTTTAAAAGGGGCAAACAAGTAAGGGAATGAAAAACAAGGAGCTCATCATGTACAAGGTAGATACTTGGCTGTGCCTTTCAAAAGTGGGAACTAGCTTAGAAAAGTAAATGTGCCTGTCAACCCTCACAGTGTTTGACTAAATCAAGCTAGAGAAATGAATGGCAGACCAGAGCCCCAAGGCTATAGCCCAGGCTAGGGGTGCAAGGACAACTCATTCCCCAGGACTGCTTACCCCAGCTCCCTAGGAGCTGTTCACAGGGCCAGTCTACACAGCGTTTCCCTAAACTGATGTCCTAAGACATCCCTGGAATGTACCAGCAGCCTGAAGTCCCTCTTGAAAAATCCAGGTGGGCCTTTTCTGCCACTCTTCAGACCCAAGGGCACTCCTGAGACTCCAACACAACACCCAAGGCCCTTCTTGCCATGGACTCTGGGTGTTCCCCTCCCCTAAATTTGCAGAGACCCAGAAAGGCTGCTGGTCAGACACCAGGAACTCACTTCAACCACCTGACTATACCTCCCACCAATACGCTGGGAGGTACAAACCCTGTGGCTCTGACAGATTCAGAAACCTCAGAAGATGGTGGGCTTTCACATCCCCAAGATAGGGATAGGGTGTGGGATAAGAGGATAATTGCCTATCTTTTCAAAGGATATTCCAAAAGTCTTTGCCTCTCCCACCCCTTCATTGTACAGTCAACAGCAAATTTTAACTTTTAAAATTCAGCTTCCGAAGAATCTTGAGTTTTTCATCTACAAAATGGGGATAATAATGCCAGCTCACAGGGCCTCTAAGGAGGGGAAATAAAACAACTTCTGAAGCTGTCATACATAGATAACTTCTGAAGATGTCATACAAATGTTAGTTACCACTGACAATGTGGACTAAGCAAAGGCATTTAGATCTGGGCCAGGGGTGGTGGCACGCACCTTTAATCCCAGCACTCAGGAGGCAGAGGTAGGAAAATCTCTGTGAGTTCCAGGTCAACCTGGGCTAGAGAGCAAACCTACCTTGGAAAAAAAAAACAAAAAGATCTGAAAAACTTGGTAATTTTCAATCCTGATCTGTGACTTAGTGACTAGGTGGCCCCGGGTAGACTGGGTCGCAGAGTCTCTCCCAGATTCATGAGCCTCATCTACAGAGGGGAAGAAGCACATCTACCTGGCAGGGTCATTGTAAAGGTCAGAATCAAGGCACCCGGGGCAGTGCATAGCACATCAAACCCCCCAGTAAATGCAGCCGCTGATATCACTGTAACTGCCCACATTCTGGATAGGAGAGATGTACCATATTCCTGTTGGCCTCTTTGAAGAGATGTGGTCCAGTGCCTTCCCCAGGATTGCCAGCGAAAGAAGGGCACTACTGGGCAGTAAAGCAGGCTCATCAGGTTCCTGCCCTTCTGAGGCCCAGTGAAGGTCAAGGCTCATGGGACTGCAGCCTCAAAACACTGCCATCTCTTAAACCATGCCAGAAAACCAAGGCCCTCCACCCCAACTTCATTAGGGTCTTCATTAGGACCCTTGTAAGTTCCCATCTGGGTGCAAAGCAGTACTAGCCCATGCACCAACCCAGAAGACTCCTTGGCTGAGCAGGTGCAGCCATGAGGGGCACTTGGAACCTCCTTTCTCTTGTCCTTGGAATGCCTTTGTGTTGTGGGGTGTGCATGTGTGTGTGTGTGTGTGTTGTACACATGTGCACATGCTCATGTGTGTGCAGGTGCCTGTGTATGTGCAGGTAAGTGTGCACCTGTAGGAATGGGCATGTGGAGGCCAGAAGACAACCTCAGTCACCTCAGGACTATTGTTTGACACAGGCTCTCTCATTGGTCTGGAGTTCACCAGTTTGGTGAGACTGGCTAGTTGGCAGTCCCTCGGATCCACCTGTCGCCTGCCTTGTCAATTTTGGGATTAAAATCAGCCCACCATATCCTAGTCACTTTTACATGCGTTCTGGGGATGGGACGCAGGTCCTCATGCTTGCAAAACAAATATGCTCCCCACGGAATTATGTGGCAGGATACTTCTGTGATTTTGATCTGTCCACAGAGTCAGTCCTGAGAGATAGATAGAAAAAAAAATGTTCTTTTCTTTCACCTGATAAAAGACCACTTACATGCTGGGATGGAATGCAAAATTACCCCTTGGGCTGCAGCACTGATGGGGAACAATTGCACCTGTCAGCTACTCAAATCCCCTTGGCAGCTATATCAGGGTATGTGTCTTGACACACTCACTGTCCCAGCTTTTCTCAGGATCTCTTGGCTTCCCCAAACCCTTCACCAACAGCCTTACGCTATGTTCCTCTGTGTTTCTTTCCCCATTCCAAAACCCAGAAGGCTCCCAGGTGATGTATCTAGGATTTCCTCACTTTTTTTCTACCTGACCTGGCAGATCTACCTCCCTAACCCCATCATGGAAACCTGGGCCTCCTAGATCCCCTAGGTCTAGTATTCTGCCTAGACCCCAAAGAGAAATTCCAATGGCATACTGCAAAGTCTGGCTCTGCAGGAAGCAATGTGGAGTGAAGCTTGGGACGGAAGGAGGCAAGGCAACCTGGCTCTCAACCTACTAAAACTGTGTGGGGTTGCCCCAAGGCTCAGCACTGCCTTCAAAAGCAGTCACTTCAGCTCTGATGCAGTTGATTTCTGGGGAAGGGGGCTATAAGAACCAAGAGCGAGTCCTCCCCTAGTACTCAGTACCAGCAGCAAGAAGCCCCCACAGATGAAATAGTTACAATGTCCTTTGCATAAACTTATTTCTGAAAGCCAAGGTTCAGGAAACTTCCCCCCAGCACCTGTCTTTTCACCCTTGTTCTACCTTGCTGGAACTCCTGACCACAGAGACCACAGCAGGTCAAATTTTCATTTAAGGAACAACTCTGCAGGCCAACCTGCTCTCCCCATTCCGTTCCCCACATTGTAGAAGCAGCACCCTTGGGGGATCAGTCGTGCTGAGTGGAGAATCAAGTTGGTTTGCTGGGGGTAGTCATTTCTGCAACATGGTTGAGCTGCACCACGCCCCAGGAATCACTGGCCTTCTAGGAAGCAAGAAGCGGTGGTGGGGATCGTGGTGGAGATCTCAGTAACCTTTATAGCAGCGCCCCCCTTCCCCTGGCAGCCGCTGGAACACAAACCGACTGCTTGGATCAAAGAAGGCTTCACATCAAAAGTAGAAGAAAAAGCGCTCATTTTCTACCCCCCAACTAGTTCTGTAGTTGAAGGTGAAGATGGGGCTCAAACTGGCACACAGTCTTGTGCAGAATAATGGGTTCTCAGCTCCCATAGGTTCTGCGCAACAGAAACCTCAGTAATGGTCTTTTTATTTAAAAAAATATTTATTTATTTGAGAGAGAGAGAATGAGACGGGGGGGGGAGGGAGAATGGGCATGCCAGGGCCTCCAGCCCTTGTGCATCTGGCTTATGTGGGTCCTGGAGAGTCGAACCAGGATCCTTTGGTTTTGCAGGCAAGCACCTTAACCTCTAAGCCATCTCTCCAGCTTCTCAGTAATGGTCTTTAAGGTGCTGGGCCATGCACACTGAACAAAAGATTTTTTTTTTTTTTTCAGAAACAACAGAAGAAACGGAGGTTTGTGGTGTCAGCTGTGGGCCAAGAACTAGTAAATTTCAATCTCCCTCTACAGGCTTCAGAGCTGTAGTCTACTGGGAATAGGTGAAGTGGCTAGACCAATGTGCCTGCAAGCCAGCTTTCAAGCAGGTACACCAATTCCCCTTGCCCTGTTCTTGCCACCTGTCCCTCTCCTCAACCTCAAAGAGAGCCAACTGATCCTCCTGTCTTGCACCAGACCCCAGCTCCATGCATCTCTTGTTGCCTCCAGCTCTTGCGGGCCCTCACTCACCAGTAAACCTAACCCTCCACCCTCAGTAATGCCAATCGACTGCCCTGAAAGGCAGCTCTGGAACCCATTAGGCCAGCCAGGACTTATTTATTTCCAGTAAACAGGAGACACTATTTGACCGAAATTGAACTTAAAAAATAAGCAGGGTTTAGGGTAGGGTCCCCAAACAACGAGTACATTGCATCCACATTCCCTGTTTCCACACCTCAAGAGCTCAGTTCAATTCTGTCCACCCCCACCCTACCCCCAACCTTCCCTGAACTCTCGTTATTCAATGCCCTAGGGGTTATCAAACTGACACCTTTCACTTTACATGAAATCCCCTTGGAGTTATGGTTGATTTGCACAAAGCAGTCTGGCAGGAAGCAAAAGCTCTTGTTTTTGCCATATTTCTAGCATATCTCCCAGAGCTCCTCCATCACACATTCGAGCGTGGGCACTCATGCGAATGTGTGTCCACACACACAGCCCCAGAACATCAAGTGGGGAAACATGTTAAACTTAGGTCCGCCTTTAACGCAACGACCCCTGCTCCCAGAGGGTCCAAGCTCCAGGGATCCTCTCTGGTCGTTCTATCTCAGATTCATTTGGGGAGTGGTCTTGGGTGATTTTCTTTTTCCTCTCTCAATGTACAGAAACGAAGGAGATGTTGGAGCACGCCTTTCTCCCCTTCCCCATCAACAATTCCACCACCAGCAACCTCCCACGGGCCCCGGAGCCTCCGGGGGTGAGGGGAAAGCTTGAAGTCCTCAGATTAGCCTTTTGTGCCAAGAATCCCTGAGCAACCTGCGCACGCGCTCCCCGGGACGCTAGGCGTGTTTAGTTTCTTGGGTTTCCCTGTAAGACAACCGTCAAGGATGGGATAATAACCGCTGTTTAACTACACGCCCAGGGGTAAGCATTTGGTTTGTGGTCTTTAAGTGTGTCTGAATCGTTTCAACAAGAAGAGTGAAACAGACTTTCCAGTTCCTTCCCTTACCCTGGGCTTTTCTGAAGACCTTCCGGTTCACCCAGGCTCCTGAACCTGAACGCCAGCTCCCTCCGCTCCCGCCCTCGGCCTGTGCCCCTCACGCGCACACCCTTGCACGCTCAGCAAGCCCTTTCCAAGGCAGTTCCCTCTTTCCGGGGAAATAAAGCCTAGATTGGAACCTTCTGCCTAGCTTCCTCACTTGGCCGTCTGGTCTGAATTAGTGTTTTTATAAGGGACTCAAACAAATCGAATACAAGGTCACCAAATAATTAACAGTTGCAAATTCCCTCCGTCCCCATTAAAATACTTCCCTGCTTATATTTCATTTTCCGTTTGCCAACGAGACAACGGGGTCCGGGCAAAGCGCTGCTGTGTTGATTACACCCAGAAACCCGCTGTTGTGCATAAACATGATGGGTCAGGCGAACTTCAAGCGCAAGGGAATAGGCAGCTTCAGAACGCTCCGCCTTGCCCAAAGTCGGCCTGCAGCCTGGTCCTGCCAGGCCTTGCCATCTCACCGCCCAAATGGCAAAGGAAGAAACAGGCACGTGACCCGCAGACTCTCAGAAGTCCCGTCTAGACCGTCTGATGCCTCACGGATGCTTCCACAATTTTGGACTTTACCTGTTCTGTACTGGCTCCTCTCTGGGAGGACTGTTGTTAACAACACCGTGGCATTAAGGAGGATTCTTACTTCAAAGTTTCCCAGAAACCTAACTCACCGCACCGTATTCTTACACTCCTTTTGTTTTCCTTGAGAGTCTCCTATGGCATATCATAAACACCCCCCCCACACACACACACACTCATTCCCTCCCTTCCTTCCTTCCTCCCTCCCTCCCCCCAAGCCTCAGTCTGGTTGAATTCAGATACTTCTCATTGTCTGCCTTTCCCAGGCCCCAGGTCTAGGGGTCCAGGGCCCCAGTACTACTGGTTTGTTTTTAATGGGTGGTTTCATGAGCTACCTGTAATTTCATGATATCCAAAATGATCCATTCTGACCCTATGACCACGCCAACACACACCCTTTCTCGTCTTTATAGCTCCAGAATAATTCCTGAAGCCCAATATGAGAACATTTTATGAGATCAGCGACACTGTAGTTTGTGCCTCCTATAAAACAGGCACGGGGCGGGGGGTGGGGGGGGAGCCACACTGAACTATGTTCAGACCCTTGTACCCAAAGCTCTAAGGGAACTCCTAACTAGATCTTAAAACGCTGCCGAGGAACGCCAGGGCATGAAGACACCCTCATCTTCTATTTATTTGTGTATTTTTACGTTTGCTTCTTGCCCTCGCCCATACTTACCACTTACCCTGTCCATGCACTGTTCTGAGATACATGCAAAACCCTAGAATCTTAAGTGCTTCACCTCTCATCCTCGTGTGGCCTTGAGCAAACGAATCTCTCTGTTTTCCTTAATTCACCTGTTCAATGCTCTAACTCTAACATTTTCCTTGAGAATGACTGTGAGAGAAATGAGATAATTCATGTAATAGCATTTAGCACAGTACCTTGGCCCACAGTATAAGTCCAGTAAATCTTGGTGACCGGTTTTTACTCCTAGATGTTCCATGGGCAAATCAGAAGGAAGGACATTGTTTTCAAATTTGTAATAAGGCCACCCCCTCCCCTCCGAGGACGGCCGGGGCGGGGGAGAGCGGTCAGGGCAGGAGTTGTGACTACCCGAGGTCTGCCTGTAAACTCCAGCGCTCTCCAGTCACTTGAAGCAGAGTTTCTCGACCATTCTCAAACTTTTGAGTTCCCAGGTAAGCAAAGCTTTTTACAACTAGCGTGAGCCCTCCACCTACGCTTGGTGAACCACTTTGGGGCTCCTCCCCCCCCCCCCCCCCACCGCGGACTCTTGCTTCTTAGAGCCCAGCCTCCAATCTTAGGCGATTTAAACCTCCTGGGGCTAGGCACCAAGTTAGCCCTCTGGCTCTATTCTGGGCTGGACCCCCGCTTTCTCCGCGTTGTCTGCCCACCCCGGGCTGGGGGAGGGGACGTGGAGAGGTTTGGCGCGTTAAGAAGCCCCCCCCCCCACGTGAGAGGGGCGGAAGTCTCTCCAGGAGCTGGGGATGCGCGGCGAGCGGGTCCCCTCCATCACGGCAGACTAGACACCGTTTGATGTGTTATGACATGAACCCTCAATTAGATCGCTGAGTTGAAACACTCCAATCAGGGGCCCGATGCTAAGCAAGCCCCGGAAGGTCCAGCCCGAGGTCACCGCCGGTGACACATCAAATCAAAATCAGTGAGAAGGAAAGTGAGGCTTTCCCTTTATCAAGCTGGGGCCGCAAGCCAGCAAACCCGGCCCCTCCCCTGCGCGACCCCCGCCCTCGGGCCCGCGTCCCCCCCACCCCGCGCCCCGTGGAAAGGCGTGCGACCCTCCCCGCCGCGCCGCCTCCCCGCTCCGCTCCGCTCGCTGCCTTCCTCGCGTGTTCTGGGAACTTGGGGGCGTGGAGGAGACCCAGACTTTAAAGCTGCGGTCCGGGTGGTCTGGCTGTGGGCCGCCAGCAACCCCAAACCCTCCACTGCATTGGGGGGATTGAATCCTCACGTTTGGATCCTAGCCCCGCTGGCCTAGAGACCTTGGCTTGGAAACAGAGTCCACACCCCCCCGCCCCAACCTCCATCCCGGGCGCACAGCCAATCCATCCCCTACCTCCGGCGGGCGCTTGGGGGCTCCCAGCGTGATGCCTCGGCGCGGGGTGAGCGGGGTGGTGGGGTGACGTGCGGCTGGGCAAGCCCGGGAGAAGGAAGCTCGACCCTATGCTAGACCTGGGGGGGGGGGGTTGCAGACACAGTCCCTCGCCCCTGTTCGAATTCCAAAGTCTTCCATAGACATCTTGGAACAGCCCGCTGAGTCTTTCGGTCATGTGCTGAAGTCTCAGGGGTCCAGTGAACCGGTTAGGGTCGCCAGCCTCGTACAAGAGCTGGTGACTTGCGGGCCTAGGTCGCTAGGACGTTCATTGGGGAAGCGCTCTCTGAGCACATTTTCCTCTGGCCTTAGGGAAATTCCTGGAGCGCTTTTTCCTCGCCTTCCCCGCCTCCCCAGCAGAAGTTGGGGGTGGGAGGCGTGGAGCGGGCAGGGTGGCGGGAAGGCGTAGCCCCCCAGGCCGTACCCGGATCCAAACCCTACTCTCCGCGTTGGGAAGAAGCCACGCGTCTTTGCAAAGTTGACTTTAGAGGTTCTAAAATCGTCATAAAATACTTGGCGTTAATTTGCCATCGGGACCTTTCAGCAGCTCATAACCCAGATGACCTTGGGCTGCAGCTGCGAACCGGCCAGGAAAGCGACTTCGAGGGAAATAAAGGTTAGGGGCTGCAGACCAGGAAGAAAAGAGTCCGAGAAAATGTGAGTAATCAAATTAGCCTTAGCTGAGCCCAAACACCAGCGCCCTTCGGTTTCTGGACAACTCTTACTGACCGGGTCGCTCAAGCCTAGACTGCCAAAGTCACCAGATAGTTCTGGGGTGAATGGGAAGTGCACAGCTGCCTAAATTCTGGTTATTTCCTCCTTCCTTCCCCTTGCGTTTCTCTCTGGCTCTTCTTCCTTACCTTTCCCTCCCTTCCCTTCCTGCCTTATTCTGTATTCTCGGCTCTTCTTTAGGAACCGATGGAACGTCCCCCAATTTCAGAAACCAAGAGGAGTTTGAGGCTTTCTGCAGGGCACTGGCCACAATATGCATCAGTTATGACGGCCAAGAGAGAGAGAGAGAGAGAGAGAGAGAGAGAGAGAGAGAGGGAGGGAGGGAGGGAGAGAGGACTCCCTCAGACACCAGCAGCACGTGCACCCTGACAGGAGGGAGCAGGGACGGGTATCCGAGATGCTCAGAAAGAGTAGCCAGCTTCGTCTGACTTGGGAGAAGTGGACGAGCACTCTCACAAACTCATTGCATTAAGTACCAATGACCCCACATACACAGCGTCCCCGGGTTCCGATCTTGCCCCACAGCCAGGTGCATAACGATGGTGAAAGAAGAAGAAAAAAAAAAGTGCCAGAGAGCACTGGATGCCCGTCTGGCTGATGAGCCCTACACACCCAGCGCTGGGACTGGAGATGACCCACAGGACTGCTGGACCAAGGCACAGACTGATGGGGCTCCTAGACTAGCTTCCAGGATGGCCACACTGGCTGGGGTCATCTTTTCCTGGAAAGACTAGAGCTCACGCTTTTTCAGCACTCACTCATTCCGCACCGAGGCCCACCTGACTCGCTCCCTAAGCTAAGGCCTGGTACCCCGCAGGCATCCCGCTCCACCCTGGATCACGGGACGCGGGAGTCCCTTAGTCCTCGTCCTGACCCTACTTCCCGTCCACTCTCCACTTCTCTTTCTCGACGCGGTCTCCGCTAGCTACCAGAACAGCGGCCAACGTGCCGCTCTCTGCAAAAAGACGAGGGAAAGCGAAGACAGGAGAGAGGAAGGAAGGAAAAAAAAATCATCGAGGGAAGACTTGACTGCAGCCCGGAGCAAAATCTGAAGCCCCACTGAGAAACTGACGTGAGAGAAACAATGTAAGGACAGAGAGGGGGGAAAGTGTGCGGGATGGGCAGGGAATTCCCAAACGCAGCCTTCCTGCCCGAGGCGAGCCAGGCTGAGGAGCTCCGGGGGGGATGGGGAGAAAGAGGAGTCGGGGCGCTCTCTCTGCCACTTACCCAGTCCTCTGTCTACAAAGCTAGTGATTGTGTTGGCTGACTTGGAAGACGGGAAGAAGCTGGCATTGATGCCCAGCTTCTCCGCAATGGAGTAGGTCCTGTAGATTGACAGCATGTACTCGTGGGGCACCACGCGCGGTGCCCGGCCCGGTGGCTCTCGCTCCTGGGACTGAGGTTCCTGCTCAGGCCGCAGTCGGGGCTCGGGGCGCTCCCTGGGAGTCCGGCCCGCGGAGCTCTCCCGCGGCGCCCTGGACATCTTTCCTTCCTTGCGGTTCCGTACGTCCTTGGTGGTGTCCAGCTCCGCGGAGGAGGACGACGAGGAGGAGATGGAAGCCTGTTGGAAGCCGGGCAAATCCCAGAGGAAACTGATGAGGAAGACGGCGGAGAGCAGAACCCTTGGAGTATCCATGGCGAGCGAGCGAGCGAGCGGTGGCGTCGGTGCCCCGAGGCGGTGGCCGAGCTGGGCGCGCAGGGCACCGAGCGGCTGGACAGCGGCTGGGGCCCGGCTCCTCCCGCAGACTCCGAGTGCGCCGCGCCGGGTCCCAGCCACACCAACCCCGGGCCTGCCACGCCCCCTCCCGCCCCTCGCGGGGAGGGGAAGGAGGGTGGGAGGGAGGGTGGAGGGAGGCCGGGGGTGCGCGGGCAGGAGGTGTGGGGGGTGAGGCAAGGGTGGCAGGAGGAAGCAGCGCCCCCGCGGGACGCGTGCGAGGTTGCGGGGTGGTGGAGCGCCGCGCGGGCCCGGAGTGTCGCTCGCACGGGGGAACCCGGAACCGCCCGCCCGCCGCTGGGGGAGAGAGTCAGAGACTTCCCGCAGCGCCAGGGTCTCGGGAGCGGTCCCTTCGGAGCGTCGCGCCTGGGATGGATCTCCGTCCTCCTCGCTGGTCGCCGGCACTTTTTTTCCTGGGCGTTAGCTCGGGTCCAGGGATGCGGTGGCGCCTGGGGCGCGTCCCCCACACACACACCCGGGGACAGCGCGCTGGCTTCGGGCTGCGGGTACCTTCTAGTGGCCGCGAGCGCTAAGCGGGGCCCTAGGTTCCCTTCCGGGCCCAGCCCAGGACCCTGGAAACCTCCGGGCAGGCCGGGCTCAGGGTCCAGCTCGCCACAGCCCCAATCTCTCGGTGGGATGCTGCGCTCCACAAAGACCAGCGTCTATTCCCGACCGAGGTCAGGCAAAGGCCACGAGTCTTTCAGAGAGTTTGGATCGATGCTAAAAGGCGCTGCGCTCCCCAGCAGGCCCCAGCCGCTCCTCTCATGGTCCCCAATCTCTGCAGGCTCTGACTCCAGCCTCTTCACCACTCTCTCGCGGGCTCCCAGACGCCCCTGTCCTCGGGCGGACTGTCCCGAGCCTCCCCAACACCCCATATCCCCTCTCCTCTTCCCCTCCCGTCTTCAGTACTTCCTCCTTCCCCAACTTCTTTTGGCATTCCGATCCCTCTTTCCTCAGTCTGCTTTTCTTCTCTTACTGCCCTCCCATCTCTCCGCTTCCCTCCCTTTCTTCCCCCCTCCTCTTCCAGTGGACCCCTCCCTCCGCTGTTCTACCCCAATCTGTTTCTCTTCAGCCCAGCCTCGCCCCATCTCGAGCTTCCTTTATCTGTCCCCAGATTCCTCAAGCCTGTCTTCCCCGCCCACTGCCTCGCTCATTCCTGGGGCCTGGATGCTAGAAGACACGGGCGGCAGAGGGCTGATTCACTCTCCCACGGTGTTTTAGACAGAAGCTTCCCAAAGCTTCTCTGGGGGTGCTCAAGCGCCAGTCATAAATGTCCTGTTTTAATCGTCTCAGTACTGTGAAGTTGGAGTGACTGTTTCCACATTGAAATGTGGATTTGAAAAAAAAAAAAAACCCTCAAAGACAAAGGGGTAAGCGACTTTTCCAGGGCCACTCGGCCAAGAAGTATGCACTCTCAGGGGTAGAACGCAAGCTTTCGTTCCAAGTTCTGTGCTCTTCTGACTCCTCCGTGGCCCAACATCTCCACGCCATTTCCTGATGTTTGTCTTGTCCTCTTGTGATCTCTGGTGACTTCTTTCCTAGGTTGCATTCCCTGTGTTCTTTTCTTCTCTATTTCCCTCTCTTCTTGTCGTTTTATCTTCTTTGACTCCCTTGCAGGCCTGACAAGGGACAAAAGAATAGAATTTGGCATCCCTCCTTGTATAATGTCTGACCCACGCCTCCCACCCTGAACCCTGGCTTCTGGTGCCTGTCATAGCAAATGCCCATGTCACGTGTCATGCATGGTTCTTGGACCTTTACAAATACTGTTTCACTTCGTCTTGACAACAATCATGAGATAAGTGCTGCCTTTGCTCTGTTTGACAGGCAGGGAAACTGAGGCCCAGGTGTGTGCCCCTAACAACTAGACTATTGGGCTGGTTCTTCTGGCTCTAACCCAGCCCTGTCTATGATCCTAGCTTTAATTTCAAGATTGCCACGTTCTGCCTTACACTCGAAGGTGTAAGGTGTCTTACTGTAACTTGTCCTAAAGTCCTTCCTCTCTCTGGGCTTTAGATGGGTTGATTGTTCCTCACCAAGTTAACACGGAAAAAGGAAATGGAACTGAAATTAAAATATCATTTAGCATATTTTTCTTGCCACTGTGACAAATCAAAATGATTTTCCTTTTCTTTGTCTCTTCACAGTCCTTAATTCTTAGTGTGCATGTCCATCTCTCAGTATTGCCGCCCAGAGAGAGCTAATGGGTGGCATTCTCCCTTCAACCTCGCTCCTCCCCCACCTCCCTCTCTCTCTCTCTCTTCCCCCCCTCTCTCTCTTCCAGGCTTGCTCTCACTCTGCACCATGCCCCTGCTAACCACATGCCCATGTCTTCTCTGCCCAACCACAGGTTCAATACTCCCCAGTCCTGATTTTCTTTTCTGCCCACCTGCCACCCCCCACCTGTCTTCCTGTGCTCCCATCTGGCCTGCTCCGCATCTTGCTCTGGACAAGGCCTGGAGACAGGCCCCAGCAGGAAGCCTCTCCCACCCACCCCCCCTCTGGGAAACAAGCACTGTGGTTTGTGTTATCACTGTTTTCTTTTCTATCAGTATAGTGTCTGGTTAATGATGATTCATGGTTTTGAATGTTATGTCCAATAAGTATGTTTCCTGCCTGTGAGGGCAGCCTGTGTGTTCTCTGCTCGTTTTGCCCATAGCAATTATTATCTGCTACAAGTTATCAGTAAACAGGAAACAAAGCAATGAGCCTATTGGCTGTGGCCTAGGACCTCTGGTTGTGCTAGTTATGTGGAATGGCAGAAGACACAGGACAGGGACCACAAGGTATGTGCGCTGCTGCCTGCAGGACTGCCCTGGGACAGACATCCTTGTCCTTCATTGCTACCAGCGGCCGGCTTGTGCAAAGCACGCTGCCCAGAAGGGCTGCACTGATGATTTTATAACTGAGAAAACGTGCCAGCAAATCAAAGGAGGAGGCCAGAGACTGCAAGTGAGTCAGGAATATAAAGTTCCAACTCCTAATCCAATATTTTCCTGATGTTTAAATATCTGGGAAATGACCCACGGTCATGAACAAAAGCCCAATATCACTTCTCCCTTTGTTTATTTTAAATAGGAATCGATCCCACTTTTAGAAGGCCACACTAAAGCCCCCTCTTTCTCTCTCTCATTGTGAAACTAAAGATATGAAGAGCAAACTGTAATCAAAATTTCAAATTCTGCTTGTATCTCTTCCCACTATATCCTGAGTCCTTGAAATATTACTAAGGAGTTGTTACGTTTCCAGTCTAGTCTTGGGTTCCTTAGACACTTCTGCAGTTTCTTCTTGAAGGACGTTTTGAAAGGACGAGACTGAACTGAGCGTGTCTGGCAAGGGCACCCACCACTCACCCTGGCGGGTTGGCTGTGTAAGCCTCCTTTGCAGGGTCAGATTCTCCTGCAACAGACGAACTGCAGATAGCTGTACGGCACGGTATCTCCTGCCCCCCTGTGGAAGCTGGGGGAATTACTCAGAGAGCCAAAAATAAACAATGGGGCTGGCCCTGGGAACGTGAACAGGGAAACTGACCTCAATTAACATCGTTTAAAGAAAATGGGAAGGGTCACAACGAAGACGTAGCAAATTTGATTTAAAAAAAAAAAAAGTTCGTAAAAGGCATATCTGCCTGCACAGAAATATAGGACCACACTGAAATTAAAATTCCTTATTATCTTAAATATGTGCGGTTACTGCTTTTAAATGGTTACTTCATATTGACCCAGAGAAAGAGAGAGAAATTTATCTTAAATAAATAAGAGGATTTTTCCTTAGTTATTTTTCACTTTAAAATGTCACTTGAAAGGCAATTTTATAAAAAGTGGAGGAGGAACTGGGCTTTTAATTAGAGCCCCACTTACATGGGAAGGAATGCACACCTTAAAAGAATCTGGAAATACATTCTAGAAAATAGCAGAAAGTGCCTAAAGTCTTACACAAATGGAAGCACTTCTTTAGTTGAAGTCGCAGTTTTTATAAGGGCCAGGCTAAAGCACAACATTATCTAATAGGATCCCCACCAATCATGCCTTTCTGAGTAGATTGATAAACTGACAGTCTACTAAGAGTAACTAGCTGTCCTGAATGTGATTATAAAGAATTGAGACAAAGCCAGGAGTGCTGGTGCACGCCTTTAATCCCAGCACTTGGGAGGCAGAGGTAGGAGGATCGCCAAGAGTTTGAGGCCACCCTGAGACTACATAGTGAATTCCAGGTCAGCCTGGGCTAGAGTGAGACCCTACCTCAAAAAAAAAAAAAAAATTGAGACTTAATATGGGCAATTTTTGATTAAGAAAAGGTTGATTAGCAAAACAGCTAGGGTCACGGAATTAAAATTTGATGTCTTTGTGCCACCAGTTTCCAGCAACAGGACAATAGAAGAAATCAACAGGTGGTACTGGAGTTACCCAGGATGGTCTAAGGTGGAAAACATCCTACAGTCCTGAGCAGCAGGAGGAAGCTGAGGACTGCATTTGCCTTAGGGAAGTAAAAGAGAAGGAAAGAGAGAGAAGAGAAGAGAGACAGAGACCCTAACTTAGGAAAGGAATAGCCAAGATAAAAAAATACCTCAACTTAAACTGGGGAAGCACCAGCTTTATTAATTATCCCTGCCTTACCCAATTTATACTGAATTTTTAATTAATCCATTTCCTCTTTTTTTTTTTTTTGGTAACTTAGAGTTCTTTTGCCTAAGACAAATGTGTGATGGAATTCCTTTATTTTGTTTTATTTATTAACAATTTGAATACATATATGTAGCATATTTTGCTTATAATCAATTCTCACTACCTTCTATTCTTTCCTTGCATGTGTCCCACTAAGATAAATTTGGGTTGCTTGCATGAACATGGGTGGGGGACTTATTTTACAGAGAGCCTTCAACTTGGCAGTGGCTACCACACTAAAGAAAAATATCTCCCATCCCCCCCCCCATAACCTTAAACTGCCTAATTCATCAGGGAGCGATGGGGGCCTCATGCACTCCTCCACCATCCATGAAGGATTTTCTTTTTGAGACAGAGTCTTACTGTGTAGCCCAGATTGCTGGTCTGGAACTCATGACAGCTTTCCTGCCTCAGCCTCCTGAATACTGGGACAACAGGTGTGAGCCATCATGCTTCACTTTATTCCACTTCATTTGCCTATGTGTTTGATGGTTTCCTCAACAGAATGATTTACACAGAAGTTAAATGGCACGAAATGTCAAACGGTGTTACATGACAATATTCATTGTCTCTGTGGGTCTCAGTTTCCCTACTCGACCAGCTGAATATGGATGGAATCAGATTCAGTGTTATGCACCTAGGACAGCAGCCCGAGAGGGGCTGAGGGTTACGGTTCTATTTCTCAGTCTTGTGAGAAGCCCCATGGTTTCCACGAAGGAGCCAAGTTAACCTGTTCCTGTTCTCCTTCTGTTCCACTGCAGGTCAAGGGCTGTGATGGTTTGATTCAGGTGTTCCCCATAAGCCTTTGGGTTCTGAGTGCTAGGTCCCCAGCTGATGGCAACTTGGGAATTGGAACTTTGCTGGAGGAGGTCTATTGTTGGGGGAAGTCTTATGGGTGTTATTGGCAGTGTCCCCTTACTGGTATTCGTCACACTCTCCTCTTGCTGTTGTCCACCTGATATTGGCCAGGAGGTGATGTCCACCCTGTACTCATGCCACATTTCCCCCTGCCATCATGGAGTTTTCCCTGGAGTCTGTAAGCAAAAATGAACCCTTTCCTCCCACAAGCTGCTTTTGGTTAGGTGTTTTATCTCAGTAGTAAGAAGGTAACTGCAACAGAAAATTGGCTCTGAGAAATGGAGTCATTACTGCTTGAAACATAGCTGTGTGTCTTTGAGCCTTTTGGAATTGATTTGCAGGAGGAATGTGGGAGAATTTAAAACTTTGGCCTATGAATTGCTGTGCAGTGCTGAAGGCAGAGTTTCGTGGGCTATTCTGGTCAGAATTGAAAGAGCTGAATACAGTAAGAACTAGGGACTGTAAGGCTTGGCTGATGAGGGGAAGAAAGAGCTTTATCTGGACGGTGGTAGGGGCAGGTTGTGTGAAAGGCTTTCTGTGTTTTGTCTGCCTGTGTTCTGAGAACTTGTGTGGGGTTGAATTGCATAGAAACAGACTGTTGTGAGCAGAAGGATATAGCACAGAAGGAATTGAAAGTTTCAGGATGGAAATAGTGCTTGTTCAGCTGCAGTCCTTTAGATTACCACCATTGAATTGGGTCAGCTGATATTCATTAAAGGATCAGAAAGGAAGTGAGAGGCCTGTATGCTTAAGGAGTTTTCTTGCTCTTCAAAGTTGACTTTATTCCCCCCAAAATTAAATTTGGTAGCCCACCTTATACTGTGGAGCATAACAAATGCAAGAGAAATAGGGTCATTGGATATGCAGTTTCATATTTTGGAAATGGCCATGGGCAATATGAAGCAAGATAATTGGAAGTCCCTGCATGGAGACCCAATGGAGCCACAAGGATGAACCATGGGTTGCAGTGAAGATACAGAGGAGATGCCAGGACTATGGAATAGCTGCTAAGGAGAGCTATTGGCACATGATGGAGTTTTCCTCAGGCTATGAGTGGCCCAGCTGGAGGGTGGAATTGGAATTTCAAAGACTTACTGGTTGGAGATATCGAATTTAGAGCTATGGAACTTGATGGGTACTTTGTTTTACACTTGATATTGGTTCAATATTTCCTTTCTATGCCTAATGCCATCTTTTGCAGTGTGAATGTTGAGGCTGTGCCATTATGTTTTTTGTTTTGTTTTGTTTTGTTTGAAGGGGCGGTTATAGGCTACCAATTAAGAACTATGGGAATGTTTGGACAGTATTGGGACTGATAAAAACTATGGGGACTTTTAAAGTAGGACTGAATGCATTGCATTTTATATCATGGATGGTTATCAGTTTATGGGGGCCAGGGGTAGAATGTGGTGGTTTGAATTAGGTGTCCTCCATAAACTCATGTGTTCTGAACTCTAGGTTCCCAGATGGTGGCAATATTTGGGAATTGGAGCCTTGTTAGAGATGTGCTATCGGGAGCAGGCTGATGGGTGCTATAGCCAATTTCCCCTTGTCAGTGCTTGGCACACTCTCCTGCTGCTGTTGTCCATATGACACTGGTTGGGAGGTGATGTCCAGCCTGTGCTCGTGCTACATTTTCCCCTGCCATCATGGAACTTCCCCTGAAGTCTTTAAGCCAGAATTAGCCCCTTCCTCCCATAAGGTGCTTTTGGCCATGTGTTTTATTCCAGCAGTGAGAAGAAAACTGCAAGAAGGTCCAGTGAGGTTTACCAACACCAGTGGTTCTCAGCACTTGGGCCCTGGGCCAGCAGCATCAGCCTCACCTGGTAACTTATAAGAAGTGAATTCTTAGGCCTTCCCCCACGTCTACTAAGTCAGAAACCAGGGCTGTGGCCCAGCAATCTGTATGTTAACAAGCCCTAGGGGGGTTATGATGCATGCTCAGGTTTTAGAACCATTGGCTTACACTATCAAGAAGGGATAAGCTACCTGCCAAGAACCTCAAGAAATGCTTTGATTTTTAAAGAAAAGCTATAAAGGAAATGCATAGTATGGAATTTCATTTTCAAATTAATGATTCTCACTCCTAATGAGCAAATAATTTTCATTGCTCATGTGAACCAGGTGTACTTAATTGCCTACAGCCATACCAACCAAATGTGCTAAATCTGGAAGGATCACTAAAAATAAATGGAGTCAGGCCTGCTTCAAACCTGAGTTGGAGGTGGGAATCACATCAGAACAAAGAGGACTGCAGGCATCTCCTTGTCTCCTGCGAAGGTGAGCAGAGGGTCTCGGTGCCTCTGCTCTGCCATGTCTTGGCTGTTGGAACTCAACATGACCTCACTTTAGAATGGTACTCCATAAATATGTGCATTGTTATGTATCCACTAAAAATAAATTGTAAACATTTTTAGCCAGGTGTGGTGGCACAAGCCTATAATCCCAGAACTCGGGAGGCAGAGTTAGGAGGATTGCTGTGAGTTCAAGGCCACCCTGAGACTGCAGAGGGAATTCCAGGTCAGCCTGAGCTAAAGTGAGACCCTACCTTGAAAAACCAAAGGGAAGAAAAGAAAGAAAGCACCTTCAACCACTGAACCATCTCTCCAAGCCCATCAACATTCTTAGTATGTTAAACTTTACTTGTTATGTTCATTGGTGGTGTAGGGGTATCATATGCATGGTCCTCACCTTTCATCTTTTTGAAAAAACTTTTTTGGGGCTGGAGAGATGGCTCAGCGGTTAAGCGCTTGCCTGTGAAGCCTAAGGACCCCGGTTAGAGGCTCAGTTCCCCAGGACCCACATTAGCCAGATGCACAAGGGGGCGCACGCGTCTGGAGTTCGTTTACAGTGGCTGGAAGCCCTGGCGCGCCCATTCTCTCTATCTGCCTCTTTCTCTCTCTCTCTCTCTCTCTCTCTCTGTCACTATCAAATAAATAAATAAAAATAAAAAAAATTTTTTTGGTTATTTTTGTTAATTTATTTGAGAGCAACAGAGAGAGAAAGAGGCAGAGAGAGAGAGAGAGAGAGAGAATGGGTGTGCCAGGGCCTCCAGACATGGCAAAGGAACTCCAGACGCATGTGCCCCCTTGTGCATCTGGCTAACATGGGTCCTGGGGAATCAAGCCTCCAACCAAGGTCCTTAGGTTTCACAAGCAAGTGCTTAACCACTAAGCCATCTCTCCAGCCCCTCCTTTCATCTTATTCCAAGCGAAGTTTCTCATTGTTTCACTACTCCTTCACAAGCTTCCAGGGAAATTCTCCTGTTTCCACCTCCATTCTCACCCTGGGCATGTGGGTGTTAATTACAGAAGCCTACACCAACTTCCTACTTTTATCTGGCATGAGGGTATGGGGATCCAAATACCTGATACTCAGAGTTATGAAGCAAGAACTTGATTCTACTGAATCATCTCAGTAAGTAATCGTTATCCTACTGAGTTCCCCTCCCCCAGTTTAAGCCTCTAACTCACTTTAGTTTCATCACTTCTACTGGAGGTGAAAATATGTCCCTGTAGATTTTTTTAGTGCAGATTTAATCAATATACATCATAAGTATGTATGAAAATGTCCTCTGTCTAGCTACTATGTAAAATAAAAGTTGCAGAAAAAGTTAGGTGCAACAATCTATCAGTTTTCACAGAACTAAGTACAGTGGCCATCAATTAGCCAATTTTTAAAAAAATTTTTAAGTACCAAAGACTTCTGTGTTAAATTTAGACATTCTTGTTCTTTATGTCTTTGTTCTAAAATTGCATCTAAAATTTTTCACTTATCTAGTTTTCATAGTCTCTTAAGAATTTTGCTTTGGTAAGTAACTTCTCGACAGAGGCTAAGTTTGTTTGACACAAGGCGTTTTTACTGTATTCCACTATGAATTTGTGGTAACACTTTTCTTCTGTAATGATTAGACATGTTTTATGTCTGTCCAAATATTCTAGATTAAAAACACATTGCCGTTTGCTAATAGGTATTGAGATGCTTAGCTGCAGCAGACGAAGTGCCTTCTCAAATGAGCATGTAGAGGACATAGGAAAGTAAAATGATTAAATTCTAGCAATGGTTTGATTCTTGCCAAATCTTGCATAGAAAATTACAACTATATAGGAAATTGTCTTTCCTGTTTAGGATCAGCTTTGGTTTGAAAAATTACTACCAACTTTGTAAACATTAAAATAGAAGCAATAAAGATGTAAAATTTCACACAGGGGATCTACAATGTTTGGGTAATTATAAGCATATGGCTACTTTATATGAGATTTCTGTTAAAAGTGTACTTACTAGGGCTCTGGGAAAACAGAGGTTCTCAAATTTAAGGTTTATTTACATGGACTGAGAATGTTGCATTTGCTATCAAGTTATAACCTATTTTTGTTTCAGAACTCTAAATAGTATTAGCTGAATGATCACCATTCTGTTGTTTATGATGTCTTGTCTACTTGTTACTATTTCAGGCTTTACTCATGAAGGAAACCACAGGGTAATTAACTCTCAAAGTTCAAATGCTTTCCTAATAACTAAAAAGAAAAGAAAAAGAATTACATGTATTTTATGTTAATATTTAGGGCCTAAGTCTGCATTGAATACTTTCAATATATTCTACTCAAATAGAAGTGGTTGATGTAGCAATTTAATTCCACTTTTGTTTTCAGCATGGGCCTTTAAAAATTGTTCTTTAATGTTCCTAAGAGTCGATAAATATAAACTCAAAGGTGGTTCAGATTCATTAATAATAATAATAATGATAAATGAAATGAGCACTTGAATCCATGAAATGGTCAACATTTTACTTTAAAATAAGCAAGTATGGGCTGGAGAGATGGCTTAGCAGTTAAGCACTTGCCTGTGAAGCCTAAGGACCCTGGTTCGAGACTCAATTCCCCAGGACTCATGTAAGCCAGATAACAAGGGGACACATGCATCTGGAGTTCGTTTTCAGTGGCTGGAGGCCCTGGTGTGTCCATTCTCTCTCTCTCTGTCTATCTATCTCTATCTGCCTCTTTCTCTGTCTGTCTCTCTCAAATACATAAAAATAAACAACATTTAAAAAACAAATTAGTTAAAATTTAAAAAAAACAAAAATAAATAAAATGAGCAAGTATGGGATTAAAGGGTTTGAAAAGTTAGAATAGACTCTACTTTCATAAAAAAAAAAAAAAAAAAAAAAACCTTCTGCCCACCACAGTTTTTCAAATGCTAGAACTAGGGAATATTACAGTTAAAAGCTATAACAGGCTGTTCTCAAAAACAAAGTACAAATATTGGAAGTTGGATACTGGTTGCCAGGGATTGGAGCAACGAGGATGTGGAATTAGTGTTTAATGAGTACAAAAATTCAGTTTGGCCATGAGTGGTGGCACACACCTTTAAATCCCAGCACTGGGGAGGCAGAGGTAGGAGAATTGCCTTGAGTTCTAGGCCATCCTGAGGGTACATAGTGAATTCCAGGTCAGCCTGGGCTAGACTGAAACACTACCTGGAAAACTGCCCCAGATGAAACTACAAAGGAATTGGGAAGATGAACAAGAGTTCTGCTTCCATGGTGAACCTAATAATCAGCACCAGGGTGAAGGAGACATAGTCTGAGGACACTCAACACCTACCAAAGCAGAGATCCAGAGGCTCCTAAGAGCTCATCACTGAAGTAGACTTAACACTCACCCACCATGGCTTGAGGAATTTTGTGGAAGAAGGAACAGAAAGATTATAAGAGCCACAGGTTAAGACATCATGCCCAGAGGCACAGCCTCTCCCCAGTAACTCCTGCTCCCACAATGCATAACCCACAGCCCCCATGGGGAATACCTTAGACCCCAGTGAGGAGGGCCACCTTCCTAAAGGGGGCAGGGATGAGGGAAAGGATGGAACCAACATGTGATGTAGCCATACTAAGTATGTCCATAATTAATAAATTGCAAATACTCTCTCCATCATATGCTGTCTGCTTCTCAACTAGTCTCTCTTTAATTTTGATGTCATCATTCTTTTCTCTTACTATGAGGTTCTTGTGTTAGCAGTATCAAATACTGCAAGGTCATGGATACCCAGGACATTTGTGTGTGGAAGAGTGCATTGTAAGGAGTCCTACCCTTCCTCTGGCTCTTACATTCTTTCTGCCACCTCTTCTGCAATGGACCCTGAGCCTTGGAAGGTGTGATAGAGGTGTTTCAGTGCTGAGTATTCCTCTGTCACTTCTTCTCAGCACCATGGTGCCTTCTGAGTCATTCCAAGGTCACCACCATCTGAAAAGAGAAGCTTCTCTAACCAAATGTGAGAGTAGCATTAATATATGGGCATGAGCATTAAGAAAAGTGCTTACAGGGCAGTTTGGTGAGCATAATATATGCATTTAGCAAGATACCAGCAGGTATTACACCCCTGGGGCTCAGGACCTCCCCCATCATATGCTTTGTTGTTGTTGTTACTTTTAAAGGGCATGCCAGGGTCTCTAGCCACTGCAAACAGACTCCAGATGTATGTTCCACCTTATTCATCTGACTTATGTGGGTACTGGGGAATCAAACCTGGGTCTTTAGGTTTGCAGGCAAGTCCCTTAACTGACAAGTCATCTCTCCAGCCCATCATAGGCTTTTGACTAGGTTTTCAGTACCAGCCATGTATTCCCTCCCATGGAGCAAGTGAGCCTCCAGTCCAATTACAGAATGGTTGGTTTCCACCATAACAGACATACTATTACTGCACCCATTACATCATTTGGCCTGGCTGGCCCAACTTAAGGCTTTCAATGTCTGCTATTATTTATCTCCACTGATGACTTCTCTCTCCTATAGGGCTGTATGCAGTGTAGCTTTTTGTAGCTTTCTGTCATCTAGTCTATAGGGAGAGGTTTTCAGCTAAGCTCCAGCTTGATCTCTCAGTGATCTTGGAGCCCAAACATGTGGAGTCTTCAGCAATAGGGATTTGCCATCTATTCCTGGTGGGAAAACAAGAGCCTCAGCAATGGCTGGTAATGTTTTAGAGGCATCAGGGAAAAAACCCCTGGCCAACAATTCACTGGATGATATTCCCATCCCTGGTCCTGAAATTTTTCTAGTAACAACTATGGCTACTGGGTGTGTCATTATCCAAAAAACTAGGTTTGCATTTGAAGTATTCATACCATCTTAATTTTTTTAAGGCATGTCCAACAGACTGCCTTTTATGTGGCGGGCGGGGGCGGAGCATTTGCACACCAGGGCCTCCAGCCATTGTAATTTACGTTATAATGTAAACTCCAGGTGTGTGTGCTACCTTGTGCACATGTGCAACCTTGCACATCTGTCACCTTGTGCATCTGGGGATCTGGAGAGTTGAACATGGGTCCTTAGGCCTCACAGAAGTATCCTTGACTACTAAGCCATCTATCCAGCCCCCATCTTAAATTTTGATTAACCCTCCCCCACCCTTCCTTTATTCATTCAATCTCTTCCCCTGAACTCTCTTAGACCTTTCCACCCCCAAGTAATCTGTTCATCTACTTACATATATACAATATGGTCCCCCCTGCCTTCCTCCCTTATAGCCCTTCTCTAGTTTACTGGCCTCTGCTACCAATTTTTACTCCAACTCACATACAGGTCCAAATAAAGTCTACATGTATAGCTATGATCTGCATATGAGAGATAACATGCAGCATTTGGCTTTCTGGTTACCTCACTTAGTGTAACCCTTTCCAGATCCATCCACTTCACTGCAAATTTCATAATTTCATTTTTCTTTACTGCTAAATAGAACTCCATTGTATAAATGTACCACATCTTCATTATCCACTCAGTTGAGGGACATCTAGGCTGGTTCAATTTCTTAGCTATTGTGAATAGAGCAGCAATAAGTGCAAGTATCTCTAAGGTAGTGAGACAAGACCTTAGGATATATGCCTAGGAGTGGTATAGCTGGGTCATATGGCAAATCTGTTTTTAGCTATCTCAGGAACCTACATACTGACTTTCACAATGGCTGTACCAGTTTATATGCCCATCAACAATATAGAGGGTCCCTCTTTTTCTACATCCTCACCAGCATTTATTGTCACTTGTTCTCTTGATGATAGCCATTCTGACAGGAGTGAAAATGAATCTCAAAATAGTTTTAATTTATATTTCCCTGATTTTTATGAGCTATCCATGTTTCTTCTTTTGAGAACTCTCTTGTTCCATAGCCCATTTTTAAATGGGTTATTTAATCTCTGATTTAGTTTTTAAAATATATTTTATTCATATATTTGAGAGAGAGAAAGAGGGAGGGAGGGAGGGAGGGAGAGAGTGCAAATGAACATTCCAGGGCCTCCAGCCACTGCAGATGAACTCCAAATGCATGTGCCCCCTTGTGCATCTGACTTATGTGAGTCCTGGAGAGTCAAACCAGGATCCTTTGGCTTTGCAGGCAAACACTTTAGCCATTAAGCCATCTCTCCAGCCCTCTTATTTAGTTTCTTGAGTTCTTTTTATATCCTGCATATTGATCCTCTGTTAGATTTATAGCTGGAAAACATTTTCTCCCATTATGTAGGTTGCCTCTTTGCTCTATTCACAGTGTCCTTTGCTGTGCAAAAGCCTTTTTTAAAAAAATTTTATTTATTTATTTATTTGAGAGCGACAGACACAGAGAGAAAGACAGATAGAAGGAGAGAGAGAGAATGGGCGCGCCAGGGCTTCCAGCCTCTGTAAATGAACTCCAGACGTGTGCGCCCCCTTGTGCATCTGGCTAATGTGGGACCTGGGGAACTGAGCCTCGAACCGGGGTCCTTAGGCTTCACAGGCAAGCGCTTAACTGCTAAGCCATCTCTCCAGCCCAGCAAAAGCCTTTTAATATCATGAGGTCCCGGTGATTGTTTAGTGACTTTATTTTCTGAGCAACTGGGGTTATATTCAGAACATCATTGCTTATGCCAATGTGCTGAAGGGTTTTCCCTACTTTTTCCTGTAGCAGTTTCACAGTTTCAGGATAAGGTCATTGATCCATTGATCATGTGATTTTTGTCCTTCAGCCCATTTATGTAGTATGTTACATTTATTGATTTGCATATGTTGAACTATCTCGGCATCCTGGGATAAAGCCTACTTGGTTGGAATGAATGATCTTTTGGATGTATTCTTGTATTCTGTTTGCCAGTATTTTGTTGAGAAATTTTGCATGTATGTTTTTGAGGGAGATTGGTCTGTAATTTTCTTTTTTTGCTCTTTCTTTGTCTGGTTTTGGTAGCAAGGTAATGCTGCCTTTATAGAAGGAATTTGGTAGTATTCCTTCCTTTCCTATTTTATGGTAAAGTTTGAGAAGTTAGTTCTTCCATGAAGGTCTGCTAAAATTCACCAGTGAGGGCTGGAGAGATGGCTTAGCAGTTAAGACATTTGCCTGCAAAGCAAAGGACTTCAGTTAAATTCCCCAGGACCCACATAAGCCAGATGCACAAGGTGGTTCATACACCTGGAATTTGTTTGTAGTTGCTGGAGGCCCTGATGTGCCCATTCTCTCTCTCTCTCTCTCTCTCTCTCTCTCTCTCTCTCTCTCTCTCTCTCTCCCTCTATTCTAATAAATAAATAAATAAAAATTTTAAAAATCACCACTGAACCCATCTTAGCCTGGACTTTTTTTTTCTTGGGAGATTTTTTTTTTTAATAACTATTTTGATCTCTGTGCTTGTTATAGGTCAGTTTAATGGTTTATATCATCTTGACTTAATTTTGGTAGGTCATATGAATCAATGAACTCATCCATTTCTTTCAGATTTTCAAACTTAGTAGAGTATGTGTTCTTAAAGTATGTCAACATGGTTTTATAAATTTCATTGTTATCTTTTTTAATTGTTTCCTTTTCATTTCTAATTTTATTGATTTTATTAATTATATTGATTTTATTGTCTCTTCTCTCTTTTGGCTAGAGTTGCTAAGGGTTTACCAAACTTATTTGTCCTTTGAAAGAACCAACTCTTTGTTCCATTGATTCTTTGTTTTGCTGTTTGGTTTCTATGTCATTAATTTCTGCCTCAATCTTTATTATTTCTTTACATGTACTTATTTTTGGTTTCTCTTGCTCTTGCTCTTCTTTTTACCAGGCCTTAATGTGAAGCATTAAGTTGTTTATTTGCAACCTTTCTAGTTTCTTAATATAAGCATGTAAAGCTATAAATTTCCCTCTTAGAACTATCTTCATTGTGTCCCTAAGGGTTTGGCATGTTGTGTTCTCATTATCACTTGATTCTATAATTTTTTATTTTCCTTATTGATCTAGTCATTGACTCATTCATCATTTAGTAGTGTACTATTTAGTTTTCATGAGTTTGTGTATGCTGTATTTCTTTTCTTGCTGTTGATTTTAGGTTAAGCCCATTGTGATCAAATAGTACAAGGAATTAATTCAATTTCCCTATATTTCCTATGATTTGCTATGTGCCCTAATATATGGTCTATTTAAGAAAATATTTCATGTACTGCTGAAAAGAAAGTATATTCTTCATCATTTGAATGGAATGTTCTATAGATACCTGTTAGACCCATTTGTTGTATGAGCTCTTTTAATCCAGATACTTCTGTTTATTTTTTTTGTCGGGATGAAATGTAAATTTATGAGAGTAGGGAACTGAAGTCACCCACTACAATTTGTATTTGGTGTTATCTGTTACATGATGTATAATAGTGCTTGTTTGATAAAATTGGGAACCCCATGTTAGGTGAATATATGTTTAGGATTGTAATGTCTTCCTTTTGGATTGTTTGATTAATATAAAGTGACCTTCTTTATCTTTCCTAATATTGGTTTGAAGTCTATCCTGTCAGATATTAGGATAGCAACACTTGCTTGTTTTCTAGCCCATTTCCTTGAAATGTTTGCTATCCTTTCACACTAAGATAGTGTCCATCATCAATGGAAAGGTAAGTTTCTTAAAGGTAACAAATAGATAGATGCTGCTTTTTAACCCAGTCGGCAAGCCTATGGCTTTTGGTTAGGGCATTGAGGTCATTGATAGTAAGAGATATTAATGGGGCTGGTGAGATTGCTTAGTGGTTAAGGCATTTGACTGAAAAGCCAAAGGACCCAGGTTCAATTCCCTAGAACCCACATAAGCCAGGTGCACAAGGTGGTGCATGCATCACGTGTTCATTTGCAGAAGCTGGAGGCCCTGGCATGCCCATTCTCTCTATTTCCCTCTGCTTCTCTCTCTTTCTCTCTCATAAAAAAAAATAGTTTAAAAGAGTTATTATTGAAAGGTATGTATTTATTCTTGCCATTCTTTCTGTTTTGTAGTTCTTCCTGTTTTTCTTTACTCTCTTATATTAACTATTATTTGAGTATGGTTTACTTTATCCTGTTACCTTATATGCGTGCTTTTCTATCACTTCAGCATGAAGTATCCTTTCAAATATTTTATGTAGCACTGGTTTATTGGTCACATATTATGTTAGTCTGTTTTTGTTGTGGAATGTCCTTATATCTCCATCAATTTGGATGGATAGCTTTGCTGGAGAAAGTAATCTTGGTTGGCAGTTATCATTCAGAACTTGTATTATAACATTCCAAGCCCTTCTGGCTTTTAAAGATTGTGTTGAGTAATATGCTGTTATCTTGATAGGCTTGCCTTTATATGTGACTCTATTTTTCTGTCTAACTTCTCTCAATATGTTTTCTTTGATTGTGTGTTTAGTAGTTTAATTATAATATTGGGGTGAGAGGTTATTTCCTGATTTTGTCTGTTTGACATTCTAAAGGCTTCCTATATCTGTACTGGCATCTTGGTACCTATTTGGGGGAAATTTTCTTCTGTGATTTTATTGAAACTACCTACTGTGCCTTTGGAGTGAAATTATTCTCCTCCTACTATACCCTGAGTAATAAGAATAATAATTATTATTAATTATAATTATTAATGAATAATAATAATTATTATTATTATTATTTTGGTTTTCTTTTCAAGGTAGGGGCTCCCTCTAGCCCAGATTGACTTAGAATGCACTATGTAGTCTCAGGCTGGCCTCAAACTCAGAGCAATCCTCCTATCTCTGCCTCATGAATTAAAGGCATATGTGTTACCACACCCAGCTATACCCGGAATTCTTATGTTAGATCTCTTCATAGTATCCCAAATGTCTTGAAATTCCCATTCATACCTTCCTTTTAGTTTGATTTTCTTCTTTTGGACTGTACTAGATATGCCACTATGTCTTTTAATTTAGATATTCTGCCCTCTCCTTGATCCATTCTACTGGTGAGACTTTCTACAGAGTTTTTCATTTGACTTACTAGGGTTTGCATTTCTAGTATTTATGATTAGTATTTTTTCATTATTTGTATTTCCTTACTCATGTCTTGTATTGACCTCCTTATTTCATTAAGTTGATTTCCTATATTCTCTCGGGATTCCTTCAGGACTTTGTTTCCTTCTTTGATTCTTTTGATTTCTTCTTTGATTTCTTTAAACATAGATATAATATTTTTTTAAATTCTTTGTCAGATGTTTCATCTAAATCAGTCTCACTGGAAGTCATTTCTGATGGACTTATGCTTTTTATGGGAATTTTATTGTCTTTTTTGTGTTTCTTTTATTATAATGAATTTTGAGTTAATTTGATGCTTGAGTATTCTAATTATCTGCAATATTCTTAGACATGTAAATCTGACTTTATCTATCTTCAGGGTAGGTGCTTAAGTTGCCAGGTATGGCTCTTATATTACTCCAGAGTAGCAGCAGAAGTGACCCTAGGTGTTGAATTTACCTGCTTTTGATGGGATTCCTGGATCGGGTGATCTGATAGGCTGTACTGGATGCTGTGAAGCCAAGAGGTGGATGAGTTCTCCAGTGGTTCATGGCATTGGTGTTCTAGAGAAGGGAAGTTGTGCAGGAAGCCTGGAGTTGTGCTGGAGGTATTCAGCTGGGCCTGTGTGTATTCTCATTCAGAAGCTGCTCAACTGGTCCCTGCTATCTTCCCCTTCAGGTTTCTTGACTTTGTGAGGAACCTGGTGTCAGTGGAAAACTTACTTCACCTGGTTTTTCCTATGGCTAATGCAGAGCTGGGCAGCTGCATGGACTGATGCCGCAGTGGGAGTTGATTCTGGCTGGTCACCAGCTTGCTGGAAGCTCTGGGTCTCTCCTGCTTCTCTGCTGAGGTTGATAATTTCTTATACACCTTCAATTTTCAGTAGTAGAAGAGTGTATTTTGCTTTTTATCTGCTTATCCCCACCCAGGCTGCTTTGGTGTAGCTAGTATGCACCTGGAAGTCTTAAAAATACTTTTTTTTTTTAAAAAAGAAAGGGGGTTAATTACAGGCATCAGTATGTATATTTTAATTTCTACTGCATATCAAAAATGATTCAGGTCCAAAATCATGATTCTTTAACAGGTGGCAGCCCAGTCACAATGCCAGTCACCTATGCCCTGCTTGACACAGCCCTTGATAGGGCTCCTGCCACTTTTCTTGTGTATATGTCACAACCATGGCTTGTTAGGGCAGGCCAGCACTGAGGAGACTCAATAGTCCTGCCTCTCCTTGACGAAATGTGGAACTGTGGAACAAGAAACTTACTTGTTCAAGCTTCTGTGCTCAAGTCTAGACCATTGGACTCATGGTTTCAAATGCAAGAAGCCTTTTCTTATACTCTTCTCCAATGGGTGTCCTTTCAAATGGCTTAACCTTCCAATGAGATTCAGGCTTTCAAGGGTAATTTGCATATTTTATATATTTCCTACTGGGTTGAGCAAACATTATGTAGAAATTGAGATGTGTTATTTTTAAAAGATGTTAAGTATATTCACTTGCTTATGTAGTTTTAGCTGTGTCTGGGCAAGGTAAGCACAATACAGACCTTGACTCATACCATACTATCAATATCGATGTCACACTGGAGTGACTTTCACTCTCACTTGTTCTCTTTCTCTTGCATGACAAGAGCAGGCATTGTGGTTACTGAGAAGTCACCATGAATTTACTGCCAATTTCTTTACCCTTCTGAGTAACCTGCCTGATTTGTATGTCTCAACATGACCCAATTTGGCCAAAGTGTTGCCCTCCTGTAAATGCAAGGATGAAACCTAGTCTAAATAGATGTCAGATAGAGCTGTGTGTTCCTTTAAACCAGTTCTCAGCACTTGTCGAGTTCACATGATGTAACGGGCACTGAGATAGAAAGTAATGCCTTTCAAATCACTCAGAAACACAAATAAGAAGTCAGGAGGCAGGAGTGAGAAGAGCAGTAGGTTCAAGGCTGCCCAGAGGCTACATAGTGAATTCCAGTTCAGCCTGGGCAAGAGGAAGAGCCTACCTTGAAAAACCAAAAAAAAAAAAAAAAAATTAATTAATTAATACCAAAGATCATTGGTTAATCTCACCACAATTTAAGGAGAATAATAAGGGGCAAGAAAATGCCAATGGCAGCTGATAAATCAGGAGTGACATTAGCAGTGTGCATCCAGTTATTTTGTCCTGCTGACCACCTGAGACTCCAATGGCAGTGTCTTTTGGCATCTGCTCTCTGCTCTGCACTGTGGCCACCACAGGAAAGTGCATGGGGTGACACAGGATGCACACACTACACACACACACACACACACACACACACACACACACATACACACATACACCCTACACACATTCCATACCACATCACACCACACAACACCAACCATTCAAACACACCACACCACACCATATTCACACACCACATTGCACATACACAAGCAAAAAAAAATTTTCCCATTCACATTGGTCATAAGCAGCAAATGACTTGAACCTTGTAATTTTAGCTTTAAAACTCCTGTCATTCAATACTGATCCATGTTTCCTTTTATTTATGTATAGCCCTTAATAAATTTATTTTCCTATAATAGCCCTAAAATTAATAAGAATATTATTATTTGGTATTTGTTTAAATATCGTATCAAATAAATATTGATTACTTCCCTGCATTACATATTTTTGCATAATATATATTTACACATTTATGGTGGGTTGGAGCCAACACAATGTTTCCCTTACTACATTTTTTGAAGATTTATATGGTTACCATGAATTCAAGTTGGCCTTGTCTTAGAAGTCAGTTTATATTTTAGCAATAGTGGACAATACTCAATTTTCCAGGAATATTCCTTCAGAGGTATAATACAGTGATGTCTGAAATGGCCACCCTAATGCTGCATTTGCCTTCTCCTGGTGTTTGAAGCTTGTTTCAGTCCAGCCCCAGCTTCATCTCCTGCTTCTCCTGAGGAGAGACTGGCAACCAAGCCACAGACTTGTGGACCCTTCTGAATCTGCACATGTTTTCACACCATCTACTTCCTATAGACACACATGCCTCATCTGGAGGGCTGTTGGCTCACAGGCACCCTTCGTGGTGGCTGTCTTTCCAAAAGCTGGCATGCCCTGCCTCAGGAGCACATGGATACGAGGGACAAAGGAAAAATAGCCCCTGTTTTGTTCTTGTTAATCCAGCTTCTCTACCTTGTGGGTTTTCCAACCCCTTAATACATACACAACTCTTCCTGGAGGACATATGGTTGGAGTTTATCCTCAGAAGAGTGAGTTTTGGAATTTTTTGTTTCCACAAAAATTCTCCCCGAAGAACTATAGGGAGGAACATTTAGGGACACTAAAGTTTGAGAAACTTCTAACGATTAGAACAAAGAAAAATCACCAAAAGGCAGATTTGGGAAAGACCTTACTCCATTCAACTAGCCCTACATAGACAGGGCTGACTATTAGTCCAGGGTACCCAGGCTGAGATCTTGGCTCCACCAGGGAAGTTTCACTGGCTTGTTATGATGGAAGTTACATTGGCCTGAACTTCCCCTGGCCTTGAGTTCTTCTGAAGTAATCCTTACATCCCACTCAAACCTTTGCAATGAAGGTTAAAGGAATGAATGCCAGTAAGAAACCCAGAACACCAACTGTCTCATAGGCTTCTAAGGCTTTATAGCATTACAGTTTTGAGATGAGAAGTGAGTTTTCTTCCACTTAAGTGGAAAAGCTGAGACAAGAGCTGGGATGAAAAACCAAGTCTCTCAACTCCTGTTCCTCCCTTTGTGATGGGTAAATTCTGTTGTCTACTTGATCACATTAGAAATCAAGAGACATGCCTCTTGAGAAGGTCTATGCAGTTGTTTCCAAGAAAGAGTCATGGAGGGAGGAAGTCCTTCCTCCAGAGTGGGTAGCCCTTCTGGTGGTAGACGATATACAAAGAAACTCCGAGAGAACACAGGTCCTTTTTAATCTAGTTGCAGGTTCTGTTCACTGCATGTTTCAACTATCCTTCCTGGATGTTGGAACCGAGTTTCACATGCCTTTCGACATGGATTGAAAACCTTTGGCTCTCCAGGAATCCTCCCGAGCCGTCAGTGTCAGATTGGGACTGCTGAGGCAACCAGCTCTGTGGACTGAGCAACTCCCAAGCTCCTCAATCCTCAAGCCTGAACTGTCTAGCTGATATCCTGGAAGCTAGCCCAATAAATCCCCCTTTTAATACAAATTCATTCTGTTCTTCCAGAGAACCCTAACTAAAACACTCTTCCTGAAGCTCATAGGGAAATTGTCAAGGAGGACTAAGCAGATAAGAGAAAGGAGAACACTGGAGCTTCTGACAGATGCATTCTTCCAGCTGTTATCCAAGCGGGCAGGGCTAAAAGCACATTGGCAGCTTCAATACTGTGATCTAGAGCCAAATGCTCTACACCCGATGCTCTCCACACTGTGGGCTGTGAGGTAATAGGGGTTCCTACCATTAGAGTAGTGTGTAGTGACCAGTTTTGAAAAGCAGGAAGGAAGAACAAGGGAGAGGAGGGGAGAGAAAAGAGGTAAGATAAAGGAAGTAAAGAAAGGGAGAGGGAAGTTGAGGATCAAAAAGAAGGTAAGGGAAAGGGAGGGGAGGGAAGGAAAAGGTGGAAAAGCAAGGGAGAGGGAGGGAGAGAAGGGAAGGGTGGAAAGAGAATAGAACTGAAAGGAAGGGAAGGCAGTGGAAATAGAAAAGCATCTCATGCATAATACAGAATTCTCTTGGAAAACTTGTTTGGTGCATGTATGTTGTGAGTTGCCCTGTGAAATTCTTATTAATATGGAGATACGGCTAATATTTTTTGAAAACCACTTGTTTTGTTTTGTTTTTGGAGGTAGAGTTTCACTGTAGTTCACGCTGACCTGGAACTTACTATATAGTCTCAGGCTGGCCTTGAACTCACAGCGATCTTCCTACCTCTGCCTCCTGAGTGCTGGGATTAAAGACATGCACCACCATGCCCAGCTAAAACCACTTTTCTTTCTTTTCTTTCTAACCACTTTTCTTTTTTTTCTTTTATTAACAATACATTTTATAAGGGTACGTCATGTGTTGGTTCCTTCTTTTCCGTCATCCCTGACCCCATTCTACTGGGGACCCTCTTCAGTGGGATTACAGGTATTCCCCATGCGGTTGTGGGATATGCATTGAGAAGAACTTTTCTTTATTGTTTAAAATCATATATACATATGTGTGTGTTCTGTGTATGTGTATGTATGTGTGTAAGTTGTCCATGAGCGTGTGTGCATGTTCATATGTGCATATGCCAGTTTGTGTGGAGGCCAGAGATTGACAATGGGCATCTTTCTCAGCTGTTCTCCGCTTTATTAAACATAGCAGGGGGCTGGAGAGATGGCTTAGCGGTTAAGCGCTTGCCTGTGAAGCCTAAGGACCCCGGTTCGAGGCTCGGTTCCCCAGGTCCCACGTTAGCCAGATGCACAAGGGGGCGCACGCGTCTGGAGTTCGTTTGCAGAGGCTGGAAGCCCTGGCGCGCCCATTCTCTCTCTCTCCCTCTATCTGTCTTTCTCTCTGTGTCTGTCGCTCTCAAATAAATAAATAAAAAATTAAAAAAAAAAAAAAACATAGCAGGGCCTCTCACTTGAACTGAGAGCTTGCCCATTCAGCTAGTGTAGCTAGCCAGCCTGCCCTGGGAATCCATCGTCTCCACCGCTAGAGTGCCAGGACTACAGGTGAGCTGCCACGCTCTTCTAGCATTTATGTGGGTGCTGAGTATTGAAACTCGGGTTCTCACGCTTGCCTGGCAAACACTGAACCCTAACCCCAGCCCTCTTCTTTATTATCTGTTGTTGTTTTGAGGCAGGGCCTCACTCTATCCCAGGCAGCCTCAAACTCGCTATATATCCAAGGCTGGACTTGAACCCCAAGTGAACTTCCTCCCTCAGCCTCCAGGATGAGTGGTGGGATGTAAAGGCATGGTCTGCCATGCCTGGCTTCTTTCTTTATTCTTTAGAATTATGGGTATTCAAGAGCACTGGCCATAGCTGTTTTTTTGTTTGTTTGTTTGTTTGTTTGTTTTTGGTGGTGGGGTTGGGGGTGGGTGGCTTGTGGGCCTCCCTGACTAACAACTCACTGGGAGAGAGGTCCATTCCTGGAAGTGGGGATTTTCTTGCAAAAACCTAATGCTTCAAAGTAGAGCTTTGTCCATTGCAGCAGGGTAAGTTCGCTGTAGCTCTCTTCCTTTCTCTCTTTCTCTTTACACTATATTTTAGTTAGCTAATGAAGAAGCAGGTTTCAAGCTGGGCGTAGTGGTGCATGCCTTTAATCCCAACACTCAGGAGGCAAATGTAGGAGGATTGCCATGAGTTCAAGGCCACCCTGAAACTATATAGTGAATTTGAGGTCAGCCTGGGCTAGAGTGAGACCAAAGCTCAGAAAACCAACAAAGAAATGAGAGCTGGCTTAGCATTTAAGGCACTTGCCTGCAAAGCCTAAGGACCCAGGTTCGATTCCTCAGTACTCACAAGAGCCAGATGCACATGGTGGCACATGCATGGAGTTTGTTTGCAGTGGCTAGAGGCCCAGAGGACCCATTCTCTCTCTCTCTCATAACTAACTAAAACTAAAATAGTTTAAAACACAGAAAAAGGCCGAGTACGGTGGCTCACACCTTTAATCCCAGCACTTGGGAGGCAGAGTAGGTGGATCTTCATGAGTTCGAGGCCACCCTGAGACTATATAGTTAATTCCAGGTCATCCTGAACCAGAGAGAGACCCTACCTCAGAAAAAAAAAAAAAAAGAAAAACGAAAAAAAAAAACCAGAAAAAGAAGTTGGTTTCTAAAAATTTACTCATAGCAACGTTAGTTTTGTGTATCCCTTTCCATCGACCTCCTCTGACCTTCCGTTTCCCCTGCCACTCCTTAGCTTGCGTATGACTAGTAAGTAGAAAGTTAGTGAGGAAGCAGAGCCCGGTTCTCTTCTTGAGAACAAATGGTTCCATCAGCAACGGCCTTTTCTAGTCATCCCTCTACTCAGATATTCACCCACCTCCTCCAGGGTCAGTGGTTCCAGGCACAAAGGCGTGAAGGGCCACGGGACAGCGGGACGAGGCTGTGATTGCCACCAACTGTTTCTTGGAAAAGGATCCTTCCAGCCAAGCCCAACGGCGCTTTCAAATTTCCACAGGACAGGCTGCACTGACCACATGATTGATAGCTGAAAAAATATTAGCAGCATCGGCTTAAATGAAAGGGGGATTAAAGGCTGGAGTCAGTATCTCTGAGGATAGAGCTCACCCAAAGAAGCCCGTTCACCAAGCTGGTGTTTCCTTAAAAGTTGTCTGCGGAATGTGCAGACTGACAAAATGTTTACAGAGCCCCTAGTTCTCCAGCGGCAAGGTTTACCTTTAGCAAACCACTGTGATGACTATAATCACCACAGTCCTACGGTTATCTTTCTTCCATGGCTGGAGATGAAAGAAAAGCAATCACTGAGGGCAATTAATTCAAGCTGCCATTCTCCCCCACAAAGAGCTGGAAGACATCTTCATGGCAACTGTTCAATGCGTTCTCTCTCTCTTTTATCTGGGACTCTTATAACTCAAATATGTAGAGTGCAAATTTAACCTGGGATTTTTCCCTCGTTCATATCAAATTACTCATCTTGAAATTTTTGTTCTAGAAAAACTAAGTCCAGATAGCATATCCTCACAGTCACTAACATGCTTGAGAATCAGGGAAGTGCACATCTATAAGGTAGTCTGTGAATTAGGTACCTGGGACATTAGTGTGATGCACAGGCCAGCCATCTGGCCACTGAAACCTTTCTTGAATATTTACCTTTAACTGCCAGGAGCCTCCATCTTGCATAAGTGGGAAATCCACCATCTGTCCTGCCTCTGGTATTTCTGGGGCTCCTTGGAGAAGTACCTTTTTCCCACTTTCCTCTTATTCCAGTATCCTATTTCTCCCTCCTCTGTCCTTCTTTGGTCATCTCATCTTTCCGTCTTGCCTAGAATGTAGTCCTCCCAGCCTCTGTTTTCCCCCGATACACAGGCTGTCATGAAGCAGGTAGTTTTGCAAGAAAGGAGCGTGAGATTGCCTCGTGACCCAGCCGACAGCTCAAAGGCAACAGTGGATGTTTCTGCTTTTATTTATTTAATTGAGAGAGAAGGGGAGAGAGTGAGAGAATATCAGGTCCTCCTGCCACTACAAACGAACTCCAGATGCGTGCACCACTTTGTGCATCTGACTCTATGTGGGTACTGGGAAATCCATCTCTGGCCATCAGGGTTTGCAAGCCCTGAGCCAGCTCTCCAGCCCCAAATGTTTCTGTTTTTAAAAACTCTTCACTTGGGCCAGATCTGTGAGCTGTTCACTGACCAGTGCAACTCTCTGTCCTTAGAATCTATTTCTTTGTTCAAAAAAAAAAAAAAAAAAAAAAACTAAATTCTACTTCTTTGTTGTCTAAATCACACTACTTCTTCCCTAAAGACATTAAATCCATATAGCAATGTCTTAAAAAATGAAAAGTTGGCCACAGTGGCCAGTGTGTGGTTTGAACTAGGTGGCCCCCCCTCATAAATACACGTTCTCAGCTAATGCCAATTGGGAGGTGGAGCCCTGATGGATGTGTGTTGTTGGGGGCAGTCTTTGGGGTGTCAGCTTCCTGTGATAGAGTTTGGTTCATTCTCCTGATGCTGTTGTCCACCTGCTATAGCAAAGGTAATGTCCACCCTCTGCTCATGCCATCCTTTTCTCTTGCCATCATGGAGCTTCCCCTTGAGACTGTAAGCCAAAGACTCACTTTCCTCCCATCAGCTGCTCCTGGCCAGGGTGATTTGTCCCAGCACTGAGACATTCTCCACTTGTTACATATGGATGTCTGCAAATAGGTTGAAACTCAAAGCTGATTTTTTAATTTGAATCAGGTGAAGTTCTTGTGGCCCATACTTTACCCTGATGTGGTGGTTTGATTCAGGTATCCCATAGACTTAGGTGTTCTAAATGCTAGATCTCCAGCTGATGGCAATTTGGGAATTAACACCTCCTGGAGGCTGTGTATTGTTGGGGGAAGGCTTAGGGGTGCTATAGCCCATTTCCCCTTGCCAGTGTTTGGCACACTCTCCTGTTGCTGTTTGTCCATCTGGTGTTGGCCAGGAGGTGATGTCCACTCTCTGTTCATGCCATAATTTCCCCCTGCCATCTTGGAGCTTCCCCTTGAGTCTGTAAACCAAAATAAACCTTCTTTTTCTCCACAAGCTTCTCTTGGTTGGGTGATTTATGTCAGCAATGTGAAGCTGACTGCAACACCTGGTATGAAGTATGCTGCCATTCTTTTTATGTATGTATGTATCTGTGTGTGAGAGAGAGAGGCAGATAGATAGACTGAGTGAGTGAATAGGAGCACCAGGGCCTCCAGCCACTGCAAAGAAACTCTGGATGCATGTGCCACCATGTGCATCTGACTTACATGGGTACTGGGGACTCAAACCTGGGTCCTTAGGCTTTATAGGCAAGTGCCTTAATGGCTAAGTCATGTCTCCAGCCCTGCCTATTCTTTAAAGGTCAAAAAGGATGCAGTCAGACTTTCTAAAAGGTTCTTTCTAACAGCATTTCCCTTTCTCACTGTTATGGATATGTAATGAATAGTTTTAACTCAGAAAATGGTGTGTTTTTTTTTTAATGTGACACTTAGAACATGTTGAGAGAATTTTCCGTGTGAGGAAACATGGGGTCTGACCTCCAGGACTCTGCAGTTCACTACTTCTTGCCATCGCTAATGATACCTTCTGGCTAGCCTGATGCACCAGCCCAACCACATGCCCAGGATAAGGTCAGTGGCAACGACAGAGCCTGATATTAACTACCAACCTAGAATCGCCTAGAAGACAACTCAATGGGCTTATCTATGAAGACGTTTCTAGATTAGGTTAATTTAGGCGGGAAGACCTCCCCTAATTGTGGGGGGTACCAATCCATATGTTACAGCTCTAGACTGTATGAGAAGAAGAACACGGGCTGAGCATCAGCATTCATTGCCATCTGCCTCCCAAGGTGCAGATCAAGTGTGACCAGCTCCCTCACATGTCTGCCACCACGCCTTCTTCCCTGCCGCCATGGACTGTAAGCCTCAACCCGTGAGCCAAAGTAAACCTTCCCTTAAGTGGCTTCCACGTCAGGTATTTGATCACAGCAACAACAAAGTGGCTAATAGACATGGGTAACCACATCATGCCTGAAAGAAAACCCTTAAACCAACAGCTTTGGCTGAACCTATAAGCCTTTTGCTAAAGTTACTCAAAGTCCATTTCAACATTTGTCTAGTCCAGTTCTTTTGAGCTGAATAATGAGAAATGGGCAAAACAGCCTTCTCAGGGGCACATATATACACACTGCAGCCAAATGCCAGGATAGATGCCCGAGGTTCTCTGAAACACTCTTGAACTGTCCTGGCTATAGAATTCAAATGAAGATTGGGAAAGTTAGCTCAAAGGGTTAGTCCTGCTTTAATTACACGGAGTGCATTGGATGAGAATCCAGCCTGCAGTAGCTGGCTTTGTGCAGCAGGGTGTTAGCATAACCTGACAAAAGTATTCCTGATAACTTTACTATTAAAAAGAGATGGGAGCATATTTGTACCTCACTGATGGGACAGTTCACCCAACAATTATTAAAGTGGAAAAATATTGGAAACTTATAATAGCAAAGTAACTCCTAGCTCACTAAGACAAGGAGTGCAGACCTTGAAAGTCATTATTTTTCTGGAAAAACATTCTCAGTATGGAATCTAAGGCATTGGATAAATGATTGTGAGATGATTAAACCGCTCGACTTCAGAAAAACTTCTTGCTGAAATTATTTTAAACTTACTCTATAGGCGGCTCAATGTTTCTCGTGCCAGAATCACTTCTATTGGCTCCTATGCCTGGAGGTGTCTGTTGCTTGGGAGGCATTGAAAACCCCCTTTTTCGGACGTTCTGTGATATCTTGTGACCTTAACTCACAGCAAAGAGCCGCCAACCGCCAAGTATGTCTGGATTGAAACATTTGGGTTTATCTCACATGTCTCACTGACCAGGTTCTTCCTTTGATCAGAGCAGCTGCTAAGAGCCCAGGAGCTGTACTGCAGCGCCCTCTGGCGTTCAGACAGCAACACGACCGTTTCATCAGGGAGGTCACAGTGCAAGGTGTGGGTGATAAGTGGACCGCCCAGAAAGCAGGTGCCCCGTGTTTGTTTTTTGTTTTGTTTTTGTTTTTGTTTTGTTTTGTTTTGTTTTGTTTTGTTTTGTTTTGTTTTGTTTTGTTTTGTTTTGGCCTGTTTTGTTTTGTTTTGTTTTTCTAAAACCTAAGCCCTGAAATTCCAAGGAATCTGAGGGAGCCACAAGAAGCAACTCAAACTGAGGATCTAGCAAAGGTTGGGGGATGCACTTGAAAAGGGAAGGCTGTTAGGGTACCGCAGGGTTAACTCACGCGGGTTACGTGGATGTATTGATGCTCTCTGCTTCTCGACACAAAGCTTTCAGGTGCGAAAAGAAATCCATAAAGGAGAAATAAATTCTGGGCAGTCATTTTTGGAGAGCTGAGAGCTGAGCCTCACCACCCTGCTGGTGGAGGGGATAGGGGTAAGGCCAGCCCTCCTACGGGCATCGAGAAGGTCCCTCTGCGCTGCTACCCGATCTGTGCCTGTTCTTGGTGCCAGCAAGTGCAAGGTCCCACTCAGGACCATGTATCGGCGGCGGGTGTCTCTGTGTCCAGAGGCTGTGGCAACAGTGTCCCCAGGAAGGCCTCATGCTGTGGTTGCCCAGCCTTCACGGGCGTCTGCCCGTTTTCTGTGCCGCAGGTTAACTGTAGCGAAGAATACGGGGAGAACAGTGAGAACTAAGGAAGAAAACAAGTATGCGGGCCCGCTGCGTCACGGACAATTAGTCTATGAGTGAAATCTTTAGCCTTGATCTTCCTGGGAGCTAAAATGAAGAGGAAAATGGTCTGTTACCCAACGCAAAAAAAAAAAAAAAAAGAAAAGAAAAGAAAAGAAAACTACAAACTTGCACCCCAAAGAGGTGAACATTTTGCTGAAGGTTAAACAACAGAATTCCTCACAGCGCCCCTTGAAGTTGTTACATGCCACCCCTGAATGTCACCCCAACAGCAGATCATTTGTGGGTGTTTTGTTTGCTTGTTTGCAGTGGTGAGGTCAAACGTAGGCTAGGCAAGAGCTCTGCCTCTAAGCTACACCCAGCCCACCCTAAGTGTTTTTAGATGCTGTTTCCACTGTGTAGCCTGCACGTTCTCGCTCACACACATGAACATGCATACATCCACCAAACACATACGTTCACCAATTTTTTTTTTAATTTAAAGCTTTCTTTAAAAAATATATACATGTATATAATTCAACAGAGACAGAGGGAGGGAGAGAGAATGGGCACACCAGTGTCTCCAGCCACTGCAAACAAACTCCAGGCCTGTGTGCCCCTTGTGCATCTGGCTAACGTGGGTCCTGGGGAATTGAACCTGGGTCCTTTGGCTTTGTAGGCAAACACCTTAACCACTAAGCCATCCCTTCAGCCCTACAGCTTTCTCTTACTTATTTGTTTTTTCTTGCCCACGCTGACCTAGAATTCAATATGTAGTCTCATGCTGGCCTCAAGCTCATGGGGATCCTCCTACCTCTGCCCCTTGAGTGCTAGAATTAAAGGTATGTACCACCATGCCTGGCCTAGCTTTATTTTTAATTAATTTGGGGGGGGGATGTGGGTGAGGGTGTGCCAGGGTCTCTTGCTGCTGCAAACAAATACTAGATGCTTGTGCCACTCTTTGTGTCTGGCTTTACATAGGTGGGTGGCTAGGGAATTGAAGCTGGGCCAGTAGGCTTTGCAAGCAAGAGCTTTTAGTCACTGAGCAATCACCCCAGCCTCCCAATTTTAAAAGCTTAAAAAACGCCTTCTTTGAAAAGAGGTAATTATCATGGAAAATGTTAATAAAAATTGAGAAAAAAAAATTTTAAAAACAAAGAAAAGGTAATTCAATCCAGTCTACCTCCAGTGTTTTCCTCCTTAGTTTATGTAGGGTGATCGAATCCTTTCTGGTAACTTGTGGGCCCCTCCTGTGCCTGCAGCAAGCAGCCTCCCACAGACTCCAGTGCAGGCAAGGGAAGTGGAAGGTCAGCTCCAACCCTCTCTGCTTCACCCAGTGGAGGGCAGCAGCAGTCCCTGTGTGAGGTCCCTAAGCCAAGGTGAGTAGCTCAGCCCCACCTAGGTCTCCCTGCACCCCCTCTGCTCACCCAGCCCTTTGCAGATTAAAGTGAGTCTGATTCATACTCATTATTTCTAAGACCTTCCCACACCTTGGAGACTTGTCTCATTTCCTCAGTCTAACTTCCACATAGTTCCAGAGATTTCCTTGTCCCACGATTCTCCAGCTCTCCCACCTCCCCCGGAATGGCTTTCCTAGAACTCTGAACTCCAGAAGACCCTTACCAAAGGAACTTTCTGCATTCATCTGTCAGAGGTCTAATGGCAGACACCTGTAGTTCTATTTAGATTTTCCTTGCTCTGTGTAGTCGTCCCTATAAAAATGCAAGCATTCTAGAGAGAAGTGTAACACACTATACTTTTCTCTTAATTAGCACATATGATTTATAAAATCATGGGTTTCGTTATGACATTTTCACATACATATACAATGTACTGCAATCATATTTACTGCCCATCTGTATCTCTTGTCCCCTTCCTACTGCCCACCCCCACCCCAAATGAAGTCCCTTCTACTTTGATGTCGTTGCTGTTGTTGTTGTTAAAAAAATCTAGCTTCTTGTGCTGGAGAGATGGCTTAGCAGTTAATGTGTTTGTCTGAAAAACTAAAGGACCCAAGTTTAATTCCCCAATACCCATGTAAGGCAGGTACATAAGGTGGCACATGCATCTGGAGCTCGTTTACAGTGGCTAGAAGCCCTGGCATGCCCATTCTCTCTCTCTCTTTTTCTCCCTCTTCCTGTCTATTTCTCTCTCTGTGTATATCAAATAAATAAATAAGAATAAAATCTAGTTTCCTTATATAAGAAAAAATGAGTAATATTTGTCTTTCCAAGTCTGGCTTATTTCCCTTAATGTGATGATTTCCAATTCCATCCATTCTTCTGCAGATAACATGATTTAATTCTTCTTTTGTTTTTCTGTGAGGGAGGGTCTCACTCTAGCCTAGGCTGATGAGGAATTTACTTTTGTAGTCCCAAGCTGGCCTCAAACTCACAGCATATTCTCCTACCTCTGCATCCTGATTTCTGGGATTAAAGGCTTGTGCCACCACAACTGACATGATTTCATTCTTTTTTTTTTTTTTTTTTACTTTTTAAAATTTTATTTATTTATTTATTTTTAATTTTTTTTTTTTTTTAGATTTTTTAACAACTTTATTATAGTATAGTTGACATTAGTACACATGTGTAAATGCACAATAAGTATTGATATATGTATGCACAAATGAAGCCATTACCACAATGAAGATAATGAACAAATCAAGTATCCTCAAGTTTCATTCATAAATGTCATTTCATTCTTTTAAAAATCATTTATTTCGGGCTGGAGAGATGGTTTACCAGTTAAGGTGCTTACCTGTAAAGCCGAAGGACCCAGGTTCGATTCTCTGGGTCCCTTGTAAGTCAGATGCACAAGCTTGTGCATGCATCTGGAATCCTTTTGTAGTGGCTAGAGGACTTGGTGTGCCCCCTCTCTCTTTTTCTCTCTCTCTCCTCCGTCTCAAATAAAAATAAATTTTTAAAAATTAATTTAAAATATTTATAAATTTGCAAGAAGAGATAAAGAACAGGTACAGACAGAATGGATGCTGCAATCACTATAAATGAATTCCAAATTCATGCACCACCTCATACATCTGGCTGTATGTGGGCACTGGAGAATCGAACTCTGCTTGCTAGGCTTTTCAAGCAAGCATCTTAACCACTAAGCAATCTCTCCAGCCTGATTTCACTCTTCTCAGAGCTAAATAATACTCTGTCATGTACATGTACCACATATTCTTTACCCACGAATCTGCTGAGGAGTCTTTTGGTGGCTTGATTGTGAATGAAATGACCCCATAGCTTCAGGTATTCATGATTCAGCTTTCTACTTATTGTCTAGCAGGTGGAGGAGGCATGTCAATGGGGGTGGATCTTGAGTCCAGCTCTAAGATGAGTGTTCAGTCAATGCCAGCTTGCTGATGCCGACTGTTCTCTTCTGCTATGGGTGTATGATGACGTGAACCAGATTCCTCTGCCATAATGAAGCTTCCCCTGGATTCTGTAAGTCTGAAATTAACCCTTTCCTCACATAAGCTGCTTCTGGTTGGATGTTTGTCCTAGCAATGAGAAGGTAACTGCCACGGTAAATATGGATGTACCAGTATCTTTGTGGCATGCTAACTCAGATTCCCTTAGGTATACACCCAGGAGTGGTAGAGCTGGATCATAGGGGAGATCTATTGTTAGTTGTTGTTTTTTAATTATTCATTTTTATTTGCAAGGAGAGAGAGGGGAAGAGAGAGAATGGGTGCACCAGGGCCTCTAGCCCCTGCAAAAGAACTCCAAATGCATAACAAGCAGAAACACAGTGTGTGGTGGCAGTTCTGTCATGAAATCTGGTCAGGCAAACATGGGGGCCATATTCTGTACCACAGGAAGAAAGGTGGGCCCGGCTTGGGAAGCAAAACTGGAGAAGAATCCAGAAGGGCCAGTGATTATGAACAAGACTTCATGGTGCTTAAAAGAAGATAGGTGTGACAAAAATATCGCTGTCTTTTATGAAATGAAATAACCAGGATTTTATGAGCCAATCATAATCTACCATGATTCCACGGATGGTTATAATGGACACTTCACTCTGGTCCCTACTTCTCCCTGAGAATAGAGGTCCGTTTGCCTGCTTACAAACATCTGTCCAAGGCCTCTCCAGTTTCTCCAGCTCCTCTGTTGAACTGGTGTCCCAACACCCTATTTGGACTCCACCCCTCGCCTCCTTTTCCAGAGCCCGGCTTTCAGACTTGTTATCCCAACAGCAACTCCTCAAGGACGTGGTTCCGAGTCTCTTCTCCCCAGCTTAACACATCATGACTAGAGATACCACTCATTTTGGTGAGCTCTGCCCCAGCCAAATCTGTATCCTTCTACCACTCAGCCCTGAACATAAGGGTACCGTTAATCCTGAATTGGACTTGGCTAACCTAAAAACCAAAAGCCGTAAGTTAGATGTGCAACATAGTACCACATGATGGCTCTCGGAGTCACTTCAAGGTGCTCTAAAAATCAAAGTCACTTTCCCAGACAACATTCTCCCTGCATCTTTGCCAAAGGCCAGTTCACAGGTGATGCAAGGTAGCAGGCTCCTGGATGGGGAGGTCACCAGCTACTTAGGTTTCCTCTCCAATGGCTAATAATGTGAATAGAGCTTGGGGACAATCTTTTCAGTATGTAACAACAGGTCATTTCTCAGTATGAAGTTTGATCTTGGTTCAGTCACTGTAACTGAGGATCAGAAAGCCACTATGAGCACGCCTAATTCAGTAGTTCTCAGCCTTGGCAATGTGTTAACATCACCAAGGGCATATTTAAAAGATTTCACCTTCCAGGCTACACTCCAAACCATTTGAATCAAAATCTTTGGGGCTAGTATCCAGTCATTGTTCTTTTTGAAAACCACTTTGTTAGGGTTTGAGTGTGAAATGTGCCCTGGGGCAGAGCAGGCTGTGCCCTGCTTGGAGTTATTCCATATCCTATAGAATAGTAGTATTCAGGCTTGTGCTTGCCCTGAGCAAATCCACTTTGTAAACCAGCATTTGGCTCCATTTTTGAGTGCGGATGCTAAGGCATAATGACTCTTTATCCTGTGTGTACAAGTAAACAACCACCATGTGCCCAACACAACCATGTGACACACAGCCTGATAAATAATTCCTTTAAGCAAATAAAAATGACCACTATCTGAGCATGATGGGTCATGCCTGTAATCCTGAGGCTGAGACAGGAGGATTGCCATGAGCTTGAGGCCAGCCTGATCTGTATTAAAATCCTGTCTCAAAACAACAAAAAATAACAATAGGGACTAGAGAAACAGCTCAGAGGTTAAAGACGCTTGCTTGCAAAGCCTGACAGCTCAGGTCTGATTCCCCAGTATCCGTATAAAGCCAGATGCACTAAGTGGCTCATGCATCTGGAGTTTGTTGGCAGTGGTGGGAGGCCTGATATGCCAACTCTCTCTCCTCCTTTCACACTCTTGCTCAAACAAATGAATAAATATTTCAAAAATAACAACAAACTGTAATATGTGCTAGGTATGGTCATGATTATCAATGGTACCTGGGAAATGAAAGCAGATGAAATTGACATATTTGTGACTCTTTATTTCATTGCTATTTAATACATACCGTTATTGTAGGTAGACTCATAACTTCCCAACCATGAGCTGAGACGCCATCCTCTGCCATGTCCTTGGGCCATGATGATCTTGCCTTGTTACAGGCCTCAAAGCAATGGAGCAGATGCCCATGGACTGTGAGCCCAAATAAACCGAGATGACTCCAGATGAGAGCCACCACTCTGAGAAAAGCTGTACTCAATCAATCACCAACTTCACCATCACTTCTTGGCCACTTCTCCCAAAAAGACAGATTTTGACATAGTAGGCGAATTGTTTGGCTAGGAATTGAGTGATAGGTATTTTTTCTTGTTTCTAGATTCCATAGCCAACTGGCTACATGATTTTTCTCATACAGTAATTACAATGATCACTGATGACATACTACTAATATATGAACATAGCTCATATGGTAGCAACTACATGCCCAGCACCCTTACAATGTCCTAAAAACTGTGCTGAGTTTCATATACATTATTTCACTCAGTCACATCCAAGCAAGGTGAGCATTAATTAATTTACAGAAGACATTGAGATTCAGAAAGTTAAAGCCATCCGTACAAAATACACTTTTAATAATAACTAGAATAAAAAAAAAAAAAGAAAGTTAAAGCCAATTGTCCAAGATCACAGAACTAAGTGACAGAGCCAAGACTGAGCCCTAAACTACCAGCTGCAGGAGCCTATGTTCTTAGCCACTCCTCAGCACCACCTTCCTCAACAACCTGCCCCAAGTCGCAGAACTAGTAGAAAACACAAGACTCCCTGCAGGCCTGCCCAACTTCAAAGATCATCCTTCAGCTTCAACATGCTGGGGCCCTGGGCCATCAGCACAACAGTTAAGTCAACTTAACACCTCTCTTCCTGACCTCACTTTCCCGAAAGAAATGGGGGTGACAAGCTGGGGGGAGGGAATTCACGGCTAGAGGGATTTCAACAACCTTAATCCAGTGGAAAGGCTATCTGCATTCAACTATCATGGACAAGCAAGAAAGACCCCATTCAGATATCTAAGGGATTTCCATGAGTAAGAAGAAAAAACACAATTCATAGCTAAGATTTAAGACCAGAATCTGCAGGCTCACAGACTTGTAAATTTCTCTCGCACTATATTCCATATGGCAATAGCAAACCGAATCTCTGATTTCTTTCATTTCTTTGGAGACCATAAAAGTATACATTTTCCAAGATCAATATGTGTTTCCTTTACTGTCACTTCACATGATAGACAAACATGATCCCCCAACCCTACAACAGAAAATTACACTGTACTTTTCAGATCACCCTAGAAATACATGCATTGCAATGTCTAAACTCATCAGGCAGTTTACTTTCAAAGTGTCCTGAAGCAGAATCTCACGGGAATGCACATTCAGATGGTTCCTGGGACATCTAAGGCAAAGTCTGAAATCAATTAGTGCAATATATTCCAGGAGAAATGTTTTCCATGACCTTCCTGGAGGAGACTGTCATCACACTCTGCCGAGAGCCGCAGGCCCGCAATAATACACACCTGACAACAGCACCTGGTCGGCAAGCTGGGCAGCGAGCCCACAGGCGTCCCAGGGGCATGTGACCAAATGATGGGTGTACCCTCCCCTTTTTCATCCAAGGCAAGAAATCCCCTTCAACACCTATGCACCCAGGACAGTTCACCACGGCAGGTCAGAATGAGAGGAGAGGTGTCTGGAGGGATGACCTTGACCTTGGCAGCCATGTGTCACATGGAAAGTGCGAGAGGCACCCCAATGGAGGGAGGGAGAAGAAAGAAGAGGGGATTCAGGAGTGAGGGAGAGCGATAGAGGGTGAGAAATAAAGAGAGAGAGGCTTATTTTAAGTGCTGCACTTCTGTTATTAGGTAGAGGCATTGACTAAGGTAAGGAAAAGTTTAGATAATCACTATTACAGCCAAGAATCAAGCCTAGGCTCCATTATTATTCACATGCACATTCAAGAAACACTGAGGTGCATGGGGCTGGAGAGATGGCTCAGTGGGTAAGGTGCTTACATTGCAAGCATGAGGACCCGAGTTCATTCTCCAGCACCCATGTAAAATGCCAAATACGGTGGTGCCCACCTTTAATCTCAGTACTGGGAAGGCAGAGAAAGGTGGATCCTAGGATCCCTAAGGCTGATTGGCTAGCTGGCCTAGTTGAATTGGTGATCGCTATGTTCAGTGAGAGGTCCTGAGGGCTGGAGAGATGCATGAGCAGTTAAGGTGCTTGCCTGCAAAGCCAAAGAACCCAGGTTCTATTCCCCAGGACCCACATAAGCCAGATGCACAAGGTGGTTCGTGGATCTGGAATTCCTTTGCAGGGCTAGAGGCCCCGGTGCATCCATTCTGTCACTATCTGCTTCTTTCTCTCTCGTTCTCAAATAAATAAATAAAAGATTAAAATAAATAGATAAGGTGGAGAGTATCTGAGGAAGGCACCTCCACATTCATGTATAAGTGCCCACATGTCATGTGACAAGCACGCACCATGCATACCACACACAGAAACCCTGAGGCACTAGTTGGGAAGTATTGGAGTTACTACAGTGGACAAAAGACTCTTCTCTGAGAAGAGTACAGTCTAATAAGGTAAATGAAAAAGAACCAAAAAGGCTGGGTGTGGTGGTGCACGCCTTTAATCCCAGCACTCGGGAGGCAGAGGTAGGAGGATCATCGTGAGTTCGAGGCCAGCCTGAGACTCCATAGTTAATTCCAGGTCAGCCTGAGCTAGAGTGAGACCAACCCCCCCCCACAAAAAAAAGAACCAAAAAGTATACAAGACACTGCCGTGTCCAGTATTATAAGTTAATACAAACACACCAACCGAAGCACAGATAGTAGAGAGTGCCAAGGGCCAGCAGGGCATTCCTCTGATGACATGAACTTGATTATAACCCCAAACCAAATGAACAAGTTTAAATGATGGCTGAAAGCTTTTTATGCAGAGGGAAGCATGAGAGTAAAAGCCTTGAAATGGGCATGTGCTTGGTTTGTTGGGGATGAGCTAGGAAGATGAAAGGACATTATGCCAACCAGAACTGGCCAGACACGATCATGACGGTCACACCATCTGACTCCAACATTGCTTCCCTACTCACCACTTCTTACTATGCTATGCCATCAGTACCTTGTCTCTACACTGTCCACAGCTTAGGAAGTGATGACTCTCACCTTTGCCTCATTTCAGTTAACCTCATGGGGCTGGAGAGGTAGCTTAGCAGTTAAGGTGTTTACCTGCGAAGCCTGAGGACTCATGTTCAAGTCTCCAGGTCCCATGTAAACCAGATGCACAGTGACGCGATTGCTCAAGGTTGTACATGCACACAAAGGGGTGCAACCATGTGGAGTTCATTTGCAGTGGCTGAAGGCCCTGGCATGCCCATTCTCTCTTTCTCTGTCTCTCATTAAAAAAAAAAAATCAATTAACCTCATAACCAATCTTACAATTAGAGAGTGACATCAGCCTGTGGACATGCACAGGCAGAATGTGGCATTAAAAAAATATATTTCACTCGGGAGGCAGAGGTAGGAGGATCGCTGAGAGTTCGAGGCCACCCTGAGACTACATAGTGAATTCCAGGTCAGCCTGAGCCAGAGTGAGACCCTACCTCGAAAAACCAAAAAAAAAAAAAAAAAATACATATATATATATATATATATATATATATATATTAGTTGAATTTATTTGTGTGAGAGAGAAGGGGTTGAGAGAGCAGGGGAGGGAGAAAATGGGTGCATCAAGGCCTCTAGCCACTGCAAAGGAACTCCAGATGCATATGCCACCTTGTGAATCTGGCTTATGTGGGTCCTGGAGAATCGAACCTTGGTCCTTTGGCTTTGCAGGCAAGTGCTTTAACCGCTAAGCCATCTCTCCAGCCCCCAGAATGTGACATTTTAACATCACAGACATATTGTTACCTATTCATCTACAAAACACAAGGATTATGTTCATTTTATTTAATTATTTATTTGCATGCAGAGAGAGATACAGAAAAGAGAGAGAGAGAGAGAAAGAGAGAGAGAGAATGAGAATGGGCACACAAGGGCCTCCAGCCACTGCAAATGAGTTCCAAATATATGTACCACTGTAGAACTGACTTAACATGGGTACCGGGGAATGGAACCTTGGTCATTTGGCTTTGCAGGCAAACACCTTAACTTCTGAGCCATCTCAGGCCCCAAGGATTACTTTTATTTTTAATTTTTAAGGATTACTTTAATTCAATGTAAAGTTAAGATGGCAATTAAGTGATGGTGCAAGTTGATGTATTGGCAGAAAACAGAACTATTTTAAGTAAATTCTCAAGGACGAAGGCACTGGAGATCAAATTCATGCACCATGCACAAAAGCACACATAGGTCACTCCCACAAAAGTACTTCAAGAACATGAGATCAATTATGAGAAGGACCTCTCTAACTATCCAGTCATCTCTCCACCACAGTTTTATAGCCCTGATTTTATACAGAGGAGTGCTTATAGCTGACACTAAATGCACAAAGAATGAAAGAATGAGAAGGGAAGGTGGTGAGGGGTGAATCCATGAAGCAGACACATTATATTAGTCTGAGAAGCACACTGGAATGAATGAATATTCAGTAAAGAAAATGAAGGAGAAGAAGAGAGGAGAGGGCCTACCCAGCAGGACAAACAGAAAAAGGACAGGCATGACGTGGGGTTCAGAAGTAGTGAGGGAAGAATCCTGGCCTCAGGACACTGAAGTCCTGTGTTGGAGAGGCTGCTTGGCTCGGTCGGAAATGCAAGAAACTTCCAACCAGAAGTCCTTTCTTTCATTTTCAGCTCTACCATTGATTTTGGGCAATTCATGTAACCTCTCTCATTTTTCTAAACTGTGGAAAGGGGAATTCACAATAACAATTGCATGAATATTATTAGAAATATATATGTCAACATGCTCTTTAAAATGTAAGTCACGGGCTGGAGAGATGGCTTAGCGGTTAAGCGCTTGCCTGTGAAGCCTAAGGACCCTGGTTCGAGGCTCGGTTCCCCAGGTCCCACGTTAGCCAGATGCACAAGGGGGCGCACACGTCTGGAGTTCGTTTGCAGAGGCTGGAAGCCCTGGCGCGCCCATTCTCTCTCTCTCCCTCTATCTGTCTTTCTCTCTGTGTCTGTCGCTCTCAAATAAATAAATAATTTTTAAAGAAATGTAAGTCACTATGGCAATATAATAACTTGGCTTTAAATGTGGAGACGCAGGGTGGGTCAGACTGGGAAAAGTCTCAAGTGCCACATGGAAGGGCGACATGGGCAGAGCAGGTGGCAGGGCTCTAGTGTAAACTAGCAGGAGCTAGGGCAGCATCCACTGTTTGACTACTATTAGCTGGTATTGCTCATCCCAGCATCACTTAAACCAACCCCATAGTCAATCTATAAGATAAGTCCTAGTGCAGGTTGAACTTCCCTTAATCTGATTGTCCAAAATGCTCTAAATGTGAAACTTGTGAAGCATTAACATGATGCCACATCTGGAAAATTCTACACTAGATCTCACGTGGCAGGTCACAGTCAAGGCATTAGCCCATGACAAATACTACACAGTTGGTTTCAGGATATGTTTATAAGGTGGATATAAACCAACAATCAGTCTTGTATTTAGACTTGGGTCCCATCCCAAGATATATTGTTATATGTATGCAAATACTCCAAAATCCCAAGTCTGAAACACTTCTTGTCCCAAGCATTTTGAATGAGAACTATTCACTGTGTATGTTCTTTTTTAAATTTTTTTTGTTTATTTTTATTTATTTATTTGAGAGCAACAGACAGAGAGAGAAAGAGGCAGATAGAGAGAGAGAGAGAATGGGCGCGCCAGGGCCTCCAGCCACTGCAAACGAACTCCAGACACGTGTGCCCTCTTGTGCATCTGGCTAATGTGGGTCCTAGGGAACCGAGACTCGAACCAGGGTTCTTAGACTTCACAGGCAAGCACTTAACTGCTAAGCCATCTCTCCAGCCCTCAATGTGTATGTTCTTTGTTTGCAGATTAGAACATTGTAAACCAGAAAGGTTAGAACTGATAGATGGGGAAGAGGTTCCAGAGAAATAATCAAAGATGATTCCTATTTAGGGGCTTGACCAGCAGGAAAGTAGCAAAGCTATTTTTCTGAAATTGGGGGCACTTAGCCAGAGAGTTGGTGGCAGGAATAAAAAGCTTGAAGGTAGACCTGCTACACTGGAGTTGGACTGAGGACATTAATAAAGAAACAGAACAGCAAAGTGACATTGTGTTGGAGCTACAATTGGGAGACTTATGTGTATGGCAGTGTTGCTTTAAAACTGTATTACTGAGACCACATGCGCAGTTAGAGAAGAGGAAGGAGGTGAGGTTAGTGTACATTTAAAGGGTGGGAAGAAAGAAAGCAATGAAGAGATGTGACATTCTGGTAGCTACATGCATCGGGTGTCTTCAGCAGAAAGAGGGTCCCAGCAGAGGTGATTCTGTTGAGAAATGACCCCTGTTGGCTGCATGGAGGGCATGGTATCCTTGCCAAGGGACAACAGTGAGAAACTCTTGCTGAGAAGATTGAGAAAGGAGGGATGAGCAAGCAGACAGTGAGCATAAAAGTCCTGTGGAAGCAAAAGATACTGGAAACTGTAATCAGAGGAGGAGCTTAGGTCCAGGGAGAGTTGCTTAAAAGGGGAAGATTTTAAAGAATGTCACATGCAGAAGAGAGGATGAAAGGTGTCGCAGAGCAGTTCTCAAGTGTGGCAGGTGTAGGGTCTGGTGCTGATGCTCTTCTTTTATCAAAGTCCCCAAACAAGCACAGCGTCTTTTCTCTATCAAGAGGAGAAGGGGTGGGTGGTCAATAGAGGCAGGCAAGCTCTAGAACAGAAACATGAGGTCGCCTTCCTTTTATGGGTCCATTTTCTGGGTGAAGTGAGCACAAGTTTCAAAGAGACTGAGGATGGGGATGGGGTACTACAGAAAGAAGAGGAAACATGTGATGGTTGTCTTTGAGAAAGAAAGGACCAGTTGAGGAGAGAAAGGTGGTAAGACCACCAGGTATCCAGAGGGCCCCCCTGAGATCCATGGGTCAAAACTCTAAAGAAGGAGGGCCGGAGAGATGGCTCAAAGGTTTAAGAGCATTTCCTATGCAAGTACGAGGGCATGAGGAGGCCAGAGAGGCCACTCAAGTTCAATCCTGAGGTCCCACAGGAGCAGCTAAACCTAGCCACAGGTGCCCGAAACCCCAGTCCCATGGGTAGAGAAGGGAAAGGAAGGGAAGGGAAGGGAAGAAGGATGAAGGGAAGGGATAAACTTAAAAAAAAAAAAAAAACACCACTTTCAGATTCTACTTCATTGGAGTTCACTCACACCTCATTGAGAGTGAATGACCTAAAAGTTTCAACAACTTGGCCTGCCTTAAGTTGAATATAACCCGCAGAGAGGTTATAACAACTGTTAACTGTCTCTCCAAAACAGAAATCATTTTCAGATGTGAGGGCGATCTAGCTGCCACATCTGTTACCCCACTGATCACCAGGGTTGATTCAGCTGATCTGGCCTGCTAGGCGGGTCTCCCCTTCCTCCCTCACTGCTCCATATGCGTCCCTCTTGAAGCTGCTGTGTGCTTGTTCGAGGAGGACGACCACCCCCGAATAGAGGAGGACCGGTCTTCAGTCAAGGGTATAGGAGTAGCCGCACTCCCCTGCTAGACCCTCCAAACAAGCTCTCAGAAATCATTCTCATAAATGAGCCTCTGAAATGATATTTAGGGCGTGACAGAACCCTCACTTTAGCCAGTATGGAAGGTGTCACTAAAAGATTTTGATTGCAGATGTTTTTTTCAGAATCTGTGCCTAATACAATTATATATATATAAACATACATATATGTATATGTATAGCTGTATATACATATATAGTTTTAAATGTATACTTTTATATAAGCTATATATATGCCTACACTTTTATATTTTATATTTTCAGTTTTACAATCTTATAATGCTTGACAAACATTTCACTCTCAGGTGCTGAGAACATCTCTGGAACAGAGGAGATAGGCAGGAAAACTAATTTCATGAGCAAAAAACTGACACAGAAAAATCAGTTTGCATTTGTAGTTAATAGAAAAGTTCTGGCACTTGGAGGTGAATCCCTTAAAGGTTCAACCTGTATCTGTTTCCTCTTTGATAATTAAGAAATAGTGTTTCAGGCTGGAGAGATGACTTAGCGGTTAAGCGCTTGCCTGTGAAGCCTAAGGACCCCGTTTCAAGGCTCGATTCCCCAGGACCCACATTAGCCAGATGCACAAGGGGGCGCACGCAGCTGGAGTTCGTTTGCAGTGGCTGGAGGCCCTGACATGCCCATTTTCTCTCTCTATCTGCCTCTTTCTCTCTCTGTCTGTTGCTCTCAAATAAATAAATCAAAACAAACAAAAAATTTTTAAAAAAGAAATCGTGTATGACAGTCACAAGGTACATGTTGAGAGAATGTCTGCCACCATGAAAAGTGTTGGGCTTGTGGCGTACCCGGCACATCTGGGGCTTCCTTCAGTTCCTAATGCAGCCCTCTGTGCAGGGATAATGATGTCCACTTCACAGACAAGGAAACAAGCTCAGGGTACTAAATTCAAAGTTGCATGCAAGAGGCAGTAATCAGCATATAGTCTGAAAATGTGTTTTGACTTTCCAGCCCTGGTTTCTAGAGTCCTTTTAAATGGCACATTAGTAGCCTTGCCTTGATCCTGCTTGATTCAAGCCTTGATTAAGCATTTAACCAACTGCCTGTCTTTGTAGCCATACATGATTCCAGGATGTCAAAGATGTCTCTTAAACCTTTCTCCAAAGACAAGTATAACATTCTGATTGTGATGGTTAATCTAGGTTATGAACTTGTTGGGATTTAGAATCACCATGGAGACACACCTCTGGGAATGTTCATAAGGTTGTTTCCAGAGTTGCTTCATGGAGAAGGAAAGACCTAACCTGAATGCGAATGAGAGCATGCCACAGGCTGGAATCCCAGGCTGAACCAAAAGGAGAATGTGAGCTGAGTGCAAGCATTCATTTTTCTCTTCCTGACTGTGGATGTAATGTGACCAGTTGTCTCGTGGTCCTGCTGCCAAGGCTCCCTTACTGTGAAACAAAGTAAGCTCTTCTTTCCTCAAGTTGTTTTTGATCAGATATTTTGCCACAGCAACCAGAGAAATACACTGTTCCAGACATACTAGCCCTCATGTCTTTGCATCTGAGCGTCTGGCAAAGGCTTGGCACATTTCAGTAAGTGATTATGCCAGCCTGTTTTTCATCAGTATCATGAACTATCTGGCAAAGGCTAACTTTTTAAAGAGGGTGATGGCATTGATAGTTTTTTTTTTTTTTAATTTTTTTGTTCATTTTTTATTTATTTATTTGAGAGTGACGGAGAGAGAGAGAAAGAGACAAAGAGAGGGAGAGAGATTGAGAACGGGCACGCCAGGGCTTCCAGCCACTGCAAACGAACTCCAGATGCGTGCACCCCCTTGTGCATCTGGCTAATGTGGGTCCTGGGGAACCGAGCCTCGAACCGGGGTCCTTAGGCTTCACAGGTAAGTGCTTAACCGCTAAGCCATCTCTCCAGCCCTGATAGTTTTGAAGGATAAAAATCACTTGCAGCATAGCACAGGTTCAGGCAAGGGTCCTGTTGCAGTGACCTTCTCATTGCTGGGGCAAAGCACCTGACCAAAAGTCACTGATGAGAAGAGTCTTTTTTTTAATTTTGTCTTTCAGTCTCAAGGGGAAGCTTCACAATGGTTGGGAAAGGCATGGCATGAGCAGAGGGTGGACATCACCTCTGCCACAGCAGGGGGAAAACAGCTACAGGAGAGTGAGCCAAACTAACACTGGCAAGCTACAGGGCTAATAAACCTGAAATTCTAACCCCAGCAACACATCTCTTCCAACAAGCCTCCACCTCCCAAGTTGTCATCAGCTGGGTACCAAGCACTCAGAACACATGAGTTGATAGGAGACATTTGATTCAAACCACCACAGGTCCCACAGCAAGCGACAGAGTTCTGTGGGAAGTACTGTCGTATCTCCAGTGTGGCCGCAGGAGAGGAAATGGCTGGGCTTGCTGTTTTCATAAGTACTGACTAAGGAGAACAAGGGCATCATATAAGGACTGCCCTAATCTCTTCAGGGTAACCCTGTGACTCAGTGGCCTCCTACTAGGCTCCTCCATGCTACCTTGACAGCACCCTCCTGGAGTCCAAGCTATAGGCACATGAATGTTCACAGGGGCATAGCTTTGAATCAATAGTACTTTGTGACACTGGATAATTTACATGAAAACCAAGCCTTTTTATTGTTAGGAAAGTGTATATGCATGACACTCTGAGCCTCATCATGAAAACATGTCTTCCATTCCTGTATTTACTCTTGCATTCCTCCAATAATGTATTGCCCTTGACAGAAAGAAGAAAGCAAGTTCAATTGTGGAACAGAATCCCCAATCACAGTACAGAGAGAGGGCTTTGGAAGGACATTCTCTAAGGACATCTGCATCTGATGGTATGGCCCCATCTTCCAACTCCCTACCTTCTACGTCGCCATTCAAACCATGTTCCAACCCAGCTCCCCAGCATCCACTTTCCTACTTCCTACCTTTTTGACCTTTGCGCATTGTCTCTTTTGCCTTGGATTTTGTCTCTGCTTCCTCCCTTCTCTGCCTACCGACTTCCACTTCCTATTTATATCATTTGACTTCATTTGATGCCACCTCTAAACAGACGCGCCTTCTCCTAGGCTGGTGCACACGTTTCTGTCTGCAGTTCCATGCCTCCCTAGTTATCACATTTCCACCTCCTAAAAAGTTTTGAGTATTTCTGAGGATAAAAACTGTGACTTACTTGTCTTTTATCTGCATGTCAGTGGGAATCGTAAAAAGAAGGGAGAGATGGAGTCAGAGGTTTGCCATAGACAGTGAGTTTGAGACACTGAAAGATAAGGCAGAAGGTCCCCACACTGGAAGACAACTTAATGAAAGACAAAGTCGGCAGGAACATTTGAGAATATCAGAAGACAGTATGTACTTACAATATAGATCACCAATGAGTGATGCAGGAGGGAAAAGAATGAACTTCCTTGGTGTCTGCTGCCTATGATAAGGGAGCCGGCAACAAGGAAGAAGACCGACTCCTAGATATATAAACATTGTGAGGTTCTTTATCCTCATTACTTATTTTAGTAATTCTTACAGTATGTGCTGGGCTTCATGAGCTTATATACCTGGGCCAAGTTTGCATAGTACACATTTTCTGTAGAGATGAGTATGAATGCTCAGATACTTGAACAAATACACAAGTTATTGGAGTGATTTTTGTCATAAAAGCTATCAATCTGAAAGAAAAGTCAATTTCATGCATAAATGAGAATTGTTGGATGTTCTTCGTTACCTACCCAGGGCTATGCCAGTGTGGGGCTAGAGGAAAAGTAGTTCTATGTCTATTAGGTGGTTTAGTGAATAAAATCACTATGTATCATTTTCATAGGGCCCCAATTCACTCTCACCAAGTAATTCTAGAGTCAGGAAGCTTTCCAAAGAATTCCTGCAAAGCTATACTGGGATAAAATCTGGCCCACTGTGAATATAAAATGGCACTTTTATTTAAACAGTTGTAGCTCCTTGAGTCTCTTCTGGCTAACTCTAATATTCTCCTTGTCTATATACTTTGGACACATTTTCACCTCCCGCTAAAAGAGTTTCACTGCTTAATCATCTTCCTTGACACCTCCTCCTTCTAGAGAGTTCATCTGGGACAATGGAATAACTCTTGCACAGTGGTTGGTCGTAGATTTCACAGAAAAGTTATCACTAATAATCTTTAACACATGTCCCAAAAGTTGGCATATTGACCATAATGTCTACCCTTCTCATACTATCACTTTTTTCCAGCTGTCAAGTTCAGCTGATAAGTCTCCAAGTCTTGAGTTTTTCACAGCATCACCTTCCCACCATTTCTTTGCCCAGCGTGAGTCATGATTGTTAAAAGCCAAGTTGCAAAGGCTCGCTTCAATTATTGTCCCACCTGTGTCTCTCCTCTGGCAAACATCAGTTAATAAAAATGCCTGTGACCTGAGAAATTTCGAACTTGTTTTGCAAATGTATATGTTTCTAGCTGAAGCCTGTGAATTTGAATCAGCTATACCCTAGCCAAGTCATCTTATCATAAGATCTAGCCACCAGGATGAGTTTATACTTCATCTAACAATTGAGTCAAAGTAGATAGCTATATGTAGGCAAAAATAATAATTACCAAGTACGCATTTATGTCCAATACTTGGTGAAAAGTGCGGTAAGGGGTGTTGGTTTTCTCCTTGGTTAGAGAATGGTCTAGCTAGGGCATTGAACTTTAGGGTCATGGGGAAAGATGTTTCCATTGTCCTGGATATTGTCAAAGTTGCTCATAGGTAGTATCTGAGCAAAAGCTCTATCCATCCCTACTTTACTCCTTAAGGCCAGATCAGAAAGGGCATGATGTTATCCTTTTTCAATCTCCATCCCATGTGTTGCAGTCAGCTTTGTGTTGCCGGGACAAACATCCAACCAGACATAGCTTATGGGAGGAATGGGTTTATTTAAAGCTTACAAAATGTAGGGGAAGCTCTATCAGTGGTGGCAGAAGCTGCTTGCTTCTATAGATCCAAGCAGAGAGAAACAACTTCAGTGAGAAAACACCAGCACCAGCAAGTGCTAACCACCAGAGCTCAAACTGCTCTGAACACACCTAGCAGGGCTGGATTCAGATATGCCCCCAAACACGCCTTAGGGCTGGACTCCAGCATCTACTCTCAGTGACAGGACCCCTTATAGCAAGCATCTGCCTGCTATGGGCTCAAGTAGGAGTCTATGGGGCCACACATTCAGTCACATTCAAACTATCCATGTCCCTGGGAAGGAATGGTGTTCATGGCAAGGCACATCACATTGGCTACATCCATTTGGATTCACAGCCTATCTGAAAACTCATCCGGAAATGTCCCTCAAGCAGTGTTCTACTTTTTCTTTCCCTTGCCACCAAATATCCTAAAGTCAAAACTGTGTCCACTGCATTGCTTACCTCACTGTCCCTTTTTCAGTTCCACGATCACAGTACCCATTATAGGATCTCAGCACATTGCTTTATCGCTCAACATACTTTCCTGATTCCCATGGGTGACATAGTATGTCAAATTCCATCTGTTCAAACTGGCCATTTCTGCCTCTAATGAGGGGTGTGTGTGTGTGTGTGTGTACATGCACTAAGGATGGAATCCAGTACCTTGTACATGCTAGACAAATGAATTACATCCCAAGCCCCAGTGATGTGAATTCTAAGGATAAAAATATCTAACCTGTATTGAAAACCAAGTCCATACCAAGCAGTGTGATATCTACCTTCTAAACATTTACTTATTTTGTCCCCATAACAGTAATCTGAGGTTCATACACTTATTAGCCCAGTTTCCAGGTGAGTGAAATAAAGCTAACAGAGGATTGATCCAAATAAGCCATCTCTGAGTAAGGTGGGATTCCTGACTCACTATGTGCTCCCTATTCCTGCCACCTTTCATACTTTCTGGTCAGTCCATTTAACCATTGTATTCTCTTAATGTGATGGCTCAGTGCAAGAAGACATGGGTCATTTCTGAAACCAATGGCTCCCTAGGTGTTTTTTGTTGTTGTTGTTGTTTTGTTTGGGTTTTTTTTTGTTTTGTTTTGTTTTTTGCTAGTGCTCATATGCATAGGGGCCTCCAGGCCAAATGGAGAACCAAAGTGTGGCAGGACATACTTGCAACACAGGAGCAGAACCCTGTATGGTAAAAGATACCCATAGAAATGCTCACCTGCACCTTATGATGAGAGAGAACTATGCCCTGTGTATATTGTGTTATGTCAGCAAAGACCTCCCATGCACAAGCTAGAGTAAGTAATTTCAGCCAGTGACAAATAGCAGGCCCTATGCCCTGTGCACACTACTGGCCTTATCCTCAGTGGGGCTTTGTGGAATTCCATGTAGACTGTAATCAGGATCATGAAATCACTTTGTTTCAAGATCTCAATAGACAGACATACCTCATCATCTCTGCTTCTCCCCATCTGAGAAAGGATTCACTACTACTCACTCTCGGGCAGAGTTGAAAAAGCCATTCCCCGTGTCCCTTAAGCACTATGTTTGGGTCATCAACAAAATAGTTGTGTTATAGAGCTGAGTTGTGTGCAGATCTGCTATCTGCCATCTGGCCTGGGATGATCACCTTACCATTTCCTCCTTTACTATGCTCCTGCCCCTTCTACTCCAGCTATATTGACTCCCATTAGGCAACATCTTCCCACCTCAGAGCTCTGTACTTTCTGTGAGCTCTCTTCTCCCACCTTACTCCCATGCTTCCTTTGGGTTTCTTCTCAATAGCTACCTCTTCAGAGAACAACTTCACCACCCTTGTCTAGCACGTGCCCTCCCTCCCCTGCACTGACCTTTACTGGCCCGGGATTTGTTGACTTATGATTGCCTTTTATAGGAAGAGGTCTTCAAGGAGAGGGTGTTCTTAGCTCATCAATAAGAGAATAATAACACCATGAAGTACAGTCATACCCTCACTACCAGAGGTTACAAGACCGCCCCCTCCACCCAGAACACCCAAATCTGAAGCTGATCAAGTCCCTTATATTAAATGAAATGGTACAATATGTGCATATCACACATGAGAGAATGACTCATAATGCCAAATACAATTTAAATACTGCAAATGTAGTTGTTATAGTGAAATAGCATATGTTGCTTAAGGAATGATGACAGGAAAAAGTTTATTCTCTGTACAGATGTCATTAAAAGTATTTTTGGTAGGCAGATGACTAAATTCATACACAGTCAAAAATATGTTCAGATTGCTTTTCAAAAAGAGGTAGAATGAAGTGACTATGATGATACTAAGCATGACAGTCAATGAAATTGATTGTGAATTCAAAGGGCTTCATAAAGCACAGTGGTTGTGAGGCTAAGGTCATTGCTATGGCTTTCAAATTAGCCACATCATTCTCAGAAAAAAATCAGCTTGTTCTTAGAATTCTTTCAATTTAACTTTAATCATTTATATATTTTTTAAAAAACAAAGGGATTTGAGCTAGGCTCCATTGCCCAGGTCTCAATGGTAGACCTTTCCTTGAACATGTGCTACTTGGGGTGTGTTCTTTGGGTATGAAGAATATAGCACCACACAGTTCTTGCTCAAACTGTGCTCAAGAAGGCCTATTGGGAGACTAGGCAGTATTTTGCAAGAGTAGGGAAACTGGACTGATTTTACACAATTACTTACTCTCAAATCTTTCACATTCTTGTAAGTCTGCAGTCAGTACCATTGCCAGGTGATGTCATCATCTTGGTCATTGTGGTTCATGTGCTCAGAGTCATTCAAGGACACCTTAGGAGACAAGCACCATGAGTGGGGACATCTAGAGGTAGATGTTTAAGTCTCTGATTCAATAACTGGCTATCATCATCATGTCAGTGTGGCTATGTGGTGGTCCTGGCTTAAAACAAAAGTCCCCATAGTTGTTTCAGGGATAACTGACTTCAACTTCAAATACAACCTACACACTATTAAGTTTTTACCTTATGCCTCCAGTTTGAGTCTCTTACATGGACTTTGCACCAATGAATTAGCCACTACTTGATATCTCCATATGGATCTCTAACAAGCATCTCAGATATAATATGCCCCAAACTAGGCATGTAGCTGGCTCTGCCCATGTTCCTACCCACACCAGCACCTACTGTCCTCTGTCCTAACACAGCGATGGAAGTTCTGATGATTCAGACAAAAAGTGTTGGAGTCATTCTTGATCCTTCCTTCTCTACGACCACACATACCAAACATTGTGTATAGTGGTTTTCATGTAAATGTCTCCTACAGCTTCAAGTATTTGCATTTAAGCATCCTATTTAGTCCCCAGCTGGCAGAGTGTTGCAGTCAGGTTCACATTGCTGGTAGAAATCACCCAACCAAGAGCAGCTTGTTGGAAAAGAGGTCTATTTTGCCTTACAGGCTTGAGGGGATGTTCCACAATAGCAGGGAGAAATGATGGCATGAGCAAAGGGTGGACATCACCCCCTGGCCAACACAAGGTGGACAATAGTAACAGGAGAGTATGCCAAACACTGGCAATGGGAAACTGGTTACAATATCCATAAGCCTACCCCCAACAGTACACTGCCTCCAAGAGGCTTTAATTTCCAATTACCACCAGCTGGGTGACCTAACATCCAGAACACCTAAGTTTATGGGGGACATCTGACTCATACCACCACATTCCACTCCTGGCCCTTATGAACTGGTAACCATACATGATGTAAAATGCAATGCATTCATCCCCATAGTTTTGATTAATTCCAAGGATGTTCATACATTCCCGTAGTCCAAGATCTTTTAACTGAGACATAATTTAAGAAATCCCCCCAAAACCCATAATGGCACAGAAAAAAATAACATTCACAATGTAAAAGATGGCATTGGGCATAGCAGAGAAATATTCAGCCAATACAAGATTTAAAACAGGGCTAGCATCAAACTCTGTAGCTTTAAGTCCAACAACTCTAGCCAGTGACAAATCTCCAAGTCCGATAATTCTAACTATCAACAAGTCTCTGGAGTTCCAAGTCCACCCCTCCAGCTAGGTTAGACACAGTCCTGGAAAACTTCACTGGGGCCAGCAGCTTTCCTTAATAGCCATCTCATGGTCCCGGCATCTCTACTGTGTCTCCACTGCAACCCATGGTCCATCTTCATGGCTATCCATGAATGCATGGGTATCCATGCAGGCATACAGAAAACCTGCTTCTCAGTGCCCATGGCCATTTCCAAAACACAAGACATGTTGCAAACTCAGTGACCCTCTCTTTCCTGCATTTCTTATCCTCCACAATACTAGGTAAGGTACCAATTTGTTAATCTGGGGGTGGGGGAAATAAAGCAGACTTTGAAGAAAATGACACTCCTTGGCATTCAGGCCCCTTCAAAAGAGTCTACATTCTTCTTGTTGTCCCAGTGCAGGTAAGATGGCCCAATCTCAAAGGTTGTAATCTCTCAATTGCAGCTGAATGGAAAGCACTTCACCCAAAGATTTTTCTTTCTGTGCCATATCCGTCTGCTCACACCAGTTCATTTCTACACAAAGCAAACCTTCACAATTTCTCAGGACTCGGGCATAACTGCAAGCCTCACACAAACTGCTAGCCCAGTCCAAGCAAAACTCTTTCTCACCCTCACAAGCCAATCATCACAGTCCATAGTTTTTACTGCATTCAGGTCTTTCAACTCTGACCATCATAGTCCATAAAGCTGTACTTACAGCACTGAAAGGTGTCTCTTAGGCCACAGTTTCAAATCCTTCCATATTCCTCTTGAAAATCAGCTCCAAAATGCCAAAATCACACAGTCAGGGGTCAGGCAGCAATCCCACTCCTCGGTACCACTTTACCATTGCAGTCAGGTTCACATTGCTGGTAGAAATCACCCAACCAAGAGCAGCTTGTGGGAAAAGAGGTCTATTTTGTCTCACGGGCATGAGGGGAAGCTCCACAATGGCAGGGGAAAATAATGGAATGAACAGAGGGTGGACATAACCTTCTGGTGGACAATAGCAACAGGAGAGTGTGTCAAACACTGGCAAGGGGAAACTGGCTATAATTTCCATAAGCCCACCCCCAATAATACACTGCCTCCAGGAGGCTTTAATTTCCAATTACCACCAGCTGGAGAACCTAGCATCCAGAACACCTAAGTTTATGGGGACACCTGACTCAAACCACCACATGGAGCCTCTGGGAGATAAAGCCCTACTAGATAAGATGTGTCTCTAGGTGAGGCAGTTTGATTTCAGGCATCCTCCATAAGCTTATGTGTTCTGGATGCTCCCAGGTAGTGGCAGTTTGGGGATTAGATGCTCTTGAAGGCACTGTATTCTTGGGGGGCAGGCTTATAGGTGCAATAGCCAGTTCCCCCTTGCCAGTGTTTGGCACACTCTCCTGCCAATGTTGTCAACCCGATGCTGACCAGAAGATGATGTCCATCCTCTGCTCATGCCATTGTTTTCCCCTGCCATCATGGAGCTTCACCCAGCATCTCTGTAATTCAAAATAAACTATTTTCTTCCATGAGCTGCTTTTGGTTGGGTGCCTTCTGCTACCTAAATGAAGCTGACTGAAACACTAGGGATGGACTTGAAGTTGACTAGTCCACCCTACTGTGTGTTCAGAGCCAGCTCACTCTAGCTGCTCCTCCCTACTGCTGATGAGTGATGAAGTAAGCATGGTGAAGAAAACTAAGCAGCAAAGGCCAGTAAACTAGAAAAGAGATATAAAGGGAAGAGAAAGGAAGGGGGGGTACTTAATAGGATGATAATATATATATATGTAAAAGAAAAGATTAATGGGGGTGAAAAGGCCCAACAGAGGTTAGGGGAAGAGATTAAGTAAAGGAAACATGGAGGGAGGGCTAATCAAAATCTAAGAGGATATAAATAAATCTTATGGAAACCTACTTTTGTGGACAATGGAACACTCAGTAGCCATAGATTATTACTAGAAAATTTTCAATGCCGGGGATGGGATGCCTTCTAGTGAGTTATTGGCCATGGAGGTCCCTGGTTCCCCCAAAACATGACAGTTTATTGCCAAGGCCCTTGGTTTCCCACCAGGAATAGATGGTAAGACCCTATTGCTGTAGATTCCACAAACGTTGGCTGCAAGGACACTGAGAAATCCTGCTGGAACTGAGCTGATAACCTCCTCCATGTAGACCAGCTGACAGACAGCTGGAAGAAGCCATTCTGCATGCAGTTCCATGGGAGAAAGAGAAATCACCAGTGAAGATACTTAACAGTGGAAACCGCAAATCTTATATTTGGCCAGCCAGGCCAAATGAGCAAACGGGTACAATAGTGGCACCTCTGTCATGGTGGAAACCAACTGCTCTCTAATTTGACTGGAGGTCTGCTCCATGGGAGGGAATACATCCATGATACTGAAAACCTACAACAGGGGTAGTCATGAGCCCTAGGGGTGTAATGTCTGCTGCTGTCTGGCTAAATGTATGTACTATGCTTATCAAACTGCCCAGTAAGTACTTCTGTTAATATTCATACCCATATATTAATGCTACTCTCACTTTTAGTAGAGAACCTTCTCTTTTCAGATGGCAATGACCTTGGGATGACTCAGAAGGCATCATCATGCTGGAGAAGGGACAGAGGAGTGTTCAGCACTGTCGTGTATCTCTATCATACCTTCCAAGGCTCAGGGTCCATTGTGGAAGAGGTGACTGGAAGAATGTAAGAGCCAAAGGAAGGGTAGGCCTTCTTACAATGGGCTCCCCCCAGACACGAAATGGCCTGGATATCCATGACCTCACAGTGCCTGACACTACCTACACAAGACCATCATAATAGGAGGGAAAGATCATGACATCAAAATAAAAGAGAGACTGATTGAGAGGGGGAGGGTATATGATGGAAAATAGAGCTTCAAAAGGGAAAGTGGGGGAGGGGAGGGCATTACCATGGGATATTGTTTACAATAATGGAAGTTGTTAATAAAAAAATAATAAATATAAATATAAGCCCTTTCCTCTCATAATTTTCTTCTGGTCAGTAGGGGTTTTTTTGTTTGTTTTTTCCTAGCAACGAAAAGATAAGTGCTAGAGAAAATTGGTGCCCACAAGTAAAGTTGTTGGTGTAATGAATGTGACCATGTGGTTTTTGGTCTTTTGGAACTTGATTGGGGGAAGAATTTGGAACTTTGATCTAGAGAAGACTTTCAGTTCTATAAGCAGAGCTTGGTGGGCCCTTCTGATGAGAGTTTGAAAGACCTAAATGCACAGAGATATGAGGATTGTGAAGGCTAAGCTTATGAGATTTCAGAGGGCAAAGAAAGGCCCTTGTTGGAATTGGGATACTGGTGGAAAGGCTGGCTGTGTTTTGGCAACACAGAACTTGAGCACAATTGAATTTAAACGTAATAGGCTAGTGTTTGAAGAAAGTACATAGAATAGAAAGGCAAAAAGGAGAGAGATGAAGTGCACATGGTTGCAGGAGTCACTGAGATCAGGCAATGGGAAACCCTGTTTGAGTACATCTTAAGTCCAGTCCTACTAGGTGTGCAGAAAGCAAGTTTGGGCTCTCGTTCTTTGTGCTTGCTAGTATTGGTTTCTTTATGTCTGTCATGGATGTATGAAAGTGAGCCAGCTTCTTCCACCATGAAGAAGCTTCCCCTGGAATATGTAAGCCGGAAGTAAACCCTTTCTTCCAATAGACAGATGTTTGTCTCAGCAATGATAAGGCAACTAGAACAGAAGAAAACAGAGCTAGAATTAAGGGAGCTAGTATGTCATCAGACTTACAAGAAAAAGAATGATTTCTTTTCTTGTACCAGCTAATTAATAAATGTGGCATTATTCCTCCAAGACTTGCTTTTTCCATTTTTTTTGTTTTGTTTTGTTTTTGTTTTTCAAGGTAGGGTCTCACTCTAGCCCAGGCTGACCTGGAATTCACTATGCAGTCTCAGGGTGGCCTTGAAATCATGACAATCCTCCGACCTCTGCCTCCCAAGTGCTGGCATATGCCACCATTCCCGGCTTGCTTTTTCCATTTTAACAGACCTCTTAATGGAGGCAGTTTGTAAGAAGGGTGATTCACTTTTCATTTGCCTTTCATAACTTTTTCTCAAACTATCTCAGTAGTTATGACAAGCTAGGAGGATTTTGTGATCTGGAAGATAGGTGGCTGATACCAAGCACCATGAGCAGTGCCCCATGCCTATTTTCAGTACCCTTCTCCTCTCACTCAATTTTCAGTACCTGTCAACAGGGTTTCAATGACCACTTCTCTGTGAATTTGCCCAAATTGATCTATGCTCTGGTCTTCTGTGGGTAGCAGGTTGATTTGCATTGGTGTGGTGGGCATTTCTACAGGAACTATTCATCAATTAGTTCCTCTGCTTATCAAACATTGGGTAGTAAGGTTATCGACTCATGACTCCATGAGAAATCTTGCTAGACTTTATGGTGGGTAAGGAAAACATTCAGGCATGGGCACTCATTGTGTCCATCCCCTTCAATCCTCACATTGCTACCTCCTCTTTTCCAATTAAAGACATCCTTAAGCTAACACCTGCCAACATTCACACTCCAAAATCAAACCTGTGTCCTCTACTTTCATCATCCTCAGTTCATCTTCACCTTTCTCTACTTGACCTGGTTCACTCACCATTTGCTAAGAATTGAAAGAGCGCCATAGTATTACTACAATGACAATTCGTTGGCTTGAATTGATTTTCATTACAATCCCTAAACCTTCACCTTTACCTACACTGTATGAAGCTATTTTTTCAAGGATCCCCCCCCCCCCTTGGTGTGAATGCTCATAGGCAAATACTTGCACTTTGTGTTTTATTAACACTTGACTGCTGTCTTTAAAATGTACTTCTCATTAAAGTTCTCATTTTGGGGATATGGTTTCAAAGATTTCAAAGATTCTGACAACTAAATTATGTAGAAGATCAAAACAAGCCAACTGGCATGGTCTTTTTTTTTTTTTTTAATGGTCAGATCAGAGGTAGGGAAAGAAAAATCTTTGCTGCTTAGAAAGATGCTTATGGTGCTATTCAGAAAGGAACACTAAGGAATCCAGCTTTAAACAAACTCTAATAACAAAACACTTTGAGCCAAAAGCGAAAGCTGATCTCCTGACATAACTGGTTCCAGTAACACCACCTTCGCTCCTTCAGCAGCACTGCTGACGTGCAATGACGCATCTCCCACCCCAGTTGTGGAAGAGCCAATCACCTCCCTTTGAATTCAAATGTCTGAGCACTCCAGGGAGAAGACTGGAGCAGCATTTCAGAAACAAAAGGGACCCAAATGCCAAGTTTCTGTTCTTGTTACTGCTCAGGTTTTGGCCGAGTGATTTTGGTCTCAATTCCATGTTTTTCACTAAGCTGGTTTGTTTGGCAAAATCTGATGATAAGTACAAAACTCTGAGGTCAGTCTCACCTTACTCAGAAGGCTATAGCCGGGAAGCTCAGCTTTCTGTGGCTGGGAAACCTTGGAGGCCACTGGTCGGTTTGACAACAGGAGACAAAGATATGGGCCAGATAAGTGTTTTTCTTTAACAATGCATGAATAAAGGGCTTCACCTGTCCTGGCCAGTGGGGAGTTGAACAAGGACATGAGAGGAAATTAACCTGAATGAGAAAAGGCAAACAGACACAAGAAGGAGATCATGATAGATGTTTGTCAAGGCCTCAGAGTCTTTATTTTTTACACAGTAGTTATATAGGGGCAAAAAGGGGGGGAATAAGCTGGCTGACGTGATTTAGGGCTTTGAAATTGTCAGGAAACCTAGAGGGGATGTAATTAGGGGTTCATCTAATCTTGCCTCAATGGCTTAACATCCTGACTACACCAGGCTTCACATCCTGACCATGAACTGGCCTTTTGCAAAAGATAAGATTCTGAAAAAAAAAAAGATTCTGTAAGCAGTCTGCTGACCGATGTTCCCAAAGTACCTAACAGAAAGCTGGATGGACCAGCTTTCTGAGTAATGAGTCAGCTTATGAGCAGGCCCAGGCAAAATGGAGAGGCTTTTGCTCTATGGCTCCCAACATTCACCCTCTTAAAATCTCAGAGCACAAGCAAGGCTTTGTGGGATAGCTGGGTGTGAATGGTTAGGTGAGGGAGGAGGAGCAGGCTGATAACCTACACAGAAGTCCAAATCTGCTCCATAGCTGTCCCTAAGACATGTAAGGGCTTTTCCTCTTTTGTCCGCAGTTGCACATTTGCAGTTTTCCTCTGAAAGGTCAGGACAGTGAGGGGAAATGGGAGACAGCAGCAGGCAAGCTGGATCTATAGGGGCAGACAGATGGCTCTGAAGTCAGATGGACTCCATCAAGCTGGTCAGCCAGAAACAGTCTGTGTGCTTCTTGAGACCCAGAACTGGTTTTGCCAGCACTAGTCAGGTCATATCTCCTGCTTGTCTTCTAACAACTACAATGATCCCCTTTTCTTTGTATACTACCCCTTCCTTCATCCAGAAATATGAAGCAGAATCTTCCTTGGTGCTGGAAGTCTGAAGGTCAAGATGGGTAGGTATTTAAACCTATGTGACAATCTGTAAAATTAATGGGCAGCAGACATTAAGGCCTTAGAAAATGCATGGCACAATTCTCTGTGCCTGCTTGTTTAATTACAAAAACCCATGAAATGAGTAATAATATTATCAATCCAGTCCATATTTTTATCAAATGTCAGGACAGAGGCCCAGAGAGACTAGGTTCCTCATCTAAAATCTCCACTGATGGGCAGCACATCTGGGATTCAAACCCAGGCAATCTGACTTCATAACCCTCTAACAGCCTCCACACAGATTCAGCCTGTCCCCTAAGTAAATGTATGTGGATGGCGAAGTGGCTTGGACAACGCTCTCACGCCAACCTCCACCCATTCTCACAGTTGAAGGGCTGCAAGTGAAAGCTGCCTGGAAGATTAGAGAGAATCACATACGGAGACAACAATGCCCACAGTTATGCTAGGAACACATGTCTCTACCCAGGTATCAACATGCCAGGCAACGCATCAGAGGTCTGGAGGCACCTTAGCATTGCACTGCCATTAGTGACACTTGCTTTTGTGAGCGAGAAGGAAAAGTGAGCAAGATGCCTCACCTGGGAGACACCAATGCTGCACATATGTGTGTCTGTCCATCCAGTGACCCTCCGAGCACATGCAGCTTGATTCCAGTACCTGGCCTGGAAGAAGAGCTGTTTGGTGATCATATCATAGTAAAAGATTCTCAGGTTCATATTAGTCAGCCAGCTGCTGTCACTAAATACCCCAGTCAGAGTGCTTACATAGGAAGTATGGATTCCTCAGTGTTCTAGAGGTGGGTTAAGTCCATGATCAAAGCACCAGCAGACATGGTGTCTGGCAAGGCCCTCTTCCTGGTGTGTAGAATGCTGTCTTCTCAGTTATTCACATAGCAGAGAGCAGGGAGGCAGGGAGGGAGTCTCCTGTGATTCTTACAAGGTGCTAATCCTATTATGAGAGCTCAGGACCCAATTTCGAGCCCAAGGCCCCATCTCCAAAAACCGTTGCATGGGGTTTAAGGTTGGAGCAGGCAAATGTGAGAGGCACATTCAATATGTAGCAGACACCACTCTATAAGTTTTCACTTGCAAACAAGAACATAATGGGGAGAGAGGCAGGGTGGGAGCTATGCCTAGGCTGCACTCTCTTCACTGCTAAGTGCCTCTTCCAAGCCTGTCTATAATCAGAACATGGAGAGTCCCTTTCCCCTTTTAGTTCCCAAATGACTAGTTTAATGTTGCTGTGTCACCAAGATGAACAGTTTATTTAATTCACTACTATTTCTTGATGCCATATTGCCTGAAGTGTAGCAGTAGTCATCTGGAGTTGTGGAATCCAGACCATCTCAGAATGCTTTGCAACAAGGTCTTCCTACATCATAGCTCCCAAAGGTCCCATGTAGCCCCAGTTCACAGGGTCTTTATATTCTGGTACTATAAAGGTACTCTGTGGACCTATAATGGAGATGAAACTGTGGTTACTACCAGAGAAAAGGTTCCAGAGCAAAGATCATCCTGAATAGAGATTAATGTAGACGCTTTGCAAACTATGAGAGAGAAACTTCAAAGCACACTGCTTCTATTTTCAATTCAGACACAATGCTGGAACTTTAAGAGGTAGTAGTTGTCAAGAAAAGTCCTTTTATATTTAAACAACTGTCTTTACTAGCCCCTCCACTCTCACATCTCATCTTAAGCTGCTCAAAGTCCAAGACCCATTTCTTCTAGAGTAACTGAGCCATGGAACTGGGTTTGTAAATTCCTGAAGTCCAAAACCAAGGTCCAAGATGAAGTGTCAAGCACTCGCATTGATATTTTGCTTCTCAAAGTCATAATCTGAAGCAGGTGTTCACTAACAAAATTCATTTTCTTTCTTTTGCCAGTTCTGATAGCAGTCTCAACAACTAAGGATGAAAGTATGGGTCAGACAGCTAGCTATGCAATGTATTAGGACTCAATATTAAAGATAGCTAAACAAAATTCTATATTAAAACTACAATGCAAATTAGAAAGAAAAGAAAATGTCAGGAAAAAAAATAAAGAAAAATGATCTATTTCCCCAAGTGACCACCATTTGTTCTTTGGCCATCCATTTGTTATTGCCAAAGCCTTCAAATTATTCCAGAAAAGGTAAGACCTAAAACACTGTCTAGCCTCCAAAACAAGTTCTAGTGTATGGTTCAGTATGTGCTTTGCCCTCTCAGATCATTTCCAGTAAGGAGCTTCACCTCCTGAGGAAAAACATAGCTGAGGAATTACTTTCATACCAAGTTTTAAGGAGCTAAGTTCTGAGATTCTTCAATCCATTAAGACTTGACTTTGCATTGAGGGGCAATCCAGGATCCTACCACTAACAACATGCTCCCAGATTTTCCAAGGACAGGAGGACAAAAAAAGCTACTTTAAATTTTTGGATATATATATATATATATATATATATGAAGAGAGGAGAGAGAGAGAGAATGGGTACACCAAGGCCTATAATCACTGCAAATGAACTCCAGATGCATGTGCCACCTTGTGAATTTGATTTTACATGGGCCCTGGGGAATTGAACCTGGGTCCTTTGGCTTTGCAGGCAAGTGCCTTAACCACAAAGCAATCTCTCCAGCCCAAAAGTTGCTCTTTGATGTCTGGGTACTTAACACCATTGCCATGATGACGAAGCAGCAACAGCTTGTGATGCTGACAAAATTGTTTGAGAATGTTCTGCCAGCAACTCCAACTCAACATATTTTATATATGATGACCCTTATGAGTGCATATGTAAAGAGGGAGGGGGTTCCAAGATACAAGTTAGTGAGAAGTGTCTTTTCCAGCAAGATGCATGCTGTTCCTGAAATCAAAAGGAAGTGAAGAAATGAAGAGAATGAGCTTCAGAAACATTATCTTAGCTAGGAAGAAATAAAGAGTTGAGTGAGGTTTGGAATTTCTTTGTAAAATGGAAAATTTAAACATACTTGGAATTATACTATGCCAGTTAACCTTAACTAGAAGGATTTAGATGATTTCAATGTGTTTTTGTGGGGGTACCTAAATCAGACTCTAGGGTGGGGCCTGGTTATGTATAGCATAGAGAGACTATCCCCATATGGTTCTAATGCACATTCTCAGTTGAAAAAAAAAGGTAACATTACAGCATGCTTATATCCTACTTTCTCCTTATGTTACAACTTGATTTTTCCAAAATATTATTTTTAAACATTATGTTCTAGTTATTAAAACAATTTATTGATATTTGAAAAATATGACAAAACACATGGAAAAAATATTAAACTACATCAAATTCCACTGAACAGAGATATCTTTTAATATGGGAGTCTAAATCTAGTCCCTTTAATAGATTTTAGAAGATCCATAGCCTGAAATTCTGAACATGATGGTAAATTTCAGCTTAGGCTCCTTTTAGCCAACAATTTCATATGCAATCCATCTCCCCAGCCCTTTTCCCAGGTATTTATTTATTTCTCAACAAATTCATTGTTAGTATATAAAAAGGTAACTGACTCTGTATGTTGGTTTTGTATCCTGCTATTTTGTTGAAAGTGTTTGTTTATCCATTCTCAGAGTTTCCTGGTGGATTATTGCCTGTTTGATTGGTACACTGACTTCCATTATTTCCCTATTAGACTATAAGTATCTTTGCTAGTGAGATGTATTTCTTAGAGTCAACTTTGTGTTGTTTCAGAGATTCTGGTATCACTCATGTTGGAATTTTAATTTTTTTAGATTTTTTGTTATTTTTATTTTTTATTGTTGACAACTTTCATAATTATGGACAATAAACCATGATAATTCCCTCCCCTCTCACTTTCCCTTTCACAACCCTGCTCTCCACCATATTCTGTCCCCCTGCTCAATTAGTCTCTCTTTTATTTTGATGTCATTATTTTTTTCCAGGCCATTTTGTGTCAGAAAGAGTGAATTGTAAGGAACCCTACACTTCCTTTCACTCTTACATTCTTTCCGCCACCTCTTCTGCAATAGACCCTGAGCCTTGGAAGGTGTGATAGAGATTTTTCAGTGCTGACTACTTCTCTGTCATTCATTCTCAGCACTATGGCGCTTTTCAAGTCATCCCAGAGGTTGCCACCATCTGAAAAGAGAAGCTTCTCTAACCAGAAATGAGAGCAGCATTAGTAGATGGGTATGAACTTAACAGAAGTGCTGCTTACTGACTGGGCAGTTTGGTAAGCATAGTATATTCATTTAGCCATATGCCAGCAGGCATTACACACACCCCTAGGGCTCATGACTTCTGCCATCATGGGTTTTCAGCATCAGGCATGTATTCCCTCCTGTGGCGGAATTAGTCTAATTAGAGAGTGGTTGGTTCCCCCTGTAACAGACATGCCACTAGTGCACCTGTTGGCTCATTTGGCTTGGCTGGCCAAACTTAAGACTTGCAGTGTCCACTGTTTTTATCACCACTGGTGACCTCTTTATCTTCCATGGAGCTGCATGCAGCATAGCTTTCTCCAGCTTTCTGTCAGCTGGTGTGCACAAAGGAGGTTTTCATCATTCTGGCATTTTAAAATACAATCTGTTTTAGTAGAATCTCATCCTTCTCCTCCCTCCAGTTCCCTACTTTCATCTCCAGTGTCCATATAATATCTTCTCCCCTTCTTTTAAGGTGGTGCATGTGCACTATGGAAGTCTATTCAGAAGTATGGAAAAACAAACCTTGTGTTTTTTAAAATATAGTCAGCTAATCTGATTGTCTCTGTTGATGAGTTTAGAACATTTGCAGTTAAAGTTATTGTCAGAGGATGTTTACTAGCTCTTGTAATTTTGTTGGTAATTTCTCTACTTGGTTGGATTATAATTTGCTCTTTCTTCTCTACTAGTATCAAGGGTATACTGTGGCTGGGCATACTGGCACACACCTTTAATCTCAGAATGTGGGAGACTGAGGTAGGAGATTGTTGTAAATTTAAGCCAGATTGGAGCTACAGAGTTAGTTCCAGGTCAGCCTGGATTAGAGTAAGCCTCTATCTTGATAAACAAAAAGAAAACAGGTGTACTGTGCTGGAGATAATAGATTTCTTCATAGTTACCCTTTTTCCATCTATTCCTCTCATGAGTTTCTTCTTTCCTGGGCTGTAGTGGCTGAGCCAGGATGATGGACTGTGGGTTGCAGTGGAGACCCAGTGAAGATGCTGGGAATACAAGATGGCTACTAAGGAGAGTTGCCAACATCAAATAAAGTTTTCCAGGACTGTGAGTGGCCTTTCTGAAGGGGCAGAATTGGAACTCCAGACGCTTATTGCTGGACTTGGAGATTTGTAACTGACTAAAGTTGTTGGATTTGGAGCTACAGAGTTTGATGTTTGCCCTTTTTAAATCTTGTATTGGTTGAATATTTCTTTGCTAGGCCCAGTGTCATTTTTTACAGTTTTTTTTTTTTCTTTTTTTCTGTGCCATTATGGGCTTTAGGGGCATTTTTTGGTATTTTGGCTCAGTTAAAAGATCTCAGACTATGGAAATGTTTGAACATTATTAGGGTTGATAAAAACTACGGTGACTTTTAAAGATGGACTGAACACATGGCATTTAAATCATGGATGGTTATCAGTTTAGTGAGGGCCAGGGGCAGAATATGTTGCTTTGATTCAGGTGTCCTTCATAAACATAGGTGTTCTGAATGCTAGGTTCCAAGCTGATGGAAACTTGGGAATTAATGCCTCCTGGAGGCAGTGGATTGTTGGGGGTGGGCTTATGGGTGTTAAGGCCAGTTTCCCCTTGCCAGGGTTTAGCACACTCTCCTGCTGCTGTTGGCCAGGAGATGCTGTCCACCCTCTACTCCTACCGTCATTTTCCCCTGGCATCATGGAGCTTTCCCTCGAGCCCGTAAGCCAAAGTAACCCTTTATCCCACAAGCTGCTCTTGGTCAGGTGACTTCTGCCAGCAATGCAAACTTGACTACAACAGCTGGGAAGGGGAGATAGAGGAGAAGCAAGGATCAGAAAGTAAGAGGAATAACAGGAGTGCAGAAGAACGTTATGGAGAAGAAAAGACCAAGATATTAGAAGAAATAAAGAAAAAGAAAGAAAAAATATTTCCCAATAGTTTCAAAAGTAGATGAATATAAAAAGTAGATGAATATAAAAAGGGGAATAAAAGCCGGGCATGGTGGTGCATGCCTTTAATCCCAGCACTCGGGAGGTAGGAGGATCACCATGAGTTCAAGGCCACCCTGAGACATAGTGAATTCCAAGTCATTTTGAGCCAGAGTGAGACCCTACCTCAAAACACCAAAAGAAGGTGGGGGGCAATAAAAATAAAAATATTTGCCAGGCATGTTGGCACTTGCATTTAATCCTAGTACCTGGGAGGCAAAGGTAGCAAGGTCATTGTGAATTCAAGGTCAACCTGAAACTACATAGTGAATTCCTAGTCAGTCTGGGCTAAAGTGAAACCCGATCTCAAAATAAATAAATAAATAAAAAACAAGAACAAAAAATAAATAAAAATAAAAACTAAGGTAAGGTACTTTTAAAAATTTTTGTTTACTTTTATTTATTTATTTGAGAGAGACAGACAGAATGAGAAAGAGGGGGGAGAGAGAGAGAGAGAGAGAGAGACAGAATGGGTGCACCAGGACCTCCAGCCACTATAAAGGAACTCGAGACACATGTGACCCCTTGTGCATCTGGCTTATGTGGGTCCTGGGGTACTTTTAAATGAGGGTACTTTTTACAAGAAGAGACCAAAAATAAATAAATAAGTAAATAAAAGGTATAACAGGACAAAAAGAAAAAAAGGAAGAAAGACCAGACAACCAAAAGTATTGCATAATAATGAAAAAATGTGTAAACAAAATAGGTAATTATATGAAGAGGAATAAAAATATAAAACACTTAAATATAATCAAGAAAAATAATGCTAAACGTGTTGTAAAAATTGAAGAGCACAAGAGGCAAGAAAAGGAAAAGGAAAAGAAAAAGAAAGTGGGGGAGATGAAAGTTTACAGTTACTTCTTTCTGGGTGCTTGACATTGGGGAGCTGTTAGTTATATGCGCCAGGTGGGGGATGTCAGTAAAACTTGTGGGCATTTGGCTATGGTTTTATGCTGGTGCTGAGCCCATATTGCACAAGCGTCCTATATTCATTAAGGCTGTTTGCACTTAAGTAGCTTCCTCTGTTTGCTAAGCTGGGGCCTCAGGTGGCTATACTTAGCTTTGTAGTCTATGAGCCAGGCAGGTTTCCTACCCTTTTTTAGAAGACCCAAACTGTACCCTTTGGTATGGATAATGTTCTAGCTAGGGAGTATTTTCCAAATGTGTTGGAAGTTTCAGGAAACAACCTCAACACTGAGATCTGCACAGGAGGAGAACCTATCTCCAGACTTTGAAGACCTCTTTGGTATTAATTACCATGCTGGAGGTATGCACTTTGAGGGTTACAAGGCTCTACAAGCAGGGAGCATCAGACAGGTGGTTCCAGAGGTTGATCTGCCTGTTGGCCTCAACCTAGAGCTGGCAAACTCCAGTGTCATTGATGAGAATGGCTTCCTGCAACCTAGTACAGGATTACATACATCACTGAGTTGTTGTCTCCTATAGTTGGCTCTTTAAAAAAAAAAAAAAATTATTTATTTGAGAGTGACAGACAGAGAGGCAGGCAGAGAGAGAGAGAGTGAGAGAGAGAGAGAATGGGTGCGCCAGGGCCTCCAGCCACTGCAAACAAACCCCAGATGCATGCGCCCTCTTGTGCATCTGGCTTACGTGGGTCCTGGGGAATTGAGCCGCGAACTGGGGTACTTAGGCTTCACTGGCAAACACTTAACCCGCTAAGCCATCTCTCCAGCCCCTAGTTGGCTCTTTTTATCTTCAGTGTCTGGTCTTCCCATACTTCATAACTGCCTCTGAGTGCTGACTCTTGCCCCAGGGCTGTGAGAGATTAAATTCCAGAGCCTTGATTTGAGGTTGTTTCCTGTCCTCTGGTCCATAGGATGGTCCTCCCACACAGTGACAAAAACCTGGCCCTCTAAGATAGCTGAAGAGCAGCTTTTCCATCCCCACTGCTCCCACTCAGACTGTGGTACCTTCCAGGGCAAAAGAAACTTCACAGACATGATGCAGTGAAGAATCTTGAGATGGGAAGGCTATCCTGGGCTAACTACATGACTTAATGGGATCTTAAGGGTTCTCAGAAGTGAGAGACAGGAGAGCCAAAGAGAGGGAAAGTCCCTGTGTTGATGGGAACATTGATGAGGCTATGAATGAATGCAGGAGCCAGTCCAATCTGGAGGACTCAAAGAACAGATTCTTCTCAACCTCCAGATCAGAGATCAGAGCTGAGGACACCTTGTGATTAGCTCTGCAAGGCTCCCTTTTGAACTGCTGGCTTCCACAATTTTTTTTTTTAATTTTATTTATTTATTTATTTGAGAGCGACAGACACAGAGAGAAAGACAGGTAGAGGGAGAGAGAGAGAATGGGTGCGCCAGGGCTTCCAGCCTCTGCAAACGAACTCCAGACGTGTGCGCCCCCTTGTGCATCTGGCTAACGTGGGACCTGGGGAACCGAGCCTCGAACCGGGGTCCTTAGGCTTCACAGGCAAGCGCTTAACCGCTACGCCATCTCTCCAGCCCATGGCTTCCACAATTTTAAGATAACAAATTCACAGTTGCTTTGTTTGAAACTACCAAGTCTGCATTAATTTTGTTACAACAGCCACAGGAAGCTAACATACTTTCCTGCTGATTCTATTATGATTCTATTATAATCTCTCAACCTAAGTTTCTACTGAAGATATATCAATTTCCTTTGCTTATTGCCGGTTGACCGCCACTCACCTCCAGACTCTAGCCTAGTCTTATTTGGGTGGCCATCTCTGTATCCCCATAACAATCTCCGTTTCCCTCCAGGAAGCTATCACCCTGAATTGAAATTCTCTTGCTGATTGGGCCTTCCTTCTCCCTTCATGCAGAGAATTCAGCAAGGAAAATAACTGTGTGCTCCATCTTTGGGCCCTAGCACAGTGGATCCATAAATATTAACTATGCAAGTAAATTAAAACTCATTTGTATCCAAAGCTGTGCAATAAAGGTAAAAATGGCTTGTGGGAAAGAACCTTTGGATAAGCACTCATAGTAGGCTGCATTTTTTCTTTTTTTAGACAATGGAAATTACGTTTTTCAGAAAGTATGCTTATCTGAAAGGAAAATGCTGCTCTGATTTATGGTAAGACTTTAAAAAGCTGACTAGACATACTAAGTGTTAGCTGAATCTATTGCACGGAACTGAAAGCAGAGTCTCTGTGATCAATTTATGACAGTGTCAAAACCTAAAGGGAAATAAAGTCTCCATTTCAGGAACAATGGGTGTGGCTGTGTTTCTCACACTTCAGTGTTTCTATAGGACACGCTGGCGGCTGGTTACAAAATTTTGATGGTTTGTTAGACCTAGCTTTATCCAGACTGATGTGGAACATGTATTTGAGGTGCTTAAGCTTAAGCAATCTTATTCTGTTGCATGGCAAGGAAACTTAAATGATTTTTCTCCCCTTCTCGACAACCATGTTCTCTAAGTTTCTTAAGCCCTTTGGACTTTATCCCACAAAAATTCTCAAGTACAACTGAACAAGGCTATCCACCACAGCTCCATTTGCAACAGCACTACATTGGAAGCAAACCCAAATGTCAATCAATAGCACAGTGGTTGAATAAAATATGGTACATCCATAATCCAGGGGGTTATGCATTCCTTAAAAAGAATGAGATTGTTTTATACATACTTCTTGCTTTGTAATAATATTTCACTGCTAAAAACCCTTTAGGGTTTCCAGTTTCACTTAAATAAAATTCTAACCCTTTCCCCTGATCTAAAATGCCTTTGTGGGGTGGCTGTGACTCCCTTTTCAACCCCAGGCTCTTCACTCTCTTTTCCACCACTTGGCCTCAGCACTCTGGCTTTCTCCTTTAGCTCTCATCCAGCCACTACCCACCCCAACTCTTTCCTACAAGCCCTTGGTATTGGCTGTTCTCTGAGCTAGAAACTGCCCCTTTGGTCAGTGTTTCTCAGCCTTAATTATGCATCAGCACTGTTGTATCCTGGGCTACACACCAAGCAGCCAATTCGGAATCTCTAGAGTGATCTCCCAGCATCAAGTTGTTAGGGTTTTGTTTGTTTTTAAGCTCCTCAGATGATTTTCTATATATCCCAGTTTGAGACCCCTGGTGGCTTCTGTTGGTGGCTTCTCTCAACTACTCAGTACATAGTTCAAATGTCATCTCCCCAAAGACAGTACACAACTTACATTACTTTTAAAACTAAGGGCTTTGGGCTAGAGAAATGGCTTAGTAGTTAAAGGCATTTGCTTATAAAGCCTGCTGGTGCTGGTTCAATTCCCCAGTACCCATATAAATCCAGAAGCACAAAGTGGAGCATGCATCTATATTCATTTACAATAGCAAGAGGCCCTGGTGCATCCATACTCTCCTCTTCTCTTCTTTCTTCCTCTTCTTCTTCTTCTTTCTCTCTCTCTCTCCTTGAAAATAAATAAAAAAAAGTTTAAGGTGCTGGAGAGATGGTTCAATGGCTAAAGGCATGGTACTGGTTTGAGTCCCAGTACCCATGTAAAGCACACAGTGGTGCATATGTCTAGTTCATTCGCAGGGACTAGAGGCCCCAGTGTACCCATTCCTCCCCTCCTCCCTGTCTCTATTTCTCCGCTGTCAGCTTTCAAATAAGTATATAAAATATTTTTAAATGTTTAAAAACCCAAAGTTTTATTGATCAGATAGGGTCACTCAATACTCACCAGAGTGCTGAGAAGTGACAGTGAAGTACTCAGCACTGGGATATCTCTGTCACACTCTCCAAGGCTCAGGGTCCATTGCAGACGAGGTGGAGGAAAGAATGTAAGAGCCAAAGGAAGGGTAAGGCTGCTTACAGTGCACTCCTCCGCACACAGAATGACCTGGATACCCATGACCTCACAGTGCCTGACACTACTTACACAAGACTAGTATAATAGGAGGAAAAGATGATGACCTCAAAATGAAAGAGAGACTAATTGGATGGGGGAAGGGATTAGCTTGAGGAGGAATTTGAGAGTGGGGAAAGGGAGTGGATGGAGGGAATTTTATTGGTTTTATTGTCTATACTTATGAAATACCGACCAAAGGCACACACTGCTGCGTCTCCTTTGTTTAGCATCCACATTCCCCAGCCCCCAGCTGCCAAGAACAGGAACAACCCTGCAGAAAACAGAGATGCCCAAACAGCCCAGGCACGGAAAGCTTAAGGTGTCAAGTGGAAGGTGCATTTTTGATAGCCATGGACTTCTGGTGAATGTACAGTGTGATATACTATTTTTTAATCAAGTTTTATAAGAATGCAGAATTTTGTTTTACTTTTTTAAAATTAAGCTATGTTATTAATACACAGAAAACTTCATTGTTTTGTGTGGGGGCAGGGGAGGAACAAGTGTCATTAATGGGAGGTCTTCCAAACTGGAGTGATGGGAAAACGCCTTCCCCTGCTAGTTTTGAAAGATTCCTGTTGGCTTCTGGGAGGAAGGATTCCCTGATGTTGACACAGTAGCCAACCTTGGCACAAATGCCTTGTGGCATGAGAAAACTCCATGTCCATTTTTATGTTCTCCCCTCCACCATCAGCATAGACTTACCTCCCCTAAAACCGGAGGCCTGTTGGGACCTGAGCCCTTCACAGTGGTTCTGCCAGTGTGTCAGATGAGCTGTTCTTTGTAGTGACGTCATCGAGATGGTGTTCATTGCAAGAGCTATGGTACCTTTACTAAAAGATTGTGTGTTTTTCAAATTAATAATTCTTCTATTTCATTTCATTTCCTGATAAGTCAGGGTCAGCTTGTGCTCAGTATAAAATGTCAACCCTCACTCTAAACTTCCCTGTTCAGAGCATCACATGAAGACTTCACTGGATTTTATAGTGGCTTTCTGGTTTTGGTAGTCCATACAAGATAGGAGTTTGAAAGTTCTTGTATACTGTTAATGAGTGTCTGCCCATGTCCTGCCTAAAATATCATGATTGCTTATGAAAAGTGTCTTTAATAAAGTTGGATGCAGTTTGGCTTGGGAAACAAAGCTAACAATAAAAAGTTCTAATAAGGTATAAGCAAAAGATGAGTATAAAGTGGAATTTAATTTGTAAATGTGAAAATAATACAAATAGCACATATTAGAAAGTCAATTTTAAAAAGCTTTCAAATTGAATTTAAAAGGGGTAAAGGGTTTGAACAGGTATGAATCAATCCTTTTACAGAGAATACATAAAAGTGGCTGGCAGGAATATAAACAGTGCTCGACACTGCAAATTACCATGGCAATGCCAACCAAAGCCACAACAAGACATCATCTTGTATCTGGGACGGTGGCTATCACGCAACAGACAAGAGATGACAAATGTTGGTGAGGGTGTGTAGAAAACGGTACACTGTGCATAGAAATGCAGATTGGTTCTGCCATTATGGAAAATGGTTTAGATTCCTCAAAAAAAAATTAAAAGTACGGGAGGCAGAGGTAGGAGGATTGCTGAGAGTTCAAGGCCATCCTGAGACTACATAGTGAATTCCAGGTCAGCCTGAGCTAGAGTGAGACCCTACCTTGAAAAACCAAAACCAAAACAAAACAAACAAATGAAAAGCAGAACAGCCATATGATGTAGCAATTTCACTTCAGGGTATCTATCCCAAAGAAACAAAGTGACCTGCACAGGCCCGCAGGCAGGGAGCAGAGTGTCTTTGGGCTGCAGAGTGGGACGGTGGGCTTGCCATCAGTAGGGCATTGGCCCTGTGATGGGAGAGCAAATTAAAGATGGGAGAAGCTGGGCGTGGGGGCACACGCCTTTCATCCCAGCACTCGGGAGGCAGAGGTAGGAGGATTGCCATGAGTTCGAGGTCACCCTGAGACTACATAGTGAATTCCAGGTCAGCCTGGACTAGAGTGAGACTCTACCTCAAAAAAATAAAAAAATAAATAAAGATGGGTGATGTTGGGCTAGAGAGATGGCTTCATGGTTAAAGTGCTTGCCTGAGAAGCCTAAGGACCCATGTTCAACTCTTCAGATTCCACCTTAGCCAGACACACAAAGGTGAGACAAGCACAAGGTCGCACATACCCACACATGCCCACTAGGGGGCGTGTCTGGAGTTCCATTGCAGTGAGGCCCTGATGTGCAAATTCTCTCTGTCTGTCTCTCTCTCTCTCTGAAATAATTTTTTTTTTTAAAGATGCATGATGTTGAGAAAAGCAAGAAGATCTTTGTTCAGAAGTGTGTCTAGTACCATACTGTGGAAAGGGGAGGCAAGCCTAAGACTGAACCAGATCCCCATGGTCTCTTTGGGTCAGGCCTCTGGATTCTCTTACACAGATGCCAACAAGAACAAAAGCATCACCTGGGAAGGAGATATACTGCTGGAGTAGCTGGAGAATCCCAAAAAGTATATTCCTGGAACGAACATGATCTTCACTGGCATCAAAAGAAAGGAGAGGTCTGGAGAGATGGCCTAGCAGTTAAGCGTTTGCCTGTGAAGCCTAAGGACCCCGGTTTGAGGCTCGATTCCCCAGGACCCACATTAGCCAGATACACAAGGGGGCACATGCATCTGGAGTTCGTTTGCAGTAGCTGGAGGCCCTGGCACGCCCATTCTCCCCCCCCCATCACTTTCAAATAAATACATAAAAATAAACCAAAAAAATTTTAAAAAGAAAAGGAAGGAGAAAGGGCAGGCCTAACAGCTTATCTTAAAAAGGTACTAATGAGTAATGGCCACTGCCTTGTTTGTTACAGAACAACTGCCTTGTGGTTTTACATGGGTACCATAATTTTGTTGATTTCATACACCACAATTCAGATCATGAATGACTAACAGAAAAAAAAAAAAAGCTATGACCTCATAGCAGTATCTACATCCCTGTGCTCATCACAGTACTGTTGACAATAGCAGTCAGGACACAGAAAAAACTGAGAAATTGTGTGGCACATATACAGCATAATATCATTTCACCTTAAAAAAAAACAAGATGGGCTGGAGAGATGGCTTAGTGGTTAAGGTGCTTGCCTACAAAGCCAAAGGACCCAGGTTCGATTCCCCAGGACCCACATAAACCAGATGCACATAGGGCATATGCATCTGGAGTTCATTTGCAGTGGCTGGAGGCCCTGGTGTGCCCTTTCTCCCCCACTCCTCCACCTATTTCTCTCTCAAATAAAGAAAAAAAAAAGAAATATACTGCTATTTGGGACAATAGAGACAAATTCAGTAGAGATAACACTTGGTGAAATAAAGCAGGTACAGAAAGAAAAAAAAATACTGTGGAATATCATTTGTATATGAAATCTTAAAGAGTCAAAACACACGTGGGGCATGGTGGCACATTCCTTTAATATCAGCATTTGGGTGGCTGAGGCAGGAGGATCTCTGTGAGTCTGAGGCCAGCCTGGGGATACAGAGTAAGTTCCAGGTCAGCCTGGGTCAAAACAAACAACCAACCAAACAAAAATGTCAAAAACAGAGAGTGGGAGGGAAGGAGAGTCATACTAAAGGCAATTGTGTAGACTGACTCACTCTAAAGGTCTGACGTACAGGAAGAAGATTGTGTAAATAATGTTGTATAATATATTAAAAATTTGCTAAGAGAGGCTTTTAGGTGTACTTACCACATGTTCTAAAAAATAGTGATGGATAGTGATGGTTATTTAAATTTCCAAGAGAACACAGCTTAGCAATATCACATCAGTCAGAATTTATATTTATTTGCTGGGATCTTGTACCCGTTTCCTCCCACCTATGAATGTCTCTGAGAAAAGGACAATGGCACTCACTTAGAGGATGTCTTAAGGAACAAATGAGATCACAAATAGAATATAAGTAAGTGGTATTCAGTATTGCTAACTAACAAGTGATTCTTTAGGCAGTGAGAAAAAAAAAAACAAACCAAAAAACTGCTCTTGAATTGGCTAATGGATCTGCTCAGTGGAATGGAACCCATAGCTGGAACTGGGAAACAAGGCAGAACCATATCCAAAAATCAATCCACTCTCCAATATCAAGCTCCAACCAATCTTGGGCTACAAGAGGGCCTACACCTATTAAATTCCCTCTAAAATAATAATGGTATCCCATTTATCTGGTGCTGACTTCACTCTCCATTGCAGAATTTGCTTCTGTTTTTCAGATGGATGCAGAACCTGAGGAGAGATTCAGCTCATTGCACCTCACCAGAGCCCAAGCTGAAACCATAGAATAATTGGGGAAATGAGCAAGAGTGCTGCTTTCTTGGTGAACCTGGTACCAGCACATGGGTGATAGACACAGAGAATGCTCAACTCCTACCAAACCAGATATCCAGAGACACAGAGTCTCCCAAGACCTCATCACTGCAGTAGACCTAAAATGAAACCAGCATGGCTCAGGGAAATTCGCTGAAGAGGGGGCAGAAAGATTGCTAGAGCCACAAGTTGGGTCATTATGCACAGAGGTATTGCCAATTACCCATAACTGATGGCTACCCCCACAATGCACGACAATCCCCAAGGAGGAAGGTCCTTTCAGAGGGGGGAGGACAGGGAGGAGGCTAACAATGGTACCAACAGGGCTGTTTTCACATTGAGTATGTACATAACTAATAAAGAAACAAGAAAAACAAACTCAAAAGTGTCAGGCATTTGAGGATCAAAGAAAGCACCACTGGGTATACAGCATATAGTGTTGGTCTTGAAGGAAAGCTAGAGGCTGTGGGAGTTGACTCAGAAGGTAAAGTTCTTACCACACAAGCATGAAGACCTGAGTTTGAATGCCGAGCACCCGAGTAAAAGTTGGGTGCAGTGGCACATACCTGATATCTAAGTTCTGGGGAGGTAGAGACAGGAGGATTTTGGAACTTGCTGGCTAGCTATTCTTGCAGAATCTATGAACTCCAGGTTCAGTGAGAGACCTTGTCTCTTAAAACAAAGTGGAGAGCAATTGAGGGAGAGACCAGACATTAACCTCTGGCCTCCAAATGCGTGTGCACGCGCGCACACACACACACACACACACACACCCTCCACAATAATAAGGAAGTAAATTGGGGGAGCAGAGAGAAGGGTCAGGGTGACCAGCACCATCCTAGGGAACTTTGGAACCAAAGGAAGAGAGGTTAAATGTAGAATTCTGTGATGTATTCAGACACGAGAGAGTTAAATAGGAGGAAAGAGCCTGTCTAAAAAGACAAGGCAGCAATGGGTCAGGATGGGCCAACCTTCTGTTTTTTGTCACATGGCATCTTTTTAGTGCTGGAATTACCACACTAGATTGTGTAGAGGAGGAAGTCTGTGATTGGAAGCAGATCTGTCATGGGCAGAGGTGGGGGTGGTGGGAGGTAGGACTTGGACTGATGGACAGTCGATAGGAACTTACGTGGTCTCTTGGAGAGTGATTCTGGAGCACGAGTTTACTGACCTTAAGAAAAGCAAGCTTGCAGGGTTTTCCGGGGACAGATCTTAAACAAGTTCCAAGTAGCAGCATCTCCTGCTCCCCTGGGACAACGAAGCTACTCTTGGGGAGATCCCAGGTCCTGGCAGGAAAGCAGGGTACACCCAGTCAGGATTCTTTCCTCAGTCCAATAAGTGGACAGGAGGAGTAACAAGGGCCAGGCAAGGTCCAGGAGAACCAACTTGGATAGGCATTGCAAGGGGAGGGTGGAGCATAGGGAACATTATAGTCAGTACTCTTATTGCTGTGGTGGAATACTGGATACAAGCAATTCAAGAAAGGAAGGGTTTATTTTGGCTCAGTGTTTGAGGGTGCGGTGTGTCACAGTGGGAAAGGCATGGCAGGAGTAGCAAGAGGTGGCTAGTCATGTTGCATCCATAGTTAGGAAACAGGTGCATGCTTGCTTACACCTTTCTTCTTTTCAAATTCACCCAGCTCATGGGCTGGTGCCACCCACATTCAGGGCGGATCTTTCCTCCCCAGTTAAATCTGCCAGGAAGCACTGTGACAGCCAGGCTCAGAGTTCTGTCTCCTAGATGAGTCTAAATCCTGTCACGTTCTCCCATCACAGAGACCAGGAGCTGCTATTTGATCACAACTGTTTTTTTCTACAAAGGAAACGTAACTGGTGCCAGCCCATGGCCAAACAGGCTGGGGAATAAGTAAATACTCCATCACCCTTCTGCCTTCAAACTCCATATGACTATGCTGTGGACCGAGTACAGGGCAAAAGGGGAAGAGTGTCTACGGATGCAATCCACTGTGCTAGGGAGGGACGGGCTCCTGAGGTGCAGAGCAGGATGGAAAAGGCATTCTGGAGCACAGTAAATAACGTCACAGAACAGCAAGCTCACGGAAGGGCCGATCCTCCTACCAGATCTGCCTTAACGGATCCTTCCACACCTCTGTCTCTCGCCCCAGTTCCTACCTATCTAACCCATCATCTTGCTTTGCCAACTGGACCCTTAGTAATGCTCTTTCAAAGAATATACCTTACTCAAAACACATATTTAAATTGATTAGGGACTAAAGACTTATATTTTATGTTATTCTAGCTTAAAAGTACTAGATGAAAACCTCATGGGATATTTATATATTCTTGGAGTAAAAGGAGGGCTTCTCTGAGCAAGACCTTAAAGGCAAAACAACACTGAAAAAGTTTGCACTGCATAAAAAGTGGAAACTTCCATTTGACAAAATTCACCATGAACAAAGTTGAAAAGGCATCAAAATGACCAAAATAAATTTCAAACAACAAAATAGTATTGTTACAGCAATTTTAAGTGAAAGGACTCCTGTCTAAATAAATAAAGGACACATACGAATAGACAAGACTTGACCCAAGCCTGTGTGGATGGGCTAAGAAAAGTAAAATAAAACTGCACAAGCACAAAAGTAAAAATAGTTACAAGACAAGGGACATAGCAGATGAAAAAATGTTTACTCCAAGAAATGAGTATTTCTTTCTGTAGCCAAACTCACAAAAGTCTTTTTTTGTTTTTGTTTTTGTTTTTTGAGGTAGGGTCTCACTCTGTAGCTCAGACTCTCCTTGTCTCCTGAGTAGTTCTGTAATTACAAGCATAAGCTACTATGCCTGGCTAAGATTATTTTTAATGAGAAAAACTCAATATAGGCAGATAAACAATGAAACAGGCCTTCATAAGTTGTTCTGAGGAATGCAAATTATTTAGAAACACATTGGAAGCTAAATAAGGAGTAACATTCAACATTCATCCCCCTAGACCCAACTGCTCCACTTTCCCATATCCATGGATATACCTTTCTCATTACAGAATGGTCTAAGCTGCTTGATATGACACATACCTTCACCTCCTGAGCTGACATGTCATTCCAACAGTGCAAACCTGTTTCTGTGTCTTAGAGTACTTTCTGCTTTGTTTAGGAAGTCCCTCATTACTACCTCCGAGGCTTAGCTAACTGCTCACTTTTCTAGAATCACTTAAGTTGTCCAAGGCCCTTCCCTCATCATGATCCAGCCTATTAGTGTCCCTTCTTCATGTTTCCATAGCACCAAGGACATATTTATTACAGGCAATTTACATATTTGTTTCTTGGTCATTGTACATATCTAAATATCTATTATTTATTTATTTGAGAAAAAGAGAAAGACAGAGTGAGTGAGAGAGAGAGAGAGAGAGAGAGAGAGAGAGAGAGAGAATGGGCACCCTAGGGCCTCTAACTACTGCAAACAAACTTCAAATGCATGCTCCACCTTGTGTATCAGCTTACATAGGTCCTGGGGAATTGAACTTGGGTCCTTAGGCTTTGCAGACACGTGCCTTAACTGCTAAGTCATATCTCCAGTCCAATTTGTACTATCGTGCTTGTGTCCACCATGTTAATTTCTATACTTGTATTCCCCAGCTGATGATTTTTCAAGGCAGGGGCAGTTCACTCTCAGGGAGCATATGGCAATATCTAGCAATACTTTATATTCTTTCTGCTCTTCTCTCTTTTCCTCTCCTCTCCTTTCTTTTCCTTTCCTTTCCATTTTCTCAACTGAGCGAAGAAGTAATCTAGCATCTAGTGTGTAGAAGTGATAGATGTTGCTAAGTATCCAACAATGTCCAAAATTACAATAGTGCTATGTTGAGAAACCCTGCCATGAAAACATGAAGACCTGCCCGGATCCTACACAAGAAAGCTAGGTGTGGTGGCGTCCACCTGTTATCCCAGCTGGGGAGGCGGAGACAGGCAGATCACCGAAGTAAGCAGGCCTGCTAGTCTAGCCTACTTGGTGAGCTGCAAGACAATAAGATCCTGTGAGAAAATGTGGGGAAAAAAAAGTGGACAGCACCTGAGGAATGATACCTGTGCCCTCCACACATATGCACATGTACATGTACACACACACACACACACGCACACACAATAGACTTTGTAGACCAATTCCTTCACTTCATAGCTGAAGAAACCTATCTATAAATGTTAACGACCTTGTCAAATCTTTGGTCTCAGATCTGAGTTTCCAGTTTAGTGGCAAATCAAATTTTAAATGCATGTGTAAGAAACTGCAAGCCTCCTCTTTTGAAAGAAATAATTATCATCTCTGGTTTGGACTGTAAATGGAGTTTTCATAGGTAGGCATAAAATTTTCTTAAAAATAGTTAGAATACTAACAGAATAGTAATTCAATTGAATAATGTTACCAGAAATTTTGCAGGGGTTTATTTTAAAATCACATTTCTACAGAAATAGGCAAATATATTAAAATACAAAGTTCAACAAATAATACATTCTTTTTACTGTAAGAGATATAGCCAGAATACAGAATAACTACTAAGTAGTTTGTCATAAGCCATTTAAATATTCTTAGGCTTTCGGACATTTAGGCCAAAAATTAACTACCTAGCAATGGTTCAGTTCTTCCTATTCAATTATGAAAATATACAATAAGATTTTTTGCAGAATATAATTCTGATACATCATCAGATCTGAGGCCTTCCATTCTGACATGTTATAGCTTTTAATACCAGCACCCATATAAATAAAATTTAAACAAATTATGGCACAGAAATGAAAACATTTATATTTTAACAAATACCGACTTTATTAGGTGTTCCTATACAGTCATCTGGTATGTTTAAAGAGTGAGCAATCACATAAAAGGAAATATGGCCACAACTGATTGAAGTAATAAAATCCCCAAACTAAATAACATCTCATAATTCATTGCACAGTATATATTAGATTTCATTACATCAGTATATAGCTTAGCAGTAAATTCTCCTGATAGCCATAAACCTGTAAGGTGCTGTCACGCTGGAAAACACGGGGGAGAGCTGGTAGTGGTGGTGGCTGGGAGACAAAGTGGAGAAAGCTTTTCTCTTAGTGCAGTTGCAGAGTTGGAGTGGGTTGCCACCTAGTGGCAAAATTTCGGTTCTTATTCTAATGAAAGGATTTTTTTTTTTTTTTTTGTAAAGAGCAGCCTCATCTGTCACAAGCTAGAGCTCTTAAATGCATCCAAGCATTTGGTGCAAACCCTCTGCTCTTAACCCACCAGGCCATTCAGGATTTGCGTGTGATGGTTTTTATGTTCACTTAACTTTTTAATTCCAAGGACTTTTGTCAGTTTCACAGTCACACATTTAAAAAATCCAGTTTGTGATTTCAGAAGGATTATAATGGCTATAGGGATTTTGACCTTTAGCCCAGTTTTTTTTTTTTTTCTCCTTTATGTCTTTCAGTAAGAAAGAATTAATGCAGAGTTGATGTCCTAAAAGACAGTCCTTAAGCAGCCACATGAATTATCACACTCTACACTTTGGATTTTGTTGTTTTGCATGTATGGTTGTGACATACATGCATGCGTCTATATTTATTCATATGTATGTGAGCACACATATGTGTGGAGGCCAGAGGTCAGTACTGGGTCACTTCCTCAACTGCTCTCCACCTTGTTTTAGGAGACAGGGTCTCTCATTGAATGTGCAGCTCACTGATTTGGTTAGACTAGCTAGCCGGTGAGCCATGGAGATTGGTCTCTGCCTCCCCATAGCTGGGATTAGAGATTCACATCACTACTGTTTCTCTGTGGGTGCTGGGATCCAAACTCATGGGAGGCAAGTATTTTTTTAAATAAGTAAATATATTTTTATTGACAACTTCTATACTTACAGACAACCATGGTATTTCCCTCCCATCCCCCAGTTTCCCCTTCATAACTCTGCTCTCTGTCATATCCCCTCCCTCTCTCCATTAGTCTCTCTTTTAATTTGATGTCATCATCTTTTCCTCCAATTTGAGGGACTTGTGTAGGTACTACTAGGCACTGCAAGGTCTTGGATATTGAGGCCAATTTCTGTCCGGACAGTTTTATGTAAGAAGTGGTACCCTTCCTTTGGCTCTTACATTTTTTCCGCCACCTCTTCTGCAATGGACCCTCCTGAGCCTTGGAGGGTATGAGATGTTTCAGTGCTGGACACTGTGGAGGCAAGTATTTTACCCATCGACCTCTCTCTCCAGCCCCTACACTTTGGATCTTATAAAGTCTCTAGAATTTGTATTCCAAAGGTTTTGGTTTGTTTTCATTTAGCTCTAGGACTTTTGATTTCTCCAACAACCCATTAATTGTTCAAAAACGTATTGTTCAGTCTCCAGGAATTTATGTATTTTCTATAGTTTCTTTTGATTTCTCGCTTTATTGCTTATGGGAGGATAAGAGAGTTATTTCAATTTTCTAAATTTGTTGAGACTTGCTGTGTTCTATTATGTGATGTTTTAGAGGTTTTGTGTGCTGTTGAAAGTATATCCTGTTCTATTTTGATGGGATGTTCTATAAATGTCTGATAAGTCCATTTGAACTGTTATCATTTAGCTCCATTATTTGTTTATTTATTTATTTATTTTTGTCTATTGGTGATAGTGGGATAGTAGGATTTATCTCTGACATAGTCTAGGTTTTGTTTTACATTAGGTGCACCTGTCTTTGGTGCCTGTATGTTTAAAACTGTAACGTCCTCTTGGTGAATTGTTTCCTTGATCAGAAGTGAGCCATGTTCAGCACTGAGACATCCCTCTTGCACCCACCAAAGCTCAGGGACAATTGCGGAAGAGGTGGCAGAGAGAATGTAAGAGCCAAAGGACGAGGGGAGTGCTGTGCAGTGCTGGAGCCCAGACATGAGCACAGTGTAGTCGGCCTCACAGCCCTCTTGTTCTCTGCACAGGACAGGGGCTGCTGACGTATGACAGCTGATAAAGAAGAGCAAAAGGAAAACAAGACACCAAACTAGAAGAGGGACAGACTGGAGGGAGGGAGGGGTTCAGGGAAGGGGCTTGGGGGTGGGGCTCGAAAGAATGGGAGGGGATTATAATAGTTTTGTAATATAAATTTTTGTATATAATTTTTCTAATTTTATAAATTTTAATATAAATTTTTTGTATATACTTTTGTATATTTTGTAACATAATGTAAAATTTTCAATAAAATGTAATGAGTAAAACAAAGGTAAAGGACAATCCCGACACCTCCCAGACTGAAAAAGTGACTTTGAACTTAGGGAATGTATTGTATTCTTATTTGGATTAGAAGTTAAATAATTTTATGAGCAGATATGACCTGTCAAGTATGGAGTGTGGGTGGGGATCACAGAGAGCTGAATTCGATCCTTCATTCCACTACCTGGTAGCTTGTGGCTGTGAACAAAATCACTTTCTGTGCTATTTTCAAGCTTTCAAGTAGAGCAGAAAAGGGGTTGACAAGTTCAATATTTAGGCCACAACTAGTTTAATAGCATCTAGTTGGTTTTTTTGTTTTTTTTTTTTGGTTTTTCGAGGTAGGGTCTCACTCTAGTCCAGGCTGACCTGGAATTAACTCTATAGTCTCAGGGTGGCCTTGAACTAACAGCAATCCTCCTACCTCTGCCTCCTGAGTGCTGGGATTAAAGGCATGCGCCACCACGCCCGGCTTAGTTGGTTTTTTTTTAAAGTTTACTTATTTATTTGCAAACAGAGAGATAAAAAAGAAGACAGAGAATAGGCGTTGCAAGGCCTCCAGCTGTTGCAAATGCCAGACACATGTGCCACTTTGTGCATCTGGTTTTAAGCAGGTACTGGGGAATCAAACCTGGGTCCTTTGGCTTTGCAGAGCCACCTCTCCAGCCCCAATTTTTTTAGTTGTAAGGACTTTTAATGGTTTCTTATAAGCATCAAATAATCACTGGAATGTTTGTTCCAGCAGGTGGCCTGTCTGGAAGCTCCTGTTCCTATTAAGCCTCACCCTCTGTGAGATACGCTGCAGCCCATCTGTCAGCACTGCCCTTAGTCTGGCTTTAAGTCAATAGCACTTAAGATATGATGGACGTTAGAGAATTCCTTTTAGAAACATGAGCAAAACCACCCTTTAAAGAAGGATCTAAGTTGCTTAGACTGAAGGGAACCAATAAGAAGTATTTTTTAGGATGGGTGCTTAAAAATATAGAGGGCTGAGGAGTTGGCTCAGCAGTTAAAGATGCTTGCTTGCAAAGCCTGCAGGCTACAAGTAGCACATGCATTTGGATTTGGCTTGTAGTGGCAAAAGGCCCAGGCATGCCCATAACTCTCTCTCCAATTAATAAAAATATTTAAAAAAAGAAAATAATGATGATTTCCCAGGAACTTTAATAAACTTTCTCATATTTTAGCAACAGTTATTAATATGACACTGTAGCTTTTAATGGGGTTTCACTTATACAGTCTAAGCTGGACTCAAATTCAGTCTTCCTGCCTCTGCTTCCTAAGTATCAGAATTAAGGTGTGTGTCACCATGCTAGCAGTCTGGCTATGAAAGAGGCATTAGGGATGTTGCAAAGGCCAACACTGTAAAAGGAAAACAAAACACATACCAATACATTGTGATTGTCCTGTGAATACAAAACTTGTTCACACTCTTTCATTTTGTCCTTCAAAGCATGATCCCAAGTAGACATTCTTCCTGCACACAGCAGAGGCGTGGACACTGCACACAGTAGGCATACTGCACCTGCCCTGACCACTGCAGTTCTAGCTCTCCCAACCGAAGAAAGCACTTCACAATTCATGAGTAGAACTGATGTTGAATGATTCTAACTTGTATTTTAAAAAATAGCCTACAATCTTAGAACTTCTTACTGTCTAGTATCCAAACCATAAAGTAACACTTTAAAATGTTAATTTGTCTTTGTATTTTTGCCTATATTCCCACGGTGCATTTTTTGATTCCTAACCTAAGCATTAGCACATGGGCACAGACCAGGATCCCTGCACAAGATTTTTCTAAATGGCGGGCTGCACAATAAATGTAGGTGGGAGGCAATGAGCAACCTTGATGCTGAAGGCTCTTTGATTAGTGCTCACTACTAGCAAAGTAGCCACTGGCACTAACTTCTTACCTCCTCTCACACCTGCAGGTTAGGCCTTGATGCAACTTCCTAGTGTCTTGCTAACCTCCAAAGGCAATCTAAAGGTGACTATCCAGTGTAGTGTAATGCTATATCCTTTAGAAAGCTGACAGGTTATCCAGCCAATGGGAAAAGAACAAAGTGGCCTCTCTGATCTCCAAGAAGCAGTTAAGAATCAACTAAAAATATCCCGTAAGTTTGAAAAACATTTTGACAAACAAGTGAATTCAGTAATCAGAATTAGATTTAGAATTCAAAAATTCCAACAATGATTACAATAGACATTTATTGTGGTTCAGATTTAACCAACTTCATAAAAATACAGATGCACCTGTAAATCTCAATTACAAGATTACTTCTTTGCCCATTCTTCTCTCTCTTTTCTTTCCTGAATAACCTCTTTCAGATATGGTTCAAGGTAGAATTTATCCTAAAGAATAAAGAAAAGAATACTAGGTCTTAAATCACAAAAGAATTGTAATGAATTACTTTTGTTTGCAACTTAAGAAAATGTATTCTCTCTAGGGAAGGAGGGGGAACAAGGGAGAGTGGTGAGGGGATGATTTAATTTTTTTAATAAAGAAAAAACATATAAAAAGAAAATATATTCAATATACTATGTTCTTTTTAAATGTTAAAAGTGCACAAAGATATTGGCTAAGTTACCTTGGCAGGTTTTGAGAGGGAGCTCTCAGGGGAGAAACAAACTACTACAGGCTTTTGCGTGGTTTCAATGCAGTTTACTATAGAAGTCCTTCCCAGGAGTAGAGGACCTCTAAGTGGGCTTCACATGCGTAAAAATCTTTCCATCTGGGCAGGAAGCAGAGTATAGGGAGAACAATGGCTAAAGAGGCAGAAGACCTGCATTCTAGTCCTGGTCTTGTATATCAGAAACTTACTTAATGATTCTGGAAGTCACTTCACCTCTAAGTCTGAATATGGTTTTCTCTAAAACAATGCTGACATAACTCTGAGAACTCTAAAGTACTCCACAAATGGATGTGTTATCTCTCCTGTTCTAATATTAATGGCCAACACTGTCAGACACACAAAAGCAGTTCTACCTCCTCATATTTTGTCCACTGCTCCCGAGGCAAAATCTGATGCCTCAGTGACAGGTCCAGTGCCCTCTTAATGCGAAACATCCTGTCATTATACAGCTTCTCAGGAAGCCGCCTTATGGCTTCTTTCACATCTTCATCCTCATATATTGTATCATCTCGCATTAACCCTGTGACAGAAAGTAAGAGAAATAGTTTGAACATGGATTTCAAGAACTACAGGCTTTTTGTCTGTTTTGCTTTTGACAGGGTTTGGCTATATAGTACATGTTGGCCATTCTCCTGCCTCAGCCTCCCCAATGTTGAAATTATAGGCATGGCTACCATAACCTGAGACTTTACAAAAGGAAAATGTCTTTTAAGACTCAGGTGAAAGATGGCTCAGTGGCTAAAAGCGCCTGTGTGCAAAGCCTGAAAGTTCCACTTTGATTCTCTAGTACCCAGGTAAAGCCACATGCACAAAGTGGCACATGTACATGACTTTGTTTGCAGTGGCAGGAGGCCCTGGCACACCCATTCTCTCTCTCTGCTTATAAATAAATAAAATACATTTTTAAAAAGACCTGGGTGAAACAGCAAGAGTTTAAATCATTAGCTATGATAGAAACCAAAATCATTTCACCCATGAGTTATTTCTTGAAAAAATACATACAGGTCTCTTAAAACCACTACTACAAAATTCACATTTCATCTAAATCAGTTTAAAAAAGTATTTAAAATGTTTATCTTAGCCTTGAACACACATGAACAGACCATATCTATATTTCCAATCTGAGATCAAGATAGTAAAGATCTTGAAATGACAGTATACTAAGGAACTATACACTTAATGATGCTTTCATTAGGTTTCAATACTGAAAGATGAAGTTTATGGCAAAGTACAATGTTCTAAATAAATTCATAAATCATATCACTATAAATATGTGAGATCAAATATTCAGTGGAGTTAATCCCTTTTCTCAAAAAGATAAAAACCTAATAATAAATGCTGGGTTTGGTGGCTCACACCTATAATCTCGGCACTTGGGAGGCTGAGGCAGAAGTATCACACCGAGCTACCAGGTGGGTTTCAGGCCAGCCTGCGTTGAGTGAGACCCTGCTCCAAAAAAAAGTGATGTGTGTGTGTGGGCAGAGAGATGGCTCAGTGGGCCTAACATCTTGGTTTGATTCCCCAGTACTCACATAAAGCCAGATGTACAAAGTAGCACATGCATCTAAAGTTTGTTTGCAATGGCTACAGGCCCTGGTATACCCATTCTCTCTGTCTCTCTTCTATCTCTCTGCTCGCAAATAAATAAATATTTTAAAAGGTAGTGTACTTTTAAATCTGACATATACTGAAACAAAGTATTTTTGGAACCATGATGCCACTCAGGAGGACAATAAGGGGGAGGGATATAAGGAAGAAGGAAGAGAAGAGGGAGAAGGGCAAACAGAAGGCACACTCACCCAGTTTATTGAATCCTGCAGCATTGTAGTACCATTTTCGAATACCGTCCAGCCACCGGCCTGATGCTGAAACTGGTGATAATCACACAGCTCATTGTTACACAATGACAGGAAGGCAACTAGTACTCTTATAGTTACCTTTTTATAAAATTAGGAAAGATTTTTCCGTTTAAAAACTCTGCTCTCTACACTTCAGATAGTTACAAAAGTCGGTGGAGCTAAAACATCATGTGACAAGTCATAGGAGAAAAAGGTGAGCCCCAAGATCCCTCAGGTGTCATTCCTGCCACATCACGATCTCAAAGCCTAACATCTCATGACTTTATGTCACCTGCTGCCATCAGAACTGAAGGGACAGAATACAGGAAAGGGACTTGGAACATTTCTATCATGTTTAATTGAGAAAAAAAAAAAGGTGTATGAAAACGAGGGTGGTGAGAACTGACAACCCCATTTTAGGGAACTTTTAGTCTGCATTATCATAATTTTACTTCATCATCCTCAAAAAAATATATTTGAGAAGATTTTATACCATCAGTTATGAATCTGTAAATATTAGTAAAAGATACCATTTTCCTCCTTCCAAGCAGAAATTCTCCAAAGGAATATTTGGACATGGATAAGGAGAAATAGGCCATGTTAAAAATCTTTAAGGGACCAGGTATAGTGGGCCATAACTCTAATCCCAAAACTCAGCAGTCGGAGGCAGTATGATTGTGAGTTCCAGGCCCTGTGTTAAAAACTCTAGGGGCGGGGAAGGGTGCTCAGTAGTAGAGTGCATGCCTAAGGCTCTGAGTATAATTCCCAGCACTGCACAATAACTAAATAAACCCTGAAACACAAGGGGATAGCTCTCTGGTAGAACTCATGCCTAACATACACAAGGCTCCACACAAGACAACACACAACAAATTCCCACAACTCTTTGGGGAACAAAGTTGAGCCTGATGGGTAACCCAGCAGGGGCTAAGGATAGCATGGCAGTGCCTGGCATTTACAGGAGTCATGTGCTACCCTCAAAAAGGTGAAGCAATTTTAAGTTTTCTATTAACATTCTGTCTAGAGCTAGTTCTTCATCAAGGAAGAAAAGCAAACTTGCCTCTCACTCTTACTCCTTCTGAGTCCTATACCCTGGTAGAGTACAGACTGACTAATTTTAGAAATTAAGAACCATGTATAAAATTGCTTTTAAGAACCAGGTGTGGTGGTGCACATCTTTAATCCCAACACTTGGGAGGCTGAGGTAGGAGGATCGCCATAAGTTCGAGGCCACCCTGAGACTACATAGTGAATTCCAGGTCAGCCTGGGCTGGAGTGAAACCCTACCTCGAAAAAACACAAACAAGCAAAAAAAAAAAAAAAAAAAAAAAAGCTTTAAGGTGATAAACAAATGAATATTCAAGAACCTAGACACATACTTGTAGGGGTCAAGTTGTTCACATTTACATTGATTATGATAATAACAGTCATTCACTTCAGAAGATGCCAAGCACTATACTGGTTTGCTTTACCCACATTAGTTTACCTGCAATATATCGATTGCTACAATTATATTGCAAGCTTCCAGAAGTGATCCAATCCAGAGTCACTAAGATAGGCGTCTCTGGCCCCCAAAGTACGGTAACATCTGAATATTTTTCAACTAGTGAAACAACTGAGTCTTCTCTCTGCCTAACTCTTAAACCTCCTGCTTCAGGTTACCAAGTGGGGCTATACGCGTGCACCATCGTGACAGGCTGAAAAATAATGAAATCTAAAATGTCTTGCTCACTCCTCAAATGTCACTTAGGTTAGCAGATTTATCTGGCAATTAATACTGTTTCCTAATGGTTTCAGTTGGTGGGGACCTGGAAGGGAGGAAACCTGGATTTTTAGAAAAGCTATTCCAATTTATACCGCCAGAGGGCAGACGCTCTATACAGACGTCAAGGGGAACACTAGGAGAGATGCACGTTTTGTTTAAAATATTCTGGCATTCTATTTATTCCATGATAACTGTTCATCGCAGTGCCCATAATAAACACAGCCCCCCCCCGCCCGATCTACAGAAGTTGTTCATGTTCCAGAGGCCCGTCCGCTGGCTGGCTGCCTATAGATGAGAGCAGAGCGGGGTGCGGAATGAGGGCTCAGGTCCCAGTTCTGCACACCACCTGGCCTGTCACAGCGGGCAGGAGAAACCTCACGCAGGACCCGTCCAGCCAAGGCCGAGGGCAGCCCTGCTCGCAGGAAGTCATCCCCGCGCCTCGTCCTCGGGGAGGAGGGAAGGTTGCGGAGCCCCGGCCGCCGGCGCCCAGGGCTTTCTGGCAGGCCACCGCGGGCACCTTCACCGCCCAGGTCCTGGGCCCACGAGCCCCGTCCTTCTCGAAGGACTGGCCGCCACTTTCCCCTCCGCGAGAATCCGGTCACTTAGTGAGGGCAGAAAGGGAGCAAGCCGCTGCGAAAACAGACCCGCGCCGCGATGTCCACCGGGGAGGACCCCGTTACTCACCAGCAGACCTGCCAGCCATTTTGACCCGAAGGAGAAGCGGGGCCTTCTGGGTAAGTCCTAGAGGACGCGCAGGGTCATGCGCAGGCGCTTTGCGTCCCGTCGGGAGGGCTTCCGCGCAGGCGCAGCTCTGACGCCAGTCTCCATTTACCTGGAAGAGGCCAAGGCAGCAAGAGTGGGCCGCATTTTGCAAGCCCTGTTGCAAATGGGTTTCTCCATGACAGTGGGGAAAATAGTGACAGATTAGGAGACAAGGTCCTGTGAGTCACTGTCCAAGAGAGCTTGGACGGTACTAATGGAGCCATTGGTTGAAGGCGGGCAATTAGGCTACACACTTTTCAGGCACACCGCTCCTCAGTATGGAAACAGGGTAGGTAGGGGAGGTTGGTTCTAGAACCCATTGGATATCCTTGGATATTCAAATTCCTTGTATAAAATGGTGTGCCATTGCTATATGATCTACACACATTTTGTGCATACTTTAAATTACCTCTAGATTATTTTAATATCTAGTATAAAGTGCAATATACAAGCCGGGCGTGGTGGCGCACGCCTTTAATCCCAGCACTTGAGAGGCAGAGGTGGTAGGAGGATGCCATGAGTTTGAGGCCACCCTGAGACTACAGAGTTAATTCCAGGCCAGCCTGGACCAGAGTGAGACCCTACCTCAAAAATCAAAAAAAAAAAAAAAAAAGTGCAATATACAAATAGCTGTTATACTGTATTATTTTAAAAATAAGTATGCATATTTGATAGAAATGCATTTCTTCAAATATGGAAGGTGTATTCTCATTTAATTCTAAATCAATGATGTAAGTACTATAGTTAACAGGAACTATAAGAGGAAGTTGAGCTTCAGAAAAATTGACTAATTTAGTCAGGTGAAGTACTGTGTACTCTGGCATCTGAGGCCAGCCTGGGGCTATAGGTCAGCCTGCTCTAGTGAGACCCTGCCTTGAAAAACAAAAAAGAATGATTGACTCACTTGTCTAAGGAGAATCCATATTTTTGCAGAACATAGGACCATATGCTACACAATTCACATTATCCAACTGAAGATCTGTATCAGACTATTTTAATGGGAGATTCGACCAGAAACGATGTAAAAACATTAAGTCTAAGCTGGGTGTTGTGGTAGCACTTGGGAGGCTGAGGCAGAAGGATTGATGTGAATTTGGAGCCAGTCTAGACTACAAAGTGAGACTTTTTCAAAAACTGAAAATATTAAATCTTAACAAGTATTTCAAAACCTGCATTTAATTTTAAACAAGGGCCAACTACACAGCTTTGTCCACTTGCAAAGTCCAATGCTCAGCATATGAAGGCATAAAAATCTAGGGACAGAAATTGGGGAGTTGGCAAGACTGACAGTTTTCCTAAGGAGGTAGAATATGGATGAACTAAACAGGAACTAAGTCACCAGGCACTTGTAAGAAAGCTCTACCAGAATGTATGTACCCAATATACAATATCAATAAATCATTTCCAATGAAACATATCACTTTGTAAAATGAAGTTATAAAGCATTTTTAAAAAAAATGCTGAAATAGAGAATTGTAAAAAATTATTTCTAATATTAATTGAGACCACAACATGAGAATTTAATTATATTCATTTATTCATATACACATTTATTGTACAAGGTGTTTTTTTTTTTAAAAAAAACTTTTTATTTATTTACAATTAGAGAGAAAAGAGACACAGAGAATTGGCATGCCAGGACCTCCAGCTGCTGCAAACAAAATCCACATGCATGCACCACTTTGTGCATCTGGCTTTATGTGGGTACCAAGGAATTGAACCTGGGTTATTAGACTTTGCAGGCAAGTACTTTAACCACTGTGGTGGTTTGAATAGAATAGCTGGCCCCCAATATATTCAGTTGTTTGTTTGTTTGTAGTTTGCATCTGTAGCCACCTGGCTGGAGGCAATGTCACTGGGTGATCTTAATAAGGTGTGGTGGTGGGTTTCAGATTTCAATCTAAAGATGTGCAAAGTGTGCATAGGTGGAGTTGCTGAAGTGTCCAGTGCTGTGTGGCTTTTTGGCTTTTGGCTTGTACTTCTTTTTCTCTGCTTGGTCCTGTGAAAGCAGGACAGTTTCTTCTGCCATTATGGAACTTCCCCTGGATCTGTAAGCTTCAATAAATCCCTTCTTCCATAACTGTGTCTGGTCTGAAAGTTCATCTCGGCAAACCTGAATCTGTCTGCTACAACGGCTCAGCCATCTCTCTAGCTTCAAGATTACATTTTAGCATTCATTAAAGACTAAAGAGTTTTTAAGAACTTTTCAAAATCCTTTTCTGATGCCTTGGCAATCTCTCTGCAGAAGACTCTATCAGGAATAGATACTAATTTGTCCAAAGAGATGTAGTTGGGCTTTGCTGGATCATACTGAGCTCTTCCTAAATAGGTGAGAAACTGGTGTCTTTCCTTAATTTTAAACAATCTTGTATTGAATACCTGGAAAAGAAAAAAAGTTTTACATTGAAAAAAGAAACAAATACTGTAGAATGAAAGCTGAAAGACTAGTAAGTTTACCTGACTAAATTTAATAAATTAACAAATATAACTAACCACATTAGGACCAATACACAGGATTTAAATCCTAGTTTTTGTTACAAAATTAAAGGGGCTTGGGTTAGCTCAGTGATGAAATATATGCCTAGCATGAGCAAGGTCCTGGGTTTAGTCCCTTAAAAGTTGTTAAACAGGAAATTATTGTGCATAGTAATGTCTGCCTGTAACCACAACACTTGGGAAGGTGAAGCAGGAGGATCTCAAGTTTGATTCCAGGCTGATCTATGTAGTGAGTTGCAGACCTGGGTTATATACACAGGGGCAAGACTTTGTCTAAAAAAAAAAAAAAAAAAATTGTGATTACATGGGAACTCAAAAGGGCAAATTACTAGTGTTTGGCTAAGGGGATATAGTATCTATGCCCATCAAACTTCCCTCTAAACACTTTATGCCCATATGTTGAAGCTATTCTCTGTTCACTGGGGAGACTCAAAGTTCATCTAAGTGCTGAGGAGACAGAGAAAGGTTCCAAACTAAGTAAAACATTCTTTATCATGCCCTCCAAGGTGCAAGCACCACTGTGGAAGGGGTGATGGAATGTAAGAGCCAAAGAAAAGGGAGGACTGCTTACAATGCTGTCTTCCATATACAAAGTGGCCTTGATGTTCATGATCAAACAATGCTGATGCTACCTACACAAGACATGCATAGTAAGGGGGGGGGGAATGACATCAAAATAGAAGAGAGATGACTTACAAAGAAAGGATTCAGGAAAGAGAGAAAAGGGGAGGATAATAAGAGGACAATATATTACCTATATGAATGGAGGCTGTCAATAAAAAAAAAGGGGGCTGGGCATGGTTGTGCACACCTTTAATTGCAGCACTTGCGAGGCAGAGGTAAAAGGACTGCTGTGAGTTTGAAGCCACCCTGGGCTAGAGCAAGACCCTACCTCAAAAAAAACAAAACAAAGCCAGGCGTAGTGGCGCACGCCTTTAATCCCAGCATTCGGGAAGCAGAGTTAGGAGGAATGCCATGAGTTCGAGGCCACCCTGAGACTCCATAATGAATTCCAGGTCAGCTTGAGCTAGAGTGAGACCCTACCTCGGAAACAAAAAAGAAAAAAAACAATAACAACAAGAAAAAAAAAATAACCCACAAAACAACAAAAATAAAAATAAAAAAGTGAGCACCAACACACAGAACAATGAAACACAGGCTATGATGAGCAAAGAACCCTGACTTCTCCAGAGACAGGAGAACATGGTAGAAAAGCAAATAGCCAATCCATATCCAAGAAAGCTTTGTCAGAAACTTGAGAGTGGGGCCCAGAAATCCTTTGTGTCTAGATTCTCATTATCTGCCAAGTTTGAGATCTATGTCAGCAAAAGAGTTCTAAAATTTCATAATCTGTGAAGTACCTTTTTTTTTTCCTAATAAATTCCTGCTGTCTTCAACTAGAGTCAAAATAAAATGAAGCTGGCCCCTATGAAGATAAACTAGGGAAAACATGTCTTATTAGTCCAGGATTAAAACTCCCAAGGAGTAGGCAAAGTGGCAGGGATCAAAAGCACAGTCAGTCCGTAGAGCCTGTGGTAAGAGAGAATAGAGGAGGGGGCCATGCTGAAGCAAGCACCCACAACCTGAAGGGGTCCTGAAGAGATGTGGACGATGCCCTCTTGTGTGGCCTCACCCTCTTCTCTGGGCTGCAGTGCAGATGTGGGACACTCATCAGGGTCTGTAATCTCCAGGCCTCTTTCCCAGGGGCCAAGTGGAAACAAAGTAGCAACTGCCCTTGGAACGGACAATAGGAAAAACAACTGCTGAAAATTTGAACAGTGACTAAATTCCCTTACCACATTACTACTGCTAATGAAGCTGTAAGGTCTTATAGCTTAAGATGGTCTTAATTTGTTTTTGAAAATATGGCAAGATAGTGACTAGATAATGACTAGTGAGTGACTCTTGACTTACATACAAGAGGAGAAATCACAAGTGACTCAGGCTCCCAAACCATGACTAGTTCTTAAACACAGGAACACTGAAGCATTTACACAGTTTATGACCAGTCAGTATGTTTACCTCTGTGACTCAAGCCACTGTTTATTCATTACTTTTTATGAGACAGCATTTCCCTAGAGCTCAGGCTGGGCTGGGATTCACTGTCTAGCCAGGTCTGATCTGATCCAGACCCACCTTTTTCACTCTTCAAGTTCTGGGTTACAGGTGTACACCACCACACTTGGCCCTCACAGTTCCTCCACCGTTAGAAACTTGTTTGCTCTTTTACATCCAAAAGCTACAGCTTAAGAATGTTCTCCCCCCCCCTTTTTTTTCCCTCTCTTTAAAAATTTTTTTATTTAGAGAGAAAGAGCACGCTGGGGCCTTCAGCTGCTACAAACAAACTTCAGAGACATGTGCCACCTAGCACATCTGGCTTCCGTGGGTCCTGGGGAATCAAACCTGGGTCCTCTAGCAAGCACTTTAACCACTAAGCCATCTCTCCAGCTGTGTGTTTAAAAAAAAAAAAAAAAAACTGGAGTGAGAGCCGTGCGTGGTGGTGCACGCCTTTAATCCCAGCACTCGGGAGGCAGAGGTAGGAGGATCGCCAAGAGTTCAAGGCCACCCTGAGACTACAGAGTTAATTCCAGGTCAGCCTGGACCAGAGTGAGACCCTACCTCGAAAAAAAAAAAAAAAAAAACCCCACCAAAAAAACAAAACTGGAGTGAGACTGCTTGTTGAGCAGCAAAGACTACTTTGCCACTTTAACTAAATGTCACCTTAATGATGCATTAGACTCAAGGATTAAAAAAAAAGAAGAAAAAGACCCAAAGAATTACTGGTCCTCTCTTCCCCTAAGGTGGAGTGATGGTTTGTATGTGAAATGTTTGCTACAGCTTGATGTCCTGTGTTTAAGCCGGTGGAGCAATGGGGAGGTGGAGCCCTGCTGGAAGAGGAGCGTCCCTGGGGACGGATCATGAGGATTGTATTAGTCTAGCTGATGTGACAAGAGGTGACGCCCAGCCTCTGTTTGCCATGCTTTCCCTGCCATGATGAAATTCCCCCTTGAAATTGTAAGACAAAATACACCCTTTCCTCTTGTTGCTTCTACTTGAGTGTTTTGTCCCAGCAACAGGAAGTTAACTGCTACATGTGGACTCCAGCTTCACCTTCACAGGAAGGCACCACAGGAGGGAAAAACAAAATTTTAGGAGATGCTGAATACAACCTCCTTCCTCAGACTAGTGATTTCCTCATGCTCACCAGCCTGGAACTGTTTCTGCCTTCTTTAGTTTCCATGATCTCTCCACTTAAGTTACAGTTCTTAATCTCAAACTGTATATACCAACCAGAACTGTCACTGAATGAGAAATCTAGTTTTCAATCAGTAAAATAAAATGCTTGCCAAAAAATACAAAGTTTGTATTAGTTCCCTCATGAGATTGTCAATTAACATATTTTTCCCACCAACAGCTTTTTCCTTTTTTTTGTTTTGCTTTTCAATGATAATACCCAGAAACTTACAAGTCTGAAAATCCCAGTGTGGAAGCTGTAGCCCTATTGGCATACCTATAAACAGGGGCTTGTGACACATCTGTCTGCTCAGTTTCCTGCAATTGGAAGGCTTCTCTCCATCATCTTAGTTCTATTTATTACAACAATGGCTGTCTTTTCCTGAGTGGCAGCATTATCTAGTAAAGAAAGTAGGTGTATTTTTAAACTCCAACTGTCAGAGTTCTAAACCTGGTTTTGTCCTTTGCTACTTGGAAAGTTTGTTATACAAGCCCTTTAAAATTATTTTCTTCTTCTGAAAACAGGGACAAAAGTACCTGCTATGCTGTTGGGAGAACTAGTATAATGAGCAGGAAAGGAAGCTGGGATGCAGTGCTTACTCAGTAATTATTCTTCCTATGACTTTCCAGTCTCCTCTACATTGAATTAATCACCCTGTTTGTAAACCCTCTGGTTAAAATTCTACCATCTTGTATCTTTATTCTAAAATTTTTATTTTTTTTACTTATTTGAGACAGAGAGAGTGAGAATGGGCACACCAGGCCTCTAGCCACTGTAAACGAACTCCAGACGCATGCACCACCATGCAGGACCTAGAGAATTAGAACCAGGGTCCTTAGGCTTCTCAGGCATGCACCTTAACCACTAATCCATCTCTCCAGCCCATTATCTTATTTTTAAAACTCTGTCTACCACACTAGATTACAAGTTATTCAGGAACAAAGGCCATGGCTGATTGATTTCTGTATACTTGGTGCTCTTGGCCCAGGCTACATGATCCATCTAGGGAAAAACTTGCTATTGCTTTTTATTAGAAGATTACTTACTTCACAATTGCTTCATAACCCAAATTCACAAAATTATAGATTTCTATCACTTTTATAACATGCTAGGAACATCCAATCTTAAGGGCCATTCAAAGTATGATAGACAAATGAACATCACTGTATGTGAAGGAACTGGACAAAACACAATCTAGCTGTGTTCAAGTGGTGTATCTTTTATTCATCTTTGTGTCATGAACAGGAACAGAATAAAGAGTTAGGGGTCACTTTAGAGAAGTTCAATCTGCCATTTATTAAATACGGAATGCTTACTCAGAAGGCAAACCTGATAGGACTGCTTTGATGAAACCCAGTCATTTATTTGTTCAGCACACATTTATTTCATGCCTGAGTGCCAGACACAGTCCGGGCATGGGGGATTCAGCCATGTGTCAATCTCTACTTTCATAGTCAATATTCGTGTCACAGCAGATATGCCATTGAGAAAGAACAGGAAAATCTAATTAGCTTAGAAAATATACTGATGACTTTGACACAATGGCAAACTCAAACTGCTTTATGCCTTGGTTAAGAGCCTTATAATCTGGCTAGTTAATTCATGGACTCAGGTAGACTGTGAAAAGTACATGTAGCACAGAAAAATTTAAGGCAAGAAACCTTTTCAAATTTGAATGGAGGACTTACGAGAGAGACTTAGGGTGACTCTTCTGCCTCATTCCACCAGGCAGAAATGGGTAGGCAGAAGGTACAGGGACACTGACAGTGTCTTCCTCAAACACAGTCTCCTCAGGAGCTGCAGGTGGGTGCCTGCAGCTGTGAATGTCCTACAGGTACACAGCATGCACCTAGACAGCAGCCCCAAGCGCAGGGCAAGGGCAGCTCTCACAGAGAGCACTGCACACTCTCAGCTGCCTTACCTGTGGGAACCTGACGATGATGTGGTGGGGAATGCTCATCACATTGTGAACATAATCAAAGGTCTCTGTAAGTTTCTTTTTATTTGCAGTTAGCATCTTTGGGATTCTAGTGATCATATGTTGGACTTCATTACATTTGAAACCAAATTCAAGACGATAAACCTATAAGAAAGAAAATTTGCCATTCTTCATGAATAGAAATATTTATTTCAGCACTATGCCTGAGGACACATTGATGCCATTTTAAAATCTTAGGATGGCTATACCAAAGCTCTTCTGGAATTATAGCTCTCTGGTTCTAGGGTCATCTGAATTTCAAGCCCCTCTCTTGAGTAAGAGTTTCTCACAGCTTAGTGATCACCAGAGTGACCAGGAAAGGCAACAGAATGAATTATGCAATGGAATAATGGTGTACAAAGGAGGCCTGCATTTTTGAAGTGCTAGACTCAAGATGCTGGACTAGCGCAACAAGTCATCTTAGGCTGCAGCTGACTGGATACTGGTAAGTTCAGTAAGTTCAGGAGCCAGCTTTTCCCAGCACCCTCTGTTGTCCTAGACTGCCACCTATTGGCCATTATGGAGTTCAGGTGCCAGCTTCTCCCTGGCACTCTGTCTGTTCCCCAGGAGCAGCTAACCATGGTACTGAGACTGGGACCCCTGTAAGAGCCAGGACACAGCTGCAAACAAACTGAGATCGCCTCACCTACTCCACCCATGAAGCGGCACCAAGTATGTCCAGGACTGACTCTCAGCAGCGCAAAGCACAGAAAAGACAAAAAACCACAAAGCAGCAGCAAGCACTGTTTCAAATACTTAACACAGGTGTGCCAGAGAGGCCTAGCTAACACACGACCTCCAGATAGGCACGTCTCACCATAAAATGACTAACACAAAACTAAGGCTATATAGCTTCCTCAAGAAATACCAAGCCAAGCCGGGCGTGGTGGCGCACGCCTTTAATCCCAGCACTCGGGAGGCAGAGGTAGGAGGATCGCTGTGAGTTCAAGGCCACCCTGAGACTCCATAGTGAATTCCAGGTCAGCCTGGGCTAGAGTGAGACCCTACCTCGAAAAACCAAAAAAAAAAAAAAAAAAAAGAAATACCAAGCCCATAGAAGAGGACCAAGAGAAGAGCTGTTTAGAGAAACCTCTACACAAGATTTCAAAAGAATGATTACAGTTGTATAAAGAGTACAAAGAAGACAAAGATAAATGCCAAATTGAATTCTAAGAGAATACAAATAACTAGATGAAATGAAGATGTAGAACCAGGATATGAAAATGCAACTCAATAAAGAGGCAGAAATCCCGGAAAAAAAATAAAAAACAACAGAAATGAAATGAAAGATACACCCAAGCAATGGAAAACACCATCAATAGAATGGATCAGTGAAGAGGAGTCACAACAAGAAAACAGACTCCACTGCAAAGAGAGAATGAGAAGAAGAGCTTCAGAAATTCACAAACCCCTGAAATGTGCAGAGAATAAGGTGGCAAACACACAGAAAAGAAGCCTGCTGAACACAGCTCCAGCTCCCTAATGGGGGAAGAGAGATCACACTTCTCAACAGTCCTGATGCAAGAGGAATGGCATTCCTACCCTCAGCATGAGCCTATAGCCAGCACACACCTCAAAACCAGTTGCAGCTTTTGGTAAGATGGATTGCTAGGTGAGCAGTGGATAGGAATCCCATTTCATCAATCTGTATGCAGAGACCTAGTGCCACCTCGAGAGAACCTATTGTTTGAAACTGAGCCATATTGAGTGTCTGAGAATGGGGAACATCACCAACATGGAGGCTGAATTAAATCTGCCAGAGCCCCAGGAGGAGAAAGAGCCCTGGGAGGCAGCAGGGCCAAGCGCCGACAAGTTGAGAGGTGCACACGACAAAGTGTCCAGGTAAAAGTAACTCTGCCCTCCCTTGCCAGGATCAGATTCCATTCACTGAGAACAACCCTGGAGTTTGATAGCTCTGAGCCTGAGGTCACCGAGCAGGGCAGGCAGATCCACTTCTGGGCCCAGCTCCCATTCACTGCTGTAGAGACAAGAACTTCTGAAGTTCTCTCAGGGAACCTGACACCCACAGCAGCATCCCTCCATCTGGGTGGCCAATACTTAGGAGGTTTTCAGAGCAGGAATGCCGGACCTCTATCTGTATATCTCAGTGCTGTGCTTGCTTCCCACACTCCCAACTACAAGGGCAGCCACCACAGCGGGTACGAGACAGGAGTCATGGGAGGGTGCCCGGCTCACGGATCCCAAAGCTACATGTGGTTAGCAGAGGCCCCTGGTATGTAGCACAAAGAAGGGCAAGTACTAAAGCGAAGCGAGCTCTGGCAGGCATGAAACACTTGTCCAATACAGGTTCAACACCAGGTTAAGCCATAGAAAAGACTGAACCTACAAGTATAAAAGAACATCCTCTCATCCCTGCAATTACCATTGGCCTTCAATTTTCAATGGCCCAGAAAAAAGCTGCTCTAGTATTACATCTTTATTTCTTTGTCCCTTATGCTTTCTCCTTTTTTATTATGCTTTTAGCAGTATTTGTTGTTTGTTTGCTTGTTTTTTGGGTTTTTTTTTCGAGGTAGGGTCTCACTCTAGCCCAGGGTGACCTGGAATTCACTCTGAATTCTACACAGTGAATTCCAGGTCAGCCTGAGTTAGAGTGAGACCCTACCTCGGGGGGGGGGGGGTGGAATATATATATATATATATATATATATATATATATATATATATATATATATATGTGTGTGTGTGTGTATATGTATATATATACATATACATACACACACAGAGTATTTAAAAAATTGTTATTTATTTGCAAGCAGAGATACAGACAGAATGAGTATGGGCATACCAGAGCTTCTAGCCACTGCTAACAAACTTGAGATGCATGTGCCACTCTCTATATCTGGCTTATGTAGGCAATGGGGAATCAAATCCAGGTCACTGGGCTTTCTAGGCAAGTACCTTAACCACTGAACAATCTCTCCAGCCCAGGATCCCAGGATTTTTTTTTTTTTTTAATTATTGTTCATACACTTATCATTAGCCAGTTTGTTTGCAGTGGCTGGAGGCCCTGGCATGCCCATTCTCTCTGTCAAATCAATCAATAAATAAAAATATTAAAAATAATCTTGCAAGCAAGTCCTGTTAACCACTGAAAAAGCCCAATGCACAGCTTTAAAAAATATATTGATTTGTTACTTATATATTTGAGAGAAAGAGAGACAGAGGGGCAGACAGAGACAAAAAAAGGGAGAATGAACATGGCAGGGCCTCCAGCTGCTGCAAACAAATGCCAGACTCATGTGTCACCTTGTGCAAATGGTTAACGTGGGGACTGGGAAATTGAACTTGGGTCCTTTGGCTTTGTAGCCAAGTACCTTAACTGCTAAGCCATCTCTCCAGTCCATGCCCAGTTTTTTATATGGGTTCTGGGTACTTGAACTTGAACAGTCTCAGGCCCTCTCTGGCTCGCAGGTTAAGCATAAGCACTTTTAAACCAGTGAGCCTTCTTTCCAGCCCTTAATTTTAATCCCCCCTTTTTTAAAATCACCCTTTTTATATTTATCTAATTTTGTTTCAAATCTTCTCAATATTGGAAAGTATTTTGTATTTTTTCCTGTATGTTTTCTAATCTTTCTTTTCCCTTCCTTAACGTTTGCCTCCATTCTTTTCAACTTTTCTCTTTTTCTTGTCTCCTTTTGTCTCATTAATTTAGTATTTCCTATTTTTATTTATTTATTTAATTTTTATTTATTTGCAAGCAGAAGTAGACAGAGAAGACACGCGCGCGCTCACACACACACACACACACACACACACACACACACACGGAGGGAGGGAGGAAGAAAGAAAAGACAGAGAGAATGGGAATACCTGGGCCCCTAACAGCTGCAAATGAATCCCAGATGCATATGCCACATTGTGCATCTGGCTTTATGTGGGTTCTGGGGAATAGAACCAAGGTCATTAGGGTTTGTAGCCAAGTACTTTAACTACTGAGCAATCACTCAAGCCCAGTTTTCATTGTTTTATATATGGTCAGTGGTCATGTATTAATAAGCTTTGATGGGTTTTGAAGCTTATTTCTGAATCTCATACAGTTTGATGCTGTAGCTACTGTAAGCTTGTTTTTCCTTATTGAGTAGTACTGGGGAGTTAAGCCCTCTAGCATAAGATTTTCACTAAGATCCCAAAACAAAGACAGATGAAATAGCTAAACCAACAGATGTGCAAATTTCACCACAGAAGCACAGGAAATATGAAAACCAAGGCCACATGACTCATCCAAACCCGTAATGACTCCACTACTAAATTAAGAGGTAATATAATACCTAAAATGCCAGGTGAAAATTTTACTATTGAAAATGATTAATGACCTCAAAGAGGATACAAATAAGCATTAGAATTCAATCTAGGACCTGCAGAAAATGTCAAAAAAAATGGGTGAAAAAAAAAGTAAGCAATATGGATGAAAAGTACCAAAGTGGAGAATATTGGCAAGCAAAATGAGATTTTTGGGGGGAAAAAAGAGAAATGTTAGAAATAACAAACTCAACTGAGCAAATTAAAAAATAAAAAGAGAACCACAGTAGAAAGCATCACTAAAAGACTTGACCAAGAAGAAAGCACAGGGATGGAGGACAAGGGCAAGGTTAACATTACCTCCAAACACCAAGAAAATAAAAACAAAAACAAACATGACCTACAAGGTCTAGGAACTCTGAGATGCAATTAAGTGACAAAGCCCAAGAATCCACAGGCGGGGAGCTGAGATACAAGGGGAATGCGCAGAGAAGCTATTCAATGCAGTTACAGGAACACTTTTCCACTTGGACTAGAGTAAGACCTTAACTCAAAAAAAAAAAAAAGAGGCATTTTGATCCCAAATAGAAATGACTATAAAAGCAGCTGTCCATGACATGATCTAGATGTTAAAAACCTGGGAACTGGGGAGATGGCTCAGCAGGTAAAGAGCACTTGTGCAAGCATGGGGACCTGAGTTTGATCCCTAGTATCCATTCAAAAAGATGGCCTCATTGTGTATTCCTGTAGCCCCAAGAGACAGTCTGGTCAATCACTGGGGTTCCCTGATCAATCAGTTTAGATGAAAAATGCAGAGGTCTAGTTCAGTGAGTCACTGTCTCAGGGAAATAAGATGGAGAAGCAATAGAGGTGGATACACAAATGTGTGCACATACATTAATGAAAAAAAATTTTAAGGTGTTAAAAATACAAAGAAATACAACTGAAATATTAGAATAACATCACATGTCTCACCAGCAACTCAAATGCCATAAAAGCAAGTAATGTTATTTTCAAACCTTTAAGTACCTAACTGCCAACTATTTGCCATATCTAGGAAAGCTAACTTTTAAAATTGATGAAAGCCTGGTGTGGTGGTGCATGCCTTTAATTCCAGCACTCGGAAGGCAGAGGTAGGAGGATCACAGTGAGTGTGATACCAGACTGAGACTACACAGTGAAAAGGACAGCCTGGGATAAAGAGCAAGACCCTACCTTGAAAAACTTAAAAAAAAAAAAAAAAGAAAAAGAAAAAAAGAAAAGAAAAGAAAAATTGATGGTGAAAATAGGATAAGAACAAATCAAGGCAGTTCATGACCACCAAGCCAGCACTGCAAAAGGAATGTGGTCTAAGGAAGAAACAAAGTCTCAACCATGAAAGCATAGGAGAAGTCATGAGAGAGATGAACAAAGAAAGGAGAGCTAGGAAGGAGTCTCCCTGAAAACAGTAAACCAGCAATCCTCTAATACTAATGGAGGAGAAAGGACACAATAATCCAAGTAAGAATTAGAATAACTATGGGAAAGGAGAGATAGCTTAGCAGTTAAGGTGCTTGCCTGTAAAGCCTAAGGATCCATGTTCAATTCCCCAAGTCCCATGTAAGCCAAATGCACAAAGAGGTACATGCATCTAGAGTTCATTTGCAGCAACTGGAAGCCCTCACATTCTCTCTTTCTCTCAAATAAATAAAAATATCTTTAAAAAGAATCAGAGTACCATGTAGAGCAGCTGACAGACAGCTGGAAGAAGCCATTCTACATGTAGTTCAATGGGAGAAAGAGATACCACCAGTGAAGAAACTCAAATAGTGGACACTGCAAGCCTTATAACTGGCCAGCCAGGCCAAATGAGCCAACGGGTGCAATAGTGGCAGGTCTGTCATGGTGGAAACCAACTGCCCTCTAATTGGACTGGAGGCCCGCTCCATGGGAGGGAATACATCCCTGATACTGAAAACTTAAAACAGGGGTAGTCATGAGCCCTAGGGGTGTAACATGTCCTGATGTCTGGAAAAATATACATACTATGCTTATCAAATGGCACAATAAGGACTTCTCTTAATATTCATACCCTTATATTAATGCTCCTCTCACTTTGGGTAGAGAATCTTCTCTTTTCAGATGGCAGTGACTTTGGGATGACTCAGAAGGTATCACAGTGCTGGAAAGAAGTGACTAGAGTACTGAGTAACATCTCGATCACACCTTCCAAGGCTCAGGGTCTAATGCAGAAGAGGTGGCAGAAAGAATGTAAGAGCCAAAGGAAGGGTAGGACTCCTTACAATGTGCTCCCTCCAGACATAAAATGGCCTGGATATCCATGACCTCACAGTGCCTGACACTACCTACACAAGACCATCATAAGAGGAGGAAAAGACATGACATCAAAATAAAAGAGAGACTGATTGAGATGGGGAGGGGATATGATAGAGAATGGAGTTTCAAAGGGGAAAGTGGCGGGGAGGGAGGGTATTACCATGGGATATTTTTTATAATCATGGAAAATGTTAATAAAAATTGGGGGAAAAAAAAAAGAAATCCAGACCCCCCCCAAAAAAGAATCAGAGTAATTAATAAATGTCATTTAATAACTTTAAACATAAATCTCCCGAACTTACCAGTAAAGTCCAAGACTGTTTGTTGAGACTCAAAGTGGAACTTTTAACCTATTCTGTACCTGCCTTGCTGGCATGGTGCTCATTTCCAGCAATAGATACCTTAATTAATAATACACGCTGTCTCCATATATTATCTGCTGCTGTTTCCTTTTAAAACTGACATGTCAGCTGCCCTATCATTAAGAAATCACTCTGCCACCTTCTCATGCTGAAACAGCAATTCTAACTCCTCTCCCCTTTATCTAGTAGATTAAGTCCTATACTCTCAAGTGCAAACTCTTGATGATAGTCTGATAAAAACAATCCCCAGATGTGCTCTTTTAACTTCCTTAATTAGTTACCTGCTCATTGAACTTTTTAACCTCTATGTTGAGAAAAACCTATGTACTTTCCCTCCTACTGAAAGAAAGGCAAGTTCCTCTTTCACCTGTGCACTTCTCCAGAGTTCATTCTGTGAAGTTGCTCAGTTATGACCTCTGCTTGTACAGGATCCTATTTCTTGTGTCACTTCCATAAATTTCTTCCAGGTAAACACCATGAGTCCCTTTTCTACAACTGAGACTAGATTAAAAAAAAACAAAAAAAAATCTAGATCTAACTGTCTGCTGTCTCCAAGAAACACACTTCACAGGTAAAGAAATCAACAAACCGAATCAAAGGACAGAAGTCAATCAATCAAGGGAATGGAAACTGAAAACAATCACAGCTATGTCAGCACTGAGGTATCAGCATTCTGGTATTAGGTAAAGTAGACTCCAAAGCAAGTTTAGAAGAGATAAAACAAACAAACAAACAAAAAAAACACTACATACTAATTAAGGAACCAATTCATCAAGAAGACATACCACCAGTAAATATATATGCAATGACTATTGGGGGTCCCAATTACATGCACATAGTGTGCATAAAAGGTCTGAAAGGTCCTAATGACTTGACTTAAATCAACCTAACAGAGATACTTGTATATTCATTTTTATTGCTCCACTATTCATAATACGTAAGAACCAAACTAGATGCCCATTATGAGATGGATGAATAAAGAAAATATGACATGTATATGTGCAAACACACTAATACAATGTAATTTATTTCAGTCATAAAGAAAATGAAATCGGGCTGGAGAGATGGCTTAGCGGTTAAGCGCTTGCCTGTGAAGCCTAAGGACCCCGGTTTGAGGCTCAGTTCCCCAGGTCCCACGTTAGCCAGATGCACAAGGGGCGCACGCGTCTGGAGTTCGTTTGCAGAGGCTGGAGGCCCTGGCGCGCCCATTCTCTCTCTCTCCCTCTATCTGTCTTTCTCTCTCTGTCTGTCGCTCTCAAATAAAATAAATAAATAAATAAAAATTAAAAAAAAAAAAAGAAAAATGAAATCATGACAATGAAGAAAACATACTCCGTCCTTCCTACCCCCTCTCCATCCATCTCTCTGTGTCTGTCTGTCTGTCTATCTATCTATCTAAATCTATATATGTATGTATGTATGTATGTATCTATCTAAATGTGTGTTGGGGGGGTGCCGGTCATGAAAGTAGAAAGGGAACTGTGTGGGGCTGAAAGGGATCTTGGAAGAGATCTAAAGGGAGAGGAAAAGAGAGTAATAGAATGCCTACGGTAAGCAAGCACATGGGGTCTATTTGGGGAGAAGCAGGGGACTAGCAAGAGGGGCACAAGGGGATAACGGTGGGGCAGTCGGAAGTGAAGGATGATTAACATTAACTAAAGTGACATAAGTGTTTGTAAATCTTACTGCAACATTGCGTTAGTAACTTGGTTGCCTTTGACTCCACAGTATTCTCTTGGAGGAAGGACAGTAAAGTGTGTTCTGTGATATCAGAGCCGGCAATTGTCACAGGAGCCATGCAAAGTGATACTCTGGCTGTTCTCCCAGAAGTCTTCTGACAACAGCCTTCAAAACTCCCCCGAACATACAGACTAGAACTCACTTTATAGTCCTAGGCTGGCTTTGACCTCATGGTGATTTTCCTACCTCTGCCTTCTGAGTGTTGGGATTAACAGCATGTACTACCATGCCTGTGGTGGTTTGAATAGATGGCCCCCAATATATTCAGTTATTGTTTGTAGTTTGCTTCTGTAGCCACCTGGCTGGAGGCAATGTCACTGGGTGGATCTTAAGGTGTGGTGGTGGGTTTCAGATTTCAATCTAAAGATATGCAAAGTGTGCCTAGCTGGAGTTGCTGAAGTGTGCTGTGCTTGTGGCTTTTGGCTTGTGCTTCTCTTTCTCTCTGCTTGGGCCTGTGAAGGCAGGTCAACTTTTTCTGCCATTATGGAACTTCCCCTGGATCTGTAAGCTTCAATGAATCCCTTCCTCCATAACTGTGCCTGGTCTGGAAGTTCATATCAGCAAACCTGAATCTGTCTGATACAATGCCCAATTTAGAAATAACCTTAATTTTGTGTGTGCGTGTTTTTTTTTTTTGTTTGTTTGTTTGTTGTGAGGCAAGCCCAACAGACTGGCCTTTTTCTTTTTTAATGAAAGAGAGCAAGAGAGAGAAGAGGAGAATTGGTGCACCAGGGCCTCTAGCCACTGTAATTTAACTCCTGCCATGTGTGCCACCTTGTGCATCTGGCTTATGTGGGATCTGGGGAGTCAAACATGAGTCCTTAGGCTTCACAGGCAAGTGCCTTAACTGCTAAGCCATCTCTCCAGCCCTAAAATCTACTCTCCTTTATGATGACAACACAAAGTTGATTGTCTTCAGAGAACTTAAAACACTTAAAAAAAAAAGTTTTCCCCAAAAAACTTAATTATGTCATACCTTCATATTTTCTTTCACGGGCTCCAGACTTCCAGTGAGTAGTCTCGGAAGACGAACAACCAGATCTCTCGTCTACAGAAACAAACATAATAGTGAACATTACTATGTATGCACATTTAACTTAGTTTTGAAAACTTACACATTACAAGGAATATAAAGGTAAAATTTAAATTATGACCCCCATCAGAGAGATGATATGAACCTTAACATTGACAAGAAAACAAAGATTTAATACAAGAAAAGCATTTAATACATGATTAAAGGGAACAATTTGAGGGTACGTTATAAAATGATGCAATCTATGTTTAGCCTAGCAGGGTCATTCGTTTTTATACAAAAGGTATCAAGAACTTATAGTACTTATGGAGCCAGACGCACTACTGTTGTGCCGCGAGGTCCTCTTGTTACATTTACGTAGCCAGGCATTCATTAGAAACATGAGATTTAGTGGTTATTAAGTATGCATTTGTATTTCTTGCCACATTTTATTACCTTCTTAACACTAAGTTGAAGTTCTTTCTGAAAAAATCCCAATCTGTTATCCAGTCTTTCCACGGAAAAGTTCAACAAAAATGGTGCATTTCTGACCATCTGTGTAATATCTGCCTTACTGAAATTTTTTGACTGTAGATAAGCCACCCTGGAAAAATGAAAAACAAACATGTACACTTGACAATAATTAACAAGAGAAATCGATGAAAATATACATATGACTAACATTTATCGATATCATGCTATTTTCCAAAGCAACTTAAATTTTATTATTATTATAATTTATCTGCAAGCAGAGAGAGAGAGAAATGGGCACACCAGGGCCTCCTGCTATTGCAAGTGAACTCTTAATCCATGTGTCACTCTGTGTCTGGCTTTACATGCAGGCACTGGAGAATTGAACTCAGGCCTTCAGGCCTTGCAAGAAAGTACCCTGAACCACTGAGTCATCCTTCCAGCCCCCAAAGTAACATTTGTTTTTTAAAAGGCTCACAAACAAAAATGATAAATAAATAAATAAGATAAAGATACTCTATAATAACAGCCCAAATATGGGCAAATTGACAAGTACCTACCACATTTGAATGGCTTCCATTTCTTTACAAACAGAAAACAATTTCACGAATACAAACACACTAACAGTCAGACACTTGGCTTTGGGACAGGATTTACTATGCAGTCCGGTCTAACCTTGGATTCTTCATCCTCCTGCCTCTACTATCCAAGTACTGATCACAGGTACACACTCCCATGCCTGGCTAAGATGTACTTATACAATATAACCTATGTGTACTTTATTAATTTGAAAATTCTACAAAGGATTACATTTTTTTCATTTCAAAGAAAATAAATAAATGAAATTGATTCTAGAAAAGAAGACTGCTATATATAGTAAAGTCAGAAACTAATTTTAAATATTATCATATTCTTGTGCTTGTAGATACATTTCTCACTGTAAATCCTTTTGAAGCTAGGCATGATGGTACACACCTTTAATCTCAGCACTGGGAGGCTGAGATAGGAGGATCAGTGAGTTCAAGGCCAGCTTGGGGTTACAGAATAACTTCTAGGTCAGCCTAGGTTAGAGGTAGACCTTACCTGGGGCGGGGGCGGGGGGGAGTCTTTTTGAGTACCCATGGATGCAATACCTATGTAAAAAAATCTATGGGGGCTGGGAAGATGATTCAGTTGGTCAAATGCTTGTCCTGCAAACATGAAGACCTCAGCTTGAATTCTCAGCTCCCATACAGAAATTGAACATGGCAGCATGTACCTGCAATCCCAGTACCAAGGCAGAAATGTTAGAAGGGACTTGCTAGCTTGCTAGTGTATCCAAGTCAGTAAACTCCAGGTTCAGTAAAAGACCTGTCTCAAAAAAGAAAAAAAAAAAAAAAAAGCCAGATACTGACCTCTGGCCTCTAAATGCACACATATAGGTGTGCCCACACAAATAAACATGCATACCACACAAATGCACTTATACAAAATCTCTAAATAACTGGACTCAGAATCAATATTAATTAGTCATGAGTATTAAAATCAGTTCAATCTGACAGCCAGGTTTCAGAAGAACAGGCCACATGATCTACATTGGAAGATATTCGTCAGTTGTCAACTAAAAGAAATGGACTGACTAATCTGACAGATGAGTAAACCAGAACTGATGGTCTTGGAGATTTACTAGATGTGGTTATCAAAAGAGAAGTCAAAACTAGTAGCAATATTTCTGATTTGGGCAGAAATAAAGCCAAAAGAATTCCCACTTAGTACCTCTGGGAATATAGACCAGAGTTGAATATGTGTGATGGAATGATGAATTCAAAATGTTTGATTAAGGATAGAGACTTCATCTTGCTCTGGGTCTAGCCTAACTGGTGATTTCCAGGCCAATGAAAGTTCTTGTGTCATAAAAAAGTGGACAGTATCTGAGGAATGGCACACAAAATTATCCTATGACCTTTACATACACACTATATGCACTTGTACCGACATGCATATGTGCATCTGCACATAAACACAGATACACAAATGAAAAAAAGGGGAAAAACCAGAATAGTCAATTTATGGAAAATATTAACTATATTAAACAATACTTTTCCAAGGGAATGTCAAATGTCTACCATCAAAGTTGGAAATGTTGGTGTGGTGGCTCATGGCTATAATCCCAGCATTAGGAAAGTTCAGGCAGGAAGGAGAAGACCCTATCTCCAAAAAAAAGGAAAAATCATAACTTCCTCATTTTTAGTATACTCTCAGGTAATTTAGCTATTTGTCAATAGCGATTAGAACAAATAACAACCCCTTCAATTTCTGAAGAAATAACTCAATATTAACTCAGCAATAAACTGAAAAGATAAAAATAATAAATAATTGAACAAAAGAAGAATTTTAACTCTTTAATTTAGGTCTAAAAAAGTTCACACCAAAAGGCAGTATTCACACTCATTATCTCAGTAGATCTTTATATAAGAGAGACTTAAAACTTTTCTTTCACTGTGGCTGGAGAGATAGCTTAGCAGTTAAGGCACTTGACTGCAAAGCCTAGAGACCTACGTTCGATTCCTCAGTACTGACATAAGCCAGATAGACAAGGTGGTACATACATCTGGAGTTTGTTCGCAGCAGCTGGAAGCTGTGGAGGGCCCATTTTTCCTATCTGCCTTTCTCTCTCTCAAAATAATAAATTAATAATTTTTTCTTACAATACATTTCTTCCGTAAGTTCCTCTTAGGGTATATAAGCTTCATTCTAAAAGCTCTACCTTATCTGAAGATTTTCAAGGTCTTCAGAGAAAATAGCATAATTTTTAGTCAGGAATGCTCCCAGTTGGTTATCTTCTAAACCCAAATCCTTGAGGAACAAGAGAGTCTGCTTAATGTCTTTTTCAAAATCCAGTCTTAGGAGGAGGTTGGCTGCATCTGGATGTTTTTCTATCTTGGACAAATCCACTCCTATAATAAATTATAAGTACAAATTGAAGACAAATTCTCATTCAGCCACAAAATTCTTATATGTAAGCACAAGAGATTGCTGAAGAGCAATCTATTCAAAGGAGAACTGAGGCAGAGAAACTTCAAAATTTAAACTAAACTGGTTACAGAAATAAATTAAAATGAATTATAGTATTTATTTCAAAGACAAGTGTTACAGAAAAAATGGGCATTTAAAGTTAAATTTCCCCCAAAGACAAATTCACCAAGTCATTTTGACACCAGAGAATCATCTTTTCTATGGCTTCTTGGATGTGTAAGATGCTGTGAGCCCCAAATGATCCCCACAGCAACCACGCCACTGGCCATTCTGCAGGGTACAAAATCTACCTTTTTTTTTCTGTTTGTTTTCAGTTTTAAATCATTTAAAAGCATTATTGATCCCCTTCATGGGGAGAGGAAATAAGTATGACCCTGTGCTTTACACATCCTTGGCGTTTCCAGGGCTTTAGTACAGACATAATAACTGTACAAGTGTACCCATGTCTGCAAAAGAGCAGACAAACAGCCCTTAAGCTCCCAACATGGCAGAAAGCACCAAATCATCTGCCCTCCTTCAGTAGCCGTCACCAAGTCTTCTTTAAAACTTCCTTTGTTTCAGGCATAGATTTCAGCCTTAATCAGGCAGGGCATAAAAGTAACCTAGAATTCAAAATTATCACTAAAATGGACCATGTTATTCTCTTATTTCTCCCCTTTAATCTTATTAAAATAAAAAGCACTTGGGAGCCTGAGGTAGGAGGATCATGGTGACTTCGAGGCCTGCCTGGACTACAGAGTGAGGTCCAAGGCTGCTAGAGCTAGAGACCCTGCCTCAAAAAAAGAAAGGTTTATACAGAATCTTTAAAATATACATATATATACAATATATACAACATAAAACCTTTAGGTTTAGATTCAGATTTTCTAATCTTAAGAATATTTCTGGAGAGATGGCTTACCAGTGAAGACACTTGCCTATGAAGCCCCTAAGACTCCCCAGAACCCATATAAACCAGATGCACAAGGTGATGCATGTGCAAAAGGTAGCACGTGCACCTGAAGTTTGATTGCAGTGGCCAGAGGCCAGATATGTATGGGTGTACATGTGTGCATGTGGAAGCCAGTGGACAATTCAAGTGTCATCCTCAGTCATCTTTCTGATAGTATCGCTTACTGGCCTGGAGCTCACCAATTAGGCTAGATTCTGTCTCTGTCTGTCGTCCCAGTACTGGGATTATAGACCTGCACTTCTACACCAGCATTTACAATGGCAAATTAGGAATTGAATGCAGGTCTAAAATGTTCCCACTGTCATGGAAGAACTGAAGAGAATGTAGAACACTTTGTAAGTATGAGATCAACTAATGTCTAAAACTGATGAAAGAGGTGTGATGGTTAAGTCCTGTATCAACTTGATCAGATTGGAAATCAACTGAGAGACACACCTCTTTGGCAGGCCTGTGAGGGCATTTCCAGGAAGGATTGATGACGGCCTCCCAAAGTGGATGGCCCTTCTAGTGGTGGTTTACAGCACTGACAACTCAGAGCCCTTTGCCAGGCTGCCCACGAAGCTTGCTGGTATGTGCATCTACCCTGCTGCAGCCATCCTTCATGGACACTGGAACTCAGCTTCACCAGCCTTCCAGTGTGGATTAGAGTTCAGCAGCTCTCAAGGAATCCTCCAGGCCTCCAGTGCCAGATGGGGACTGCTGAGGCATCAGCCTTGTGGACAGAGCAGTTACTGGGTTCTCCAACTCTCCAACCTGCAGATAGCTACTGTTGGATTATCCAGCTCAAATCCTGAAACTAATCCAATAAATCCCCTTTATAATGCCTACTCATTCTATCGGCTCTTCCTCTAGAGAACCTGAATGACATAATAGGCAGCAGTGTTATAAATGACTGCTTTAAAAACTGAGTCAAAAAGGTTAAGTAGAAGCCGGGCGTGGTGGCGCACGCCTTTAATCCCAGCACTCAGGAGGCAGAGGTAGGAGGATCGCTGTGAGTTCAAGGCCACCCTGAGACTACATAGTGAATTCCAGGTCAGCCTGAGCCAGAGTGAGACCCTACCTCGAAAAAAAAAAAAAAAAAAGGTTAAGTAGACACTTCTGAGGAATGAGATGCAAGCTCAGGAACGATGAAGCAGGAAATACAGTTTTTCCCTGAAGGCCTTTTCAGAGAGCCATGGCTCACTTGTATCTACTACTTTCATAAAGAGTTCAACTTTCACTTAGGGGCTAGGGAAATGGCTCAGAGTGGGTACAGCGTTTGCCATGCCAAGGTAAGGATCAAAATTTAGATCTCTAATGCCCACATAAATACTAGGCATGTGTGGTTGCCCAGTTGTAATTCCAGTGCTTGGGAGGTAGAAACAGAGGGTCCCTTGGGGCAAGCTGTCTAGCAACACTAGGAAATAAGTGAGCTCTGGGTTCAAGTGCAAGACAATGCCATAGTTACTAAAGTGGAGAGCGATCTAGGAAGATACCTGATGTTGGCCTACACACACACACACACACACCACCCCCATACACAAAAATGCTGATTGAAATTGGGGATGGCGGTGCTTGCCTGTAATCTCAGAACCTGGTAAGTAGGTAGAGGAAGATCAGGAGTTCAAGGATAGTCTGAGCTATATAACAAGTTCCAGGCCAACCTATATGAGACACTGTCTCAAAAAACAATCAAGTCAAATAAAAAAGCAAAATAAAACTCAAACCCAATGCTAACTAAAATGTAAGGCAGTAAAATAAAGAATGCCCTGGCAAAGTACTGGTAGGTTAGGAACATACCAAGAAGCACCAGCTGTTGCAGAGTCTCAGAGTGATCAACGTAGTCTCGCAGTGTGAATGAGGCTGCAGGCAGGGAAGCGTGAGCACTGATCAGAGCAGCCTCCTCCTCAGATACTGGCTGCAGTGGAGACACTGGAAACAAGTCATCCATTTCTTCAAAGCCAGCCATGTGGACAGAAAGCAAGTTAGCATTGTCACGTAACACTTAACCCTAGTTCTACAAACATTTTATCTTCCCTCAGTCTGTGTCTTCACTGGATGAATACTGAGATTTAAGAAGTCCTGGCATGGTGGCATACAATCCAATTCCAGCAGTACACTCGGCAGGGGCCCAAGGTAAGAGAATTGCCGCCATGTTTGAAGTTAGCACAGACTAACAGTGGGACACTGCCTGCCTCAAAAAAGAAATCCAAAAGTATCCTACCTTCTCAGAAGTGAATTATTTAGAGAGAAGAACCATTGTTCCTCCAAGATAAGAAATGCACTGGAAAGCTCCAAGGCATACAAATATTTTTTGAGACAATGAATATAGCTCAGGCTAGCCTTGAATTTACAATCCTCCTGCTTCACTCATCCAAGTGCTGGGATTACAAACATTAGTCACATTGTCCAGCTACAGCACACAATTGTTTTTCTTCACTTTTCATTGATATATTAACTAACTGCCTATAAAACACATTCTGAGACTGGGCCACCATAGATGATAAACCTGGCAAAAGTATAACATATTTTAATAGTCAAAATCTACAGTTTAGTTATGACATCCTAAAATTCTTCATTCTGAATTAAAGCCCTCTTCTATAGGTTATTCTCCAACATCTTATTATATTTTCTGCACTGGAGAGATAGTTCAGTGGTTAAAGGTGCTTTTTTTGGAAAGCCTGATAGCCCAGGTTCAATTCCCTTACTAATGTACATGGGTACTGGATGTAATACTGATTCCTAGGACAGAAACCACAGAAGGGAGAAGGTTCATTAAAAACCAACTCAAGGGAATTCTGGGGAGGTGATCTATTTCCATTTCATGATTGTTAAACAGTTAAATGCATATGTTAAAATTCATAGAACTAACTATTAAAATAAAAGTAGGCTGGTGTGGTACCACACTCCTTTAATCCTAGCACTCAGGAGGCAGAAATAGGAAGATTGCTATGAGTTTGAGGATAGCCTGTGATTACATCATTTATTCCAGGCCAGCCTGAGCTACAGTGAGACCCTACCTTGAAAAACAAAAAACAGGGCTGGAGAGGTGGCTCAGCAGTTAAGGAGCTTGCCTGCAAAGCCTAAGGACCAGAGTTCGTTTCCTCAGTACCCATTTAAAGCCAGATGCACTAAGTGGCATATGTATCTGGAGTTTGTATGCAGTGGCAGGAAGCCCCGGCACACCTGTATTCACTCTCTCTCAAATAAATAAAAATTTTTAAAAACACACAAAAATTCATAGAACTGTATGTCCCAAAAGATGCACTTGACATTATACCCTAATAATTAACATTAGAAAGTTTTTCAAAAGCTAAATAATGAAAGATTTAGAAAACAAATGTTTTATGTATAAAGCTATGAAATGATCTTATACATATTAACCCACAAATTTAGGTAACAAGAGTATAATAGAACTAAACAGATCTGGCCCTCATGTCTCCTTTGTCTGGTATAGGTACAGGTATCTGACCTGAAATGCGCTGGCAGCAAGTAAACAAGTAGTTTGTTCAAACCACCAAGGCTGGAAAGGAGGACTTTTCTGAAATACAGAATTACCTTCCAGAGGCAGCTCAGAATCCCCGCTGGGCATCCTCCCCGAGTGCTCACTCCCACACGGAAGCAGAGTATGGTGGGCAGCACTGCTCTCCTGCCTACTGGAGTCAGCATCCTGGGAGCTATTCCGTGAGGAGGAAGTCCAGTAAGTCTTAAACCCCCACCGGAGACAGCAATTGTCAGAGGACGACTGAGTTGGAGCAGAAAAACCATGTGACAGTGTTTGTCCTGCTCTTGGAAAACGTTTCGTGAGTTGTACAGAATTAATGAAGCTACTCAATTTAATAGAGTTGAACCACCTGGGTATCTGTTGAGCTGACAGGGCCATTTTTCTTAAGGTAACCTATAAAGGGAAAACACAATCACCAAAATATAACAGATTTATTTACTTAAAATATTTAAAACAGGATTCAAACACAAAAATAAACTGGAAATTATCTTTTCTAAATGAAAGGAGTTTAAATATGACTAAAGTAAGAACTGCAAAAGCAGTTTCAGCTACAAATCATAAAACAGGAACTTCAGAATTGCAAAAATAATACATATACAATTTTATCGCAAAAAATAAAATCTATAGGGTCAGAAATGTATTTTAAAATTCTATAAATGTTCCAATTACAATGAATTTACTAATTAAAAAAATTTTTATTCATCTGCCATGTGTGTACGTGAGCACAGTATGGCTGGGGAACTGAACCCAGGCAGGCAGGCTTTGCAAACAAGGGCCTTTAAACATGAAACCATCTCCTCAGCCCCTGAATTTACTCTTTTTAGTAGCAGAGAGTGACGGAATTAAATGTCTTTAGAATTGAAGGATGTTCAAGTGTACTGAGGAGCAAAAAATGAGTTATCCAAATATGTTTATGTATGTGAATTAGAAGCAACACAGAAAGAAATCCACTGCCTTTAACAGTCATAGTATTATCATTGCTATATTGAACAGTGAGAGTGGTTTCATCCTTAGAGCTGAAATGGCTGATTCTTTCACAGATACAGCTGCTCTTCAAAAGAGGAACAAAACCAGTTTTGTTGCTGGGCATGCTGGTGCACGCCTTTAATCCCTGCACTCAGGAGGTTGAGGTAGGAGGACTGCCATGAGTTGAGGCCAGCCAAGAGACTACACAGTGAATTCCAAGTCAGCCTGAGTTAGAGCAAGACCCTACCATGAAAAACAAAATATTAGAAAAAAAATAACTAGTTTTGTTAAATCCCGTTTCACCATAGGAAACAAGAAAAAGAACAGTTTTCAAAAAGAAAAGGTCAGGCTACATAGATGACTCAGTGATTAAGGCACTTGCCTGCAAAGACTAAGTACGCAGGCTCTGTTTTCTGTTTTATTTTTATTTATTGTTGGGGGAGGGGGAGGCAGATAGAGAGAATGGGCACACCAGGGCCTTTAGCCACTGCAAAGAAACTCCAGATGCATGTGCAACCAGACATCCCTCCAGCCCTTTAAAAATTTTGTTTCATTTGTAAGGATCCAGGTTCCATTCCCCAGTACCCACGTAAGCTAGATGCACAAGGTGGCACATATATCTAGTTTATTTGCAGTGCCTAGAGGCTCTGGTATATCCGTTCTCTCTCTCTCTCATATAAATATATTTTAAAAAAGAAAAGTCAAAACACTAAGAAGCTGGGCATGGTAGTACATGACTCCTGTAATCTCTGCACTTGGGAGGCAGAGGCAGGAGCACTGAAAAATTTAAGGCCAGCCAGAGATACACATTGAGACTGCCTCAATTAAAAAAAAAAAGTCAACGCTTACCAAAAAAAAAAAAACAACAAAAAAAACTCTCAAACAAAACAAAATCACATAAACAAACCACCAACAATACAGAGATTTTCTTTTTTTTTCGAGGTAGGGTCTCACTCTAGCCCAGGCTAACCTGGAATTCACCAAGTAGTTTCAGGGTGGCCTCAAACTCACAGTGATCCTCCTACCTCTGCCTCCTGAATGCTGGGACCAAAGGCATGTGCCACCCTGCCCGGCAGCTACATAGATATTTTGGCCAGAAATATTTGTTAAGCTCCAGGAATATGAGAGAATTATATACATTTAATGTCAATAATCCCAATAAACTAGTCTTATGGAGCCTGGTATGGTGGTTCTACCTGTAAACCCAGCACTCAGTAAAGGCAGGAAGACTGCCAAAAGTTCAAGGCTTGCCTGAGCTACACTGTGAGATCCCGTCCCCGCCCCCCAATAAATAAATAAATAAATAAATAAATAAATAAATAAATAAATAAATAAATAAAAAATATCAGCGTAGAGCCTAACAAAATGGGAAATATTCAATAAATGTTATCTGTATTACTGACAAGTATAAGCTATTTTTTGCTCACACCTTGTGTTTTGCTTCCTACATAGTGGAATTCAGCGTGTTCCATGCCTTGAATTAGACCAAATACCTGATAGCGTAATCTCCACTTTAAGAGCTGCAGTTTGGAAAAGTGTGCTAAGGGTCATACAAGTGAAAGTATCACTTTCATTCTGACGTGACCTGAGTTAGGAAATTAAGTGTCACAATAACCTTGAGGTTGCTGTTAAGATTTTGGTGGGAAACGAGCTAACCCTGTCAAATTTTCCTTCAAACTGCCTCTGCTCCGCACAGTAGGCTTAAGAACATCAAAGTGGGAGTCGGGAGACCTCACTTATGCTAACCTTACAGGAGAAGGCGCTTGTGGAACTCCAGCACGTTGCCTAGCCCATGATGCTGGCCCAATAACCACTCTTCGTGTAATTCTCTATGTGCGGTGCTGGAGATGGAACCCAGAGCCACACTCTGAGCTTCAAACTATTCTTGTAATGGGGAAGGGTTCAATAAAACAATTTTCAGGTCTCTGTCAACGTTAACATTTTAGGCTTCAGAGTTTGTATAAGCACTTGCAAACCAGCTCCTGAAACCCCAAGTTCACCCTGGAGTATCTCTGGGATCAAATGCATACCCCTCCCACATCTCTTTCACTTTAAACTCCATCACCATGCATTCTAAGATCTTAGTACATTCAACTGTTTAGCCTTCCAGTTTTACTCGCTATGTACTACCTTTAAAATCACCATTTCAGTATACATCTTAAAAACGAATGAACTGTTGTGTCCGGAGAGCAGGGCAGCTCTGGGCCCTGGGCCTGTTCACCCAGGGACTCTCCTCCACCAAATCCACAGCTCTGTCGGGGTGGAATGGACATGACCCCAGGGCAAGTGCAGTAACTCCTTGCATGCACAGCACCCGAAAGCCGGTGCATTACTTTCAGATGGGTGGAAATAACCTCCCCCACCGCGCACGGCGGGACAGCGATTCTTCTTCCAGCACGGCCCTTTCATCCGGCAAATGAAAGCAAACACGTTTGCAAACTCTAAAGTCCATTCAAGTAGCTCAGTGCAGTTTAGGAAGGGAGCAGGCACTGGAACCGATGTCTCTCCGGGTTCCCGATCTCTACCTCGCTCGGTCACCGATGGTGGATTCCGGACGGAAGGCGGCTCGGTAATAAAAGGGCCTCTCCAGCGCCGCGCTCGCCCCCGCCCGCCCTCCAGCTGCCCACACCGAACTTCCGCAGGAAGCCACCCGCGTCCACCGCACGCCGCCACCCAACGAGCGCGGCGGCGAGGTCCTCACAGTGCCCGGTGGCCCAGGGCAGGGCAGGCCCACCCCGCCTCCCCGCCCCCTCCCCGCGACCCCTCCCCGCCGACCGGGCCCGGGGCATCCCGGGTGCAGGCGGCCCGGATCCCGAAGCCCCTCCGGAGACGCAGCCCTCACGCTCGGGGACTCCTGCTTTACCTGTGGCGAGGCGCGGGCTTCGCAGAGGGTCACCCCGTGGACACCCCGCCAGCCGCCGCCCCGCACGCCCCGCACACAGCCAGCCAGGCCCCGCGCCGCCGCCGCCGCCGCGCTCCCCGCCCACGTGCGCGCGGCGCTCCGAGTGGACGAGACCACCTGGCGGCTGAGCCCGGGGGGTGGAAGGCCGGGCCATCGCTGGGGAGGAGCCAGTCCTCAGGGCCGCGGATGCTCTTCCGGCTGCCTCTGCATCCCCCGGACCTCTTCCACTCCGGGCATCCGAAGGGCCGCCCAACGCCTCGCCCTGCGTCTGTCCGCGCGGTGGTCGGCGGTGGCCATGCGGCGGCTCCTACCCCCCCCCCGCCAGAGGCGGCGTTGGTGGCGCCGCGACCCCGCCCTCCCGCGCCTGTCCTTCCCTCGGCTCGCAGCCTGCGCTGGGCGCCAGACCCGGCCCCGCCGTCCGCCGGCCGCTTCACCTCGCCGGCTCGTCATCCCCACCGCCCCTCCCCACCTCCGCACCCCACCGGGGGATCCGGTCCCAGCCTTCACCGGCCGGGACCGCAGGCGCCGCGGCAGGACGGGGAGGCGGGCCATGGCGTCCTGCGTGGGAAGCCGGACCCTGAGCAAGGATGATGTGAACTATAAGATGCATTTCCGGATGATCAACGAGCAGCAAGTGGAAGACATCACCATAGACTTTTTCTACCGTCCCCACACCATCACCCTGCTCAGCTTCACCATCGTCAGCCTCATGTACTTCGCCTTCACCAGGTGAGGTTTGGGGCGGGGACACACACACACTCACACACACACACACACACACACACGCGCGCGCGCGCGCGCGGGGGGCGACGGCCGAGGGAAGAGGAGGGAAACAGTGGCGGGGAGGGTGGCCCGGTGTGGCTTGGGGGACGAGGAAGCGAAGTGGAGAGCTGCTCCACGCGCGCACACTTGCAGACACTCTGCCCACGCAGGTCGTGCACCCCCCCTCCCTCAGTGTCTTACAGTACGCCCTGCCTACTCCCCCAGCCCCCACCCCACCCCTATAGATATGATCTCTCCTATACAGCGCCTCCTGCTACCTCAGGAACACATGCGGGTCACCTCGCTCCGTCGCCCACACCCCTCGCACTGCATCGCTCCACACGTCATTACACAGACGTCCTCCTCTGCAGGCCCCTCCATCCCTGCTCGGTTCCCAGCGCTCCGCATGAATCATCTCATGACTGCACTGCTTCTAGCACATATCACTACACACATAATACACGCACCATGAACAGACCCTGGAACACAGCCTAGCTCCCTTTCTGCTTCCCCTCCCCTCAGTATAAGGCACTTCTGTACACACACACACACACACACACATACATACATACAAGTGCACATGTCAGGTGCAACCACACTAGCTTTCACGTGTGACACCTCCCGCGTGCATTGTACGCAAATCGTCAAGCATAACCCGTCCTCCAGCCTCAACAGTACCGTCTGTGGCACAACAGGAAAGTTGCTGTGAAAACACACACACACACACACAGCCTGATACACACTAGTTCCTATGCACTGTGCTGTACAGGTTACCAGCTTAACACATTCCACAGAGCACATCTTGCCCTGTCATATCCTGGCATACGTGCTGAAATGAGATAGTGCTTGGTGCCTAATGACATTAAACATGGTTAGACAAAACTCATAAGCCTCACACAACATAACATAGCTCTTTCTTCCCCTAAAAATATACATACATGTTCAGAGCACATCTAAAAGATTTCTCTTCGCAGGAGCTGTCCAGCCCAACTTGAGAACACATACTGCACCTGTGGCCCTTCAGGCCCAGCCAGGGAGCTAACAGAATCTTGGTTCACAGTGGCATCTAGACCCTGGTTTTGCCTTACAATTTATATTTTCTGAATGAAACTTTTTAAAGAAAAGGGAATCATGCCTACCACTCCATTATGGCTTAAAAGACTTCTGCATTCGTGTTATTAAATTACTTAAATTTTGAGCTCTAAAGGTCCATTATCTGTAAAACAGGGATAAAGCTAAAGTTTTATTTACCCCATAATGGGATTATGAAGACTGTGCATTGAAGGCTGGCCTTGAACTCTCAATCTTTCCCTCAACCCAGTGCTGAGATGACGGGCATGTACCTCCATACCCAGACTCTTTTTCTCTAACAGTTGTGTGTGGGGGGGTGCATTGTGTAGAGGTATCAGGGCTAAACACAAATGTTGAAGAAATTTCTGATACTTGGTGGAGGGGAGGACAAAAATATGTTATGCTACATGGGATAACATTGTACAACAAAGCATAAATTGCAAGGGTTTATTTACATGAATCACCTAAAGGTACAAAGCATAGGTAACAATTAGTCATGCTTTAATTACTAAGAGGAATTACCACCATTCTTGTAAAGTCAGCTAATGCTTGGCACACCAGATCTTCCTTTCCATGGTACTTAACCAGTTGGAGAGAAATCAGTCTTGAAATTAATTATAGTCACCTCCAACTACTTCATTGTGTCCTCTGATTTTACCACTTAATAGAGGTGTGGTCACCTAATTTTGCTACGCTTCGGTTTCCTTATCTGTGTGGAAAATGAAAATCCTAGTACTAATATGTCACAGGATTGTACAGCCTGGATTAAATTCACCCTTCTTATAGTCTGCTTTAGCTACGTATATATCAAATATCAAGTGATTAAGAGACATTTCATTATTTTTTAGTACCTTCTAAATGATACGTGTTACTGACTAGAATATAGAATGCTCTGGAATTGAGGAGAAAGGATGAAGGCATTGGGAAAATGTACATTGGAGAACATGCATGCCTGTTTCACATTAACTTCTGTTTAATTTCATCTTATATGTGGGTTTGAAAGATGAAATTAGTGAGGGAGTTTCTTTGGAAATGAAAAAAGTTATTATACTGTGTTAACTAATAAAAAGTGAGCATGAGTGAGCAGTTTGTGTCACTATTAAACCCTTAATATTATTGTAGGTCCTTGCAAAATAGATTTTCTTCTTCCTTTCTAATACAGCAAGTCATATTCTTCGGGAATATTTTATGCCACATTCTGTCCAGTTGAGACATTGCAGCAGTGGAAATGTGAGAAATGAGTATGAATTTTAACAGCTTGTCAAAAGTAATGAAAAAGACAAACCCAGAATCTGAACCTCAGGCTATGGAATTTTCCAGAAATGATAACAATTTTATTTCTTATGCTGATTTAATAAGGAGACAAATCATATAATGAACACTGAGTTAATAATAAGCTTCACCTTATATAAAATCATGAGCATAATTAATAGGATTAGCAGTTATTAGTGTCTGATTTTTGTAATAATTTGTGGCATTTCTAAGTGGGCTATTCTGCAGATAGCTTTATCTCTGTAAAGATTTAAAGTAATGACTTCTTAAATGAAAATTGTTTTCATACTGTGTTCATTTATAATGATTATAGGACCTTTAAGGATTTTTAAATTTAGTGAATTCTTTCATAAAAACCTTTTAAACATGCCTTAAAGTTTGTTTTGCAAGGACTGGTTGTCTAAGAAAATAGAATACTTTGAGGGTGTCACATGTGTATGAAAAACAGTGCCTGGACAAGGTCACATGCTATGGAGACCAGCAAGGATTTTGGATTGTAGAAGATCAGATACCTGGAGCAGCAGTCAGAGATGAGCTTGGATTTGCCCAGGAGTTCTTTTGCGTGGACAGTTCTCTGCTTTGGGTGTCACTGGTCCAGGGTTGCTATTGCTATTGGAAGGTGGTGAAATCTTCCAGAGTGTCACCTAGTGGGAGATGCTTAGATTTTAGGGGGCCATGCTTTTAGAAAGTAGCTCTTAAGCACATCTCTCTCCAACAACCCTTACTAGAGGATTCTTACAAATGGAGCAAGCCTGTCCCTTCCTGTTCTGTCTGTAGTATGAAATTCAATCATATATTCCCATCATTGTTATCCATGACATAAAGAGATGCAGTGAAGGAGCAACCTTCACCATAGAACCTCTGAACCCCACACACTATGAGCTAAATAAACCCTTTCTTCATAAGTAGCCTATGTCAAGTATATAAATGCAAAGGCTGACCAGTGCAGATGGCAAGTAGACCAACTCACTGGTAAACCATAGTGCACAAACCTTCCATCCCTGTCATCAACATTAAAGGTGCCAGGTGCTCATTGCCTGATTATTTCCCTGACAGTCAAGTCAGTTCAGAGCTGGGCATGGTGGTGGCACAGGACTATAGTTTACAGGATGGTCTAGGAAAGGAATTCCAGATTAACTTCATAGTAAGTTATGGGCCTCAAAAACAAGGGGAGGGGCAACTTGTTTTGCCACATTTTAGGATCAAGTGTTTCTACAAGTCACTCACTAATACTCTTTTATTTTAATATGTTTTATAAAACTATCTTTATTTGTTTATGGGAGAGACAATGAGAGAGAGAAAGAGAAGGAAACAGAGAGAGAGAAAGAGAAAATATGGGCACTCTAGGGTCTCTTGCTTCATCTTGCTTCTGGGGAGTTGAACCTAAGAGGACAGGCTTTACAAGTAAGCACTTACTGAGCCATCTCCTTAGCCCAGTAATAATCTTATAAAAGTGGGCTTACCCAAAGTAAGATAAGGTGGTGGCACATGCCTTTAATCCCAGCACTTGGGAGGCAGAGGTAGGAGGATCACCATGAATTCGAGGCCACCCTGAGACTACATAGTGAATTCCAGGTCAGCTTGGGCTAGGGCAAAACTCTCCCTCGGGAAAAAAAAAAAAAAAAAAAAGGACAATCTTTGTGTCCAATTGCTGAATGCACTCATATTTACTTTCCTTTCAAAAATGGGTAAATTTGGAAATATTACTAAATAATGTTACAAAATTTAAGCTTTTAGATTTGAAAATAGTATTTGAAAGGTAGAGGCAGGAGTTAGGGCCATCCTCTGCTAAATAGCAAGTTTGAGGCTAGTCTGATCTACATGAGACCTTGTCTCAAAAAAAAAAGAGAGAGAGAGAAAGGGGCTTGAGAGATGGCTCAGTGGTTAAGGCACTTGTCTGCAAAGCCTAAAGACCCAGGTTCAAGTCCCCAGTACCCACATAAAAGCCAGATGCACAAAGTGTCACATGCATCTGGAGTTCACTTGCAGCGTCTAGAGGTACCAGTGCGCCCAGTATCTCTTGTGTTTGTCTCTTCTCTCTATATATCTCTCTCTGCTTACAAAAATAAATAAATAAAAATACTTTTTTTAAAAAAAAGAAAAGAAAAGAAAGGAAAGGAGGAGGGTACTTAATAGGTTGATATTGTATATATGTAAGTACAATGATTGTTATGGGGAGGTAATATGATGGAGAATGGAATTTCAAAAGGGAAAGTGGGGGGGGGAGGGAATTAACACGGGATTTTTTTATAATCATGGAAAATACTAATAAAAATTTTATTAAAAAGAAAAGAAGGAAAATAAACTAAGTCATATTCTTAGGATCCTCTTTTTGTAAAGAAGTATCTACCACTAAAATTGTAGAACCAGTCTTGTTGGCCCTTGGCCTACAAAAGTTGTTTCTTATAGATTGCTATGCCTGTATGATTATTGATTTATGCTCCAGTTTCTCCTGGATATGGAACTAAGAATATAGACAAGGGTGGGGAAATGAACAATTGTTTCATTTTTAGATTTATTTACTTATTTGGGAGAGGGGAGGAGAGAAGAAGAGTACGGGCCCACTAGGGCTTCTTGCTATTACAAATGAACTCTGAATGCCCGGATCACTTTGTGCATCTGGCTCTACATGGGTACTACGGAATTGAACTGGGGTCACTGGCAGTCTTGGCAAGCAAGCGCCTTTAATCCCTGAGCCATGTCCCCAGCCCTGGTTTATTATTATTATTATTATTAATTACTTATTTTGAAAAAGAGAGAGAATGGGTACAGAGAGAGGGAGAATGGGTGCATCAGGGCCTTCAGCTGCTGCGAACAAACTCCAGATGCTTGCGCCTGCTTGTACACATGAGCAGTATTGCACACCTGCATCACTGTGTGTCTGGCTGTGTGGGACCTAGAAATTCAAACATGAGTTCTTAGGCTCCACAGGCAAGTGCCTTAACTGCTAAGCCATCTCTTCAGCACCCCTCTGCCCTGATTTTTAAAAATAATTTTATTTAGTTTAGAGAGAGAAAGAGGCCTCACACAGAGAGTGAGTATAAGTGTGCCAGGGCTGCGCCTAACTTTACATGGATACTGGGAATCAAACTTTAGGTGTTAGGCTTTGCAAGCAAGCACCTTTAACCACTGAGCCATCTCCCCAACCCCCCCATTTGTTTGTATTTGTTCATAATGTGTGTTTTTTAAACTTAATTTCCCTTATTGGCTTTGGAACTACAGTTTGCCATTGGACCATATTTCTGATCTTCTGTATAGTTCTCTCATGGGTCCTTGCCAGCCTTCGGGGTTTTTTCCTTATGGCCATATAAATACCCAATAGAAAATGACTCCTTATACTGCTGATTCTGTTGTCCTGGTCCTGTTTCCCCTATGGAATAATGTTCTTTCCCCATAACCGAAGCCCTGATGTCATTGTTCCCTGACACCAGCAGTATTATTGGTCACTGGTAGTAGCTGTGTACAGGTGGATGTGGAGCACCCTAGGATAGCCTCTGTTAGTATCAAAGTCCAGTTTACGTTAACCTTCACGATTTTCTCTTCCCCAGTCATTTGAATCATTTTCAAATTGGAAATAGCATAAGCATCTTTTTTTGCATTTGTTGTTTGTTTGAGGTAGGGTCTTGCTCTAGCCCAGGCTGACCTGGGATTCACTATGTAGTCTCAAGTCTCAGGCTGGCCTCAAACTCACGGCAGTCCTCCCACCTCAGCCTTCTGAGTGCTGGAATTAAAGTCATGTGTCACCATGCCCAGCTCTTTTTGTCTGTTCTTATGCTCATTTCTGGTGTTTTATGTCCTTAATAATATCATAAATGTATTAAATGGAAAATGTGTCTATGTTTCTTTGGGGTCAGTTGTACTGAATAGGTACTTGGATGACTGAGCTATTTATTTGGCTAAAATGGTATGCTGTTTCGAAGAGATTGTTCATCTAGGGATTGCTGCCTTTTATCACACTCCTATTTAGTAAACATGTTAATCTAGGTTGGTTTCTTCAAATAATTGTTTTTAGCATCTTGGGTATAATTCTTACCTAACACAAAACACATTTTATCTTGTGCTATAATCCTTTAAACCTCAGATCACTATAGGAAAGTCAGCCCTTTTTCAATCTCAGCTAGCCCAAAGAGCAGATCTGGTCCAGTCAGCCTGCTCTGCTCCCTCAGCCCTGGCTCCCTGATGGATGTAGCTCAAGAGTTCAGCAGTCTCTGCTCCTTGCTGTCTGCCATTCTGGGGTTCACTGCTTGTCTTGTCTTCATCAGGTCTCGTGGGTCCTTGGTTGTTGCAAACCTTGGCTCAGCAGCCCAAACAGCCTGACATGTCCTTGCAGGCCATCTCCCATCCATTTGTCCTCTAGACTCCTGATCTAGGACAAAACTGTGATCCCTTTTGTCCCCTGACTAATCAATCATTCCTTGGCTGCCCACCACCAGTAGGGAAGTGCAAGCTGGATTTGGACGCCTCTCTTCCTAGGGTAGGATTATTTTCTGCCTTCATTGCTCTCTGTTTGCACATAACATACCCCATAGGTGCAGGGACCTTGGCCCAACACCAGTACCACTTCCTCTGTCCGGTGCCTCCTGCCCACCCACAAGCCCACAGTACCCTTCACAGCCCATTTGGTTGACCCCCCTCCTGGGACACCCTTCATGTTGTTCTAAGATTCACAGAGGAAGATACACTTATGTGCTTCTAAGTGCCTTTTTATTTTTTTGGCTTTTCGAGGTAGGGTCTCACTCTAGCCCTGACTGACCTGGAATTCACTATCGAGTCTCAGGGTGGCCTCGAGCTCAAGGAGATCCTCATACCTCTGCCTACCGAGTGCTGGGATTGAAGGCGTGCGCCACCATGCGGGACTCCTAAGTGCCTTTTATTATTGTCTCTCACATAGTATTTGTTTCTATGTCAATTTCTTGAGGCCAGATATTTTTCATTATCCTAGGATAGACCTCCAGTAAATGCGACATAAATGGAAGACAGGTGTTGTTTCTAAGAACTTGAAAGAAAGGGAATTCTTTGCCCCTGCATCCAAATGATCTCTTTGCTAAGGACACAGGGTCAGGGCCACTGTAATCTGATGACTTACTTCTGTGCAGACCTCATTTCCAGGTAAGACCACACCCAAGCTTCTGGGCTCTGCACCTGATGCAGGAATTTAAGGAAGAGCAGTTAGACCTGGAGGTGGCTCAGTTGGTCAAGAGTTCGCTGCCTGAGCCTGAGGAGCTGAGTCCACATATCCAGGTGTGCTTGGGAAGGGAGACAGAACATCCCAGGACAAGCTCTCAGCTGGACTGCCCCATGCAGGAACTCCAGGTTCAAGCAAGAGACCATGCCTCAATGAGGGAAGCAGAGGACAATGTCGGAGGTCACTGCTCTGACCTCCACATGTGCACATGCACACGTGTACACTCACACATACACACACACACATGCATGCACATGTACAATAAGTAAACAACAACAAAACGTGAGTGAATGAGTGAATGAATAAAGCACTTTGACTCAGCAGTGATGGAGGCCTGTGTCTGGGGAGTCCCATGTATGCAGACTTCATTAGCAGCTCATGAGGTGGTGATGTGCTTGCCTGAGTCACAGTCCTCCAGGAACCCCACACTCACCTCCTTCCCATGGTGTTTGGATGCCCCCTCGAGGTGTCTGCCCTGTACCTGCCCTCCAGAGACACCTGGGCCTGTCTCCGACCTGCAAGAGGTAATGTGATTTAATTAACCCTTGAGTGTGTTGGTCAGGCCTGAGGGTGTTTATACCATCTGGGAAACTTGATTTTGGTGAAATTGAGCATGGGCTGCAGTGAGCTCATTTCTGTGCATGTGATCGCATCAGCTGTGGGAATAATTTAAGCAAATGTGTACCTGCCGTCACTCTGCCCTCCTGCCCATGCTGTGTGTCGTCAAAACCAGAGCCACAACACAGCCTGAGTCTGTCCATCTGCCGGGCGGGGTGCTCAGCCCCCACGCACTGGACTGGCAGAAGGTGAGTGGTGGGCAGAGGTTAATACCGTTGCTCTGGTGGGAGCAGCGGAGACTTGTGCCTCGCCTGCCTCCAACCCTCCTCCTGACCTGGTGCAAAGCAGCAACCCAGGCTTGGTTTTAAATAATACAAGTAAAAATTCCACCTCTGAAAAAAAAAGAAAGGGAATTCTTCTTCACTAGCTGGCATCACAATAATTCCTGACCAAGACCACAGTTTTCCTTTAAACAGATTTAATGTAGAATTAAAGGTAGTATCAAAGTTGGTTGACATTGGTCTATCTTGCAATCTGGGATTACATTTTCCATTGGTAAAGAACAGACAGACTTAGACATGACACTGTTGGCCTACCTCGGAGCTCATATTAAAGGAAATTAGAAGGGAGGAGGCACAAGTAGCCTAGAAGTCTTTGAGGTCGTGGTAAAGCCTAAATTGTCTTATTTTCCTGATGCCAGGCAGAAGGCCCTGTCCAGAGATCATGAAGGAATGGAGTCACCTTGGCTTCAAACTCCCCACTCCACTGCCCCTCATCTGATACCAATTACAGTTCTGAATGCATTGTTATTTTAAACTTGCCTGCTTTGCACCTTCCCTACTTTTAGGAACCACTCTTTGAATAGTTCCCTTAGAACCATGTTCCGAGGGAGCAGAAGTACTTGAAAACCCTATCTGGCTCTCAGTACTAGCTGTGGTCTCAGCAGATCCCTGCAGGAGACAGAAAAATCTTTGTCAGTGGACTGTGTGGGTCAGGCTTGGACCTCCCTTCCTCATGTTATTTGAGTCACGTGGCCCACTCTGCAATCTCATGTGGCACATTTCTGCCACCCACTATATTACAGGTACCTTCTGTTTGCCAAGCATTGAGCTGAGCACTAGGGGTGGGGAACCAGATGAGACCTGTGCACCTGGGGGCAGGGGAGTGGACTTACACAACAGTCTTACTTTCAGACATGTCAGTCAGTGCTTCCTGACCCAGTCAAGAGCACCCAGAGATTTATCAGGGAGGGAAGAGGACTTTGCCTGTCTGTGTCTGTGTGTTTGTGTTGGTGAATGAGCAACCTTGACTTAGAACCAGCATTCCAATGTTCCTGACCCTGACTTCCACTTGTGTCTGAGGCAGGATGTGAACCCAGCCATCTTCCAAGCAAAGGTAGCACTTGCCCAGCCTGGACTGCCCCCCATTTCTGTAGGGCAGGAGAAACAACATCCCCACTACCAAGGGACTTTGGAAAGCTTGAATGGAAACTTAGAATAGCTTTCTGTCTTGTTGCTGTAAACTGAACATGTCTTAGTAGAATAAGATTCTTGAAGCCAGGAAAAGATGAGGTGAGGACCAGGCAGGCCAGACCACAGTTCATGAGCTTTCTTGAGAAGAAAAAAACTACATTGCTCCTGGCAAAACCTCCATGAAAGAGGCTGGTCACATGTCAATACCCTGAAGTGTCTTTATGCAAAAGTATCCTAGGATTCTGTTTCATTGTCTTTTTCACCTTGGTACTCCCAAGAATTGGGCCATGAAGCTCCTATCAGCCCAAAACAAAGTCCCTATCCAGTGGGATGCAGGGACTAGATGAAGGGGCGAGTGGACATAAATGAACAGCATTTAGACCATGTGAACTAATAATGGGCACTTCTGTGCCAGGCACTGTTCTAAGTACTTGTTAAGAACCCCATAATGGGGACTGGAGAGATGGCTCAGTAGTTAAAGATACTTGCTTGTAAAGCTTGACAGCCTGGGTTCAGTTCCCCAATACCCACATAAAGCCAGATGCTCAAAGTGCCACGGTCATCTGGAGTTTGTTTGTACCGGAATTAGGCCCTGGCACATCCATACTCACTCTCTGTGTCTTTCTCTCAAATAAATTTTATATATATATATGGAACTTCATAATGCAGAACTATGATTAATCTCTATTAAGTGAGGAAGACATGGGCATAGACAGGTTAAATAGTACCCATGTAAAGCCAAATGCACAAAGTGGCACATGCATGTGGAGTTTCTTTGCAGTAACAATAGGCCTTGGTATACCTGTTCTAAGAGTCGCTGGAGTCCAAAGTAAGGCTCTTGCAGCCAAGTTCCTTACATGACTAACTGGAAAATGTCTGTGCACCTCAGTGTGAGGTTAAAAAAGTTTCTGTATTGCTAGGAGAACACAGACTCACACCAGGCTTTGCAGTTTGGCCTGTGGGCTCAGGTTGCCCTGAAGCCAGCACTGGTGTTGGACAGCGTTGCCATGCATTCAGTTTCTTTTATGCACCCACTGCCTGTGACAGCTATGCTGGGTGCAGCCGATGCCCTGCTCCATGTTCCAGAAGCATACTAGAGTTGGAGGGGAGGCTGTGCTGTGTAAGAGGACTCAAATTTCTTCCTAAGCTTCACGGTCCATTTTTCATCCTTCACCGCAGACGTATGATCTTCCTGTGCAGTATTTTCCAACTCACCCAAAGTCTTTGCTACGCTCTTTTTCTAATTAAACAGATCTGAAACTACCAGGTTTTCAGTTAGTAACACGGCTTTTTAAAAGTTAATTGTGAACTTTATTGATGAACATATTGCATATTGATCATATTCCCATCAGGATATACTCTTAGGTTCCCTCTTCCCCCACCCCCATTCCACTGACAGCCCTCCTAAGTGGGGTAGTGGTATCAGGAGACATTACAGAGGAAGTGGTGATTTAAACATGAGTGCTGCTCTCGCTGGGAGCCTGAGAAACTCCTCCAGGGAGATGGCTATAAAAAATGAGGAGTAAGGTGGCTTTATCACCCTTCTTTCTTTCCTCTCTCTGAAACTTGACCATCCATTTGATCCTATCCAATAAAATTGTCCCAAATTTATAAGAGTACTCTTTTTTTTTTCTTTTCTCCTTCTCTTCTCATTCATTTATTTATGTATTTATTTATTTGAGAGACAGAGAATTATGGGCATGCCAGGGCCTCTAGCCACTGCAAAAGAGCATCAGATGCATGTGCCACCATTTGTATCTGGCTTAAGTGGACATTGGGGAATTAAACCTGGGTCCTTAGACTTTACAGGCAAGTGCCTTAACTGCTAAGCCATCTCTCCAGCCCCCTCTTTTCTTTTATTTCTGAGACAAAGTTTTGCTACATAGCTTAGACTGGACCCAAACTCCTGATCCTCCTGCCTCTGCCTCTTAAGTGCTGGGATTATAGGTGTGCTCCATTGCCCAACTTTGATTTTATTTCCTCATTTATTATTGATCCTACATTCTTATACATTCAGTGTTGATGGTGTTTTCAAGGGTTTTGATTAGTCAGCACAAGCTCAACAAAGGCCTGTGCAGGGAGTCATCCTCCTATGCCTGTCTCCCAGCCCCGCACTTCCCTGCTTTGTAGAAAATCAGTTTTCCTGTCAAGACAGTTCAGTCTGTGACTGTAAGCACAAATAAAGACTTACTTATATTTCCTACTTATCTATATTTCCCCTTATATATGCAAGTAGTTGCTTGTTTTGCCTCCTGCTCTGCTGTTTTCTTTATTTCATATCATTTAAGTTACTCAGAGATAGTTACCTCATAAAAACCATTCTTTTTTTTTTTTTATGTTTGCTTTGCTTTCTATTGTGAGACTATACTACAAACAGGGTTCTGTGGTGAATGCTTAGCTGCTTTCCAGTGTTTTGTGAAAAAAAAACATATACACACACATACACACACATATATACACACACATACATACATACACACACATATATATATAATTTTGCAATGAACAACCTGGTATATATGTCACTTTTGCATAAATGAGAGTATGTCTGATGGAGAGATTGCCAGAATGGAATGGCTGAGTCATGAGGTGTATGCATTTGTAAGCATAGTATGTGGCCCCATTGCCCTTCATAAAAGGTTTATGTTAATACATCCAGCAGCATTGTGTACAGATCAGGGCTCACCTGTGTCTCAATAGCCTCACCAGCTTAGTCATTGTTTACCTTTGTGTGCAGGGAGATAGCCGTGGTCTCTTTAGTTCACTTTAACGTGCCCGTCCCTTGCCACAAGCATCATTTCCCATCCTGTGAACAATCTCTCCATAGCCTTTGCTCATTTTCCCGTTGATTTGGCTATGCTTTCTGCTGATCAGCTTTGGAGGGAATGTTTTGCATATTAGAACATTTAGCTCTTTGTCTTGATAGAAACCACAGATATTTTCCTCAATCCTTCTTGGATTTTTATAACTGAATATTTTTTTCTGTGCAGATTTGTTAATTCCTTTTGGTTTTCCCATTTCGAGATTGTTGGCTTTTTTTATTTATTTATTTTTTTTTTGGTTTTTAATGTTCTATCAATTTTTCTACTTCATATATGTTGCCTTTAATTCTTCCAATCATTTTGGTATAAAATATGGATTATAGAATCCCCTTCTTTTCCACGCTCAATAGTTGTTCATGTTTACCTTTCTTTAACTTATTTTTTAAAATATTTTAATTAATTTATTTATTTACTTGATGGGGTGGAGGGAGAGAGAATGAGAGTGCCAGGGCCTTCAGCCACTGTAAACGAACTCCAGATGCGTGCACCCCCTTGTGCATCTGGCTAACATGGGTCCTGGGGAATTGAACCTGGGTCCTTTGGCTTTGCAGGCAAATGCCTTTAACCACTAAGCCATTACTCCAGCCCTTTAAATTCTTTTTTTTTAATTTTTATTTATTTATTTATTTATTTATTTATTTATTTATTTATTTATTTGAGAGCGACAGACACAGAGAGAAAGACAGATAGAGGGAGAGAGAGAGAATGGGCGCGCCAGGGCTTCCAGCTTCTGCAAACTAACTCCAGAAGCGTGCGCCCCCTTGTGCATCTGGCTAACGTGGGACCTGGGGAACCGAGCCTCGAACCAGGGTCCTTAGGCTTCACAGGCAAGCGCTTAACCGCTAAGCCATCTCTCCAGCCCCAGCCCTTTAAATTCTTAATGTGTGTGTATACGTGTGTGTGTGTGTGTGTGTGTGTGTGTGTATTCGAGGTAGGGTCTCACTCTAGCCCAGGCTGAAGACTGACCTGGAATTCACTATGTAGTCTCCAACTCACTGCATATCCTCCTACCTGTGCCTCCCGAGTGAGTACTGGAATTAAAGGCAGGCTCCACCATGCCTGGCTCTGATGTGTATCTTGTGTCCTGTCAAAGTCTCCTGCCAGCCCTTTGCCTCCTCTATGACTCACTCTGACTTCCAGCGTCAGGTACACCTTTCTCCTGGCAGCGTGGCATAGGGGAACTCTGCAGTCCTTGTTTGGAATACCAGGTCTGCAGTTTCTTAACCTGTGTAGTCTTGGGCAGGTGACTTAAACCTTCTGAGCTATTGCTTCATTTTGAAAATGTGGTTGATAATACTCTGTTTTGTAGTTGGTAATTCATTATTGTCTTATTCCACATCTCTTCGTGTATTTTGATGACCTAGATTTGCCTTGGGGTAAAAACCTAGTTTTCATCTAAAATTTTTTAATCTTTTACTTTTCTATCAGTAATGCTTAAACTAAAAATTTGTCTTTAAAGATTTTTTTAAATTTTATTTACTTATTTGCAAGGAAAGGAAGAAGAGGGAAAGAAAGTGATAGAGAATGGGCATGCCAGGGTGTCTTGCCACTGCAAACAAACTCCAGACACATGTGTCACTTTGTGCACCTGGCTTTACGTTGGTACTGGGGAACAGAACCCAGGCCGTCAGCTTTGCAGACAAGTTCCTTAACTGCTGAGCCATCTCTCCAGCCGCTTAAAGATTTTTTTTTTTTTTTAACTATATAAGCTCAACTTCCTTGGCCAGTTTTAATTTCATGTTATTCACCTCATTGTCTCTAAAATATGTCTTTCCATTCTGTTTTGTATCGTATTTTCTGCTCACTCATCCTGCTTTTTTGTCACTGAAATACTATATCTTCTTCCCAGGCTTCTTGGAAATTATCAATAATTCAGAAAATCTCCTTGTCTTACGTTTCTGTTTTCCCTTTTAAAAATTGCTTTTCTTGAGCCTCAAATGTACCACTAGACTCTTAAGTTTATGTAAAACTATCAAAATCTAGTTCTTCCCCAGTGCTGGTGTTAAGAAAACTTTTGTTTGGTAAACTATTCTTGGTTACGCACAATAGATGCTCTCCCTAATCAACAGTTGGTTCATGAATATCTGCTAAGCATTCAGTATGTGGCAGAACCTGAGAATAGACGTGAAGAATTCCCCGCTTCACAAGCTTCATCTTGCACAGTCAATGGGAAACACAAACCAGCAAATGGATTCAGTCCTGTCACAGGAGTGATGGGGTAATAAATACATTAATATATTAAGCACAGTCCCTTCTTGCTTTTGATCTGATTTGTTATGATCTATTTTCCCTTGATTATGCTTTATTAATTTTTAATTTTATTTTATTTTTATTTTTTTTTTAAATTTAATTTATTAGTTTTCTTTTCAGTAAATATAGGCAGTTTGGTACCATTATTTAGGCTCATCTGTGATCTACCCCCTCCCATTAGCCCCTCCTTGTTATTGAAAATGGGTCGTGCATTGTGGAGTTAGCCCCCAGTTATTAGTATAATTATTATTATAATTATTAGTATATTATTATTAGTATAATTATTAGTATAATTATTATAATAATTAGTATAATTTTATTTTTTAACATATTTATTTATTTGAGAGAGAGAAAATGGGTGTGACAGAACCTCCTACCACTGCAAGTGAATTCCAGATGTAATTGCTGCCACTTTGTGCATCTGACTCTATGTTGATACTGGGAGATTGAACCTGGGCCACCAGGCTTTGCAAGCAAGCACCTTTACAAGCCTGACTTTGTGTGTGTGTGTGTGTGTGTGTGTGTGTGTGGTAGGGTCTCACTCTAGCCCAGGCTGATCTGGAATTCACTACATAGTCTCAAGATGACCTTGAACTCATGGCTCCCATCCTACCTCTGCCTCCCAAGTGCTGGGATTAAAGACGTGCACCACCACGCCTGGCTTCAACTGCTCATTTTTAAGAATAGATAGTAGAGACTCTTTACATTGCCTTCTTCCTGATAGTCTTAGGCTCCTTTTCTTGTTTTTAAAAAAGAATTTTTTTTTTGCCACATCCTGTATTAAGGTCACCTTTTGTATTCTTAAGACCAAGAAACATTCTTTTTCTATGTAAACCTTATATTTTGACATCATGGGGTTTTACATTTGGTTTTGAAGAACAATGACTCTCACATCTATGTCTAAGGCGAATGTGTGCTGGTGGATAAGGTTATCAGTTGTTATGTCATGTTATCAGTTGTATGTTTATTCATTTATGTTTGGAGGTGCCGCTGGAACCCAAAGCTTTGTGCATGTTAAGCACGCTTGGTAGCACTGAAGTATGCTCAGAGCCCCCCAGTTGTCTTCCTTGTGAGAATTGGACTTTTTATGAGATATTATTTTTTACTTTAGAAAATGAAAGCAAATAGTAGACGGCATGTGTAATGACTTTGCTCAGCAAAATAAAATTCACGTTCTCCTAGTGATTAGATTGTGGAAGGCTGCCTCCTTTTTGGTTAACTGTTTAGGTCTGAAAGTGAGTTCTCCATGTTGTTTTCTCTGTTTTCAGGGATGACTCTGTTCCAGAAGACAACATCTGGAGAGGAATCCTCTCTGTTATCTTCTTCTTTCTTATCATCAGCGTGTTAGCCTTCCCCAATGGTAAGTGATGTCCTAAGCTATTGTGCTTCTCCTGTGTGTTGTGACCTTTTTAATAAAAAAAAAAAATTCATTTATTTGTGTGTGTGTGTGTGTGTGTGTGTGTGTGTGTGTAGAGAGGTGTTAATGCCACATGTGTACCATTTTGCATCTGGCTTTAGGTGGGTGCTAGGGAATTAAACCCAGGCTAACAGACTTCGCAAGCAAGCACCTTGAACCATCTCTCCAGCCTTGTTTCTGAACTTTTGAGGTGTAGGTCATTTGGAAGATGAAGTAAGAAAGAAATAAAACCTTAATCTGGTTTTGATGCAGCAGTCATGGACACAGCTCTATAGGCAGACTGCCCATTATGTCACTTCTGGTCTCTTAGGAGTGTTTCACTTTCTTTTCTACAAAATAGAACAAGGAAGTGTTAAGACAACTGGTTAAATTCATAGTATTAAACACTGTGCATTAATTGGTTTTCCGTTGCTATATACAACAAAATACCTGAGGTATACTTTATATAGAAAAGAGGTTCCAGCCGGGCATGGTGACGCATGCCTTTAATCCCAGCACTCAGGAGGCAGAGGTAGGAGGATCACCATGAGTTTGAGGCCACCCTGAGACTCCATAGTGAATTTTAGGTCAGCCTGAGATAGAGTGAGACCCTACCTCATGAGGGAGAGGGAGAGGTTCCAGAGCTTACAGTTTGGATGCTAAAAGTCTGAAGAGCTCATTCCGTCTCTGGCAGGAGCTCTTGGCTTTGCGTCATATGGTAGATGGCCTCATGGTGGAACTGTGGAAAGGGTGAGACTAGATCAGAGAGATTAGGGGAGAAAAGCTAAGTGTGATGTTTTATAATAACTCACCAGGATCTCAACAGAACTACGTAAATCTTCTTTTCAAGGCAACACTCCCAGTGACCTCCCTTTAGTCCCCACTTCTTAGAGCTTCCAACACCTCTTTGCATCTCCACACCAAGGCCAAGCTTCCAGTACACGAACTCTCAGGACTCAAACGACCCAACCGCTGCAGACCACGAGCATGACTGGCAGATTGTACGCTCTCTATAAGTGTCAGCTCTTTTTTTGGTAGGGCAGAGGGGGAGGGGGGAGGCTGCAGCATCTGTTTATTAATCCAAGGCTGATCTGGAACCTGAACTCTTAGATGTTGTTCAGCAGAACTCGTTAACAACATTTTAAAAAATATTTTTATTTATTTATTTATTTATTTATTTATTTATTTATTTATTTATTTATTCATTTGAATAGAAAGAGAGAGAGAGAGAGAGAATGGTCGTGCCAGGGCCTCCAGCCATTGCAAACGAACTCCAGATGCATGTTTCTCCCTTGTGCATCTGGCTAACGTGGGTCCTGGGTAATCAAACCTGGGTCCTTTGGCTTTGCAGGCAAACGCCTTAACCACTAAGCCATTTCCCCAGCCCCTCTTTAACAACTTTATAAAATATTTTATTTATTTGTTTGAGGGAGAGAGAATGGGCACACCAGGGCCTCTAGCCACTGCAAACAAACTCCAGAAACATGTGCCACCTTCTGCAGGTACTGGAGAATCAAACCGGGGTCCTTAGGCTTCATATACAAGCTCCTCAACCACTAAGCCATCTCTTCAGCCCTCAGCAGAACTCTTCTTGATGGTATTAAACTTTCAACTTTCTGCCTCAGCCTTCAGTGCTAGGATTCTAAGCATGCACCACCCAGCTCAGATGATGTTTTTGCTATTTTTTTTAATTTTATTATGTTTAGCTGACTTACACAATACCCAATTACTGTTATTCTTCTTTGTGCTTAAAGACAGACCCCCCCCAATAAAAACAATAGTGCCAGTGTAATAATGGTAATTGCATATTACTTGCATAATGTGCCATCCCAGGTATTCTTATCATAGCTGCTTCTCATGCAGTTGGGGTATGCATTTTTATTTTATTTATTTATTTATTTATTTATTTATTTATTTATTTATTTATTTATTTAAGAGCAACTGACAGACAGAGGAAGAGGCAGAGAGAGAGAAAGAATGGGTGCACCAGGGCCTCCAGCCACTGCAAACGAACTCCAGACATGTGCACCCCCTTGTGCATCTGGCTAACTTGGGTCCTGGGGAATAGAGCTTCGAACTGGGGTCCTTAGGCTTCACAGGCAAGCGCTTAACTGCTAAGCCATCTCTCCAGCCCTGGGATATGGATTTTTAATCAGCAGGAAGGAAGATTATTCCTGTGACTCCATGGCATCATGATTACAGAGAGACTGAGGCATGCTTCAAGTTGATTCATACCTTTCCTCTGATTGCCTTTTATAAGATGTTTTATTTCTTGTTTTATCTCTTCCTATTCTTCCTCCCTCAAATATTCTGTACTTGTTCTGCATAACTTTTTTAAAACGCTCAGTCCTGCATCCTGTTTTTCTTACACCTCTGGGATTTCAAAATGATTCCAGTCTTTCTTGTAGTTTATATTCCATGGTTCTACTCAGGGTTTATGTACACGTGTGTGTGTGTGTGTGTGTGTGTGTGTGTGTGTGTTAATTTCTTTCCTTTTTTTTTTTGTTTTTTTTTTGTTTTTTAATTTTGAAATTGGGTCTTGCTGTAGCCCGGGCTGACATGAAGTTCACTATATAGTCTCAGGGTGGCCTTGAACTTGCAGCGATCCTCCTACCTTGTCTGGGATTAAAGACACCACTATACCAAGATTTTTTGTTTGTTTGTTGCCATATGTGTATGCCATGTGGTATGAGTGTGTATAGTGTATGTTTGTGTCTGTGCCCATGTGGAAGCCAGAGTGCAAGCTGAGTGTCCTGCTCAATTGCTCTTTTGTCCATTCTTGTTTGAGCCAGAATCCTGGAGTTTACTGTTTGTTTGTTTGTTTTGTTTTTCTTGAGCTCTTGTGATTCCCAGAATTGTGTTCCCCTATAGGACGGGGTTACAGACACTCTTGGCTGTTTTAAACTTGGGTAGTCTCAGGCCCTTGTGCTTTCACAGGAAGTGTACTTAACCACTGAACCACCTCTCCATCTCTCTACTCAGGCTTTTCTTTTTTACTTTTTATTGACAGCTTCCATAAATATAAACAATCAAACATGATAATTATGGCCTCACTCCTGTTTTCTCCTCCCAAATCCACTGTCCACTGAATCCTCTCTTCTTTCCAGTTAGTCTTTCTTCTATTTTGATGTCATCAGTTTCCTTTCTTCTTTTGTTTTGTTTTTCGAGGTTGGGTCTCACTCTAGCCCAGGCTGACCTTGAACTCACAGTGATCCTCCTACTCTGCCTCCCCAGGGCTGGGATTAAAGGCGTGTGCCACCATGCCTGGCTGTTTCCCCTTATTATGAAGGTCTTATGTAGGTAGTGTCAGGCACTATGAGGTCACGAATATCAAGACCTTTTTTTTTTTTGTCTGAAAGGCAGCATTAAACTCTACTCAGGTTTTAAGTAACATGTTTTAAGATGTCTTTCCTCTATGCCTTCTCATACTTCTCAGTGGACCAGAGTGTGTAGTATAGGAGGCTCATTCTGAATGCTACTCTTGGCAAGTCTTTCAGGCTTCCCAGAATGGTGGCAGTGGAGTTTTGTTTGACTGTTTTGCTTCTTTTTACAAAAAGAAAGAAAGAAAGAGAAATAAATTACTTATTTGCAAGGAGAGAGAGAGAGAGAGAGAGACAGGGAGTAAGGGAGGGGCAGAGAGAGATTGAGAATGGGCACTCCAGCCATTGCAAACAAACTCTAGACACATGCACCACTTTGTGCATCTGGCTTTATGTGAGTACTGGGGAAATGAACCTAGATCATTTGTCTTGGAAGGGAAGTGCCTTAAATACTGAGCCCTCTCTCCAGCCCTGTTTTTCTTTCCATCTATTTATTTATTTATTACTGTTTTGGTGCTCAGGCTAACCTAGAATTCACTATGCAGCCTCAGAGTGGCCTTGAACTCATGGTGATCCTCCTACCTCTACCTCCTGGGATTAAAGGCATGTACCATCATGCCCATCCAGCCCTGTTTTGCTTCTTGTATGTATCTCTATGTTTATAAGAACACAATTGAGCCAGTAAAACCACAGCTTCAAATTTGGGAGCTGAACTGACCATCCCTGTCACTCCAGCTTTTAAATTAAATTTATGTTCACTATATGAAGACCTACGTACCTTAGGCCAGTACAGCAAATTTACTTTGGCTTTTTCATGATGACTGATGTTTCTGATGACTCAGTTATTGATAAATGAAGACAAGATGTTCAATACTGATCATGCTGTAGAATTTACTAAGTAGCATTCCTGCTGTCAAATATATATGCATGGCTTGTTGCCAACTGTCTTTTTCTGTTTTTCAAAGATTTTATTTTTATTTGTTTATTAGAGACAGACAGAGAGAGAGAGAATGGGTATACCAGGGATTTAAACCACTGTAAAATAAATTCCACATGTGTGCACCACCATATGCATCTGGCTTCTGTGGGACCTGGAGAACTGAACCTGGGTCCTTGGGCTTTGCAGGAAAGTGCCTTAATTGCTGAACCATCTCTCTAGTCCCAACTGTCTTTTTCTACCTATCCACAACATGAAAAGACTTAGAGTTTTGGGCTTGGCAGAACTTGGATATTTTATACAGCATATCCTCTTGTTCAAAGGCATATGTTAAAGTATTACTGAAATAGCCTGCTGTGAGTGGCTCTCCTGACCTCTGAGACTGACCTTTTCATACAAAGGTGGTATCAGAATACATCTCAAGGCAAGAAGTTGGTGAACTCAATCTCAGGTCAGACACCAGCATAAGGCTGACTACCACCAAAGCCTCAAGAAAAAGCTTTGGGTCCTCAAGAATGTAAGCAGGTGGTGGTGGTGCCCCTTAGTAATTCTACGATTGCAACCCCGTGAGAGTCTGCCGCAGGCTTCTCTGTCATTGGTTCGTGGCACATCAGCATTGATCTATGCGTTTATTCTTGCTTTTTCTTCTTTTTTACTGACCCTTGTCCTCTCCTTTTCCATATCAGAGCACAGTACATATGTATGTGCTCAAAAACTGGCTAATCCTGATCACTTCTATTCCAATGGTCTGTGCTTTCCTCGGCGTGTCCATCTGTTGCTTTAGCTCTCAGTGGTCACTTCTTCATGGCTTGAAGGTTTCCTTTTTTCTGATTTATTTATTTTCTGGCTATTTCTAAGTCCAGAGTTATTTGGAAGTATGAGAATTCTAAAAGGCAGGTGTTAGAGTTTGAATGTAAAATACCCCCGTAGACGCATGTGTTTGAACACTTAGTTCCCAGCTAGTGACATTTTGCAAAGGTTGTAGAATCTTGCAGAGGTGAAGCCTTGCTGGAGGAAGTGGGTCACTGGGGAGGACCCTGAGGTTTTAAAGCTTGGCCTCATTTCCTGTTTGTCCTCTACTTCCTTCCTGCCTGCTGATGTGACCAGCTCGGCCTCCCGTTCCTGCTGCCATGTTTCCAGTGCTCTAAGGGAATGTATCCTCCTCAAATTGAAAGTCAGAATAAATGCTTTCCTTCCTTGTAGTTGCTTCTGGTCAGGTTATTTGTTCACAACAAGGAGAAAGTCACCAATGCAGCAAGTCTCTCATTAGCCCTCATCTTACAACCACGCCTTTCATTATGCTTCAGCAGCAACCAGTCCTGGGGCTTCACTTCCCCTTGCTTTTCTCAAGGTGCTTGCTATTCAAGGGCCCTGGAGGTGGGGGGGCTAAGTTGGTTTGAAGTCACGCTTGGTGTGACTTACTTCTGCTGACTCCTCCTCCGTTCTCCAGTGAAGTCCACCAGTCTTCAGAGTTTTCTTAACCTGTTTGGCCTCTCATCGTGGGACTGTGCTTTTGTCTTGAAATCGGGAGGATAAGGCTACGTGCTGGTCTTGTGCCGTTGTCTTCTGCTTAGCCAAGCTGTGCAGACCGTGACACGCGCACAAAGGAGGCAGGGCCTGGCTGGGGCTCTTCTAGTCCAGCATGCTCGGTTTGCAAATGCGACAGCGGGGACTCACAGCCCGGGTCATCCTCTGAGGTCACTGCTGCTCACCGTCTGTCAGGTTTAAGGCCCTGGTCTGCATCTTCCTCCCGCAGCCTTGCTTTTTGCTCTGGCTACGCCTCATACGAGGTGCCCTTTACCAGGGTTACCTCTGTCTTCCCGTGTAATAGGCTTCTGCTCTCCTGTTTTTCCCTGTTGGTCTCTGGCTTTTCTTTTCTCAGGGTGGGGGGAGGGGTCCTAGTTGACCTGTACGGAGTATGCTTTGTATACTGCAAAAGGCAGGTGAAGGTCGGATCCAGTGATTCTGTGTTGTCCACAGGCCTGGGAATAGCAGAACCTTAGCAGATTGATCTGAGCCTTCCCATAAAGCAATAAAGCAGGAGAGGCAGAACTGCCCACCCACGAGAATTAACCAGTCCTTACAAAGCTACATCAGTCTGCCAGGCACCACCACGGTAGACATCGGATTTCAACACGAGTTTCACGAGTTGCCAGGGGACAAACCATATAAGGCCATGACATCAGGGAAGGGAAGGTTTAGCGGGATTCCTTAAAGCCATGTGTGCATAGCATACATGTTGGGTTTACATAGTTTGTTTTCTAAAGATCCAATTATTCACAGTTTACATAAGGCCAATAAAACTGTCATTCCTCTCCCCCCCCCCCCATGAAAGCATGGATCAGGAAGAGTTTTGGGAGGTGCCAGCAGAAGTAGGGAGCTTACAGCTCTCCTCTGGGAGCCAGCTTTCAGACCTCTGGCTTTTTCAGGCAGCATGGTGATGAGGTGGCGAATGGCCACTTCTCTGGATGGAGTATATGCATGTCTCTTCTTGCTCCAATGTTGTCGCCTTATTTTCTATTCTCCCCAACCCCTGGCACTTATTCTGAAATGAAGTAATGAAAATAAATGTTGGAAATGGGGCCCCAAACCTGTGTTTTCCCTCGCAGCAGTTTTTGGGGGAGTGCCTGCAGCAGACAGCATTGCCCAGAATGATTCCATTTTGGCAACTTCACAGGCATTTACCCTTGACCTAGTAAAGGCTGCCCTGGATGTTTGTGTACAAGCCTCCATTTGGTCATGACCACGTCTCATCTTACATGTGTGAATTCAGATACGGCATTGGGAAGGACCCTGTGATTCTTTTTGTAGTGTCTAAGTAACAAAGCAGGCCCTTCCCTTCCTCTGTAACAGCCAGGATGCTTTGCCCTATAAGTAATAGAAAGCCCACTTCAGAATGTCTGAGTGATGAGGAATCTGTTTACTCTCTTAAACAACAAGAAGTTCTGAGGTAGGTTGGCCCTGCCCGGAGAACGCAGCAAGCAGCTCAGCATCCTGTGGAGACCCAGGTTCTCCACTCCTTCCTTGTTTGCCATTCTGAGCATGGTGGTCCTAGCTTGGGCCTCCCTGTTGCCGTGTTCGTTAGCTCAACATACAGTGGTGCGCAGTGTCCAGCAGAAGAAGGGTTTAGCTCCTTTCCTGTGTCTTTTATTTAAGAGTGAAGAATTCTGTTTTGTTTCTAATTTTTGTAAAATTTTTATTTATTGATTAGAGAGAGAGAGAGAGAATGGGCGCATAGGGTCTCCATCCACTGCAAACAAACTCTAGGTGTTTGCGTCACTGTATTCACGTGGCTTACGTGGGTTCTGTGGAATTGAACTTGAGTCCTTAGGCTGCGCAGGCAAATGCCTTAACTGCTAAGCCATCTCTCCAGCCCTCTGTTTTGATTTTTGAGGCAGAGTCTTACTGTGTAGTCCAGGCTGATCTTGAAATCCTAATATTGTTGCTTCAGCTTCCCATGTGCTGGACCTACAAGTGTGCAAAGCAGTGTTGGGCTGGAAGAAATTTTTTCTAGAAGCTCTCTAGCACACTTGCTTTCAAATCTCTTGGACTAGGCTTGGGCAGTATAGTTCTATTGTGAGCCATTGCAGAAGACAAGAACGTATAATGCCTAGAAGAATACATGTTCAGGACGGGTGTGGTGGCACACGCCTTTAATCCCAGTACTCCGGAAGCAGAGGTAGGAGGATTGCTGTGAGTTCAAGGCCACCTTGAGAGTACATAGTGAATTCCAGGAGAGCCTGAGCTAGAGTGAAACTCTACCTTGGAACCCCCCCCCCAAAAAAAAAAAACACATGTTCAACAGGTATATCTTGACTGACAAGAAGCAAGGGTCGAGGATGTCCTCCAGTGTTTAGAATGTACCCCTGAGCTGAACTGGAGAGGAATGGACACTCACCAAATTCCCTTTGAGAATCAGCAGTGTGTGGCAGGATTAGGTTCCTGGGCATCTTCCTAAATCCTGTAAGGAGAAATCATATCCTATAAAGAAGTGCAGTGGGAATGGCCCTGAGGGGAACCAGGCATGGAATGAAAGGGTATGATGTCCACACCATGCTTCCTTGCCTGTCTCCTTCTGTTCTCCTTTCTTCTTTGGTTTGGAATTAGTCATCCTTCTTGTGGCTGTGACAGAATACCAGACAAAAGCAATGTGAGGAGAAAGGATTTATTTGGCTCACAGCACCAGATTACAGTCCATCGGGCAGGGAAGGCACAGCAGCAGGAACATGGGGCAGCTGGTCACGTTGCATCCACACTCTGGAAGCAGGGAGTGATGAATGCTGATGCCCAGCTTCCTTTCTCCTTCTCTTGCAGTCCAAGACCCCAGGCCGTGGAATGGTGTCACCCAGAATGCCACCTAAGTCTTTTCTGTTTTATTATTTATTTATTTGAGAGGGGGGGGGAGAGAGAGAGAGTGGGTGCACCAGGGCCTCCAGCCACTGCAAATGAACTCCAGACACATGCGCCATCTTGTGCATCCAGCTTACGTGGGCCCTGGGGAATCAAACCTGAGTCCTTTGGCTTTGCAGACAAGCATCTTACGTGCTGAGCTATCCGTGCTGAGCTATCCCGCCAGCCCCCACCTAAGGCTTTTCACCTCAGTTAATCTAATCCAAAAATCCCCCACAGTCACGCCCAGAGATTTTTTTTTTCTTTTTGAGCCTATCAAGTTGACAGCTCAAATTAATCATCACAGGTCCCTTTAAGACACAAAAGTGTTCGAGCCCCACCACCATCCCAATAGAGCACATGACCCTTAAATGAAAGTATAATTTTAACTATACCACTCTGTCACAGGAGTGAAACCAAGAAGCCCGTTGAGTCTGCAGTTAGCTCTGACACTTACTTCAGCAGGTGACCTGTGGTGTGCTCTTCTAGCTTCTGAGGGCTGCTGTGGGCCTTTGCCCCACCCCCTTCTCAACCCAGACTCTTATCTGCCCTTCAATGCCTGGCCCACAGCCATCTGTCAGTAAGGACAGGTTGAATTAGGCAGTGCGTCCACAGGAAAGACATTCAAAAGAAGCACCATCCCATACTTGGTTAAGGTAGCTGGAGGACACTGAAATACTAGTATTTCCTGATTTTCCTGAGTTTATCCTTCTCCATGTCTTCCTCCTCCTTTGGCTTCTTTGAACCCAAATCTGCTAATCAGAGCTCCTTGATGGTTGAAAGTGATGAGTTCCTTTCTCACGATTCTCTTGTCACCCATTTCAGAACTTTTTTTTTTCTTTTTTGAAGCCATAACTAAGGATAAACAGCTAAGGAATAAAGTAGACTTCAAAACAAAACTAGTCAGAAAAAATAAAAGGGGGCACTGCATATGAATCAAGAGAAAAGTTCATCAAGAAAATATAACAAGGTCCTGGGACAATGGGCTAGCAATTAAAAGTGCTTGCTTGCAAAGCCTGCTGGCCTGGGTTCAATTCTCAAACCACCTATGTAAGTAAGGTAGACTCAAAAAAAAAGTGTTGTGAGCCTCTGGCTACACCTCCATATGTGCAAGTAAATAAATAAAAATTAATAAAAAATGTAATAATTGTAAACATTCATGCATCAAATATCAGAGCTTCTTAATTTCATAAAACAAACACTAAAATACACAAAAGTTCACATAAGTCCAGACATAGTAGTCTTTTCTTTTTCAAATAATTCTTTCTTAAGTTTTGAATTTGCTAAGAGACTTTTTTAAAAAAATATTTTATTTATTTATTTATTTATTTATTTCAGAGAGGCAGATAGATACAGAGAGAATGGGTGTGCCAGGGCTTCTAGCCACTGCAAACAAACTCCAAATACATCTGCCTCCCTGTGCATTTGGCTTTATATGGGTACTGGCGAAGTGAACCCAGGTCTTTTGGCTTTGCCTGCATGCACCTTAACCACTAAGCCATTTCTTATCGTACAGTTTCCTAGAAAAATTTAAACTTTAAAACAATTACCATCAAGATAAAGAACAGGCTAAGAGGACTTGCTGGAAGCCTTAGCTGCCTGAGGACAGGCAACTTCTTAATTCTGTTAAAAGAATTTCCTAAGATTCAGTTCCTTCAGCTTACTCGTTATTTATAGGTATAACTTTTAGCGAGTCAACCAGTGATCCTGTTTTTTGAGCTAGTTTTTAATTTTTTGTTTATTTTTATTTATTTATTTGAAAGTGACAGAGAGAGAGAGAAAGAGAGAGAGAGAGAATGGATGTTCCAGGGCCTCCAGCCACTGTAAATGAACCACCGTGTGCATTTGGCTAACGTGGGTCTTCAAGCCTGGAACCCAGGTACTTAGGCTTCACAGGCAAGTGCTTAACCACTAAGCCATCTCTCCATTGAGCTAGTTTTTAAATGCTAGCTCTTTTCATGACAAAATTATTGGGTTTCTACTGCATTTGAAATTAAAGTTGCTCTTAAGATGTGACTGAAATTTCTCTCTTATATCTGGAAGGATTATGAAGAAAATAAAGCAGTGTCTTTAAATGTGTCTTATAAGGCCATACTCTAGAAGAACCGCAACTGTGTGTTTCATTGCTCGAAAAGTCCTTTCCTGTTTCTCTGGCATAATCATAGCTGGGATACCTAGATTTCTTATTAATCAGTTACTTTTTTTCTCAGAAAAAATCACATGAGAGCTGGGCATGGTGGCACACGCCTTTAATCCCAGCACTTGGGAGGCAGAAGATCACCATGAATTTGAGGCCACCTTGAGCCTACATGGTGAATTCTAGGTCAGCCTGGGCTAGAGGGAGAGCCTATCTCAAAAATTCTTAAAAATAAAATAAAATAAACAGGCTAACTGAAAGCCCACACTTGACTATGCAGCTGTATTCAAAGAAAGAACCAAGTGTAATGGCACATGCCTGTAATCTCTGGTCTTGAAGCCTGGGCCAGGAACATTGAGTTCAAGGCTAGCTTGAGTTACTTGGAGGGAGGCGGAAAGGGTGGGCCAACAGACTGCCTCTCCATTGGAAGCACACTATCAGGTGGAGCTCTCCTAAGAGTCTTGAACTGTAATTGGTCACTTAGAAAGAGATGAAGACCACTCTGCGGCGCTGAGAAAAGTGTTGAGAGGTCAGGCTTGTGGTAAAGGCACAGAGATAGAGCAGAAGTTCACAGGTTGTATGCCTGGGCAGGAGAGTGATCGAGATGTGTGACCCCCTCCATTGTGTCTCCCCTGTAGTCACAGGGTTCTTCAGAGATGGCCTGGCTGTTTGAGTATAGAAACCTTGTGATTCTAGGTACTGAGGAACATTATTGCTGTCTTTGATGGTAAAGATGGCACTTTAGTAAGTAACGTTATGAGAATGCTTCATTAAATACTACCTGAGGAGGTTCAGGGCTGGGCTGTAGAAATAGCTCAATGGTTAAAGATTCTTGCTTGCAAAGCCGGATGGCCTGAGTTTGATTCCCCAGTAAAGCCAGATACATAGAGTGGCATATGCATCTGGAGTTTGTGTCCAGTTTCTGCCTCTCTCTCTTTCTCTTCCATCCGTCCTTCCATCTGTCCTTCCATCCGTCCTCCCTTCCTTCCTTCCTCCCTCCCTCCCTCCCTCCCTCCCTCCCTCCCTCCCTCCCTCCCTCCCTCTCTCTCTCTCTCTCTCCTCGGAAATAAATAATAAATACATTTTAAAAAATGCTTCAGGGCTTCTTCTCAGGAGGTATTAGGCAATTGTGACAAACCTCATAGCTTTAGAGGAGGCAGGTTTGATACCAGAAGTCAGTCCTGGATTGGAATTTTTTTTTTTTTTTCTGAGGTAGTATGCCACTTTAGCCCAAGCTGACCTAGAATCCACTCTGTAGTGCCACACTGGTCTTAAACTCACAGAGATCCTACCTCTTCCTCTCTAGTGCTGGGATAGAAGATGTGTGCGACCATGTCCAGCCTGGATTTGATTTTGACATTTGCTACTAAAAGGTCCATCTTGTATCTCAGGGCCTTTACTCCCCCTTCATACGTTAACAAAAACAATAAAACACCCTCCAGAAATTCACTGGCTCATGTCTCTAGAGCATCCTTGCCCTTTCTTTCCCCATTTCTCTCAGGATTTCTTGACCTTGCTAATGGATTCCATGTTGTTAGAGCAAGTGTGTTATCTCTTCCAACACCCCCTTCCCTCCAATAGCCCCAGCTTTCAGTACCCCTAGCTCATCTCTCTCTTCCTTCATCCCTGGTCCTGCTGAATCCCTTGCACTCATACACTCTCCCTTAGGCTGACCCAGTGCTCTGGAGGTAACAGGAGGCACCCAGTGCTCCTGACCACTTAGCATGCTGACAGACTGGCACCTGACAGCAAGGGGACCCTGTGGGCATGCTCTCACGCTGCCGTGCCCCTGTCTGCAGTGGGAGCGATGGTGGCATCCTCATCATGGAGTCATGAAGAGAACTTTGCAATCATGTCTCAACCTGACAACCGGCGTTTGCTCAGGAACGCACTGCAGACAATTACCATCATGATTACCCTTGAGAATGTCATATATAGGATTTCAAATGTTGATTAGGCATAAAATTCTGGTGCAAGCCAAATAATAGGTCATAATATTTTAGAGTTGAGTCTCTTAGAGAATACTATGTTCCCAGGTTGTGTCTAGAAGGTTAATTTAATGGCAGTGAAGTAATATTCACAAGCCAGGGATCAATCATAATGTAAGGTCATTTGTGGGCTGGGAAGATCAGTGGATAAGATACAACTCTTAGTACCTGAGTTCAGATCCCCAGATTCCACATGAGGACCAGAAGCTTTGGTGGCCTTCTGTATCCCCAGTGTACCAAAAAGCAGGAGAAGATTTTAAAAATTTGAGAAGGGAGCAGTGAACAAGAGACCCTGCCTCCAAATGAGGTAGAAGGCTAAAACCAATCAGAAAGTTGTCATCTGACCTACACATGTGCTGTGACACACGTGTGTGTGCACACACTAAAATAAATTTTAAGAAAAAGAAGTCATTGGGTGACAAGTCAGAAACCATCAGCTGATATCAGTGAAGAAGAATATTAGGAAGAGGAAGTGGGGCTGGAAAGATGGCTTCGAAAGATGGCTTAACAGTTAAGGCACTTGCCTGCGAAGCCTAAGGACACAGGTTCAATTCCCCAGTACCTATGTAAGCCAGATGCACGTGGTGGTACATGTGTCTGTAATTCATTTACAGTGGCTAGAGGCCCTGGTGGGCCCCATTCTCTTTCCCTGTCTCTCTCAAATAAATTAAAACTATATATATATGTATATATGTTTGTTTTTTTTAAAGGAAGAGGATAGCCAGGCATGGTGGTGCATGCTTTTACTCCCAGCACTCAGGAGGCAGAGGTAGAAGGATCGCCATGAGTTCAAGGCCACCCTGAGACTATATAGTGAATTCCAGGTCAGCCTGGGCTACAGTGAGACCCTATCTTAAAAAAAAAAAAAAAAGGAAGAGGAAATGACTTAAAGGAAGGCAATTTTAGTTCACGATCTCCCAGGTAACTGTGATTTATTTATTACCTGTGAGTAGATTTTGGTTTATAGGTTTTCATGTGATTTTTTTTTTCTGGAGGGGGGGCGTTTGAAGTAGGGTCTCACTTTAGAACAGGCTGACCTGGAATTCACTATATAGTCTCAGGGTGGCCTTGAACTCACGGCGATCCTCCTACCTCTGCCTCCTGAGTGCTGAGATTAAAGGCGTGCACCTCCTCCACACCCAGCTCTCATGTGATTTTTTGAGAAAAAAAAGTAACTGATTAATAAGAAATCTAGGTATCCCTCTTTATCTCAATTTTCACACAAAACTTAGACATAAAACAGATGTGGGTATCCTTTTCAATAAATTCCTCACCCCCTTTCCAAGCTCCTGCTTCCTGCCATCGCAAACTCAGGAAACAAATATACTTCTGCCTGTCACAAACTGCACTCATCCTCTGAGCTTCCACTGTCTACACTCAGGAACTATGTAGATTTGGGCTGTGGGGGAATACTTGTAATTGATTCCTTAAGGAAGCAGTTAAAACATGCTTCACTGTAGTCTTATTAGGCAGACATGGGTGATTTTAGAATGAATTTAAAAATAATAATTACAATGTAATCTTTGCCTCAGTCAAGATTAAAAGTTGCATGTAGCAGAAGCTAACTAGTCATTAAAGAGCTTGTCAAAAGAAATGGACCTTCTGTGGGTGGACAGAGGGCTCAGTCTTTAAGGGGCTTACCCATTAAAACCTAATGACCCGAGTTCAGTTTCCCAGTATCCTCATAAAGACAGATGCACAAAGTGGTGCATGTATCTGGAGTTCATTTGCAGTGACTGCAGGCGCTGGTGTTTTCATATTCTCTCTCTCTCTCTCTCTCTCCCTTGGGTGTGGTGATGCATGCCTTTAATCCCAGCACTCAGAAGGCTGAGAGGCTGATGTTGGAAGATCTCTGTGAGTTCGAAGCCAGCTTGAGACTACATAGTGAATTCTAAGTCAGCCTGGGCTAGAGAGAGACCCTACCTTGAAAAAAACAACAACAAAAAGGACCTTCTCCCAGGGGTAGGAAGGTTGAGAAACCCGGCTTCAGGTCAGACTCCATTCCTGGAAGTGGTCTAAGGAGCACCCCAACAGCAGAGGCTGTTCTCTGTCCCCCTGTCACTTCTGGAGCGGACTCTAAAGGAACTGTTGTTTCGCACTTGATTCTCAGGAGTTTCCACATGGGGATCTCAGTGCTCCACTTCCACCCCTTCTGGCCAGAGTTGGAGAAACACAGAGGTGAGCTGTGTCCTGCCCTGTATGGCCGCCAAGGTCTAGTCTAGTTCAGGTGTCACTGAAGACGGAGGCTAGCCACCGAAGGTTGGGAAGGGAGCTTTGCCATCTCCCCCTGTGCAGGTGGGTTCATAACTGTATAGTTCTCCAAGTGTAGAAAGGCTGCCCAAGCGGTGTGGTGCCTCTCAGAGGACAGGTACCCGCTAAGTCAGTGCTTTTTCGTATTGGTGTCACAGCCTTGTGGTCCCCAGGCAACTGGCTAGCTGTGTCCTTTTCCTCTTCTTCCTCCCCATCCCTCAGTAGTAGGCAAAGTCTTGGCATATCATTTGTAGTAAGTTTTACCTATGAAACTGCAGTTGTGTAGAATATGTATCTGAAGCAGGATGCTACGTTAGAGGTCTTTTGTTACTATAGGTCACGGTCAGTTGTCAGGTTTTCTTTTTGTTGTTGTTGTTTTGTGGGGTTTTGAGGTAGGGTTTCACTCTAGCCCAGGCTGACCTGGAATTTACTATGTAGTCTCAGGATGGCCTGGAACTCATAGCAATCCTCCTCCCTCTGCCTCCCAAGTGCTGGGATTAAAGGCGTGCGCCACCACACCTGGCTTAACTGTCAGGATTTTAAAAGCATGTTTCAGAGCTCGTAGGGTTTTAGTGTGTTCCAGAGCTCATAGAGTGTGTTTTTATCACACTCCATACCCTACATGTCTTCAAAGATAAAGTGTTTCTTTGCTTTCACTTTTGGTAGTTCTGTCAGGTAACTACCTCTCCTCTCCTCCTCCCTTTCTTTCTCCTCCTTTTCCTTTCTCTTCCTTCCTTTCTTTCTATTTATACATAGACACATATATACATATGTACCCCGAACCTGTTCTCTTGGCTCTGGGGCAGCTGAGAAATTTCACTTGTAAAGCACAGTATGTACACACACTCAGTAGCCAGCCTGGTGACATACTCATATGCACAGCATTGTTTCTATGGGAAATTATGTTTTAACTTCAAAAGCCAGAGCTTTCATAGAAAATCTCATAGTAGACAGAGAGGTACTGATGATAATTGTGGTAATGGTTATTAAAATGTGAGTAAGGGACTGGAGGGATGGCTTAGCAGTTAAGACACTTGCCTGCAAAGCCAAAGGATCCAGGTTCGACTCTCCAGGACCCACGTTAGCCAGATGCACAAGGGGGCGCACATTCGTTTGCAGTGGCTGGAGGCCCTGGCGCGCTCATATTCTCTCTCTCTCTCTCTCTCTCTCTCTCTCTCTCTCTCTCTCTCTCTCTCTCTCTGGTTCAGTAAGTTTAGTCTGTGTCGTCTCTGGCATCCATGTAAAAAGCCAGTTGTAGCCATGCATGCTTTTCATCTCAGCACTGAGGTGGGTGGAGACAGGAGTATCACAGCGCTTCACTGCTCAGCCAGTCTAGCTGAGTGATGGTGAGCCACATGTTCAGTGAGAGGCCCTGTCTCAAGTAAATAAGACAAAAGCATAGTAGAGGAGGAGGATGACATCTTCTGGCCTCTGTATGTGTGTATGTGGTATACACATCTGTACACATATGCATATACCACACACAAACCACATGACACACACACAGATACAGATAGAGATAGAGAGAGAGAGAGAGAGAGAGATCAGCAGGGCTTTCTTTTGTTTTATTTTCTGGTTCAAACTAGTTTGTTCTAACTTCATGTCATTTTCAACCCACAGGTCCATTTACTCGACCTCACCCAGCCTTATGGCGAATGGTTTTTGGTGAGTTCTACTCAGTCTGCTTCATGAGCCTTACCTGGGTCATCTCATTTCCCCCTTGATATAAAGAGAAAGTCGGATTATCTTTGTCATATCCCCTAAGCCTGTCTATCAGCTTCAGAGTCCTACCCACATGCCCTCGGCCAACCTGAGCATTGTTTGAACTCCCTCATGCCCACCCTATACATCCTTGGGACGTTGATCCCTCAAGGCTCGTCTTAAACATTATTTTCTCAGAGACAATTTTCTGACTCCTCTGAACGTGAAGTAGGACTTAGTATTAGACCAGAGGAAATGCCCAGATGTGACAGAATATTAGTCTACGTTCTAATATTCATGCGGGTTGTGACGGTAGGCAATTGGAGTCTAATGTGCGTTGTGTGTCTCTCCTGAACTTGTCTCTGTTTTGTTTCCGTTAGGACTCAGTGTGCTCTACTTCCTGTTCCTGGTATTCCTCCTCTTCCTGAACTTCGAACAGGTTAAATCCCTCATGTATTGGCTAGATCCCAACCTTCGATATGCCACAAGAGAAGCAGATGTCATGGTAAGTATTTGACAGCGTCCATGTACAGCAGTCAGTAGACACAAGTGACAGAGGTGGTAGCCTTCATATTTTTTTTAAATTTTTTAATTTTTATTAACATTTTCCATGATTATAAAATATATCCCATGGTAATTCCCTCCCTCCCCACCCCCACACTTTCCCCTTTGAAATTCCATTCTCCATCATATTACCTCCCCATCTCAATCATTGTACTTACATATATACAATATCAACCTATTAAGTACCCTCCTCCCTTCCTTTCTCTTCCCTTTATGTCTCCTTTTTAACTTACTGGCCTCTGCTACTGAGTATTTTCCTTCTCACGCAGAAGCCCAGTCATCTGTAGCTAGGATCCACATATGAGAGAGAACATGTGGCGCTAGCTTCATATTTTTTAAGTTGTTCCTCTTCCATATTTCCTGTGTGTATAGCCGAACGGGATCTTGGGAGGGGCCTGTGGCTTTGCACAGTTTTGCACTAGTGTTACAGTCTCAGGAAAGAAAGCCCTCTCATGAGGCAAGGGCAGATGTGAGGAAGAATACAAACACTGTTGTCAGATAACCTTGGACCTAAAATCTGTCTGTCATTTGTCTGTTGTAGGACTTGGGGCAAAGTAAAAGCCTGTCACCTTATAGAAAGGTGAAATCATCATACATACTGGGGAGGGAGTGCTGTCTTGTAAGCAAAGTAATGCTGTCTGTGGGGTCCACAGCGCCTGCCTGAGGCCTGGCACACACTGGCCGTAGTCAGCCGCTGCTGTTCCTGTCAGGGTCCTCCTCACATCTCTGTTCGTGCCCTCTGCAGATAATGCTACTGTTCTGCCTGCTTGCCACAGAGGGGCCGGTTAAATGACCTGAGCCATTTTATTTGTCATATTTGTTACCTTCCTCCCTCCAAACATAAACGTTTGTTCTTGGCTAAGATGAATCTGCAATTTGGCTTTTATTAAAGAGGCTACTTGTTTGGGGGGGGGGGATCACCTTTCCCCCATTGTAACAGCAATCATTTCTGCGATACTAGTCAGTTCTCCATAGCACCAGCTTACACTAGGTGGATGTAGTGTCAGCATGAAGAATTAATTGAAGAGGTCAGCCCTACAGCTGACTAGCCAGACACAGATAGGAAGGAGTGTTGCATAGTTTTCCCTCCTTTGCTCACAGAACTCAGTAAGTCACTTAGGTTTATAGTATAAACCCATAATGTAGATGAAGAGGAAGAGGCAGATAAAGTGTTACCCAGCAAGAGGCCTGGGAGAGCCCCAAGTGCACAAGCTTCGGCCCTTGTAGAGTTGAGGTGTGCCATCCACCTGAGAGCTCTTCACACCCCAAAGTTCAGGGACTTTCATTAGGTTTCATCACATGACATGGTCAGTTATGTTCCCCTCCCCTCCCTGGAGGATGAGTGTGGGACTGAAGGTTTTAAGCTTCTGATTACATCTTTGTTTTTTGGGTGCCCAGCCCCCATCCAGGAGCCACCAAGAATTGTATCATTAGAGCAAGAAATACTCCAGTCACCAGGGATTTCCTAGGGATTAGGAACTCTCTCAGGACCTGAGGCCAAAGACCATTAGAATAGAAGGTGCACTTAGCACCAGTTTTGCTCAGGAAATAGCAAGGGTTTTTAAAATGGAGCCTGTGCCAGGAAGCATGGGTGAAGACCAAAATCAATATCATAGTGTTTTGCACTGTCATGTTTCTTTCAAATTTTTTTTTAAGTGTCTACTATTTGGTTCAAGTTGAAGCAAAACACTGGCATTGCTCAGGAGAAAGAACTGGCGTTTAGGTTTGGACATAGTAGATTTGACAATTAAGAAATAATATGTAGGGGCTTAGCCAGAAGTAATCATTTCATCCCAGTTGACAATGGTGAGACCTTCTTGGAATAGTGTTTTAAATTTCTAACTTTAATTTTCCTAATCTATACAATTAAAACAAAAATAAGAATATGAAAATTACTTATAGTCCTCAGAATGTGAAGTGTGTTTGGGGGATTTCTTAGTCTAAGGAAAAGAATAGCAAAAGGAAAGTTAGTAAGTAAGTAGCTTGTAATGATAATGATAATTTTGTCAACCAGCTTTCTGTTGCTATGATAAAACATTAAAAATTTTAAAAGGAGACAGGTTGCATTGGCTCAGTGTGGACATTTAGTCTATGGTTGGTTGGCTGCCCTGCTGCTCCTAAGCTCCTGTGATGAGACAGTGCATTGTGGTAAGAGTACTTGGCAGGAAGCTGCTTACCCAGGGAGCAGTGAGAGAGAGTGACTTCCCACAGCCCAGTTTGAGCTGTGCTGCCCATGACCTAAAATCTCCCACGAGGCCCCATCTCTTAAAAACACCTTCTCATAGCACCAAATAGGGAACCAAGCCCTTAATGCAAGGACCTATGGAACCAAACTTAAACAATAATGAACATGATGGTTATAGGAAGGACTGTGGATTATTTATTTGCCAAACACTATGTTGGGTTCTTTAAATGAATTTATTCCTGGCCTCATGTATGCATTCTAAGTGTTCATATCTTATGGCGAAAAGAAGAACTTTAGTTCTAAATATTCCACTCAAGACAAAAGTTAGTAGTTCTCCCTAACTTCAAAAGCCATGCTTTTGGGCTAGAGAGATGGCAGTTAAGGTGTTCGCCTGCAAGGCCACAGTACCCTGGTTGGATTTCTCCAGGGCCCACGTGATCCAGATGCACAAGGGAGTCAAGCCACTGGAGTTTGTTTGCAGTGGCTAGAAGCCCTGGTGTGCCCATTCTCTCTCTTTACCTGCCTCCTTTTGTCTCTCAAATAAATAAATATTTTTTTAAAAAAGAAAGAAAAATCAAAATCCATGCTTCTGGGCTAGAGAAACGGCTTAGTGGTTAAGGCACTTGCCTGCAAAGCCAAAAGACCCAGGTTCGATTTCCCAGGAACCATGTAAACCAGATGCCCAAGGTGGCACATGTGTCTGAAGTTTGTTTGCAGTGGCTGAAGGCCCTGGCGCACCCACTCTCTCTCATATATATCTACCTCTTTCTCTCTCTCTCTCAAATACATAAATAAGTTTAAAAAAATAAATATTCAAAAATCCTATGCTTCTAATTTTGACTGTCCTTCAAGTATACAGTTATCTTAAGTACTTTCATGTTCACAGGGGTCTTGAGGAATTGAAATTAGGAGAGAGTTATCTGAGATAAAATAGTTTCCCTGTCAACATTTTAGGCTTTTGAGCGGCTTGCAGGTGGAGTGCTAGTCCGTCAATCCAGGTCTGGCTGCCAGTGGGAGGAAGGCAAACCCAATAATGCTCTTGACCTCGAGTCATTTGACATCACAAGGACATTGGAATGTCGCAATCACAACTCCAAAATATCTGCAACTGGCATTTACAATCTTACTTCCCATACTGGCTCATTCTTTCTTGCCAAGCCAGGCAAGGCACAAGGCTCTTTGTAGAATGCAGGCATCCAGGTGGTGTAGGAAAGGCCCCATCCTCTCCATATGTCATCACTTTTGACTTCCTTCAGTATTTTGCAGTTCTAAGGACCTGTTCCTTTGGTAACTACAGAGAAATTCTTCCCACTCTGAAGGATTTATGGGAAGAAGTTCCTTTATGGAGCTGGGCTGAGCAAGAAAGGCTTGTAACCCCACTACTGTGGCGGATGAGTAGACTGAGGCAAGGGGATGGCAAGTTTAAGGCCAGCCTGAGATATAAAGTGAGTTCAAGGTCAGCCTGGGTAACTGGGTAAAAAGAGGGCTCAGTGGTTAAAGGTACTTGCTTACAAAAGCCTGATAGCCCAGGTTTGATTCCCCAGTACCCATGTGGATTAGCTTATGGCAGCCCAACAATAGCAATCAACAATAGGCCCAAGAGTCAAGGAAACCAGTAGCTGCTCAGTCATGAGGCTAGATGCCTTAGCAATCCCAATCCTGCACTGAAGGCTTGGGGACTTCACAGAGAGCCACTGCTCTTCAGTCTAAGCTGGAAGGCAGCAAGCAGCACCAGCAGCCAGGTGGAAGGAAAGGGTTTACTTTGGCTTACAAACTCAAGGGGCAGCTCCGTGATGGCAGGGGAAAGCAATGGCATGAGCAGAGGGCGGACATCACCTCCTAGCCAACATCAGATGGACAACAGGAACAGGAGAGTGTGCCAAACATTGGCAAGAGGAAGCTGGATATGATATCCATAAGCCCACCTCCAACAATACACTGTCTCCAGAAAGTGTTAATTCCCAAAGTGACCAGCTGGGACCTAGCATTCAGAACATATAAGTTTGGGGGGGATGGACACCTGAATCAAACCACCACACCAGGTAAAGGCAGGTACACAAAGTGATGCATGCTTCTGGAGTTTGTTTGCAGTGGGAGGAGGCCCTGGTGGGCCCATACTTACTCAGTTACACACACACACACACACACACTCTCTCTCTCTCTCTCTCTCTCTCTGCCTGCCTCTTTATTGGTTTGTCTTTCTCAAATAAATAAATTTCTTTAAGAATTTTAAATTCATTTTTATTTAAGACAGAGAGAGAAAATGGGTGCTCCAGGGCCTCTAGCTACTGCAAATGAACTCCAGATGCATGTGCCACCTGTACACCTGGCTTATGTGGGACCTGGAGAATCTAACGTGGGTCCTTAAACTTCCCAGGCAAGCACTTTAACTGCTTAGCCACTTCTCAAGCCCCAAAATATTTTTTTTACAAAAACGTAAAAAGAGGTTGGGTTGCAGTAGAAAGCTTGCTTAGCATCCCAAGGCCCTGGGTTCAAACCTCAGCACTGAAAATAATCCCTTCATGCAAGACAGAGAGTCTGTGCATCACTGGTCTTCAGGGTCACCTATTCTGTGCATTCCTTCATCTGCCATTCATTTCTGGTCCGGATAGCCTCTGACCCACTGAAACTCAGACTCACTTTTTTTTTTTTTTTTTTTAGTTTTTCGAGGTAGGGTCTCACTCTAGCCCAGACTGACCTGGAATTCACTATGGAGTCTCAGGGTGGCCTCAAACTCATGACAATCCTCCTACCTCTGCCTCCTGAGTGCTGGGATTAAAGGCATACGCCACCACGCCCGGCTCAGACTCACTTTTTTCTTGATAATTTCTACTATACATTAGGGCTGGAGGAGGAGTCATCAATTCTGTTAGAGGCAATTTCTTATCTTTTTGGTTGTTCTTATGTCTTGAAACAATGACTTATATAGCCTACACTGGACTTGAATTCACTGAGAAGCTGAGGATGACCTTGAACTTTTATCATCTTGCCTCCTGAGTAGGGAGTAATGGGGTCGCAGTTTTGTACCACCAGGCATAAGACCTACTGGCTGTATGAACTCTTACTGTGGATGGCTTACAGCTTTTGAATGTAATTGATTCTGGACTGGTAAAGTGTGTACTTAATGTACATGAAGCCCTGGGTTAAATCCCAGCACCAAAACAAAATGGTTACATTAAAAAATTTGGTGTTCTACAAGACATATTTTCAAGAAATTTCAACAAGTTAGTACAAATTTTAAACATATACAAGTATACAAAGACTGCAATCCTCACGGACTGATGAGTCAGTTTCAGGTATTGATTTGTGCTTGGTCTTGTTGTCCACCACACTCCTGGATGACCTTGAAACAATTCTCTGATAGTAAATATAAAATCCATGGGCTCTCCTTTCTCTTTGCAAAAGCATTTCAGAGTGAACATATATTCATAGTGTTAACATTTCCCCAGTTTCCTAATAATTGATTTTTTATTACTGACATCTTCAGGACAGGGCCCTCTTAAGGTCCTTATTCTGCATTTGGCACATCACGTGTTAAATCTCACTTGGTCAGTAGTTTCCCCAGGCACATTCTGTTTATATTTATTTGCTGAAAAATTCCAGTGTCTCACATCTGGGTGTTTTAGCTTGCGTTTGTAGGGCACCACTGCTGATGTCTCTCTGTCCCCCTGCATTTGCTACGGAAAGTAGATGTAGAGGCTGAACAGGATTCCGCATTCTCCTTTCAGTTCTCACGGTGAGGCTGCATGATAGGTGGTGCTTAATGTCACCCTAGGAGCCCATGTACCAGCTGATCCTGCTTTAAACATGAAGGTAAGGGCTGAGGAGATGGTTTAGTGGTTAAAAACACTTGCTTGCAAAGTCTGCTGGCCCAGGTTCAACTCCCCAGTACCACATAAAGCCAGATGCACAAAGTGGTGGTGCATGCACCTGGAGTTTGTAGTGGCAAGAGGCTCTGGCATGCAAATAAATAAAAAATTACTTTTTAAGATGTGAAGATTGGCCGGGCGTGGTGGCGCACGCCTTTAATCTCAGCACTTGGGAGGCAGACGTAGGAGGATTATCATGAGTTCGAGGCCACCGTGAGACTCCATAGTGAATTCCAGGTCAGCCTGGGCTAGAATGAGACTTTACCTCGAAAAACTAAAATAAATAAATAAATAAAATAAATGTGAAGATTGATCATGGAGTCAGGTCAGCATCAACTCTAAGATATACAAGTTTTAGGTATGACTATTGGTAGGGAAGTACAAAAAAAAACAAACCTTATTTTTAAGTAAGGATTTGGGGACTAGGGAGATGGTTTGGTGGACAAACAGCTTGCTGTTCAAGCATTAGTACCTTAGTTTGAACTCAAATAAACTAGATGCACCGGGTGTTGTGTCGCACACCTTTAAATCCAAGCACTCAGGAGGCAGAGGTAGGAGGATCACTGTGAGTTCAAGGCCAGCCTGAGACTACATGATGAATTCCAGGTCAGCCTGGGTTAGATTGAGACCCTACCTCAAAGAAAAACTAGATGCTGTAGCAGCAGATGTTTGTAATCCCAGTATGCCTACAGCAAAACGAGAGGCAGAGATAGGAGAATCTCAGAAGTTCATAAGCCAGGTAGCCTGGCGAACACAGCAGGGAACAAGAGACTTGGGCCACAGTTGTTTCTTAATACCCTCGGCCACAAAGTAGGCAGGCTGGTCCTCCCCCGCCTCTTTGGACAACCACAAACTTCCTCCATCAGGCAGAGCCTGTCTCATAAAGTTTCTGTATGAGGGCTGGAGAGATGGCTTAGCGGTTAAGGTGCTTGCCTGCAAAGTCAAAGGGCCCAGGTTTAATTCCCCAGGACCCACATAAGCCAGATGCACAAGGTGGTGCATGTATCTAGTGTTCGTTAGCAGCAGCTAAAGGCCCTGGCACATCAATTCTATCTCTCTCAGAAAAATAAATATTTTTTAAAAAATTCTCCATAGTTTAAGGAGCAGATAAGAACTTGTGCTATGTGCAGGGAAATAATTTCCAAAGAGAGGACTGAAATGAAATGTGAGCTCTTTTTGTTGTTGTTGTTCATTTTTTATTTATTTATTTGAGAGCGACAGACATAGAGAGAAAGACAGATAGAGGGGGAGAGAGAGAGAATGGGCACACCAGGGCTTCCAGCCACTGCAAACGAACTCCAGACGCGTGCACCCCCTTGTGCATCTGGCTAACGTGGAACCTGGGGAACCGAGCCTCGAACTGGGGTCCTTAGGCTTCACAGGCAAGCGCTTAATCACTAAGCCATCTCTCCAGCCCAAATGTGAGCTCTTCTAACAGACTTAGCACTTACTGCAAAGAGGAAAGAGAGTGAGTAGAGCTAGAAGCCGGCAGTGTCCTGCAGCAGAGAGCCCTCTGTACTGGGAGGGATGTTGGGCATAATTCCGTGTAGAGATCTTCCTAGTCTTTAGCCAAAGTGCTTATCCAGGAACTTAAAATAGTATCATCATCTGTACTTTCTGCATACCTGAATCAGTTTTGGAAAACTGTTGCAGAAGTCTAAGCAAAAAACTAGTAGTGGCGGTGAGATGAAGAAAGGAAAAACACTGAAGAGGTGAAGTGACTAGGACTTGGTATTCGGTGACATGTTAAGCAACCAAAGGAGGGGCAGAGGCTCCGAGATCAGCCCTGGGACAGGTGGTGGGGAGGTGGCAGAATTCATCCTCTCTTATCAGCCACTCAGTAGCACGCCCCTGCCCACTGGCCCCTTTCCAGGCTCTGGCTCTGGGCCATCCTCAGTTAAAGCCTGTTCCTCCTGGCTCCCAGGCTTGTGCTTGCCTGCACCTCCCCAGCCTTCCATATCTGGTTTCAGCGTCCTGGGTTTCAACCAACTGCAGACAGAAAATATCCAGGGGAAAAGCTCGCCTCTACTGAACACCTGTAGACTATATTCATTTTGTATGTGTGTGTGTCTGCTTGTATGTGTGTGTTCATACATGTATGGGTGCATGCCTGTGTGTGCTTGTGTGTAGAAGCCAGAGGTCTTTATTTGGTCTCCACTTTTATGAGTTGTGACAGGGTCTCTCATTTAACCTGGAGCTCACCAGTCTGGCTAGACAAGCTAGCAGTCAAGCTCCATGGGTAGGTACACTCTTGCTCTCTCTGCCTCCCTGCAACTGGGACTTACCAGTACTTGCTGCCATACCCACAAAGGTGCCAGGGCAAAAAAAAAAAAAAAATCTGGAGCCAGGAGTAGTGCTGCATGCCTTTAATCCCAGCACTTGGGAGGCAGAGGTAGGAGGATCTGCATGAGTTCCAGGCTGCCCTGAGACTAGTTAGTGAATCCCAGGTCAGCCTAGGCTAAAGTAAGACCCTACCTCGAAAACAAAACAAAACATAAAAAGGTGCCAGGGATCTGAACTCAGGTCCTGGTGCTTATGTGACAAGCACTTTTACTGACTGAGCCATCTCCCCAGGCACCATGTGTAGAATATTTTCACATCCTTAGTCCCTGAACCCTGCACCTGCAAACAAAGCACATACACTGTTAGGTATGACAAGTAACTAGGAATGATTTAAAGTTTGTGGGAAGATACACATAGGTTTTATGCAACAACAATGCCATTTTATGTGAGGGACTTAGGCATCCGTGACTATTAGTATGCACAAGGTGTCCTGGAACTGATCTAAGGAACCCAGGGGACAACTAAACTGCTCTGCCTCCATACCTTGCACCAGGGTGCTCTGTAGGTGATTAATTGGCAAATCGTCTCATTAAAATTCCAAGGCTAGTGTATGCAAGTTGGCTGTTTGTGACTTTTTTTTTTTTTTAACATACAGTCCTGTAATAGAAGCATAGTTGTACACAGGCCCAAAGCCACCTTCAGCCTGTGGTCATGTTGAGTGGCCTCTGCAAAAAGACATCACCAGTCTCTCCTCCTTACCTAGCTCTAAGCAGCTGGTTCCAGAGTAAATAGGGTAGGAAGATTGAGGAATTTGTGGTGGGTGGCAGCTTGTCACTCTCTTTAACCCAATATGTGAACCTGCTTTAGCCCCCAGGATGTTTCTCTGTCAGCCTGGGAGCCACTGTGGCAAACACACAGTGCTGGAAGTTCTGGGGAGAGAATTTCCATGCAGTGCAGGACCCTCTGCCTTTATAAGTCTTCATTTAGCCTTGTTGAATCCTTCTAGGTTTTCCACTCACATACAGTAATATCATATTCCACCCCTTCTCAAAAAAGATGATTTTAAAGAAATAATCTTTCAGTATAGTATCCAAGAAGAGGCAGGATGGGGTGGGGAAAAGAAAGTACTGGGCTACATTTCTGTTTCCTCATCCCAGTTCTTGGTGCTTTTAATATTTTTATTTATTTATTTATTTTTGAGAGACAGAGACAGAGAGAGAGAGAGAGAGAGAGAGAGAGAGAGAGAGAGAGAGAGAGGGAGGGAGGGAGGGAGGGAGGGAAGGAAGGAGGGAGAGGGAGAGGGAGAGGGGCAGGCAGACAGAATGAGTATGGGCACACCAGAGCCTCCTGCCACTGCAGATGAACTCCAGACACATGTGTCACTTTGTGCATCTGGCTTTACATGGGTACTGAGGAATCAAACCCAGGCCATCAGTACTTGCAAGTAAGTGCTTTTAATTGCTGAGGATCTCTCCAGCCTAGTTCTTGTTTCTGGTTTTTGTTTTGTTTTGTTTTTTAAATAATTTTTATTTGTTTATTTGAGAGAGTCAGAGAGGCTGGGCACACCAGAACCTCTAGGCACTGCAGATGAACTACAGGTGCATGCACCACCTTGTAAATCTGGCTTATGTGGGTCTTGGGGAATCGAACCTGGGTCCTTTGGCTTTGGAGCAAGCACCTTAGCCACTAAGCCATCCCTCCAGCCTTTTGGTTTTGAAATTATGAGAGTTCCTAAGAATTTTTCCATTTGGCTCATACAGGTAGCTATTCTTTTTCCTTTTTTCCTTTGTTCTTCGACAATTTCATATATATATGTATATATACACACAAAAATTTGTATTATATTTATCATTTGATAATATATACCCTCCATTACCCTCTCTTGTTTCCCTCCTACTCCCTCTGAACTCCTGGTGGATACATCATTGAGAATTACTTCTCTTCCCCCAGCCATCATTACTACCAGTAGGTCCTCAGGGAGGAGTGGGGATTCAAAAGCTCTTCCCTATCCATGAGTGAATGGTGTCTGGTCCCATCTAGTGCAGTAGCCACAGCTCATTTGAGCTCATGAGTGCAATGGCCATATCTTCCTCTGTACCCTCCAGCTCTAATATTCTTCCTGCCCCTGATTTCATGATGTTCCCTGAGCCTCAGGAGATGATGGAGATATCGCCTATAGAGCTAAACACTCAGCAGTCTATTTTCTAGTTTTTTTTAAGGGTTAGAGAGACTTTATTGGGTTAAGAGAAGGAAAGAGGAAGAAGTACAGAGAGCTCCTTCCATGAGGGAGGAAAGAGGGGGGTAAAGCCTACCCTGTGCCCTAAATTGGGGTCATTTGTAGATTCTGAATAGGGCCTGAGCATGTAACCAGCCATGATACCAGAGTTTGGAACTGAATTTAACCAATCACAATGTCGGCATCAGACTTAAACCTTCCAAGAATACTCCTTCCCAGGGAGGTTCTCAGGTTGTTTTTGGAGAAACAGATCTAGGGAACTCCTTTAGTAGTCCATAAGGAGAAGCCAGGTTCTTCTCTGATCTCTTGCAGAGCGGAAACTACAAGGTTAGGCCCAAACTTGTTTTCTAATTCTTAATACTTCTCCTTAGATTAGTAGTTCTGGGAAGAACAGATGTGAGATAGAGATTCTCAAGAGATATTGTCATGTAGCCGTAGGATAACTACATGTATAACACTTAAATACAAGGTTTAAAATTACTTAGGAACATATAACATAGTCAAAGCAAAAGGTAGAAATTGAAAGCTGGGCGCACACCTTTAATCCCAGCATTCAGGAGGCAGAAGAGGATCACTGTGAGTTCAAGGTAACTCTGGATCTACATAGTGAATTTCAGGTCAGCCTGGGCTAGAGATCCTACCTTGAAAAACAAAACAAACAAAAAAAGAGAAGAAGAAGAAAAAAAAAAAAAACAAATAGTTGAATGGAAATTGACCCAAAATTCTTCAAAGCTTTAGAAATTTTAGCATCCAGTTTATATAATACTGAAAATATTTTGTGGTGGGAGCTTTTGTGAAGTTGAGTGAGTCAGCATTTCAGGCTGTCAATTTTTCTGTGTCACCTATATATTTTCATCATCATCATTATTGATTTCTCAAGGTAGGGTCTCATTGTCATCCAGGCTGACTTGGAATTCACTGTGTAGTCTCAGGGTGACCTTGAACTCATGGCCATCCTCCCATCTCTGTCTTCTGAGTGCTGGGATTAAATGTGTTTTCTTTTAAATTTCCAAATCTACAGGGATTCTTTGTTTTCTTTGTTTTCTTCTTGTACTGGCTTTTTACTCAGTTGCTCAATGGCCAGGTTGACAAGGTCTATGTGATGTCACCTTTTAAAGATATATTTTTCCAACTATGTTTCTTAACCCTTTTTTTTTTTTTTTTTTTTTTTTTTGTTTTGTTTTTCAAGGAAGGGTCTAACACTAGCTCAGACTGACCTGGAATTCAGTATGTAGTCTTCGAGTGGCCTCAAACTCACAGCAGTCCTCCTATCTCTGCCTCCCAAATTCTGGGATTAAAGTTGTGCACTACCACACCCATCATTTCTTCCCATCTTAATGCAGCATTGCAATTCAGAGTAAAGCAATTCACACTTATAAACCCTTAAGAATTTATCCATTCACTCCAAGAATCTTGTGATTAAAGTTTTGACTATAACTGGACGGAACATGCATTAGCTTCCAGGGTGCTGTCAGCCCTTTCATTTACTGCGGGAGGCAGGCGGCTTTCTAGAGTTTCATGAACTGTCTCCCTTTTCATGTCAACCAGGAATATGCCGTGAACTGCCATGTGATCACGTGGGAGCGCATCATCAGCCACTTCGATATATTTGCCTTCGGGCATTTCTGGGGCTGGGCCATGAAAGCCTTGTTGATCCGTAGCTATGGTCTCTGCTGGACAATCAGTATCACCTGGGAGCTGACCGAGGTAAGACATGGGTGGGGCGCCAGGCTCCCTACCACACGATGGGCATGGAGTGTGTACAGAAAAGAGAGTTACAAAGCAGCCATAGTTAGTCTGGTTTGAGGGGACTTTTTTGGCCATCTTGGTGCAGGATTTTGGGGTTCAGGAAGGGTCTCCCAGAATTTATGAATCCCAAGTTTGGGGTTCTGACCTACCTTTAATAAAGAATTTATAAAGACAGTCTCAAGAAAGATACATTGTGAATTATTAAGTTTATATTTAGGGAGAACTCACAAATTGTGGTATATATGTAAGGGAGATTGGGATCTAGGAAAGAAAGCTAGAACAGCGTCATAAACACGTGGGAAGTGGGACGTGGGAAACACGTTTCATGTGGAAACACTTCATGTAAGGTTCATTTAAGAGAAATTGAGGTTTGGGGGAAATAACTAGAGTAAGGATGTAGGCATGTGGAAGGTCAGAGTCTAGGTGCTTGTACGGGAAGACTTAGGAGTAACTGGCATGGCATTTTCCATGTAGGGAAGTTTAGAGGGCAAATGGTGAGGCTCAAGGAAAAATGCGAGGGCAGATATCAAAGCAGAGTGCAGGAGGTTCGGAGGAGAAATGAGGAATGAAGAGAGTTACACTCACAGGTACCCTGGAGTTTAAAGAAGGTACGCAGGTAGCAGACTGAGAGCTAGTGGAAGCACCCACAGAAAGTGTTAGTGAAAGCACCCATGTGGTGGATCTGGGTGTGAGGAAAACACCCACATGGTAGATTAGAGACCAGAGGAGAATCATGTAATCAAAGTGAGAAGTCACCCCAAAGTATAAAGCAGAGGCAAGCAGAAAAGTTCCCCCACACCAAGAAACACTTATGCCGTCCTTCCCCATCTACCCAAAGTGGGTGAGGGGGAGACTAGACTAATGTGTGTCCCTGTGGCCAAGGGAAAGAGGAGGAGCAGAGCAGCATAACAAGAAAAAAAAGGGGGGATGGGGGTAGAGTTCAGGACAGGAAGAAGGCAGGACCCTTTATAGGCAAGGGGAAGACCTGGTTGGTTTGTAGAGAAGGTAAGTTCCGGGCCATCTATCCAAGTAATGCGCTGGATTGTGAGCAGCGAGGGGCGCTGTAGAGCAGTCTCCCATCAGACCTGAGCCCCGTTTCTGCCAAGAGTTCCTTTCTTGTGCCAGGGTGAGGTGTCGTGTGGGATGACATCTCCCGGATCTCTCTTCCACCCTCAATCTCTAAAACTGCCTTTAAAAAGCTAGCTTTCTGGGCTGGAGAGATGGCTTAATGGTTAAGTGCTTGCCTGTGAAGCCTAAGGACCCCAATTCGAGGCTCGGTTCCCCAGGACCCATGTTTCAGATGTACAAGGGGGCACACGTATCTGGAGTTCGTTTGCAGTGGCTGGAGGCCTTGGCATGCCCGTAGTCAATCTCTCTCTCTTTCTTTCTCTCTCTCTCTCTCTCTCTCTCTCTCTCTCTCTTTCTCTCTCTGTCACTCTCAAATAAATAAATAAAAAATGAACAACAAAAAAAATTTTTTTTAAGCTAGCTTTCTTCTGTCCTTCACTTTCACACGTGCTGTCCTAGCTGGCCCACGAGCTTCCAGGTATTGGTTCCACCTGCCATTGCTATAGGATCACAGAGGCATGCATGACTTTGGTCCGGCTTGTCATGGCTACTGGAGACTTGAACTTCGGCAAGCAGCCTTATGCAAGTGCCTTGAACCACTGAACCATCTCCCCAGCCCAGGGCAATATTTTATACCTTGTTTAAAAAGAAAAGAACAAGCCCTCTCATGTACTTACTGAAGTACGCTTCCCTGCTAACTTAAAGAAAAACAAAACCTAGCCAAAGAATGAAATAAAAGTCCCAAATGAAACAAGTCAGTGGTAATGAAGATACATCTGTTAGGAATAAATGAATCAGTTTACACACATGCTAGCTTTCCATTTGAGATTAATGGAATTAGGTGTTCTGGATCCCAAAGGCATCCAAAGATATTTTGTTGTTGATAAAGACTTCTTGATAGAGTTCTCTTATCTCAGTGATCAAAAGTGTGGGGCTTTGGAGATGGCTCAGTGGTTAAAGGCACTGGTTTGTAAAAGCCTAGGTTCAATTCCCCAGTACCCACGTAAAGCTATATTCACAAAGTGGCACATGCATCTGGAATTTGTTTACAGTGGCAAGAGGGGAGGCCCTGGCATGCCCATTCTCTCTTTCTCTCAAATAAAAAATATTTAAAATTTAAAAAGTTTGTCTCAGTTGGATGTGGTGGCACAAACCTTTAATCCCAGCACTCAGCACTCTGGGGACAGAGGTAGGAGGGTCACTGTGAGTTTGAGGCAAGTCTGGGACTACAGAGTGAGTTCCAGGTCACCCTGGTGTACAGTAAGATTCTACTCAAAATAAAACAAAACAAATTTTTATCTGATTAATTACTGAGAGACAACTCTTGAGAAACCATTAGCAAAATGCAATTTGTTGGAAATGAACTTCATTGCTGCTCAGTTGTACATCACTCATCATTCCCAGCAAAGAGCATTAGGCCTCATGTATGGCCTGTTTCTCCGTGCCCATCCCTGACTTGACCCTAAGTCAGAGAAGTGTGCAGGTTCAGAGAGCTTCGTCAGTTCTGGAGGCTGCAAGTCTGAGATCAAGGTGTGGACGGAGCTGGCTCCTTCTGAGGACTGCTGTGAAGACACATGCGGATGCATCACCTCAGTCTCTGCTCTCATGGGCAGATGGCCTTCTCCCTCACCATGTCTGCGCCTTTCTAGGGTTCTTTTCTTAAGGACATGAGTCATGATGGACTGGGGCTCAGTCTACTCCAGCATGACCTCATCTTAAATAATTACCTCTGCAAACAAGTTCACCTTTGGAGGAATTGGCGCTCTTTCAACATGGGAACTTTGAGAGGATGGAGCATTCATTGACTTCTCTTTGCTATGAAGAATCACCTGACCCAAAGCAGCTTGTGGGAGGAAAGTATTTATTTTGGCTTAGAGTCTTGAGGAGAAGTGGGCAGGGAGAAACATGTCATGAGCAGAGGCTGGACATCACCTCCTTGCTAACATAGGTAAACAATAGCAGTAGGAGAGTGAGCCAAACTAACACTGGCAACCTGGCGTCAATAAACCTATCCTCAAGGTCCACCCACAGCAACACACCTCCTCCAGGAGGCTCCACCTCCCAGCCTACCACAGCTGAGGATCAGCTTTCAGAACACCTGAGTTTATGCGGGACACCTGATTTCATCATAGTATAGTCGACTGGGGAAGGTAGTGTGTGTCTGTTCCCATTTCACAGACAAGGAATCAGCTCCATTTGACTTCCTCAAGCATTGCATCCCAGGTGTGAAGCCCACCTCCCTGCCCTTGCACCACACTTGACCTCCAGAAGCACAAATCATCCTCTTGTAACTGCTCTGTGACTTTGTGCAAGGCCCTTGGCCTGACCTAGCCTCTCTTGCTTCCCCTCACTTGCCCTGCAGGGACATTCTGTTGTCCTTCGCTGCTCCCCAGCATCCTGTGGTCTCCAGTTCCTGTAACTCTCTTCTGAACACCTATACAGCCCTTCTCCACCCATTTGTATCTGGTTGACCATCATCTCTTGTCTGAAGTGTTTATCTTTACATGATGTCCAAAGTGGTACTTTTTAAAAAAAATATTTCTGTTCATTTTTATTTATTTATTTTAGCGTGACAGAGAGCGAGAGTGAAAGAGGCAGAGAGAGAGAGAGAATGGGTGCACTAGGGCTTCCAGCCACTGCAAACGAACTCCAGACGCATGCACCACCTTGTGCATCTGGCTAACGTGGGTCTTGGGGTATCAAGCCTCGAACCGGGATCCTTAGGCTTCACAGGCAAGCGCTTAACCACTAAGCCATCTCTCCAGCCCCAAAGTGGTACTTTTTACGAGCAGCAGGTCAAGAGCCCCTCTGCTTTTACTGTCTGTGCATGGCTTTTAGAACAGAAGCCAGACTCTGAGTCAGCCTGCAAGTCCTAAGGGGAATTCTGCTGCCCCCACCCCCAGGCTGACTTCACTGAGCCCCACCCCTGCTCCTGCTGTTTTTATTTTTATTTTTTTTTAACATTTTAAAAGTTTATCCACACACAAGAGAAAGAAAGAGGGAGAGAGAGAATAGGTGTGTCACTGCAAACAAACTCAAGACTCGATGCATCACCATATGCATCTGGCTTATGTGGATTCTGGGGAGTCAAACCTGGGTCCTGAGGCTTCGCAGGCAAGCACCTTAACCACTAAGCCATCTCTCCAGCCTGGTCTTTGTATTATGAAGAACTTGTGTTGCTCCCCACCAGAGCTATGGGCCCAGCCCTCCCCCTTCTCTGCCTCTCACCTGTTGGCTTCCCGTTTCCAGGGCTATGCTTCTGAAGGAACACACTTTGCCCATCCCTCGGCCAGCCATACTCCATGTCTAAACCTAGGAGTGCCACACCCTTCACTCCTGCCGTTCCCCTTATATGTTTTAGACATGTAATAGATGCCTCTTTTTTGCTTCAAGAAGGTACAACTCATGTCCGCACTTCCCAGGTCCAAGAACTGTGCCTTACCACAGAAAGCCTATAGTTCTGTCTTCAGTGAGTGAAGGGAGTTCTCGACTATAGAGGGCTATTGCAGTCCAGTTCACATTGCTGGTAGAAATCACCTGACAAGAGCAGCTTATGGGGAAAAAGGGGGTTTATTTTGGCTTACAGGTTTGTGGGGAAGCTCCAGGACGGCAGGGAAAATGATGGCATGAGCAGAGAGTGGACATCACCCCCTGGCCAACATATAGCAACAGGAGAATGTGCCAAAAACTGGCATAGGAAAGCTGGCTATAACACCCATAAGTCCACCCCCAACAATACACTCACTCCCTTTAGGAGGCATTAATTCCCAAACCTCCATCAGCTGGGAACCTAGCATTCAGAACACCTAATTTACGGGGAACACCTTAATCAAATTGCTGCATTCCACTCCCCGTTCCCCATAAACTGATAAACATCCATGATGTAAAATGCAATGCATTCAGTCCAACTTGAAAAGTCCCCATAGTTTTTACCAATCCCAATGATGTTCATATATCCCCATAGTTCAAGGTCTTTTTAACTGAGCCATAATACCAAAAAAACTTTTCCCCAAAACCCATAATGACACAGAATAAACATTTATACTGCAAAAGATGCCATTGGGCATAGCAAAGAAATATTCGAGCAATACATGATTTATACAGGGCAAACACCAAACTCTGTAGCTCCAAGTCCAACAACTCTAGCCAGTGACAAATCTTCAAGTCTGATAAGTCTAACCAGCAACAGTTCTCTGAAATTCCATTTCTGCCGCTCCAGCTAGGCTATTCACAGTTCTGGAAAACTTCATTGGGACCAGAAGCTCTCCTTAGCAGCCATCTCGTCATCCCAGCATCTCCCCTGAGTCTTCATTGCAATCCACGGTTTATCTTCATGGCTCCATGGGGTCTCCATGCAGGCAGCCAGCAAACCTGCTTCACGCTGCCTATGGCCATTTCTGAAACACAAGACCGTATTGCAAACTCAGTGACCCTTTCTTTCCTGCATTTCTTATACTCCATAATACCAGGAAGGGTGCCAACTTGTTAATCCAGGGGGGGAATAAGCATACTTTGAAGAACAGGACACTCCTTGAGCACTCAGGCCCCTCCAAAAAGAGTCTACATTCTTCCTATTGGCCCCGTGCCGGTCAGCTAGCCCAATCTCAAAAGCTGTAATCTCTCAATTACAGCTGAATGATTTTTCTTTCTATGCCATTTTCCTCTGCTTATACCAGTTCATTTCTACGCAAAGCAACCCAGGACAACTTCTCAGGACAGGCGCATAACAGAAAGCTTCCCGCACAAACTGCTAGCCCAGTCCAAGCAAAGCTCTTTCTCACCCTCATAAGCCAAACCTCACAGTACATAGTTCTTACTGCATTCAGGCCTTTCAGCTCTGACCAAAATAGTCCATCGAGCTGTACTTACAGCGCTGCAAGGCATCTCTTAGGCCAAGATTTCAAATCCTTCCACGTTCCTCTTGAAAATCAGCTCCAAAAGGCCAAAGCCACACCGCCAGGTGTCTAGCAGCAATCCCACTCCTCGGTACCACTTTGCTGTTGCAGTCAGGTTCGCATTGCTGGTAGAAATCACCCAACCAAGAGCAGCTCGTGGAAAAAAAGAGGTTTATTTTGGCTTATAGGCTTGAGAGGAAGCTCCAGGATGGCAAAGAAAATGATGGCATGAGCAGAGGGTGGACATCACCTCCTGGCCAACATAAGGTGGACAATAGCAACAGGAGAATGTGCCAAACACTGGCATGGGGAAGCTATATATGGCTATAATACCCATAAGCCCACCCACAACAATACACTCCCTCCAGAAGGCATTAATTCCCAAATCTCCATCAGCTGGGAACCTAGCGTTCAGAACACTTAAGTTTATGGGGGGCACCTTAATCAAACCACCACAAGAGCCATCTTGTCCCAATGTCTGGTACCTTCCGGGAAGTCCCCAGGTTGAAGGGTGTCTTCATGAGTACTCGTGGGCATAGTTTTGTTTTGGCGATTTCTCTTTTTTCTCCCTTAGGGGCAGTGTTCCAGCTCTGCCTGTGGCTTGGAACCTGGGAATCACCTCAAGGGTAGTGTCACCCCTCCCCCACATGAGAACACAGCTTCAGCCGTCATATGCTGTAGTTCTCTGTGGCCCCTCAACAGCAGGCACATTGAGAAGAAAAAGTCATGTTTGCATATTACATATTGCTTGCAAACTACTTCTGCAGCTACTGTTCTAGTTTTGCAGCACTCATTGTATCACATGCATTATTTCTTGGCAACCTCATCTTTACAGAGCTGTTTGTGGCACAATCTTAAGGTGGGTCTGCACCAAGTATGGTGTTCTGCTCTGAACATGGCTGAATTACTCTTTGATTTGCTCAAGACAGTTTTCAAAAGAGATTTGCTTTCCACCTTGATCTTACTGTTCACTCTTTGTGAAATGTCCTTTTCTCCTTTGCCTCTTGAAATCAGCCATGCCTGTTAATGTCCTGAAGGTTGCCCTCAGTCAGAATAAGTCTGTCTTGTCACCATAGTTCCCCATTTATGACACCATTCTTACACTTGCCCCAGTCTAGCTTGCTTTGTGGTTCTGTTTATCTGAAAATACATCGTCCTCCTGCCCTGGGGATCAACAGCCTCACTGCCATACACATCATGGGCGCCTAATAAAACAAGTGTCATTACTGGGTGTCAGATAGTGTGACATGTCTTGTTAAGCTGTCTCCCTCACCACAACCTCAAAGGCCAGCCTTCATCATTTTACAATTTACTCGCTCACTTGCTGACATGTTGGAGTATTTCCAAACTGCACAGCTCACATTCTGACTTTTCTTTGAGATTCATGCCAACACTTTGTTGTCAGAAAACTTTTTCTCTTTTTTTCCCTCCTAGATTCTTGTATTATAACTAGCCAGTGTGACTCACTGATAATGCATTTTTAAGAGCTTCCACTGTTTCTCTAAAATGCAGTGTTTTTTAAAATATTTTTACTTATCTGTAAACAGAAAGAGACAGAATTGGGAGTGCTGGGGCCACTGCATATGAACTCCAGATGCATGTACCACTTTGTGCATCTAGCTTACATGGGCATTGGGGAATTGAACCTGGGTCCTTAGGGTTTACAGGCAAGCACCTTAACTGCTAAGCAATCTCTGCAGCCCTAAAACTCAGTGTTTTGAGAAAAGTGAGAGAAAGCTATTTGGATAAATGTTACTACACACAGACTTCGTTACTGTGTTTGTGTATGCATTAGAAAAGAAGGAGACCACTGTTTCTGGACAGGAATGTGTGCACGGAAGCCCAGCTTTGCTTTTTATCAGACACCCTCTGTTCTCTTCCTCAGCTTTTCTTCATGCATCTTCTGCCCAATTTTGCCGAGTGCTGGTGGGACCAAGTTATTCTGGACATCCTGCTGTGCAATGGCGGTGGCATCTGGCTGGGCATGGTGGTGTGCCGGTTTTTGGAGATGAGGACGTACCACTGGGCAAGCTTCAAGTGAGTCCACTTCATTCTGGACATTAGACCCTGTTGTGTGCAGCACGCTTTGGGTTTCTCTCGGAGAGATCTTCACTTTGGTCTTTGATGATAAGGGATAAGTTCCACAATAGCCACTGAAATCCAATTTCCAGCACTTGTCTAGTAAATGCTGTTGGTAAGGTGGCTTGTACCTGTCATTTCAGTGCCTCTGTAGGCTGAGTCAGGAGGATGGAGGCCTGCCTGAGACATAGAGGGAGACCTTATCTCAAAAATACAAACAAACCACAAAAAGGGCTTAAAAATGCTACATTATTAATGATTTTTATCCTCTTTGATTTTGCATGTTGAAAGATTTCCAGCATCCTCTTGGTTCAAAATAATTATAAAGTCCCCCCACCCTTTCTTTCATCCCTATACCTCAGCCTGAGTTCAGACTTCTACCTCAGGATTAATTAGTTCCCTTCCCCTGGGGTGGCCTCTCCAACCTTTATCGTACCATTGCTGAAGCGAGCTCTTTGAGAACGGAAGGTTTGGGCTGGGGAGGTAGCTCAGCGGATAGAGCCCTTGCTCTTTGGCACCTATATAAAGCCCAACACTGCGGTGGGTGTCTGTATGCTCAGCATGCCTAAGGTGAGAAGGGAGGCAGAGTCAGGATAATCCACTGGAAGCCAGCGGACCAGCTAAGCTGGCACATAAAGCTGTGAGCAACAAAAGACCCTGCCTCCAGTGAGGTGGAAGATGAGGACTACACTTGAAACTCATTCTCTGATCTGCACACACTCACGCACATGCTCCCACACTCACACACGTGAGCACCCGTTACACATACACTAAAGAACCTAAGGGTCACCATGTCACACTCCTGTTGTGACTCCTCCTGGTTTTCAGTACAAAGTATACATCCACAACCTGGCGGGGAGGGCCTCCGCACACCCTCCCAAGCATGAGCAGCCCACCGCCCATGCACCCTCACCGCCCGTCCATCCTCTGGGACTAGGCTCACTCTGGAGACCAGGCTGCTGCTGCTCCTATTTGGTGACTCAGCCGACTTGTCACTTCTTCAGGAAACTGTCCCTGACTCTAGTTTGTGTCACCCCTGCACTGTGCTTCCAGGCAGGGCAATGCCAGTCACCACCATCGCTCTCCTCTGCTTTGGTCAACTTGCCCCTTAGTTTGTGGCAGGAACAGTGCCATCGATCCTAAGGAGGAAGGGAGCCATGATGTTGATGATAAAAGCAACAGTTTTCACTACATTTGAATTTTTAACATTTTCTGTAATAAAATATGAGCACTTTTCATATTTTCATATTTTTCAGCATTCAGTGTTCTCCTCAAAGATATTTTTAGGGCTATGGAAATGGCTCAGGTTCAGTTCCCTAACACCCACTTAAAGCCAGATGCAAACATCTGGCATTCATTTGTAGTGGCAAAAGACCTTAGCACACCCATACACATAAATACATACACACTTTTAAAACATCTTTTTTGTAAAATTTTAAAATAGATCTTTTTAAAGTTTTTTTTTCTTTCTATATATAACCCAACACAGAGACAAACTAACACATTTGACTATCCCAATAGAAAGGACTCTTTTTTTCTTTCAAATTTTTATTAACAACTTCCATGATTATAAAAAAAAAATCCCATGGTAATACCCTCCCCCCCACACTTTCCCCTTTGAAACTCCATTCTCCATCATATCCCCTCCCCATCTTAGTCTCTCTTTTATTTTGATGTCATGATCTTTTCCTCCTCTTATGATGGTCTTGTGTAGATAGCATCAGGCACTGTGAGGTCATGGATATCCAGGCCATTTTGTGTCTGGCGGGTGGGGGGGGGGGAGCACATTGTAAGGAGTCCTACCCTTCCTTTGGCTCTTACATTCTTTCTGCTACCACTTACGGACTTTCTGTAAGGAGCATTTGCTGGCATATCATTAATGCAATTTTTTTTCATGTGTTCCAAATTCCCCTCCTTTCTTACCTCTTGGGGTTTTCACCGAATCGTTCTCTTCTTTCAGGGACATCCATTCCACCACGGGGAAGATCAAACGTGCTGTGCTGCAGTTCACACCTGCTCGCTGGACCTATGTGAGGTGGTTTGATCCCAAGTCCTCCTTCCAGAGAGTGGCTGGGGTGTACCTTTTCATGATCATCTGGCAGGTAACCACTCTGATGCCTCTTCTAAGGGGGAAAAACAATGTAATCCTTCCAGGGATGCAGAGTTGATGATAGTTTCCATTGCATACTAGCTAGGTAGTGTAGAAGATATGATATTCTGCACTGGCTTACATTGTAACTAAACACGGTGTTTTTACTGGGCCTAAGGTCTCACTTCATCATGAGAACATTTTAAAATAGGAATCTCTGAATTAAATATTAGAAGCAGATTCCTTAGAAAAGGTCATGCCTAGCATCCATCACCCAGTGAATTAGATGTTCCATTGCCCTTTAGAATAACTATTTTCAATACAAAAGAACAATGTGAAGGATTGTCTGTTGTTCAATTTTCATTTCTGTAACTTTTTTGTGATGCTGGGAGTGGAACCCAGGGCCTTCCACATTTGAGGCAAGCAGGAAAGTATTCTTCCACTGAGTCTTCTCTTGTATTCCTGATTTGTTGCTTGGTGTTCAAATTGTACTTTAACCCTCCCACTTTGGGTAATGTTAGTCCTGAGGAGAATGGGCATAAAGAGTCTAGTTGAGGATGGAGGTCACATCATGGAAGAACTCCAACCGTGGGTCTTTGCCAAGGATTCTCATGCATCTGCTTACTGAAGACAGCATTTTTATATTGAGCCTTCTGTGCCTAGGTGTTTTCACAACTTTTGCAGACTCTCCAAGGGAAAGCAAGATCCTAGGGTGTTCAACCTTTGGGCTTTGTGACATTAATGTTGTCATCTAGAAATGTTGGGCCATATTTATAGCTGTCCTGAAGCACATGACACCTAAGCTTGATGGTTCCAGACATGTCTGGCCTTTTGTCATTGAGTCACAACATAATTTTACACTCAAGAATCTCTACAAAAGCTTATCGTGTTCTAGGTCAGGTCATGTTTTTGTGTTGGGCCACATGTATAGCTATTCCTGGCCTCAGGTAGGACATGCCTGGGCCCTAAGGAATCTTTCAAAATCATCAGGGCACTAAAATACAAAAGACTCAATAAAGTGGGAAAAACTCAGCAGGTATTACTTTTAAGACATAGAAAACTGGAAAATAATACTTTTTTGATACATGGAATTTATTTTAAATTTATTTTAAATTTTCTAGAAGTGTTAGTGAATCAGTAACTAACCAGCTTGCTTTGGAAAAGTCAATGTAGTCAGCCTTCACACCTGAAGTTCCACAGCAGAAGACTCAACCAGTTGCACATGAAATAGGATTTCTGAGTATGTGTATGTTGTACTACAAGGGTCAATATGTGTGTGGGCACATCTCTGCATATGTGCAGGTGCATGTGCATACGTGTGCCTGTGTACCAGAGGTTGATAGATGTCTTCCTCGACTGTTCTGCACCTAATTTTATTGAGTCAGTGTCTTGCACTGAGCCTAGACCTCAGCTAGAATAGCCCCTCCCCCAACACACACACACACGCACGCACGCACACACACACATGCACGCACACACACACAGTTTTGTTTTAAGTAGCAAACTAGAGGCTAGGGAGATGGCTCAGTAGATAATGCCTTGCTGTGCAATTGTGAGGACTGGATTTTGGATCCCCAGGACCCATATAAAATAGCCAGACATCTTAGCAATGTCAGTGACTCCAGCCTGCTTACAGAAGCTTATGGGGCAGCTGGCTTGGTGAAAATGAAGAGGAAGAGAAAGAGAGAGAGAGATCCTCCCTCAAAGTAGAGACCAAGGATTGTGGTCCAAATTTGTGTTCTTACTTTCACATGTATGCCCAAATACACACATATATCAAACATACAAAAATTGCAAACTGGATGTGATGGCTTATTCCAGTAATCCCCATAGTCAGGTGGCGGAGGCAAGGATTCCTATGAAGCTTGCCTGGGCTACAAAGCACACTCTGTCTCAAAAAAAAAAAAAAAAAAAAAAAAGCCTGGCATGGTGATGTACACCTTTAATCCCAGCAGTTGGGAGACAGAGGTAGGAGGATCACTGTGAGTTCAACGCTAACCTGGGACTTCAGAGTTAGTGCCATGTGAACCTGGGTTGGAGTGAGACCCTACCACCTATTCCCCCTGAATCTAGATGTTATTCTTGTCATTATTCCCTAAAACACTGAAGAAGAGCTATTTGCTATTTATAAGCCGGGCATGGTGGCGCACGCCTTTAATCCCAGCTCTTGGAAGGCAGAGGTAAGAGCTATGAGTTCAAGACTACCCTGAGACTACAGAGTGAATTCCAGGTCAGCCTGAGCTAGAGTAAGACCCTACCTCAAAAGAAAAAAAAAAGAGCTATTTACAGGGCAATAACATTGGGATGACTATTGTAAGTAATATAGAGATTTTAAGTTATCATAAGTCTAGAGGAGATCTGAAGTATACACCAGGATAACTATATATCTATTTAATTTGAGGGACCCATTTTATGTGAGGCATTTGAGCATTGGTCGATTTTGGAGTCCTTAGGTATCCCTGGACCCCATCCCTCAGGTACTAAGAAACAATTATTCATTTTTTAATTTTAATTTTTTTTTTTCGAGGTAGGGTCTCACTCTGGCCCAGGCTGACCTGGAATTCACCACGTAGTCTCAGGGTGGCCTCAAACTCACGTGATCCTCCTACCTCTGCCTCCCAAGTGCTGGGATTAAAGGCGTGTGCCACCACGCCCAGCTTGAGAGATAATTATTTGTAAACATAGGACTTTGCATGGGTTGGCCTTGCCTGGATTTGCTGGGACAGTAGGGAGACCTTTTCCTTTTTTTTTTTTCTTTTTCATTAGGAAACATGATTGGATTTGCCAGGGAGAGATGGTGTAGCTTCTAGATCGAAAGCCCCTGGTAGCTTGGAGCACCCTTTCCCATGGCATCAGCTCCCCATAAATAGTTTAATTAGTGGACTGCTCGTTCTTTCCTATATCAATTACACATACAGTGTGTTCAAGTCACACCTAAAGTAAGTGAAACGCACCTGCCAGTCCATGTGATGTGTGGTCTTCCCATGGTCTCTGCTCCCTGCTGGAGATGTGGAACTGGGCTCTGGACAGAGAGCAGTCAAATCCTGATTGTGGGGTCTTCCCCCAGCGCTGCTACTAGAGGCTCAGCCTGAAGGCTGGGCCGGGGTGCTAAGCTCAGGAATAGCACCAGCATGTAGAATTTGGACCCACCTGCTGTGGGATAAGCTGAATTTAGGTAGAGGTGTGCTTTCTTTAGACCCGACCTGATTTCTACACACCCAGCACCTATTTCCATGATTTCTGCTGTGCTTAAAGTATTCCTCTTCCTACTGTCACAGCAGATCGCGTCCATCAGCCAAGGGACATTAATGCAAAGCAGGAAATGTGACCAAGAGCTGGTGACTGGGATTCTTGCATGGCCCGCCCACCACCCCAGCTCCTCCCCCTGAGCCTCCAATTGGTCAGTGCTCATGTTGTACAGACTGTTACTAGTTTGGGACTCAATCTTTGGGAGACCTCATGTGTTTTCTGGGAATCTTTGACATCCTGGTTATTTTTAGCTCTAGAATGCCTATTTAAAGAATGTATGCTTATGATTAGCACCACACAGCCAAAGTGATTCATCTCTCCTCCTCTTTCTAGCTGACAGAGTTGAATACCTTCTTCTTGAAGCACATCTTTGTGTTCCAGGCCAGCCATCCCTTAAGCTGGTGTAGAATTCTCTTCATTGGTTGCATCACGGCTCCCACAGTGAGGTACTGTACAGCCTGACTGCCGTATGAGGACATTAGCCTACTTCATGTCATCTTCCCTAAGGAGCCATAGCCATAGCACAAGAGCGGTCATAGCAGCTAGCGATTGTTCTGTGAACATACGCTCCTAAAGAGTTATGTATGCAGAGACCTCGAGACAGTAGGGGGGGCTGAGGAAAAGACAGTGAATAATCAAATCAGCCTGTGCCTGCAGTGCTGTGTAGTGTTTTCAAACCCCTGTACAGTCTTGCTGCTGGTTTCTCTCACATCCTGTTTTAAGTAAATTACTATAGGTGACACTGAGATTTCTTAAAATGAGATTATCAGGAAGTATGGGAGAGTTTATGGTGGAATTGAAATCATGAGTGATGTTATTATTAATTAATTTCTTTTTAAAATTAAGTTTATTTAAGCCAGGCGTGGTGGTGCATGCCTTTAATGCCAGCACTTGGGAGGCAGGGGTAGGAGGATCACTATGAAGTCAAGGCTACCCTAAGACTGCATAATGAATTCCAGGTCAGCCTGAGCTACAGTAAAACCCTACCTCGGAAAAAAATAATAAATTAAAATTTTAAAAATTAATTAATTAATTAAAAATTACATTTATTTATGTTGTTTTTATTTATGTATTTGAGAGACACAGAGAGAGATAAAGAGGCAGAGAAAGAGAGAGAATGGGTGCACTAGGGCCTCCAACTACTGCAAACAAACTTCAGATGTATGTTCCACTTTGTACATCTGGCTTACTGGGTTCTGGGGAATCAAACCTGGGTCTTTTGACTTTGCAGAAAAGTGCCTTAACCACTAAGCCATCTCTCCAGCCCTCATTTATTTATTTGAGAGAGAGAGAAAAAGGCAGATAGAGCGAGAGAAGGGTACACTGGGGCTTCTAGCTATTGCAAATGAGCTCCAGACACATGTACCACTTTGTGCATCTGGCTTACATGGATACTGGGGAATCAAACCTAGGTCCTTAGGCTTCACAGGCAAGTGCCTTGACCACTAGGCCATCTCTCCAGCCCAGCTTTATTATTAAAATGAGACCTTACTGAGACCTCCTCCAGGCAGCGGTGGTAAGTTTGGGTGTTCATGCCAGCATTCTTCCGCATCAGCTTGTGCCGAGGGCTGTTACTCACTGCACTGGGGGGGGGGCTCACTAGGGCAGTTCAAAGAGGATCATTGTCACTGGCTTCAGTTTACCTATTTAGAAGTGATTTTTTTTAAGATTTTTTTTTTTTTACAGATTTATTTATTAGAGACAGAGAGGGAAAGAGAGAGAATGGATGCACCAGGGCCTGTAGCCACTGCACACGAATCCCAGACGCATGCACCACCATATGCATCTGGCTTACGTGGGACCTGGAGAATCAAACCTGGGTCCTTAGGCTTCATGGGCATGTGCTTTAACCACTAATCCATCTCTCTAGCCCTAGAAATGACATTTATGTTTTATAACTCATATGAAGTACAACCCTAGATTAGTAGCCACACCAAAGATCTGCCAAGAAGACAAATATAAACTTTGTGGTTGAAGGAGTTGTTAGCTTTTCAGAGGCCACCAGCTCCTTATTTTTATTATGTATATAAGCCACATAAGTAGAGGGACTCCTCTCCCAAGGAAAGTGGATATTCACCTTGGTCAGAGACCAGGTTCCTATAAGTAACCTTCTCCCAGCAAGCCACGCTTGTCAGTCACCTCCATTAAACTCACTGGTTCACCAGTTTAGACAGGTGGAATCATTATCTTGGCCTGTTGTTGCCCTCTCTTTCTCTAGGGTGAATAGAAGTAGACGCCCCAGGAGAAGTAAATGTCTTCCACTCTAGAGAGCTCCAAAGTTTTGTCAAACCCTATGGATTCCTGTACAGTATACAAGAATGCATACATATGATTACATGACATAACAAAGTGACTCTTGTCTTTTTTTTTTTTTTTTTCAAAGTAGGATCTCTCCATAGTCCAGGCTGACCTAGAATTCACTATGTAGTCTTAGGGTGGCCTCAAACTCATGGCAATACTCCTACCTCTGCCTCCCGAGTGCTGGGATTGAAGGTGTGTGCTCATCTCTCCTCTTTTTAAATTTTATTTAAATTTCATTTTATTTTTTGAGGCAATAACCAGGCATGGTGGCCCACACCTTTAATCCTAGCCCTCAGAAGGCAGAGTTGGGAGGATCACCATGAGTTAAGGCAAACCCAACAGACTGGCCATGTATGTGTGTGTGTGTATGTGTATATATATATATATATATATATATATATATATATGTATATATATATATATATATGTATACGCACATACATATATACACACATACATATATATATATATGCTAGGACCTCCAGCCACTGTAATCAAACTCCAGACATGTGCACCATCTTGTGTGACCTTTTGTCTCCTTGTGTATCTGGCTTACGTGGGATCTAAAGAGTTGAACATGGGTCTTTAGGTGTTGCAAGCAAATGCTTTAAATGCTATGTTATCTCTCCAGCCCTTATCTCTCCTCTTTAGGAAAAAATATAGATAGATAGATAGATAGATAGATAGATAGATAGATAGAGATATAGATAGATATGGTGTTTAAAAATTGGCCACTTTCTTTGCATTTGCACTCTTTGACAAGACTTGGAAAGATAGATGTGCTGTCATATATTTTAATTCAACCATCTCAGTTAATAAATGCCAGGCCCACCCCCCAAAAAAGGCTTCAGGCTAAATTGTGATATATCAGCACATCTCTGTCATCTCTGTTTCTCCTTTTTTTTTTTTTGGTTTGGTTTTGGTTTTTGGTTTTTCAAGGTAGGGTCTCACTCTAGCCCTGATGACCTGAAGTTCACTGTGTAGACTCAGGGTGGCCTTGAACTCACAGAGATCCTCCTACCTCTGCCTCCCAAGTGCTGGGATTAAAGTAGTGCACCACCACGCCCAGATGTTTCTCCCTTTTTGATGAGCCTGTCACATGCATCTGATTTACAGAGGCACTGAGTAAACATTGTTTTGGTAATGTAGAGTGTTACCTGAGGGGATGAGGGCAGCAAGAAGGTCACATAGTTGATTGGTAAAAGCAGACAGGCAGTGAAAATGTATGTGGGGAGAAAGCAAAGCCTGCATGCTTCAGATTCTTCACTGGGGACTCTGAGGTAAGCATAGCGTACGGAAAAGTCTTAGGCTTCCATGAATCCCCCAGACTTTAATGTAAAAATCAGTGCGCATACATTATTTGCCTTTACCATAGCTTTGCTCAAATCCCCCAGGGACCCTGGCACCCTGGAATGGACCAGATGTTAGATGTTCCCTCTGTGGGTTGAGTTCAGGGGTAATTTTAAGACTCCAAGCCATACTATGTTCTTTGGCAGCCACTCACAACATGTGGCTATTGAGCAGTAAAAATGTGGGCAGGCCACTGTGAGATGTACTGCACAAGTACATACCAATCCAGATTTCAAAGAGTCCGTGCAAAAGCAAAATAAATGACCTCATCTTGGCATTTTAATATTAATTTAAATATTGCTCACCTTATTAAAGTGTTTCTTTATCTGTATTTTTTAATCTTTCTGTGGCAACTGGAAAATGTAAATGGTCATGTTCTATTTCTTTTGGCCCAAACTGCTCAGCATTTCAACACCCTCTGCTGATCTTGTCAGCTGCTTTCAAAGCCACGCCATGCAGCGCCCATGAGTGCAGCTGGGGTACCATTCCAGTTTCTGAGAGCCAAGAATGTGTACATTATTTGCATGATTACCATGAGCATGCTGTGTCCTGAGGGTGCCAGAGGAGGCAGTTGGAGAAGCCTGGAGTGCGTCTTCTGGAGGCTGGCTCAGCCCCCCCCCCCCCCCCCCCCCCCCCCGTTGTCTTGCTCAAAAACATGGGAGTAGCACTGAATCAAGGCCCCCCTGGCCTCAGGGGCAGTTCTTAAAGCTCTGCTCACTCCCATCCCACCAGAATCCTGATCACTTTCGGGAATGTTCAATAGCACATGCTTAGTCTTCCCTTGAGTAGAACTAGACTGGGCAGCTGGAGTACAGTGAGCAAGGCGGGACAGTTTTTGTCTCTCCTCGTCTAAGTGATTTCATAACGTGTGGACTTGTTGATCTTCCAGAAGCACTCAGTGACTTCCAATTCTGTTCTTTCAGACAATACTATGCTTACCTCACCGACACACAGTGCAAACGTGTAGGGACACAGTGCTGGGTGTTTGGGTGAGTATCTGTTACTACAGGGGTTTAAAAAATGTCTAGTGGGGATAGGGAGATGGCTCAGGGGGTAAAGTGCTTGCTTTATGAGAGTGAGGATGTCCTTGGCCCGCTGGCCAGCTCGTCTAGACTAATTGATGAGCTCCTGGCCAATAGGAGAACCTGTGTCAAAGAAGGAGGGCAAAATTCCTAAGAATGGTGCCTGAGCTTATTCTCTGACTCCAGATGCACACACACACATGCCCACATACACATGAATACACACACACCCCAAAATTTCTTTGGATATTTCTTATTAACTGCTTTTCAGTGTAATTTCCCATAAAAGCAGTTGAATGTGGTTTGCTACATTTTTGTTTGTTTTAACATATCTCTAATTTTTAGCATTCTCTTCTGTAATTGAAGTTAAGAAAAGTTACTTGGGAGATTATAGAAAGAAGGAATAGCAGCTACTCTTATTAAAAAAAAAAAAAAAAAAAAAAAGAGATTGCTAGGCATGGTGGCGCATGCCTTTAATCCCAGCACTCGGGAAGCAGAGGTAGGAGGATCACCGTAATTTCGAGGCCACCCTAAGACTACAGAGTAAATTCCAGGTCAGCCTGAACTAGAGTGAGGCCCTACCTCAAAAAACAAACAAACAAACAAAAAGATTAAGAAATGAGAAGATATTTCCCACCCAGAGCTCTTAGACCTTGTTTTATGAAATAAAGTACATAGAATATGGAATAGTCAAATGTCTTCTGAACATTTTTTGATTTAGGGACATCATAATGTTATGGGCTTAGCCACACTTCATGTTACTTTGACATCAGGAGGAGCTCTTGAAAAAAAACTTATTATATATCAAAGAATAATTTTATTATTCAGAGAATTAACACAGGCACATGGTTACAGTTTATTGCCCTGTTGTGGATACAAATGCTGTGTCTTAATTGTTATTTATCTGATGTGAAATCACGGCCCCTTGCCTTCATCTGCTCCCCACTGTGTGTGAGCCACCCTTCAATGTTTCAGGTAAGTCATTCTTTGGCTTAAACACCAACAATTTGCCATCTTATTTTGCACCCAGAATTCCAGCAAATATGTACAGGAAGCTGATCCCTGAGGTAGCCTATAATTAAGACCTAATCTAGGTTCTAATTTGAATATGACAATATAGAGGAAATTTAAAGAATCCGCACAGCTGAGGGGAAATAACTACTTCCAATGGTTAAAAAGTAATGTATACACGGATGAAACTGACATTCAGAAAGGAAAACCCACCCCCGTGGCTGGCCTGGGGCATGATTAGATGGTCTTCCATTCCCTTCCTTCATCTCATTTTTTCTGTGTATCTGTATATGTGAGCTCTTATCCAGCTTCTGAGGGGTTACCTATGGCTTTTAAGGACAGAAAATGTTGATACTGAAGTCATGCCCCACCCCCAGAAGACAAAGGGCCACTGTCCCTTGTTTCTCATAAGTTCTGTGGTGTAAGCCAGTTTTCCTACCCAGGTGATTGCAGCTTCAAGAGTGATAAGGTGGATGAGATTTCCTGAGGTCCTTGATGTGTGATCTGGTTCCCTAATGGACTGGGCAGATTCAGGAGGTCCCCCATCTCATGTGTTCCATGCCCTAGAAGTGAGGGACGCGTCCTGTTCTTAGTTTGTCCAAGAATGAGACCCTTTCCGGCCTTGAGCGCTTCTCTCTCACTTACAGGATCCTTCCATGGTGCTTTTTCTTTCAAGTTGAAAAGTGCTCAGAAAGGCTTTACTGTTCCCCAGATCGGCTTCACAGAACCTCATCGAGTTCTTAGTTTCAGAAAAGGAGATGTGGATCAGAGGGGGTCAACGTGACAGCTTACTTCCAATTGAACACCCCAGAGTATCATCCTCTTGTGGGAGAACCAGTAAAGTTTGGGACTAAGAATGGTAGAAAGCACTGTTCTAGAAAGCCGGGCCTAATCAGTGACTAGGATAAATTGAAAGGAAAAGGGGAGACATTTGGCTTACCTGTTACGCTGTTGAGAACTGCAAACTCCCAGAACAGTGATACCGGATTCGTGAGTCTTGTGAAAACAGGGCTATGCTGAAAAAGAACCAATCCTTGTTGAGAAGTCTGAGGCAAGGACACCTGTGTGTGGATGCGACAGCCATCTCCTATGAGGTCCGTCTACCCTAAACAGAAGCCTCGACCGCAAGACTCCCCCTTCTCTCCTGCCCTGTCCCTATCCCCCCCACCTGCCCCAACGTTATCTCCCCTCTGATCAAAGCCAAGAGCACTTGACTCTCTTTGATAACTGACCACTGCTGTCTGGCTTTCTTTTCACTCATTTAGGAATGACCTCAGGCTTTGCAAGGTGTGGAGAAAGGAACAGTGTGAACATCAACTGTGTAGGGACATTTTGTCTTTTCTGAGGTGGGTGGGGTAGGATGAAAGGCAAGCAGGGCCACCACCTGAGTTTTATTTCCTGTTGCTTTCCATATTTTTGTCTTGAAAGAAACAATTTGTTTTTGTTGGGTTAAAAAAGAAATTAACTCTTCAAATGTTTCTTGGTTGCTTGCTTACTTAACTACAGATGACTGAACAACTGAAACAGATCTTAGCTTTTTTAAAAAAAAAAGTAAGAGTGTCACTATGTAACTCAGGTTGTCCTGAACTCATTATAAAGACCAGGCTGAGCTGGGCGTGGTGGCGCACGCCGTTAATCCCAGCACTCGGGAGGCAGAGGTAGGAGGATCGCCATGAGTTCGGGCCACCCTGAGACTACATAGTGAATTCCAGGTCACCCTGGACCAGATTGAGACCCTACCTCAAAAAAAAAAAAAAAAGAAGAAGAAGAGAGTGTTAGGCCAGTTGAAAAAGCAAACATGTGTTGTCACTTGCTCCTGGAAAGTGGCTGAGCTTTGTCAGGACAGACCCTTCTCCCTAGGAGAGCCTCCACTTCTCTCTGCGTGAGGTCCAGAGCTGGATCCTGCCTTACCTTACCATGTCACCCCAACCCTACTCTTGCCACTTCTCACCATAAATAAATCAATGTCTACCCTGCTGCTGATCCTCCAAAATGGGCTCTAAACCACCCTCCTTTCTGGAATCTTCCCCACGGTGTCTGCTAATGGAGACTGTTCTTTTCCATCAATGAACTCTGTCTGGGATAACCTCCTACTTTTCCCAGTTTCCTTTGCTAGCTTCCCATTCCACCCACTCACCTCCCCCTCATACATTCTCAGATTCATAGCCCCAGACGACTTGAGGGACAGACGCCGCTGGAAGAGAGGTGGTCTCCCTTCCCGGAAACTGCTGGGAACAGACATGGGGGAAGGGGAGACAGGCAGGCATCATCTCATCAAATCTGTACTGCTGTCTTGCTGACCAGCCATGGTCTTACTCAACCTTGCCTCTCCTCCAGGTTCCATCCACCCTGCCTTTGTCCTGGGCCCCAAGAACCACTCAGTGCTGTCTTCCTCTTTACCCCGTCAGCTTTCCCTTCCCAGATCCCTCTGGTTGTTCATCCTGCTTAACCTGCCGCTCCCTGCTTGCTGGCTCAAGAACACGCCACACCACCTTGAGAACTCTCCGTAGTCACACAGATGATCTTAGCAGCAAATTCATTCCCAAAGAGCAGTTCGTTCCAACCTCTAACAGATACATAAAGGCAGGATCCTCAGTCCCCTCTTCCCCTGGGGTCCCCTGGAGTGTCAGGGAGTTCTGGAGCACACTTGGAGTTTTCTGTCTAGTAAGGATCGGCACAGGTTTTACTTCTTCCAAGCAGCTCATCCCAATCCAAACTGGAAGCCTGCTTCTGAGCCTCAGGGAACTCCCTGACTGGCATTTCCAGAATACACATCTCATTTCCACTATGGGAGGCTGGCTTTGGGCTTGTCCTCTGAGGAATGGTTCTTTTGCCTCTGGGACACTGTGAGGCTCAGGTAGGTGGCCCCGAAGGCTGTAGCATTGCTGTGTTTTCCTGACTCCACGAGCAGGTTTGGTTGGCACACTGAAAACCCCTTCTTGCCTGCTGCCAGGGGTTGGCTTCCACCCAGCCCTAGAGTGTTTGTGTCTCAGTTTCAGTAATAACCCTGCATACCACCTCATGCTGAGGAACTCCTGCATTAACTGTCATTTTTTTCACCCCTTTGCTAGCTGTGAAAGAGGCCAAGCTGAGTGAGTCAGCAGACCAGGACTGAGGAGGAGGGATCTCTAGTGCCTGCCCCAGGCGGAGCGTCTCAGGCAGCTCCTGTGTTCCTGAGCCTTATAAACCTTGCTAAATCAAGATCAGGCTGGCTGCAGGCATCAAAGGGGCCTCTGGCTGAGATCCATCAGACTCTAATTCCACCACCTCCCCCAAACTGGGGAAAGATCACAGATATTTAAATTTAAACTGAGTCCTGGGACTTGTCTTGGAGCTGTGTAGAGAAGGAGGCTCCCCCCCTGGGGCTGAGGAGGTCAGTAGAAGTAAGCCCTGTCTGTCTTTTTACAGGCTCCCACTGTGCCCAAACTTTTGGGTTCAACCCAAACTAACTGCGATTTGGATCTTGGTAAGAAAGTCATATTAACCTTCTAGAAGGTTGCTGCTAATTAGGATTTCCTCCAGTGGGTTGGGGACAGTGGCTGGCATTTAAATGGAATCCTGTGGTTGTGCTCCCCACCCATTCCATCTCACCACCTCCTGCAGGGCCTCATTAGGGGAAATGAATCAGGAGAGAGGGCCCACAAGAGGGAATCACAAACATATGACACTGCCTGAAAATTCAGTGTCTGATCCAGTCAGCTGTCTCTCTCACCCCCACCCAGGTGTGCCAGCCCCTTTCTGAGCCCAGACCAGCGCCTGCCCGCCCGCCCCCCCCCTCTCTCTCTCTCTCTCTCTCTCTCTCTCTCCCTCTCTCTCTCTCTCTCTTTTTCTCTCAGGCTCACCTGCATCTGAGGGTAAAGCCCAGCACAATAAAATTATAAAGAGATGCTTACTCAGTGGGCAAGGTCTCTTTTGTGGCTGTTCATCTCTCCTGAACTTCCAGGTCCTTGTTTTGCTAAGCCCCCCACTCCGCCCCGCCCCCCGCCCCATCTTGGTCTGGCTGGGCTGAGATGGGAGGGGGTACTTCCAGGTGGGCTCTCCACCCGCCCCCCACCGCCACCTTCCACATGGCATGAGCTCTTGTACTTTCTTTCTCTTTCCTTCTCTTCATCTAATAAAGTCTCTTAAGTCTTATCCTCTGGTCTACAGATTTTAATTCTTTAAATTCATTAGACAAGAATTCAGGGTACAATAAATTTGGTGTATTGGCAGGGAGCCCCAAAACTCCCATTACACTCACATCTAGACTGCAGCAGTAGCCTCCTGGTATCCATTCTTCCCTTCTCAGCACAGTTTGATCCAGCCACCAGAATGACCCTTTGAAAAATGGTAACCCAGGGGCTGAAGAGATGAGTGGCTCTGGGTAAAGTGCTTACTGTACAGGCAAGCATGAGGTCGTGAGTTCAGATTCCCAACACCCACATAAGAGCCAGTCTTGGTAGAACTTGCTTGTAATCTATCTGTACAAGGGAGGCCCAGACCAGAAAATCCTTAGGACTCACTGGCTAGTCACCTTTAGGTTCAGTGAAAGATCCTGTCTCAAAAACCAGGCTGGAAAGATACTCAGCCATGAACTTCTGGTCTCCACATGCATGTGCACTCACACATAGACACATGTGCACACACATATGAAAAAAAAAATGTAAACTCTATTATGTTAAACCCTGCGCTCCAAACTCCGTAGAGCTCCCTCACATTACAAGCCGAGCCCTCAAGACCCGAATTACCCTGACTCCCATTTGACTCTTCACCTTTTACTTCCGGCTCCTGCCAAGACCTCCACCTGACACTCCATGCCCAGAGGATTCCACAGCCAGCTCCGTTTCCTCCTCCTAGTCTGTCTTCAGCTGTCATGGTCTCACTGACCTGACCACATTCACAGACAACAACTTGCCAAGACCCGCAAGCACCTAGGAGCAAACCATCCTTAAGTTACTGGTTCAGAAGCACTGTCTAAAGAGAAATCTTCCAGTGTCATGAAGCCAATGGAGTGGAGTCTGGTCAGCACTGCAAATGCTGATCACATTAGAATCTTAATTGGCCTTATTTTCTAGAATTGGGAAGCATTTCATTCTGTACAATGGGATAAATGTTTCAATAAGCTGAGGAGCATTGATTGGTTTTAAAGAGCTGAAGAACTTGGAAACAACAGAAAGCAGATTGGTCATTTCAAAGTTACTCTCCTTTCAAATGGTGACAAGGAGCTAGGACAATAGAAAAATACTTCATTGTTCACCTCAAGTTACTTCACGTTTCCTTTTCTGTAGGACTAAGTAAATCATTATGCAACTGAAACTGGCCTGTTTGGCACATTAAGATCAGATAAATAGCTTGGCTTTAATTGGGTGATGTAGAACTTTATCATGGCTGATTCCATTTTTACTTTTAGCACAGTCTCTTGGGACCTGGGACTGGAGCTTAGTTGAAAACAATAGCCACCTGGAATTTTTATTTTAAGAAAAGTTGCAAATTATCTTCTGAAGATTCTGTTCCAATGGTGTATGTACCTGCACAAAAAGCAGTGTAAATTGTGTGGGGGGGTATCGTGTGTGGGTATGGGTGTGTACTAAGTCGCAGTGGAAAATGCCTTCCTCACCATCCATAGTTGATCGGTTGCCGTGTGTTTAGTTACTTTTCTCGTCACTGCGACCAGAGGTCCAACAAAACAACTTAGGGAAGGAGGGATTTCTTCTGGCTTGGCTTAGAAGATGCAGCTCGTACTGGTGTGGCCGGGAAGTCATGGTGGCAAGAGCACAAGACTGTTTGCTCACCGCTCTGGAGACCAGAATGTGGCTGGGCTCTGTACACAGGGAAGCCTGCCCCCAGGGGTCTCCCCCTAGCCCAAGCCTGCCTCCTAGAGGTTGTACAGGCACCTGCAATGGCGCCACCAGCTGGGGACCAAGGGGTTACACACATGCTCCTGCTGACAGGACATTTTCCACCTATACCATGACACTGCATTTGCAAAAAGACTGAAATCTAATTGAATAGCCAGAGATATTTCATAATAAACTCAAGATGTTCTGCATGGCTTACATAGAGGTAGTCACATTTGTGTCTGGACTTGGTCCCCCATTGCTGGAGTTCAGAAAGTCCTAGCCAGAGATTCACCCTTCCTAGTTCTCTGCAAGCTCAGGTTACAAAAGTTTAACTCCTCTCTAGTGTTGAGTCACTGTCTGGACTTGAGAACTGGAGTGGAAAAGCCACCTATGAATTCCTGGGTAAATGATACTTGATCACACATTATAAGCTTTGTGATGGGACCTGGGAGAAGTAGTCTTTAGTTAGTTGAACTAGCTATCTTTAAACTTTGGTTGTAGCCATAGGAAAAGACAGTTCCAAGCTCTATGAAGAGATCACTAAGGAAACACTGTCAATTTTCTGTTTTGTTAAAGTGGGTCTAATTCCATATTCTTTTGCTTAGAAGCAGCTCTGTGTTTGAACGTGGCTGTGAGTCTTGTGTCTGTTAGTGGGCAGGGAGACTGAGGCCTTTTTTAAGACTACCTGTTGGAGCTCACAAATCTAAATGTCTGGATTCCATCCTGAGCACGGAACCTCTGAAGTGGAGTCATCCGAAATCTGTTTTCTTCTGGTGTCTTTGGGAATCTGGGGCTAACGGCGTAACCTCCATCTCATCTATTCTTGCCATTCTTACCTTCACCCCCAGAACCTAACAAAGGGTCAAGTTTTTCTTTGATATTTTAATTATAGGAGGAAAACAAAGTGTTTTTATGTGTTGCCATTTTTGTATCTAGCAAGATTATTTGCAGTTTAAGAGGGAATAAAGGATTTATATTATCAATAAAACCAAGATATTGAATGTAGAAATCCTTGACGGGCTAGGAGGGAATGAAGTTGATGCCTTCAAGTTAATTGAAGCCCACCCTTGGAGGGCTTTTACACGCACTGAGGGCTGTGGTCATGTCATGGGGGGGGGGGGGTCGGCCAGCAGCCAGTCAGACCCGAAGACTGAGACACCTTGGACCAGGGCTGGAATTCCTGTCCTGAAAGAGTCCTGAGGGTGTTGTGAGCATTCACTCCAGATGGTTAGAGAGGCTCTGAGTTGGTGATGAAAATCTGTGTGAGAGATTTTTAGACTGAGAGAAAAGATAAAGTGGAAAATATTATTTCCGGAGAAAGTGCATTGAGGTAGAACAATGCCATTTTGTAGGGTACCTACTACCAGTGTCTAGAGCAGAAATCTTGTGGACATTTAGCTGTTTGAGTCAATACATATTTCTGGTACCCTATGTTGTCTTATAAAACGAACTAACTTGTAACCCCTTACTCTCTCTCCTTAGGGTCATTGGTTTTCTGGAAGCTATCGTTTGCATAAAATTTGGACAAGATCTCTTCTCTAAGACCCAAATACTCTATGTTGTACTGTGGCTTCTCTGTGTGGTAAGTCGTTAACTCTCACACCCAAAAATACCAGATACCCCATCTGTGTCTTAGAAAACCAAGACACAAAAGAGAAATTGTGTTATGTGCAAGTTTTCCTTAGTAATTCACGGACAGGCATCTAATGATAACCTAAGCTGGACCACCAATGTAAAAGTTCCAGAATAAATCACAAGCAATAACAGCATCTGAAAAGGGTCCACTTGGCTGGTTCCAGACAGCTGCCCTCAGCAGGTGCCCAGCACGTGTTCACTTCTGGGAGTCTGTGTTTTAAAGACCACCAGAAACGGACACCAACGACCGTCACTGTCCCCTCTTCCTTCACCCTGTCACCATGCCCTATCCATTGTAACACGTGCTACTGTATGCAGGTTAATATAGAGAGTGGGGGTGCGGACAGGGAGCATAGATTTTTAAGTAACCAGACCATGGATAGTTTGCCCTATGGGCCAAACTTATGCAACTCCACGGCTCCAACACCCTGGACCTTGTCCTTTCCTCTTACCTCGTAAGATGAAATAAGGTCTTTCCAGTTTAAGCGCTTTGTGACCGCTCTTCTGAATCTGGTTGAAAGGTCCTGTTTTAAGGAAAAATTCTAATTTTACATTTAAGTGCAAGATTCTTCACTTTACTTGGTCTAGAAAATTAATTTGGGCTTTTCTAAATAACTATAGAAGGTTTTAACCATATTGAAGAGTTGAGAGAATAGATGATGCCTGATACTTGTCATCCAGTTTCAGCATGATCATCTCCTAGCCAGTCTTCCTTCTTTCCTTCCTTTGTTCTTTTGTTCTTTTTTTCTTCTTTCTCCCTCCCTCCCTCTCTCTTTCTCTCTCTTTCTTAGTTCTTCAAGGTAGAGTCTCACTCTAGCCCAGACTGATCTGGAATTCACTGTGTAGTCTCAGGGTGGCCTTAAACTCAAAGTGATCCGCCTACCTCTGCCTCCCAAGTCTGGGATTAAAGGCATGAGCTACCACACCCAGGTTTTTGTTTGTGTGTTTGTTTTTTCCCCAGAGGTAGAGTCTCACTGTAGTTCAGGCTAACCTGGAATTCACTATGTAATCTCAGAGTGGCCTTGAACTCATGGTGATCCTCCTACCTCTGCCCCCTCCAAGTGCTGGGAATAAAGGCGTGCACCACCACACCCGGCTAACACCCAGCTGTTTTGCACAACTTTTTAAAAATTTTTTTTATTGACAACTTCTATACTTACAGACAACAGACCATGATATTTCCCTCTCCTCCTCCACTTTCCCCTTCACAACTCAGCTCTCCATCATATCCCTCCCTCTCTACATTAGTCTCTATTATTTTGATGTCATTATCTTTTTCTCTTATTATGAAGGTCTGCGAGGTCATGGATATCAAGGCCAATTTCAGTCTGGGCAGTTGCATTGTAAGGAGTGGTGCCCTTCCTTTGGCTCTTATATTCTTTCTGCCACTTCTTCTGCAATGGACCCTGAGCCTTGGAGGGTGTGATAGAGATGTTTCAGTGCTGGACACTCCTCTGTCACGTCTTCTCAGCACTATGTATGCCTAGTGGTCACTGCCATCTGAAAAGAGAAGCTTCTCTAACCAGAAGTGAGAGTAGCATTAATATATGAACATGAACATTAAGTGTAGTGCTTTCAGGGCAGTTTAGTGAGAATAATATATGCATTTAGCCAGACAAGAGCAGGCTTTATACCCCTAAGGCACATGATCTCCCCCACCATAGGCTTTTGATTAGGTTTTCAGTACCAGGCATGTGTTATCTCCCATAGAGCGGGCCTCCAGTCCAATTAGAGAGCAGTTGGTTTGCCACAGAATAGACATGACACTATTGCACCCATTCAGTTATTTGGCCTGTATGGCGAAACTTGAAGCATCCAGTGTCCACTGTTTTCAGCACTGATGATTTGTCTCCCATAAGGTGGCATACAGTGCAGCTTTGTCCAGCTTTCAGCTGGCTACTCTACAGGGAGAAGGTTTTCAGCTTAGCACCAGCTTGATTTTTTAATGATCTTGCTGCCCACACATATGAAGTCTTTAGCAATAGAGTCTCACCATCTGTTACTCCTGAGAAACCAAGGACTCTTTTTTTCTTTTTCTTTTTTTTTTTGAGGTGGGGTCTCACTGTAGCCCAGGCTGACCTGGAACTCACTATATGGTCTCAGGATGGCCTCAAATTCACAGTGATTCTCCTATCTTGGCCAGTATCTTGGTCTCCAAGTGCTGGGATTAATTTAGGCATGCGCCACTCTGCCTGGCCTTCAGTCTTGCTTCTTTTAGCCCTACCCCAGATTATTTTGAAGCAGTTCTGCCTTTGATATTTTAGTTGCATTTCTGAAAGAAAATAAGAATGCTATTTTATTTATTTATGCAAAATCCAGTCACTATTCTATTTTTTTTCCAGTCACTATTCTATTATCACATCTGAAAAAGAATTAACAGTAATTCTTTAATATCAAATATGAGACCCGTGCTCAAATTACAGATTTTTGCTCTTTTGTTATTGTTGTTTTGAAGAATCTGGCCGCACTATGTAGCCCAAGCTGTCTTCAGGCTTACGGGAATCCTCCTGCCTGGGTGTCTCCTGAGTGCTGGGGTTACAGATGTTTGCCATCACATCTGGATGCTTTTATTTTAAAAGTTTTTTAAGGCAAAGGAGCATTATCAAAGAAAAAGGGTGAAAAGCCTCAAATTTTCAGGACAAAGCATGCTTATGAGGATTTCAGCCACCTCCAAAGAAGCAAAAGAAAAGAAAAGTTATGCTTTTTGACTTTGAACTCAGAAAGGTGGTGTTGCAATCAGTTTCACATTGCTGGGATGACCACCCAAACCAGGCACAGTTTAAGGGAGGAAAGGATTTATTTCAAGCTTACAGATCCAGAGGAAGTCCCATCATAGAAGAAACTGGCTCCCTTTCACCGATGCAAGCAGAGAAAAACCACCAGTAGCCAGCAAGCACCAAAAAGCAGAAAGCAGGACCCCCAGAACTCATACCTCTCTGCATACCTTTGTGTCCCCAAACACATCACTCAGTTGGACGCTTGGTTCTACCCTCAGAACCAGTGACTCCACCTCTAGCCAGGCATCTAGAGACCCAAGTTATAAGCTTTAATAAAACACCAGAGTCTATGGGGGAGGGAGGCAGATGTTCGAACTACCACAGGTGGGCAGGCTTCCAATGATTGTCTATGAGCATCTTCCTAACTACTATATTGTTCTTTAAACTTCATATTTACAACAATTTGTTTGAATCACTGTCCACTCCTCATACGTAGTTGGTTTTGTTTGTTTGTTTCCGCCTGCCCCTACCTCACCCTTCCTTGCAGTCTACCAGCTTTTGTCCCGTGAATTTTCATATGATCGTTCCACTTCATCTTGTCCTGTAATTTAATATATTTCTTTCCTCTCTGGATTTTTTTAGGTTGGATCTTGAGGCTTTAATCAAACTCAGGTTCTTCTCTTTTGGCCCCTCTGAAGTTTGTATTTTTAAGGTGTCTTCTTGCTTTTCATAGTGTCTGGTTTTAGGACCACATGTTAGAAATCACGGTGGCACCAAGACACTTGGTTCTGTTCTATTCTTTTTGATCCTGAACAAGAACAGGGAGTCATTGCCTCCTTTTTATGTAAAACATAGAGTTGTATTTTCCCATCCTGGTAGGAGTAGAAGAAAGAGTAGGCTGGGGAGGAGTATGGCAGATGTATGCCATCTTCTCATAGTTGCTCGTGGCATGAACGCCTCAGGTTTGGACTAGAATACGCCCTGTTCGTGAGCCGTCAACTCCACAGAACAGTGTTGGCTGCAGTTGTCAAGAAGTTCACCTGCAGGCATCTCGAGGGCTCCTGGTTTGTTGTAATAACAGTCTGGGGACACGGGAGCAGCTGTGCCAAGAGGAGAGAAACTGTTCAGAATCCCTGATTAACATGACTGGGGAAGAGAGATGAGGAAAGGACTTGTCTTAAAGAGGCCACTAGATTGAGCGGCTTTCTGTTACTATAACAAATACCCGGGGTCATCAATGTGAATTGAAAACGTTTATTTTGGATTACAATTTCAGAGCTTTCAGCCGCGACCATCGTGGCTTTTGGATGTCCTGCGGTGAGGTATGCCTCCGTGGGGTCAGGACATGATAGGGTAAAGCCTGTTTACTTTGCTGGGCAGGATGTGTCCCCGTCAAGATCGCCTCCTCAGTAACCCAGGACCTTCCCCAAGGTCTCCCTGCCAAGCTGAGGACCAGGACAAGCAGTCATCCCTGAGGGACAGCAAAGACCCAGATTATAGTAAGAACCCACTGCCTCACACGTTTCCCAACTAAAACAGAATGGAAACAAGATCCTCACATTTTCATATCATGGCCCATATTTACAGAGCAAGGCTGCTAACCCTCCCTAAGTTGTCATTATTCGGTAGGGTAGAGGAGCAGTAAGGTACACTGGGCCTCCCACACTACTCAGAGAAACAAAGCCCCTTATCATTCCTCTTGCTTGGCACGAGAATGGGCACAGAGCTTACGATGACCGTGGAAGCAAGGCTCTCGAGTTCCAGCTAATGCAGTGCTCCGATCAGTCATGGTACATTTTAATATGCGTACTGAACCATGCTGAAGAGGCCAAGCTGGGTGCTGGCTGCTCACAGCCACCACACCCATGGTCGCAGGCCACCTGGCCCTCATCTCACAGAGTTTGTGTTCTCCTTCCCCCAATTCTCTTTAAACAGAATCTGTGCCATTGCTATTTTAAGTCCAGTCCTAGACATTTTAAGTGGGTACTTGCCTGCATTTCCACTGGCGTGATTGCAAACCCATAAATTACAAGCCTTTGTCTCCTGGGATGGTGTAAAATAGGCCTCTTGTACCTAGATAAAGTGGTAGATTTGACAACCACAGCAGGCCCTTTGTGTGGCAATCATGATGATAAGCACCTGTCGCCTGCCACCTGCCACCTGCCAGCTTCGCTTGTCCCCTTTGCCTACTGTTGCTGCTGGAGGGAGCCCCAGCTGCTTGCTGCCTGCCCTCCTTGGCTTGGAGCTGGGAAAGAAAGAAAGCCTGCACGCCTGCCCTCTGGTGGTTAAAATTTGCAATGACAGACTACTGGAGACACTCATTTTTTCCCAGCCTGGTTTAGGAGCATTAAGCTCGGATGGACCCATGTGCTTTGGTAAAAGACCTGACACGTGTGGAAGCTTACACACAGCACATTTCTGCTTGTCTCTGCTCTTTCCATGCCACAAAAATGTTAAAGTATTGAATATATGCTAGGGGCTAGAATTTATTTTCAGTGTTAAACTGTAAATCTTCATTCATCAAGGTAGGATCTTGCTCTAGCCCAGGCTGACCGGGAATTCACTATGTAGTCTCAGGGTGGCCTTGAACTCAGGGCAATCCTCCTACCTCTGCCTCCTGAGTGCAGGAATTAAAGGCATGCGCCACACACCCCCAGCTTGACTGCCTAGTTTTTTGATGGGAGGGACTATGAAGTTCTCCTTCTAAAACCCTTTTATGTAGAAACATGCGCTTGTTTGCATATGGGTTTAATATAAAATTAATCATCACTTCTTATGTTCCATGTCTGTCTCCACCATGCCTCTATCCCCACTTCCTTAGTATGGAGAGGCACGGCCAGCTCAAACACTGGGTGGGACTCTTCTGTTTGGGAACTCAGCGGGACAGTGAGCACCAAGCAGACACTTAGCAAACGATGCCGACATAAGAGGACTGACCAGAGCTAGGCTGCAGGCCACACTGTCTTTGCTCACGTTCCAGACTGGGTGCTGTGCAGAGCAGACATGGCTGCCATCGCCTGCGGCTCCAATGCTTTTCTTTCTCTTTGGCTACAGGAGTGCTTGGACAGACAGAGTTAGAAACATGGACAGATATAAAACTGTATATGTTGATAGTCACCCCCAAAACTGGGACCCAAGGTATTTAGAGCCTCGTGTTCTGGCCCCTGTTTTACTTCACACTGCCTGCATCCCTGGAAGGCATCCAACTCTCTGAGCTTCTCTTCTCTTCTGTAAAATGCAAAAGGTGACCTGGGCATTCCTGAAATGATCCACAACTCGGATTCTCGGGGAGAACTGAAAGTATTTCCTCGGGAAGAGAAGGTCCCACCACAGTTTCACACCTGCCCCCGTGGGTGGGATGAGATGACGGGCGTGCAGGTGTCCCCAGGAAACTCCGTGAGAGAGACAGAGCCTGTTTGGTGGGGACGGCTCAGCGCACGTGTCTCCAAAGCCTGAGACTCTGGACTCGGGCTGGACCTGCCTCTCTCCTCCCTTGCTCTCTCCTTCACTGCTCAGTCTGGGAGACCAGGAACTTTGCCTAAATTTCAATGTTGTAATACATTTTGGAATTTGGATTCTTCTATAGTCCTTCAAAATCTATGGGGTATATATAGGTTACAGGAGCCCTCCTCCTCCTTGGGATATCCAAACCCACTAATCTTCAAATCCCTCCATAAAAAGAATTGTAAATGCACACAATCTGTGTAGTCCTCCTGCATAGTTTAACTCATCTGTAGATCCATATGCCTAATAAAATATAAATAGTTGTTAGACTATTATTTAGGGAACTACCATGAGAAATAAAAAGCATATGTATTCAGTAACTGAGAATGTGAAACTTAGGAGAGGAGAGGAGAGGGCTGACTGGATTTCCCCTTCTTTCCTTGAATTGGACGTCATGATACATGGCGGACAGTCAGGGACAAAGTGGAGGTTACCTGCCTCTCTGGGTGTACTTGGACATTTCATGCAAGGTCTTCCAAAGTATTTTCTCCCTCTTTGTTTCCCTGTCTACAAAATCATCGAGAGCAGGGGTCAGGGCGGGGTCCTAAAAAGCTAGGTCAAGGAAGGACACCAGTGTCCTGTCAAGGTCCATCAGTCCACAGGGGTGTTTGTCCCCTGAGCTCTCAGGTATCATTGTCACCAGGCTGAGTGAAACTTTTTTTCACTCAGAAATCCTTTTGCCCACACTGAGTTGGCCTGTCTGCGGGAAGGGGGGTGGGGTGGAGAGGGTGGACCATGAGAGTTAGAAATATACAGTCTTAAGTGTCCTTTTGAACTGAACCAGTAAAACTGATGAGGAGCTTCGCCCCCTGACCCTGCCAGGATGATCTTGCATGCTGACAGTAGAACCACACAAGTCACGAACTCTGGTCCTACCATAGCCCATCTTGTCTCTCAAGCTTTGAGTGTGTTCTGCTCCGCCCCTTAGCACTGTTCCTCTCTAGGTTGCCCCATTTCTGTCATGCCCAGCCACTTAAAAGGTAACCTGTATCCTGAAGGTGGATGACAGAAAATGTGCTGAACCATCTTCCGAATCCCGAGCGTCCTCTTGTGCGTCATCATTTGTAACATGGCTTTGTGTGTGTGTTTTGTCTTTCAGGCCTTCACCACGTTCTTGTGCCTGTATGGCATGGTTTGGTACGCAGAGCACTGTGGTCATCGGGAAAAGGTAGACAAAGAGGCAGACATGGTCTTCATTCAAAGTCACGGCCCGTACTTGGAGGGGTAGCCAGCGCATTCTGGGAGGCAGGTGGCTCAGTGGCCTCTGGGAACATTGTCAGGCTTGACCCTGTAGGAACTTAACTGTTCCAGGACTCATGTCCTCTCACTTACTGGCTCTGCTTATACCCAGCCTAGTCTGTGTTTTTATCTTCCCTTTGCAAGGAGGTAAAAATAATCTTAAATGCATGTTTTTGCTTTTTTTTTTTTAAATTATAAGTGGGAAAGCCTTGGATGCATTCTTGAGGCTGCCTTACAGCCCTGTTTTACACCTCTTTATGTGTCCTGGCCTGGGCTCTCCACCTACAGGATGTCTGCCCAGTAGGAAATAGGAGGGTGAAGGTAGAGAAAAGAGCAGTCCTGGGATCATGGGTTGTACTCTTGTTTTTAAATAAAAATAGTGGCGCCTTTTGATTTGTGCCTGAGGTGGGGGATGCAGGGTGGCCCTGGGGGTCAAACCCAGGCCCTTGTTCATGCTTCCTCCCAGTCCTGGCACTGTTCACACTTTTCGTCTCAGGAACTAAAGGGTTCTTTCTAGAAGGTTGGTTTGGTACAGCCTCACCAAAGAGCCTTGGTTTTTCGAGCTGAGAAGCGTGGGCATGAGGCTGTGGGCCTCACTGGGGATGAGCTCAGTCTGGGATCCTTTGTCTGTTCTGCCAGTCCTTTCAGGAATGGCCTGATGTTCCCCAGCTAAACCTGTCTCTCTCCCTAGACCTACTCGGAGTGTGAGGATGGCACGTACAGCCCAGAGATCTCCTGGCATCATGGAAAAGGTACAAAAGGTATCTTTGTCTTTTTACTGCCCACTGAGGATATTTGGGGTCCGTATTGGTGATGAGGATGTAGAATTGTCCTAGACACACTGTGTCTGCCACCACTTCTGAGGAACACAGGCTTGCAGAAACAGCCGCGACCCTGGCTTTGTGGCAAGAGGCTCCGGGCAGGGCCCCCCTTTTCCTCAGGCAGGAATGTGATATGGCACCTTTGCAGGAATGTGCTCCCTCTTGGCTTTCATTGTGTATGAAAAGGGGTGAAGACAACGTGTGCCCAGAGGGAAAGTCTTTTTGAAGAGATGGATCAGTTTAATGGATTTATTCTGGGGGGCAAGAGGAATGTGACAGGTACCCTGTGTCAGTCTCTCTGGGAACCCAGAACCGTTTGAGACCACTAGGTTATTTGAAATCATTAAAAATTGTGAGGGCTGGAGAGATGGCTTAGCAGTTAAGGTTCTTGCCTGCGAAGTCTAAGGATCCAGGTTCAATTCTCCAGGTCCCATATAAGCCAGATGCACAAGGTGGCACATGCATATGGAGTTTGTTTGCAATGGCTAGAAGCCCTGGCACACCCATTCTCTCCCTCTCTCCCTCCCTCTCTCTCTCTAACTTTAATAAATAAATAAATAAGTGAAAATATTTTAGGGCTGGAGCAGTTAAGGCACTTGCCTGCGAAGTCTAAGGACCCAGATTCAATTCTCCAAGTCCCATGTAAGCCAGATGCACAAGGGGCACACACATCTGGAGTTCATTTGCAGTGGCTGGAGGCCCTGGTGCACCCATTCTCACCCTCTCTCTTCCCCTTCCACTGCTCACTCTGTCTTTAATCAATCAATAAATAAATCTTAAAAAAATATTTAAGGGCTGGAGAGATGGCTTAGTGGTTAAGCGCTTGCCTGTGAAGCCTAGGGACCCCGGTTTGAGGCTCGATTCTCCAGGACCCACGTTAGCCAGATGCACAAGGAGGTGCACGCATCTGGAGTTCGTTTGCAGAGGCTGGAAGCCCTGGCGCGTCCATATTCTCTCTCTCGCTCTCTGCCTCTTTCTCTCTGTCGGTCACTCTCAAATAAATAAATAAAAATAAATTTAAAAAAATCCTTGTGGAGTCCTGACACTAAGGGCTCTTCATTTCTTTTGAGCCAACTGAGACATGGCTGAAGGGAGGAAACGGTGAGTGACAGAGCTTGAGCCGTGTAGAGAACACGTGAGTTGTTCTAGGAGCTGTGCTTAGAGATCTCCCTGAGAAGATGCTGCCGTGAAGCCTGCTGAGTTCCTGACCCCCCTGTGGAGACAGTCTGTAGCAGAATGCTGACTGACATGCATGGACAGCCCTGCCTTATTTAGGGCCATCCTCTTAGGGGTCAGTTCTGGATACCTCTGGGTTCTCTGATGATAATAAGTTTGGGAGTGGTGCAGATATTTACCATAGGGGATAATAAAGGAAAAGGCCCTCAGAGTCCCGACAGCATCTTTTGGAGAGGGGCAGGTGGTGCTTACAGTGGAGACAGAGCTCTGGATCTTGGTTTCTTGTGTGAATGGGTCGGGTGGCTGCCTTCAGTGGAGACTTCATGCAGCATGGGTCCTGAGCTTTGTGACAGAGAAAGCTTTGACTTAGGCACTGGGCTGTGGATTTTCCCCAGACTCCATCAGAGGAAAGAGCCAGGCAGTGCAGCTGTGTGACCTTAGGGCGATCACTTAATGGGGAGCAGGGGCTTTACCCATCAAGCTGTCAATCTTAGTCAATAGCTTCAACTGTATAGCACCTCAGCGTGTGTAAAGGGAAACTGTACTCTACTTGCAAGCATAAGACATGCACACGTGGGTTTCTGTTTCACTTGTCCCCGATTGTGCTTTGATCCCATTTGCGCTTCCACTTATGCGTGGTCCCCATTACTATGACCACAGTTTTCCTTCCACAATGCAGGTGTCGGGCAGCTCAGGACCCAGTCTTAAGGGGCTGTGGTGTGTGCTCCTGAGGTCTTTGTGTCTGGGTTTCTGTGCGCCTGGCCTTAATTTCTTAGTGGGGCCACTAGAGGGAGAGCAAGTATCAGAGAAGAGCGGGCTTAGCAGGCAGCCTGGGGAGGTTGGAAAGGAAGATAGCCACAGATCCCAGGAGCCAGCCTGGAACCCAGGTGATATCTTTTCACTTCCTCTGGCCAGGTTCTGAAGACAGCCCACCCAAGCATTCAAGCAACAATGAAAGCCATTCTTCCAGAAGAAGGAACCGACATTCCAAGTCTAAAGTCACCAATGGCGTTGGGAAGAAATGAAAGACCCTACTTAATCCCAGATGTTCCATAGTGTGCCTACGGCTGCCAGGGAAACAGAACACGTGTGCACATGCGCAGTGCAAGCAGAAGGAGCGGAGGGAACTCTGGGGCGGGTGGTGATTTTGAGAATATAAGTCTTGTTTCCCATAGACCTGGTCACAACAGGCAGACCATTCATTGCCTGGGGTCCTTTGCCAACTTGGGGTGTCTCCTAACTTCAGCACTTGGCATGTGGTTGCCAGTAGCAATACAGTATATTGGGAGGACAAGGTAGCTGTTTACAGCTGTGTGCCTGTGTGTCTTGTGGATGCAACGCAAATGTCTTGGTGGCCTCAACCAGATGGTCAACGGATGGCTCATCGTTTCTTTGGTTTTTTTTTTTTTTTTTTTTGGTTTTTTTTTTTTTAATGAATCTGTCTTTCCATTTGATTGGTGTGATTAAGTTCAGGCCACTTCTCCTGTCTTTGCCGTTGCTTTCAAGGCAGAAAGCTTAAACGTCTCCAGAATCCAAATCCACTGCTGAAATTGGAGAAGGGTTCCCCCTAGTAAAACTAGGGTGGGGAAGGGCGACTTCTGTGTTTCCACTTAGCATCCTGAGCCCCTCTTCAGGTCCTCCAGCCTTGTGGCAGATGAACAGAAGCTTGGGGAAGGCTGGCTGCCAGCGCCAGAACCTCCTGGGTTTCAGATGGAACCTTTTTTGTTCCATTCTAAATGTCATTTGTCCAGACCTATCCACAGAGCACAGAAGCAACCCTGTAGAGGGGCCTGGACTCCGCGGCTCCTCCCCTGCCAGGTGCCTTTTACATGTGTGCTCCTGTCCTTCCGCCACACGAGGTGCTGGTGAGTATTAACTTACACCTGCCCGTGCCATGCACTAGCGTCTAGAATGTTCTCCTAGTCCACCACCTCTCATGGATTCCCGTTTTCAATAAAACAATTCATATGCAAGCCCATCAAGGCTTTCTGTTAGAATGCCTGTCTCGTTGTATTTTATTGGTATTTCCATTGTTTGCAAGCAAATCTGTACTTTTCAAGTAACTTTAGGATAATATATGTGTGTATGTGCATACTACATGGTGAGGAGAAAAGAGAAAACAATATTTTTAAAGGGCTTACGAATACATATGTCCTAGTTCTTAACCTTCGAAGCTGGACTGCAGGAAATGAACAATAAAGCCATTATCTTTCACTGTGGTCATGGTTACCCAGTTAGATTTTCTTTCTCTAACAAGTGGCCTGTACTTGGTTGATTAGTTTACAGATATAACCAATCTGAAAACAATCCTTCCCCTCATTTCACAGAGCACAATGGTTTCTGTGTCTTTGTTCCCTTTAAGGAAATCTTTTAACCATGGGAAGGTTACGTCTTTCTTTTTCTGTGAGAGATCCCAGGTGAAGGGGTTAATGAATTATGCAAAGTCAGGGTCGCTGCTGCTTGCAATCTGGGTGACCACTTGGTTCAGAGCCACCCACAGACTTGCTGCCACAGCCAGACCCGGTAGGGACGGGGACAGGGGAGCCCAGTGGCCACTGGCCCACGCTGGGGGCCTGGGACGGGCCACAGCCCCAAGTTTCCCACACGGTCTGGGAAGCTGAGCAGTGACTGCAGGGTCCCTTGACAATGTTGAAAAGAGGCTGCATAGGTTGCCTGTCTCCCCACCCCCTTCCTTTTGCAGTGCTGGAATTGAACCCAGGGCCCCATTGCGGGTTGGACAAGAGCTCTACTAGTGAGCTTCAGCCTTTGTCTTGATTTATTTACCATCTTACCAATAGGCTTTTTTTGAACAGAGTTACACTTTATAAACACCGCTTTACTTTTAGGCAGGTGAGTTTGTTGTCTCATTGTGTGCATGTTGCTTTCTGACCACCCCTCCCCCAAGGACGTGTACCCCCCCATGTGTCTCTTCTGCCCTTCCTTGCACCCGGGGCATCGGGGCATGCCACTGAGGGCTTCCAATTCTGTTTTCTAGGAGAGCTGGGCCTGGTGCTGCAGACACCTCTGATGGATAGCCTAGTTCCTTTGAGGAGGCACGTGTCCTTTTTCCAGAAATGTGTCCCTGTGGTGAATTTGACTTCACTGTGGCACGTACAAAAACCAAAGCTTATGTGAGGCAATTTTTCCCTGTGGCTTCCTAAGAAACGGCTAGGAAAAGTCCTTAGACACTTTCCATGCGCTTCCTTTGCGTACCAGCTTTCTCTTTCCCCTTTGAGTAAGCACTCTTGACTGCAGTGGTTACAAGACCAGCACTTTCTATGCAGCTGGCCGGAGCCCAAGGCTGCGGCTCCTCCTCTAAACCACACCGCTGGGCGTGGCCTGTTGCTAGGGATGTGGCCCTCACGTGGATGGAAATAGAATGTATGTGTCAGGGTCATCCTTCAGCAAAGGATCTGATTGCAAATTTCCTCAGGTCCCGGGTCAGCAAATCGCTGTCGTTAAAGACGCATTGTTTAAGGCATAAAGGACAATGAGTGTTTTATGCATTTTTCTCCTTCAGTCACACTGAACTGTCGGGTGCTCTTCCCTTTTTGTCATTCTTGGGGGCTGCGGGCCCTCTCCGCTTTTCCTGTGTCTCTTTTACCATTCGTAGACGCCTTGGCCAAGCTGCTGTCCTACTCAGGCTCAGACGTTTCACTGACGCATTAAGCATGTTGATAATGCAGCCATCCTGAACACTGCAGTCGTCGCTGGCACTGCTCCTGGTAAGCTTGGAGGTCGAGTTCACGAAAATTGACATTGGTTAACAAACGCATCAGATCCAGTCATATTGGTCCTTCCTTGGAAGCCACGTCCTTCGGAGCATCCTGAGAAATGATGCCTGTTTTTGTCAAGGCTCACCTTTTCGAATCTGACTTCTACTGTTTTGGATTGAATTTAGACACATTCAGAGGGTCACCAGGAGGGATGGAGGTTGGACACAGGAAGGAAGGTTTAACACAGAGTGAAAAAGAAGAATGTTGTCCTTGAAAACCATTTTGAACTGAGGGTTGAACTTGCATTAGATTGTGTCCCATGACCGCTGTGGAATTCCCACTTCCACCGTGATATTTACCAGGTGGGTGTTATAGTAACTAGAAATCCCACAGGTGGACTGTTGGAGTGCTCAATGTATTTCCCATCTGTCTGATGGAAATCAAGATGTAAAGAGGGCCAAGACCTCGGTTTATAGCATTCCATCACCTAGTAGAACCCCTCTTTCTGTGTGCGTGCACGCTCCTGCAGTTATATTGAGGTTTGGTTCTTTGCAGCGCGGCATTGGAATGATTGAGACTGGTAGGCTGCAGTCTTACTGCTGATCCGGAATTACTAGATTTTCGCAGTTCCCTTATTTCTACTCCAATGGTAGGACTGTCTCAGGTAAAGATTGCAATACTTTTTAGTCAGACTTTGAAATTTGATGCAATAAATAAATATGGCTTTTTTTACTTTGGCTACCTCTGAATTTAAAAGAATTTCATTATCATATATTAATTGTATAAAGTAATGGGTTTCATGATGACTTTTTCATAACTATGTATAATGTGTTTTGATGATATCCTCTTCCCCATTATCCTTTTATGCCCCTCTCTCCCTTCCTGCAGGAAACAAGGGGCCTAGCCCCTTGTTCTTCCCACATACGAATTTGATGGAAGTCTTATTGCTATCTACAAAAGAAAGGGGAAAATACTTGGACTTGAACTGCTTAGTTTGTAGATATGCTAAGTTGTAAAAATTTTCCTTGTGTCTGATGTCCACTACAAAAAATGCCTTTATTCCATTTCAGAAATTTCATTTGAGACTTTAATCTACCTTGATATTGCAGGGTACTGAGTAGAATTTCTTTTTTTTTTTTTTTAAACATACTATGCTATATATCCCAGACTGCCCTTGAACTCATAGTAATCCTTCTGTGTCATCCTCATACATGTTGGGATTTCTGGTGTATACCGCCTCACCTGGCTTGTGGGTAGAAGTCTGAAGCTGCCTGACCTATGAGGACAATTGGTACCATAGTCTGACACCATTCAAAAGTTTGTAAAAGGATCATGACCCACAAACACATCCCATGGCTCAGCTCAGCTTATAGCTTGTGACACTCTGGCACCTCAGTATTGTAGTTGAAAGCTGTCCCTACGTTAAGTGCAGCTAGTTGTCTGAAGAGATGGGTAACAGGCAAGCTTTCTTCCAAGAATCCTGCTAAAGGAGACTTCTAAGTTTCCAGAATCAGTGCCCCCTTAGAGCAGACAGAAGGGCATGGGCAAATCCACTCCCTTTCAATGCCCACTAAGGACAGTACCATCATTCAGAAGATAGAATTTGCCTGTGGGCTTTGATTGCACACCCTGAGTCAGCCAGCTCCCCAGCCTCTGCAGCTGTTCTGGACTTGGGCTTGTACTTGGGTGCTTGTGCTAGTAACTGCATCTGCTTTGTTACTGGAACGTTCTGAAGATGTCAGCTGCTGAGGGCCTACTTATCTTGAACGGCGATGGTACCGTGGGATGGCAGGAAGGTTTCCTCCCAGCCTGATGTTTCTGATCAGACACCTATGTTCCAGAGCAGGGAGTCTCCAACTTTCTGGGTGCTGAGTCAAAGGAACTCTGGGGGTTTACAAACCACAAGAAATGAGGGTTGTCTGCCTTTGAAAGAAGATGATTTCTTAAAATCTCACACCAAAGACTGCATCTTCGCATCTGAAGTATGCACACAATAGCTTTAATGATGGGATCAAGCTGCAGGTGGGGTGACACAGTGCTTCAGACTTGCGAATGTGCATGTGACCCTGACTTGGCCCACCATCCTAACAAAGGACTGCCTGGCTTGCTCTCACACCCCCCCACCCCCCCAACCCCCCCCCCCCCCCCGTCTGACTGCTAGGTACATCATGGGCAGATGAGGTAGTGAGTGGGTGTAGATGGCAGATTAAGATCACTGGCTTTCATAGTGTTTAGGATCCTCCACCATCTCTCACTGAAAATACCCAGACTAGGGGCCAGGGCATGAGTTTTCTAGGGCCACAGAGAACAAGTCTTCCAAACGTATTCAGAAGCTATGACATTGAAATACCCTAGGACATGGCTCTCAGAATCCCCACTTGGCCTACCCTCACCATAATCTTTCTAGCACCCTTCAGAGCACAAGGCTTGCTTTGCTAGTGAGCTAAGTGCCTGAGTGGCATCTTAATTTGAGGGGAAAAGGAGTCCTAGATCCTCGCACCTAAGCATGTTCGTTAAGCTTTGTGAATTTAATGGTGTCCCAAATTTTCCAGGATCATGGGGTATAGGGAGGCTGAGCACTTTACCCTAGGTACTCATTGAGCCTCCTCCACATTCCTGCACTTGATGCTTGTGCATGGGACTTATCCCCATGGCAAGGCCACAGTCTTTATGTCCCTACCCACATCCTGTGCAGCTGAATGGTGAGCGAGCCAGCAGCTCCTTGAGAGAGTCACATGCTTTTGTTTCCCTCTATGCCTTGCAAGGAGACTCAGAGCTCAGGGGCTACCTTCATTAGAGATGGCCAGACTGCCAAGCCACTCCCCAAATCTTGGCTCCATGGGGGGGTGGTTGTGCTTGATGGAGGGAATGAGGGGTGTTAGCTGTCTTTTCTGTCTTGCTGATGAGTGTTCAGTCATTGGACTTTTCTATTTCTTTGTGTTTGTGGCCTAAACTGAGATGGGATGCCATCCCTAGACACAGCATCCTGGGCTGTCCATTAGGGTTCTTTTCCTCCAAGGTTGATGCATGCTGCAAACTGTCCAAGGCGACTCTTCGCCACCCCCCCCCACCCCCCAGTAGCAGCTCCCTCTGCCCTCAGGAATGTGATTTACAATCTGGTGAGGCCATAAAGTCCTGCTCTTCACTTCTGAAAAACAGCAAGTATGGGAAAGAATGTAAATTATAAATACCAAATTCCTATGGTCAGCAATAATGTAATGGCCTGGGTGGGTTATTTTTTTAATATGGGATGCATATGGCTTTAATTTCTAAGGAGCTCCCCTCCTCATATTTTTAGGGAGAACAGATAACAACAGAAAGTCCTGCTGAGATACAATGTTTTGCCACAATGAAAAATAGCATTTCTGGGATGACTCACTAGCCAAACACTTTGAAACACCACTCTTCACAGAGGGGGACAGGACAGCAGGTGACACTGAGATTCCAACACACTCTTCAGCCTGCCTGTTTGCTCCAAAGCAACCTCTAGTTGTTCACACTTACCCACCCTCCAATTTCTACTTCCCAGGAGGAGGTTTGACAGGTGACTTTTGGATTTCCTTCTCTCTTACTGGGCAGGATTCTGCTTCGGGAGCATACTTATTGCTGCTGTAAGCAGGAAAGACAGCCACAAAGTTGTCCTGAAGTTTTCATTCCTGTGGTGGGTCAGCTCTGGCTTCAGTTTCCACAAGCTGGGCACCAGCAGGCCCTGGCCAGCTGAAGGGGAAGGAGCCACTGGTCACCCCATTGAATTCCTGCTTCTGGAATCCTCAGACCACAGAAGCCAGCGCTGGTATCACTGTACTGGAGCATTTTCCTCCTTCACCCCCTCCTCAGCCCAGTTCAAAGTGATGGAAAGCTGAGAAAACATACAGGGCTCGAAGTTCCCAAGCTACTGTTATAAAAGCCCATGCCGGGCAAAGCAGCTATTAAAGTCAGCAGGCAAGTGTTTTTCTTGGTGTGGTCAGTAAGTATGCTGACGGGGTGGCGGTGTGCATGGTGTGCGTGTGAATATGATGCTTAAAATCACAAATGTGTCCACCCACAGAAATACATCTCACAAGCAACTATTCTCTCACACACTTGCTCTTTGTGTCTTCCTGTTGTTTTCTTTGGACCACATTTGGATCGTAAAATGTTAGCCTCAGCTTGAGTGTGGGGAACCCAGACCCACATAAGGCATGAAAGAGTGGAGCATTGTGGTTTCCAAAAATGTCAGAGTAGTTGTACATCTGTTAGTTGCCCAGAGATCACCTTAGCTAGGCATCCCTTGTTTAATACTGTGTGTTAATACTGTTTGTGTTCATCTAAGACATTTCAACAGAAGGAAGAGTTAAGTCCCACAATGGCAGCAGTAGAAAATGTATATGTCAATCTTGTTATTTGGTTTGTACATTAAACTTAGAAAGTAAAATGACAGAATCAAAGTTCTGGAGAAATGGCTGTCCTAGGGCTGAAGAGGTGACAATGGTTAAGGAGCTTGCTTGTGAAGCCAAAGGACCCAGGTTCGTTCTCTAGTACCCATGTAAGCCAGATGCACAGGTGGTACATGCATCTGGAGTTCGTTTGCAGTGGCTGGAGGCCCTGGCATGCCCATTCTTTCTCTATGTGCCTCTCTCTTTATCTGCCCTTTTCTCAAATAAATATAAAACATTAAAAAAATGGCTATTCCAGAATGTGTTGTTACATAAACCTGTGGTGGCCCTGGGTTTTCAGACAACATTGCTATGAAGAGCAGAATTACCTTTGAGGTTTAATACAAAGATATCAGTGCAACTCCTGGTATTCTTCCTCAGAGAGGCCCACCATCATGAACCCTCACCCAAAGTGCATATCATAGATGTGGCCCAAGGAAAAAAACAGAAATTGGTATTATTCATTGCCTTGGTTTCCCCCGTTTATCTTATTCTGGCCCTTGATTGAAAAATATTGTTACAAAGTTAACTGCATCTAGATTTAGAAAAATTCTTGAATATCCAGCTGATTTCCAGGGATCGTCTGATTCCTCAAAAAAGCCTAGTTGAAGCTGACCCATAGTACAGATGGAGAAATAGCAGATTTGAAGTGGTGATTCAGCCATTAATTCTAGAACGTGACTATTGATCCCTCTATCTGGTAGGTGACAGAAGTGTAAGAATTCTGGTTCACACACCAGACTTCCTTGACTCCTCTCCTGCTCTATCACTCACAGGACTTGGGGTCAGTTATTGTACTTCTGTGCCTCAGTGTCCACTTTTATAAGGGGAAGTGATTAACACCTACCTTGTGGGATTTAGAAGATGTAATAAGTATCTTCAGAGCATCTGGAGGCCTGGGAGATGGCTCCGGGCAAAGCGTTTGCTGTGCAGCTGTGAGTACCTGAGTGCAGGTCCCTAGAACCCACATCCAACTGGACACATAAGCAAGCATCTGTAATCCCAGTTCACCTAGAGAGGAGGTGGAGACAGCAGAATGCCAAAGCTTGGGAGGCAGCTGTAAACCAGAGACAGCCTGCCTCAGCAAAAGATGGAAGCTGGGGACCTATTCTTGAGGGTATCCTCTGCCCTCCACATGCTGGAGCTCACATCTAGGATTTCACAGGGCTGTTTTGTTTCCACAAAACAGTGGAACCTGATACCCTTTACTTAAATTGTTAATCAGAAAATACTTCTAAGCTTCTCAAACTGTCCATTCTATAAAGAAAATAACTGAGGGCCACTTTCCCCCTTTCTTTAACTTTTATTTTTATTTGACAATTTCATATGTAATCTATTTTGATTATATCCACCCCTCACTGCTTTCTCTTGTACCCTTTCTCTGAACCGCATCTTTCTAACTTCCCAAGTGGTTCCCTTTCTACTTTAATGTCTTTTTTTTAAGTAACCCAGTGGGTTTAATTAGGGTTGCTTGCATGAACATGGGTGGGGTGTTATTTACTGAGGGCAATTTACCATTGGCCACACCACGGAAGGAAATGACGGGGCTCCTCCAGTAGCCATTAACTGTCAATAGCTCTTCAGGAAGTGATGGAGGCCTGATGAGCCCCTCCCTCATCCATGCTGGGATGCTGGTGGGCCCAGTCTTGTGCAGGTAACCACAGCTGCCATGAGCTCATGAGTGCAATGACCATGTGTCATGGACGACCACTTTTAGATCCCAGGCATTCAGGCTGGGGGCAAGTCCCAAAGACTCCACTCTACTCCCCCAATACCTGCTTTGGTATTTTTGCAAGATCCTAAAGAAGGCTCTGATTATCTCCCTTCAATGCCAGTTCATGGATGTAACTCAAAACTTCCAAGTTTTGTGAGGCCTCTATTTGGAGTTCACAATCCTATAGGACTTTTCTAAAAAATTGTGTGTAAAAAGCTCTTAGGCTTAATATTTCACAAGAAGCTAAAGCTGTGTGGCCTGGTTGCTAAGCTACCTTTGGAGTCTTGAAAGAGCCCATGCATGGGGACGAGACTTTCAAGAGCTGGCTTCATTAACTTTACAGAAACCCCCCCTCTAATATAACCAGTAAACCAGTATAACTCGCTTCACCTGCCTGGGAGTTCAAGCAAGCCACATCTCGTATTTTTCCAATTAATTGCTCAAGTCCCAAGACGCCATTATCAGGAGGAAATATAGCACCCCATCCCCCCAAACACACACACACATGCTCCAGGCGCTCTAATCCCCCCGAATTTCCTAAAGGATACTAAGAATTAATTTCCCCCAGGGCCAGAAAACTGGCTAGTCTATCAAAATCAGGCCACACCCTGATTCAGGTGCTCCACATCACTGATTCAGCCAGGGGTAGTGAGAGATGGTCTATTCTGCCAATGCACTTTTTTTTGCCAGCCCCAGCCTACGGTGGTGGTGTCTTAGTTGGGTAGCTAGGTGGCACCATCCCTGCAAGTCACCCTCTAAACACAAACAGCTAGGGAGGTGGGAAGTGCACAGTCTAGCTAATATAATGGGATCCTTGTTGCTTATGGAACCCAATTTGCCACCTAAGCACCCTCTTTTCTCAAGAGGACCCTTCCTTTGGAGTCTTGGTACTCACCTCTGGCAGGACCAACCTGATCCATTCAAGAGATTCCTATAAGGACTGCCTTCAAAGGAAAGAGGCAGGGCCTTGAGTCCCTGCCTGCAGCTCATGGCCTCCATCTCTGGTCGACGCCTTGCTGGCGGAGGCGTGTGCCCAGTAGGCACTCCTAACACAGAGCTGAAGTCTTCTGCCACTGTGTACTCTCCCCGGCCTCCAGCCCCCAGTTTTATGGGTCCTTGCCCTGGGGAAGTGGTAGGATTCATGTCATCAGATCTGGCAGTTGAAAAAGGAGTTCCTGCTGCCATCGCACTTCCTTCCTTCCTGGTGGCACCTATAACCTGTCTGGCTTTTAGATGGGGATGGTGTTGCTGGGAGTTCTGAGTCTTTGCTAAGCCTCAGGGCCTGGGCTGCCAAGGGGGTCCCATCTGCTCCCTATCTAGGGAAGATGGTCTCCTATGTCTTGCAAGGCTGCTCACCGCTTTAATAAGAAGTAGAAAGAAAAGGCGCTTCCATTGGTGGTTGTCCCCAAACTGAACTAATTATCTTTCATCTTGCTAACTCTCTCCTGCTGGGACGAGTTTAGTTTGGGGAGCTATTTTTGCTTTCAAACGCAAATGTTCTTCTTCCCTCTTGCATCTGCTCACCACAAGCTTTCTAGACAGGCAATGATGGACCATTGAGTTGAATATTTTCCTGTAAATAAATATATTGGGGGGGGGGGAGGTGGGGAATGTACTTCCTATAGAAAGCTCCTGCCACGTGCAGCAGCATCTTTTAATTAGTGAGTGTCTGTGCTTCTCCACTCTCTGGGGTTAATGGAGCCAAACACAAGCCACTCATTTGGCCACAGGGAGAAGCCAGTCCTCCATTCGGTAAGACTGCAGCTCTGTAATCACCTCCCAACCCCTCCTGCTGATGGGAGCCAGAAGGCTAGGCTGTATTAAAAGATGGCAGAGGAAATGAAACAGCATCACACATTGTCACCCCCTTTCCCACCCAGAGCAAGTTGCTCCCAGATGCTGCCTGCTGTCCACTTTCTGACTCACTGATGGCTTAAGGAGGAGGTGGTGGCCCAGATGGTGAAAAAGCCCTGTGTGTCATAGCTCACAGGGATATTGGAAAGAAGGATCGGTGGAGAAGTTTGCAGGAAGAGGGGGCTCGGGGTCACTCTATAGTTGAAACTCTCGATTTCCTAGGTCAAGACGCTGAGGTCCAGAGAGGTTAAATGACTTGGCCAGGGCCCCAGAGGCCACTCTGATCTCTACTCTGAGTTCCTGCCCTGTGGACCACATTTGCTCTCAAGGAGATATGACTGTTGCTGGTGCATATGGGGACGCTATCTGTCTTACTTTCCTTATTCCTACGACCTGACGAGAAGCAACCTAGTGAAGGAAGCATTGACTCGTGCTCACAGGTTGAGGTTACAGCCCACCGTGGCAGGGAAGGCATGGGGCAGGAGCAGAAAGCAACAGGTTGCTGGTGCTCAGCTTGCTCTCTCCTTAAAAAATACTTTTTACTGAAAAGTTTGTACATGTATGTAATTGATTTTGATCCTAATCTCCCCCCTTACGTTTTCTTGCCCTTTCTGCCTCTACTATCACCTTTCCAGTGAGCCCCTTCTTCTTTCCAACCAGTCTGTCTTCTAGTTTGATGTCTTTTTTTTTTTTTTTTTGCCCTCCTCTATCATCCATGATGCAATGTTGGTGTGCCCAATGTTGTGCAGGTAATGACAATCACTGTGAGGTCGTAAGTGCACCAGCCGCTTCATGTTCAGAAGACCGTATTCCAAAGCACACCTCCCATTCCTCTGGCTCTTCCATTCTTAGCATTCGAGGATGTGATAGAGATGTCTCAGTCAGCTCTGAGAACTCAACAGTTAATTATTTCCAAGTACTTTGATGAGTTTTGAGTCTTCCCAGTATTCATTGCCAACACAAATAGAAGTTTCTCTGACCAAAGCTGAGAGCGGGACTAATCTGGGCATAAACATAAATGTGTAGGAGGAAATTTGATGGGCGCATCCCTCCCCCTTTTGTTCGACCTAAGATCTCAACTCATGGAATGGTTCCACCCACAAATAGGACAGGTTTTCCCACCTCGATTATCATAACCTAGAAACTCCTTCACATATACACCTAAGGATTTGCCTCCTAGGTTACTTCAAATCCAATCAAGTTGACTATATTAACTATCACATTGCCCTTTCTGATTTTTTTAATTTGGTTTAGTTTTTTAATGTTTTTGGCAACCTCCATTCGTATACACTGTGTACCCGGATCATAACCTCTCCTTCCACCTTCTTTTGTCCTTCTGCCCTTATTCTCTGTCCACTGAACTCTTTCCCACTAATCCCTCTTCTATTTCGATATCTTCTCTCCTCTTCATCTCATGAAGGTCTTACATAGTGTCAGCTACTGTGAGGTCATGAATGCAATGGCCACTTAATGTCTGAAAGACAGTGTTCCAAAGCGCTCTTTCTTTGGCTTTTACATTCTTTCTGCCACCTCTTCTGCAGTGGTCCCTGAGCCTTGGAGGGTGTCATAAAGATGTCCCACTTATTGCGGAACTGTCTCTTCTCAATACTTCGATGAGTTGTGAGTCTTCCCAGTAGCTATTATATCTGATAAGAGAAACTTCTCTAAAAGTGGGAGTAGCAATAAGATCTGCACATAAACATATTTAGCTGGCAGTTTGGTGGCTAGACCTATTTGCCCCCAAGAAAACACACTGTCCTTCAAGCAAACTTCTTTTTCTCTTCCTCAACCTGCATATTTCTCATCTTCAGAACCCAGTTCCACTCTCCTTCATAGCTCAGAGCGTTAAAGGTCATATGCAAAAATGTAGCGCACACAGTTAAAGATGCCATCTTAGTTATGTTTTTGCTGACCAAATATTTGACAGGAAGCAATGTAAGGGATTGAGGGCTTGTTTTGGCATACAGTGGGAGGGTACTGACCGCCACAGTAGGGAAAGAGTAGCTGCAGGTCACATGGTGTCCATAGTCAGTAAGAAGAGCATGAATGCCAGTGCTCAGCTCACTTGCTCCTTTTTTCAGTTCAGGACCCAAGCCCACAGAATAGTGTGCCACCCATCATTATCGGAGCAGATTTACCCTGCTGTTGAACCTTGCAGGAAAAATACTCTCATAGACATTCCTCGAAGTATGTTTCCATGATGATTCTAAATCTAATGAAGTTGATAATGAAGATTAATTACCACTGATGTATACAGAAGAATGACAGAAATTCTGGCAAGTAGAGCATTGGAAATTACCCAAACATGAGGTGATCCATGGTAGTTAGAGGGTAATCAGGACAGGAGAACATAAAACACAAGTGCTAAGTAAGGTACTTGGATAGTATGTATATATATAATGTCAAGAAGGGACAGCAGGGCTGGAGAGCCATATGGCTTAGCGGTTAAGCGTTTGCCTGTGAAGCCTAAGGACCCCGGTTTGAGGCTCGATTCCCCAGGTCCCACGTTAGCCAGATGCACAAGGGGGCGCATGTGTCTGGAGTTCGTTTGCAGTGGCTAGAAGCCCTTGCATGCCCAATCTCTACCTCCCTCCCTCTCTGTCTCTCTCTGCCTCTTTCTCTGTCTGTCATCTCAAATAAATAAATAAAAATAAACAAAAAAAAATTTTAAAAAGAAGGGCAACAGAAGAAAGGGTGTCCACTGTTTGAGGGAATTTCAATGCCATGGTATCTTTCCTACCACAGATCCTCCGGTGACTGTCAGGCTTTTTTGTTTCTTCTCTGGGCTGAAAAGTGGAGCCAGGGCCTCATACAGGTAGGTAAGTGTGCAAGCAACTGAACTACACCCCCCGTCTGCTGTCTACTCCATTACAGGACCTGTGTCAAGCTCAGGCCTGAGTATTCTCCTATAATTTTCTCCCAGCATCTCTGCCTCTAGACATTCTGATCTGTTTTAATCCCTTATAAATACACTGGGGCCTCCTCTGTCACACTCTGTTCCCTTCACTGACACCAAGTGAGTTGTCACCTAATCTCACTGAAAACACCTCCTTGGGCTCCTGAGCAGAAACTGTCATGGCATGCCTCAGAGGTGATGTGGCTTAAGTCCAGAGAAACAAGTGTTACATTAGCAGAAAGGTGGGTCAAAGAACATTTTGGAAAGTGTAGAACAGTATGCTTGGCCTTGATCCACAGTGAATTCTAGAGCAGATTATCAAAGGGTGCTCTAGAATGATCCTTACAAAAGAAATACTTCATCACTGGCATTGCTTAATTCATTAAGAACAAGTAACTTGAATGAGGCATGGGGCCACACCTGTAATTTCAGCACCTGGGAGATGGAGGCAGGAGGATCAGGAATGTAAGCACAGCATTGGTTACATAGTGAGTTCAAAGCTAGCTTGGGATACATGAGATTCTGTCTCAAATAACAATGAAAAGTAATGCAAAGCTAATATAGTGCCGTTTTCATATAGTATTATCATATTAGGAGGCAAAAAGTATATTATAAATGAGCAAATCTCAGTACAAATCCCACTAAAAATAAAAATTAAAGACAAAATAACATACATAAAGCCTCCCCCCAAACACACACAAAACTCCACTTCAGGTGCGAGCAGCTAACATACCATCTCTTAGAGAGCCCAGGTCCCATCAGAACACTAAAAGTTCTGAGAAATCCTATGGCAAAGAACCCTATTTGACATTATTCCACTGGAAAAACTGTTCCACCAAACCCATATGGAAATAGAATGTTTTAAACAAATGTCGTTAAGGTGTTTTGAAAGGTCTTTTATTATATAGGCTGTGAAGGATAAAGAGAAACATGGGGTTAAGAATAGCTCATTGGAACCACAGCTGGTTAGATAATTGTATCTCAAGGAAATGAATTCATGGATTAGCAAGCCCCTGTGGACAGCCTGGTGCGCTGGCTCAAGGTTCTGCTCTCAGTCTTAGAAAGTTCAACATTCTAACCAGTGACAACACTAGACACACTCTTAAATTTCCCAGGTAGTCTGCAGGTAAAGACGCAGCCAATATGCCACCGCACAAGAAGAGTCTAGCCATGGAGACTTGAGAGAGCCAATGGCATAGGTAAATGACAGGTCGAATCTGACGGGAAGCCAGCTCATACGAAGAAGAGCTGGGGTTGCAGCTACACTAAGATCAGCCCTGGGCAGTGGTGTGACTGGTCTCTGCACTCTAGAGTCAATGAAATGTGCTAAGCAGGAACAATGATGTCCAAGGCATGCCGGGCAGCAAGCTGAGCATGTCTTAAGTTGAATTTTGAGAGAGACATTGACAAACTGAAGGTTGTTCAGGAGAGTTCTAAGAATAACCCTGAGGATATCAGGAATCATCAGGGCATTTGGTGGTCTGTAGAAGAGAAGTTAAAGGGCATGTTACTGGTAACTGGTATTGGGAAACAGTAAGGTAAGGCATAAAGTGCTCTAGCACACCGGGCTGTGTGACATTAAGCATGTTTCTTACAGTCTTAAGTCTTTAGCTGAAATATCACTGTCCATATTTAAGGTGTATTCAAATGGGCCTAAAACAGACTAGATGGTCAATACACGGTTCTCTTCTTTCCCTTCATGTGAAGAGGGACAATTTCAGCAATGAGAAGGGGAAACTCGGACTAGTGGCAAAATTCCTGAGTGGGGCATTGATTTGGCTGGTGAGAGTCAGAAACTTCATAAGAGCAAGGAAACAAAAGGCATTGGCTCACTTGCTATATTACACATATTCCTTACTATCATAAGCGTTATATTAGATTTTTTTTTCCTCATTTCTGACAAAATTCCTGATGGAAACAACATAGGGGAGAATTATTTTGGCTCATGTGTTCAGAGGGTTCAGTCCATCATGGCTGGAGTCCAACATGGCAGAGCAGCTCCGTTCAATGTCATGGTGTGCCAGAAAGCAGAGAGCGAGGCCAGGAATACTACTGTATCCGCTAGGACCTGCCCCCAGTGATCACCTCCTTTCACCTCCTGAAAATTTTTCACACACTCTCAAATAGCATCACTATTTGGGGACCGAGCACTCAAAACATGAGATTTCAGGGTATCATGTTCCCTCCTGGAGGGAGAAGGGAGGTGCATAAGATTTTCATAAGAAGTAAACAAGGCTTATAAGGTCCAGAAAGCTCTTGAAGATTACTGGATTCACAAGGTTCTGTCCTAAGGTTAGGTAAGTAGTAACACTTGCTAAGGAGAGGGGAGACTCTTATTGGCTGGCTGTAAGTTGTACAGAGATATTAGGGATGCAACTTTCGTGATTTGTCATTCATGTTGTCATGGACTTTTCAATGATGTATCTGCCTTTGAGTCAACCATGTAAGTAACCCCTCACTTATGCTCCCATAAGTAACCCCAATAAACTCACTGGTTCACTAAGCTAGACTTGAGTGGAATTGTTTCTTTTTCCTTCTTTTTTCCTTCCTTTCTCTTTCTCTTTCTCTTTCTTTCTTTCTTTCTTTCTTTCTTTCTTTCTTTCTTTCTTTCTTTCTTTCTGTCTTTCTTTTTCTTTCTTCCTCTCTGTCTTTCTACATTATTTAAGACCTTTATTAACAGATGCTTGCAGCTTGTTGACTTTTCTTTAAAAAAATCAAGTTGTAAACTTTTTTATTCCCTTTGGTTTTTCAAGGTAGGGTCTTGCTGTCGCCCAGGCTGACCAGGAATTCACTACAAAGTCTCAGGGTGACCTCGCACTCACAGCAATCCTCCTACCTCTGCCTCCCAAGTGCTGGGATTGAAGGTGTGTGCCATCATGCCTGGCTGCAAGTTGTAAACTTTTATTGCCAATTAAAAATGAAGTTCTCAAAACTCTCAACTTGGTCAGATATGAAACAATTTTAAAACCTTTAAAGGTTTATTGAGAAAAACAAGACTTCTTTAAAATACAAGTTTTTCATTACCAAAAAGAGATATATTTAGGTAAAAATTTAAAAAATTATAAAAAACACACTGCATAGACAATGCAGATAGTTCTAGTTTATCTGGTCACTGGGCAAAAAGCAAGCACTTAAGGTATTCAGCTACAATCTTTTGTTCATTTTTAAATTTTTTTTCCCTTTTTTTAATTGACAACTTCTATAATTACAGATAAGCACCCATGGTAATGTCCTCCCTCCCCCCATTTTGCCTTTGAAACTCCACTCTCCATCATTCCCTCCCCCCTCAATCAGTCTCTGTTTTATTTTGATGTCATGATCTATTCTTCCTATTATGATGGTCTTGTGTAGGTAGTGTCAGGCACTGTGAGGTCATGGATATCCAGGCCATTTTGTGTCTGGAGGAACACATTGCAAGAGGTCCTACCCTTCCTTTGGCTCTTACATTCTTTCTGCCACCTCTTCCACAGTGGACCCTGAGCCTTAGAAGGTGTGATAGAGATATTCAGTGCTGAGCACTCCTCTGTCACTTCTTCTCAGCACCATGATGGCTTCTGAGTCATCCCAAGGTGACTGCTATCTGAAAAGCGAAGCTTCTCTAAACAAAAGTGAGAGTAACATTAATATATGGGTATGAACATTAATAGAAGTGCTTACGGGGCAGTTTGATGAGCATAGTATATACATTTAGCCATATACCAGCAGACATTACACCCCTAGGGCTCATAACTACCCCTGTTTTAGGTTTTCAGTATCACAGATATATTCCCTCCCATAGAGTGGGCCTCCAGTCAAAGTAGAGGGCAGTTGGTTTCCCCTATAAGAGACGTGCCAATATTGCACCCATTTGCTCATTTGGCCTGGATGGCCAAATTTAAGACTTGCAGTGTCCACTGTTGAGTATCTCCACTGGTGATTTCTCTCTCTCCCATTGAACTGCATGCAGCATGGTTTTTTCAGCTTTCTGTCAGCTGATCTACATGAGGTAGGTTTTCAGTTCAGCTCCAGCAGGATTTCTCAGTGACCTTGCAGCCCAAATACGTGAAATCTTCAGCAATAGGGTCTTACGATCTATTCCTGGTGGGAAACCAAGGACCTTGGCAATGTCCAGTAATATTTTGGGGGTATCATGGACCTTCCTGGCCAACAACTCAGTGGAAGGTATCCCATTCCTAGCACTGAAAATTTTCTAGTAATAATCTATGGCTCCTGGGTGTCCAGTTGTCAAAAAAAGTAGGTTTTCATATGACTTATTTTTAAAAAAATTTTTTTTGTTTATTTTTATTTATTTATTTGAGAGTGACATACAGAGAAAGAGGCAGATAGAGACAGAGAGAGAATGGGTGCACCAGGGCCTCCAGCCACTGCAAACGAACTCCAGATGCATGCGCCCCCTTGTGCATCTGGCTAACGTGGGTCCTGGGAAATCGAGCTTCAAACCAGGGTCCTTAGGCTTCACAGGCAAGTGCTTAACCACTAAGCCATCTCTCCAGCCCCATATGACTTATTTATATCCTCTTAGATTTTGATTAGCCCTCCCTCTACCTTTCCTTTACTCAATCTCTTACCCTGACCTCACTTAGGTCTTTTTGCCCCCATTAATCTGTTCTTCTACTTACATATATGCAATGCCATCCTATTACGTCCCCCCTCCCTCCCTCTCTATTCCCTTTATATCTCCTTTCTAGCTTACTGGCTACTACTCACACAGAAGTCCAATCATTTCTAGCTAGAATCCATGTATGAGAGAGAACATGTGACGTTTGGCTGTCTGGACCTGGGTTACCTCACTAAGCATAGTCCTTTCCAGATTTTTCCATTTTCCTGCACATTTCATTGTGAATAGAGTGGCAACAAACAGGGTTGAGCAAGTATCTCTAAGGTAGTGAGATGAGTCCTTAGGATATATGACTAGGAATGACATAGCTGGGTCATTTGGTAGATCTATTTTTAGCTGTCTCAAGAACCTCCACACTGATTTCCACAATGGCTGAACCAGATTGCATTCCCACCAACCGTGTAGAAGGGTTCCTCTTTTTATGCATTCTTGCCAGCATTTATGGTCATTTGTTTTCTTGATGGCAACCAATCTGACATGAGTGAAATGGAATCTCAGCATAGTTTGTTTTTTTTTTAATTTTTTATTGGTTAGTTTTGTACTCAGTGAATACAGTCAAGTTGGTACCATTGTTCGCCTCCTCCCTGTCCTTCCCCCACCCCCGCCCCTCTTGAGATATATGGGTCATGCGTTGTGGAGTTAGCCTTCAGTTATGGGTAGGACGAAATGTCACTGCATATCATGACCCAACATGTGGCTCTGACATTCTTTCCGCCCCCTCTTCCACAAACTTCCCTAAGCCATACTGGGTTCATTTTGGGTCTGCTTCAGTGATGAGGTCTTGGGAGCCTCTGTGTTTCTGGATATCTGGTTTGGTAGGAGTTTATTGTTCTCTGTGTCTATCTCCTTTAGCCCTGTGCTGGTACCAGGTTCACCAAGAAAGCAGCACCCTTGCTTGTTTCACCAGTTATTCTTAGTTTCAGCTGTGGGGGAGGGGATTTTTAAAGTATGATGGGGTGGTTTTCTTCTTAGGATCTGCATCTATCTGATAAAGAGAAGCAGATTCTCCAACGGAGAGTAAAGTTAGCACCAGATAAATGGGATAACCTTTATTTTTTTTAAGAGATAAGATTCTAGAGATTAGGCCTCTGTCCATTGGATATTCAGCAAATATTTTCTCCCATTCTGTGGGTAATCAATTGGCTTTGCTTATTGTATGTTTGTCTGTTAAGAAACTCTTCAGCTTCATGTGATCCCATTGGTTAATTGATTGTTTAACATCCTGTGTTACTGGGGTTTTGTTTAGGAAGTCTTTTTCCATTCCTATATCGTGGAAAGTTCCTCCTATATTTTCTTCCAGTAGTAGCTGAGTTTCTGGTCTTATATTGAGGTCTTTGACTATTTGGACTTGAGTGCTGTGCATGGCAAGATGTGTGCATCAAGTTTCAATTTCCTGCATATGGCTATCCAGTTTCTCCATCACCATTTGATAAAGATGCTGTCTTTTGCCCAGCTCATATTGTTAGGGCCTTTGTCAAATATCAAGTAGCTGCCAGGTATGGTGGTGCACGCCTTTAATTCCAGCATTTGGGAGGCAGAGGTAGGAGGATCACTGAGAGTTTGAGGCCACCCTGAGACTACATAGTTCTGGTTCAGCCTGAGCTAGTGTGAGACCCTACCTTGAAAAACCAAAAAAAAAAAAAAAAAAAAAAATCAAGGAGCTGAGGTTGCTTGACCCAAAGTCCCAGTCCTCAATTCTATTCCATTGGTCTATACTCCTGTTTGTTTTTTTTTTTTTGCTGTTTGTTTTTTTGTTTGTTTGTTTTTTGTTTTTTTACAGAAAAGAAAATCAAATTTATTTAATGAAAAACTAGAATAAAAATTAGCAAATACACACAAGAGAAAAACACAGCAGCACTAAGTATGGACTCACAAAGGGGAGAGCCGTGGTCCACGACCATGCAGATGGCTTGTCAGTTAAGGGGAAAAAACCAAACACACACATATACACGCATACATGCCAAAAAGAAAAATTATTTCCAACAATACAATCAACCTACAACAAACACAAAGTTCAGAAATATTTTACAATGCTTCCTTTCTTAATACAAAAGATGCCCCTCTTGGGTGTATATATATATATTTTTTTTTTCCAGTGGTTTACTGTTGAATTATTTTTAAATATATTAGTGTTACTACATGCAACTGTTTCCTGTATTTAACAGCCTTTCTTTTCTTTTACCTTCATGTGTCTAGCTTCTACCTACCAAGAGTTTTAGGTTGGCAAGCAGATGGTGCTTTATTCTGTGTGAAATTGATCACATTTTTTTATTTGAGAGACAGACACAGAGAGAAAGACAGATAGAGGGAGAGAGAGAGAATGGGCGCGCCAGGGCTTCCAGCCTCTGCAAACGAACTCCAGACGCGTGCGCCCCCTTGTGCATCTGGCTAACGTGGGACCTGGGGAACCAAGCCTCGAACCAGGGTCCTTAGGCTTCACAGGCAAACGCTTAACCGCTAAGCCATCTCTCCAGCCCTTGACTGCAAGTTTTAAACACTGGCCAGAAATGTTTGATTGCCATTTCAACACATGGAAATAGTTACATTGATGCCTAAGTTGCCATTTTCTGCAAAGAGCTGTGCAATGTTGGTGTCAAAGACTAGGCAGTCACTATTCATAATGGCTGTAGCAATTCCCTCGTGAATCGATCGAGGAGTCGCTTCCCAAGTCAATCGCCGCCTATGACCATTTAGCTCAGGTCCATAAGCAAAATTTTCAGCTTGCTTGCGGGTTCCTATCAGCTGTACACTTGCGAAGAACTGCTGGTGACCAAAGTACTTTAATTGTTTCTCCAAGACTAACATGAAATGAAAGCCAAAGCAAGACTGCATCATCACCCAGTAAACAGCACCAGGAAGATTAATGTCTGTAGCGAGGAAAACTATGTCTTCCCCCTGTAGAGTGGTAATGGATTTGTGCTGATGCATCAGGTGGGGCATGACAGCATCCAAAGAGCCTTGCCATTTACAGGAAGCACCAGGGCATGGGCAGGAATAAGGCCTAAACTCACACAGCTCTTCGTGGTCTGCTTTTTCTGTGTGTGGTAAGAGTTATTTCACATCCAGAAGAGGAGTATTTACAAGGGAAAAGTACTGAATGAGCCACTTTCTCCATAGCCAAGTTGCGAATGGATCCCAATGGGCCCCGGGAAAGTTGGACAACACGTGAGTTTTGGGGCGACAGTTGCTGCAAACAAGATGGCCACTGTGACATTGAAGGATGGGTGGCAACACATAGTCAAAGCAGACGGGACACTCAAAAAGACTTGCCAAGTCATTGTTGGATGCAGTTGTGCCAGTCAGAGCAGGCACCCTCTGGGATGGTGGACACTGAGAATTGCTAGTGGGTAATGCTGTAGCAGTCTGATGGCTCATTTCTGTGGGCAGAGAGCGCGCAGGGGACCCCGGTCCCGGCTCAAATGCACCCGCGTGTCTTCGCCGTGTCCAGACCTACGGGACACTCCGGGCCACCGCCGAGTGCCCCGCCACAGCCCCGCGGCTGCACCCCCTAAGCCGCTGCCGCCTCGTGGGCCTGCCGGGCTCCATACTCCTGTTTTTATGCCAGCACCGTGCTGTTTTTATTACTATGGCTTTGTAATATAGCTTTAGATCATGTATGGTGATGCCTTCAGAGGTATTTCTTTTGCTGAGGGTATGCTTGGATATCCGAGGCCTTCTGCCTTTCCATATAAATTTTGAGATCATTTTTTCTATCCCCATGAAGAACAATGTTGGGATTTTTATTTGAATTGCATTAAATCTGTATATTGCCTTTGGTAGGATTGCCAATTTTCACAATGTTACTTCTGCCTATCCAGGAACATGGAAGGTCTTTCCATTTTCTCAAGTCCTCCTCAATGTAATGTCTTTTTTGAGTGTTTTTATGCTTTCATTGTATAGATCTTTCACTTCCTTGGTTAACGTTATTCCAAGGTATTTTTTGTTGTGGTGGTGGTTGCTATTGAAAATGGGACCATGTCCTTTATTTCTTTCTTTGTATCTTTGTCATTTGCATGTAGAAAGGCTACTGATTTTTGTGCATTGATTTTGTATCCTGCTAATTTGCTAAAGAAGTTAATCACCTTCAAGAGTTTTGGGATGGAGTCTCTCAGGTCTCTCACATATAGAATTATTTCGTCAGCTAATAGAGCTAACTTAACTTCTTTCTTTCCAAGTTGTATCCCTTTTATTTCTTTCTCCTCTCGTATTGCTTGACCTAGGACTTCCAGTACTATATTGAAGAGCAGAGGTGAGGGTGGACACCCCTCTCTTGTTCCTGATCTCAATGGGAATTCTTCCAGTCTCTCTCCATTAAATATTATTTGGGCTTTAGGAGCTTTGTGTATAGCCTTTATTATGTTAAGAAATGAACCAACCATGCCAATTCTCTCCAATGTTTTGATAATGAAGTGATGTTATATTTTGTCAAAGGCCTTTTCTGCATCTATTGAAATGATCGTGTGGTTTTTGCGTTTAACTTTGTTTATATGGCATATTACATTGACAGATTTCCATATGATGAACTACTCCTGTGTTCCTGGGATGAATCCCATTTGATCAAGGTGAATAATGCTTTTGATGTGTTGTTGGATTCAGTTTGTGAGGATTTTGATTAGGATCTTTGCATCTAAGTTCATCAGGGAAATAGGCCAGTAGTTTTCTTTTCTTGTGGCATCTCTGCCTGGTTTTGGAATTAGCATGATACTAGCTTCATAGAAGGAGTTGGGGAGCTTTCCCTATTCCCCAATTGTGTGGGATAGTTTGAGAAAGATTGATTTGAGTTTGTCCATGAAGGTTTGATAGAATCCAGTTGAGAAGTCATCTGGTCCTAGACTCTTCTTTTGGGGGAGGTTTTTTTTAATTACCTTTTCAATCTTGATGAGTGTGATTGGTTTGTTTATGAGATTAATCTGCTTCGAGTTTAGGTTTGGTAGATGGTATGTGTCCAGAAATTTACCCATTTCCTCTATTTTTTTTTTTTTTTTTGAGGTAGGGTCTCACTCTGGTCCAGGCTGACCTGGAATTAACTCTGTAGTCTCAGGGTGGCCTTGAACTCACAGCGATCCTCCTACCTCTGCCTCCCAAGTGCTGGGATTAAAGGCGTGCTCCACCACGCCCGCCCATTTCCCCTATATTATCCAGTTTTGTTGAGTAGAGGTTTTTAAAATACGTCCTGTTGATTCTCCCAATTTCACTTATGTCTGTTGTGATCTGTCCTTTTTTATTTCAAATTTTGTTAATTTAAAGTGTTTCTTTTTTTTTCTTGATAAAATTGGCCAGGGGTTTGTCAATCTGGTTTATTTTTTCAAAGAACCATCTCTTTGTTATGTCAATTTACTTAATTGTTTTCTTAGTTTCCAATTCATTAATTTCTGCTCTGATCTTAATTATTTCTTTCCATCTGGAGCTTTTTGGGTTGGATTCTCCTTGATTTTCCAGTGCCTTTAGGTGGACGGCTATGTTATTGATTTAGGATCTCTCTGTCATTGTTATGAAGGCATTTAGTGCTATGAATTTTCTCCTGAGGACCACCTTCATTGTGTCCTATAAGTTTTGGTACGATGTGTTCTCATCGTCATTCATTTCTAGAAATTTTGCAATTTCAATTTTTATTTCATCCACTACCCATTTATTATTAAAAAGTGTGCTGTTCAGTTTCCAGGAGCTGATGGGACTCTTGGTGGGTCTTTTGTTGTAAATTTCTAGCCATATAGCATTTTTATCTGATATCATGCAGGGAATTATGTTAATCTTCCTAAATATATGGAGGCAAGCTTTGTGACTGAGCATATGATCTATTTTAGAGAATGTTCCACAGGCTCCTGAGAAGAATGTGTAGTCTTTGGATTTGGGATGGAATGTTCTGTAGATGTCCATTAGGTCTAAGTGATCTATGGTTTTGTTCCCTGCTGAATTTATGTTTGGATGATCTGCCTATTACTGATAATGGCGTATTGAAGTCCCCAACTATGATAGTGTTGGTGGTTATTTCTGTTTTATTGTCAAGTAGGTTTGGTTTTATGAACTATGGTGCCCCTGTGTTTGGTGCATAAAGGTTTATGATTATGATATCCTCTTAATGGATCATTCCCTTGATAAGTAGGAAGTGGCCTTCTTTGTCTTTTTTGATTATTTTTGGTTTGAAGTCTACTTTATCTGATATTAATGCCTGCTTGTTTTTTTTGTTCCCATTTGCTTGGAATATCATTTTCCATCCTTTCACCCTGAGAAGGTGTGTGTCTTTAGTGGTGAGGTGGGTTTCTTGAAGACAACAGATTGAGGGGTCTAATTTTCTGATTCATCCTATTAGCTTGTGTCTCTTGATGGGTGAATTAAGGCCATTAATATTTAGGGTAATGACTGTGAGATTTGATTTGATCCCTGCCATATTGTGATGGTAGATATGTGTTGGTGTTTTCATGGGCTTTGAAGTTTTTTGTGCCTAATCTGAGTTTGGTTATTGTGATCTACTTCTTGTCGGTATTTGAGGTTGGTTATTTGATTCTTCTGTGTGGAGAATTTCCTGAAATACTCTCTGTAGGTTTGGTTTTGTGTTCATATAATTGTAAAGCTGAGTTTTGTCATGGAAAGTTTTTCTTTCACCATCTATTATGAGGGATACTTTTGCTGTGTAAAGTAGTTTGGATTGGAAGCCATAGGTTCTTAGACCTTACAGTGCTCCATTCCAGGCCCTTCTGGATTTCAGGGTTTCCATTGAGAATTTTGCAGTAATTCTGATGGGGTTACTTTTAAAAGTGATGTGCTATTTTTCCCTAGCTGCTTTTAGGACTTTTCTCTTTGGTGTCAATGTTTAGAGTCTTAATGACAATATGTCTTGGAGAGTTTCTCCTCTGGTACAATCTGTTTGGAATTCTGTTAGCTTCTTGCATCTTGATGGGCCTTTATTTTGAGAAAGTGATAAAGTTTTCTTCGATTATTTTGTTAAATAAGTTCTCCATGCCTTTGGTTTGAATTTCTTCCCCTTCTGGTACTCCCATGATCCAGATGTTAGGACATTTAAGGGTATCCCACAATTTCCTCATGTTCTGTTCACTGAAATTTTTGAATTTATTGAAACTTTTGAACTGTTTCTTCTGTCTTGTCTTCCAGATTGGAGTTCCTATCCTCCACATGGCTGACTCTATTCTTGAGAGCTTCTAAAGAGTTTTGGGCTTGTTCAATTAGGTTTGCATTTTCTACTACTTTTCTATGTACAGTTTCCTTCCCTCTGTCAAGCTCCCTTTTCACAGCATTTTCTGATTTCCTTGATGCTTCTTGGAATTCATTCTTCCATTTTTTATGTCTTCATTTATCATTGCCAACTGATTTTTGAGGTCCTCCTTTTTTTTTCACTCTCCTTCATATCTCTTAACTGTCTTTGAACTCCTTCCATTTTCTTATCTATTAGATCTAGTCTAGCGATGGCAGCATCCACACAATTATCAGTCTTTTGTTGCTTTTCTGCAAGTTCTACCAGTAGCTTGGTCAGGGTTGCATTGCTCATAGCTTCATTTTGGTGTTCTGATCCTAATGTCTTTTCCATGTTTTGATTAGAGATGTTCATTGTAGGACTGGGTGATCTAACTGGATTTTCTTGCATTTGATTTTTCATGTTATTTCTTTTGCGCTGTGGTCTGCCCATCACAGTGTATGGGCAGGGAGAGTAGGACTGTGGTCTTGATGGGTGGGGGAAGTGGAGCCTCTTGGGGGAGCTGGCCTGGGCTAGCTGGCAGGCAAGCAGATGGGCTGAGTGGTGTTGAGCTAACCCATGGGTGGGGGGGATCAGCCTGAGCCCAAGCACAGTGGGAAGCTGAAGCAGCCTGAGGTGTATGCTGAAGCAGTGTGAGCTCTCACTTGGCACAGTGCCTAAGCAGCCTGAGGTCCTGTGTGGCAGGGGCGACAAAGTTGCCTGAGCTTTCACATGGTGATGCACCAAAGCTGCCTGCGCTCACACGCAGAGGGACGCTGAAGCACCAAGCACAGAAGCAGCCTAAACTCGCTGGTGGTGGAACACTGGGACCCAGAAGCAGTCTGAGCTCTACCACACCAGGACACTGGCAGGCAGAACAGGACACTGGTGGTCAGGTGGCATGGCAGACAGGCAGGGGCTTGCACCTGAGCTGGTGCAGGCAGACAGGCAGAGTGAGTGAGCTTGCGTGGGCAGGTGGAATGGGCCTGAGCTCGCGCATGGATGGGTGGGTAGCCAGAGCAGTGAGCAGGCAAATGGGCAGAGCAGGCTAAGCTTGTACGGGTGGATGGGTGGCACTCGTGTGGTGGGCAGATGGACAGATCGGGCCTGTGCTTGAGTTGGCCATTGGGAGGAGCCTGCCCAAGATCACATGTGGGCAGAGCTAGCAGGGTGATTTCCCCTGTGCAGTGAGGCAAGTGGAACTACGCTGGCCTGGGACCCCTTTCCTACAGTAAGTGTGGAAGCATCCTGAGGCTAGGACTATGGCCATGGCAGCTGCTTGGGGGACTGGTGGACTACCCAGGAGTGAGGGAATCAGCAATTCCCTTTTCTCCCCTTCTGCACCCTCCCAATGGTGATCTATTAGAGACTGCTGTCTCCAAAAGATCCAGTGAACCCTTAATGCCTTGCCTTTCTTTCCCAGGAAGGTGCGGCACAGTTAGGCAATTGCCATCTTGACTGGAAGTTCCCCTCAATGTAGTTTTAATCTGCATTTCCCTGATGGCCTGGGGTGTAGAATTTTTTTTAGATGTTTACATGCCATCTGTATTTCTTCTTTTGAGAACTCTCTATTTAGTTCCACAGCCCATCTTTTAACTGGGTTGTTTAATTTCTTGTTAATTAATTTTTTGAGTTATTTGTATATCCTAGATATTAATCCTCTATCAGATGTATAGCTGGAAAGAGTTTTTCCCATTCTGTAGGTCGCCTCTTTGCTTTATTCACAGTGTCCTTTGCCATACAAAGTGTTTGTAATATATAGGAGGGTGGGATCCCATGGTCCACGCCCACAAGGCGTCCTCATGTAGTAAGGTGGGAACCTGCAGTAGGATGTCTCTCCCATCACTTGTTCTTTTCTCCACTCTCACTATTCTGGTACTTCAGCTGGTCATTATGTGGAGGGAGGACCCCTACGGTGTGGATAGCATCCATTATGGTTATGGTCTACTGCATATTTACTGCCTTGAACCAGAACTCCACCATGTTCTGGAACATTTGCCACCTCTGCACCCTTTTCTCCTTCAATAACATCCAACTCCACAGTCTCGTCATCATCTCCTACACTGCGCAGATACTTCCTGGCGTGATTCTTCCTCACGGCAATTTGGTGTACAAACACATCTTCCCTGGTGTCATTCCTGTTGATGAAACCATATCTGTTCCCTACGTTGAACCACTTTACACTTCCCCAAACCTTCCTTGCACTGACCTCCTGGTCCTTGCCTGCAGGTGAGGCTGCCTGGCTGCTCCCTCTGTCTGCTGCCTGTGGTGCCTGGCTCAGTGTGGGTGATGTGGAGGGTGGGGGCTGCTTCTTGGTGTCACCTCACCACTCCTGGTGGCACTGTTTTGTGAAGCTTGTGGAACCTTTCGGAGGTGGGGCCTTTATGGAGGAACTGGATAATTAGGGGTGGGCCTTGAGGTTTTATCATATACTTTCTGTTGACTTTCTGCTGTCTGTGAATGCAATGTTATCAACCACCTCACATTCCTACTACAGCCAGCCTTTCCTGCCATGATGGACTGTATCACCTCAAACTGTGAGCCAGAATAAAACCTTAAGTTGCTTCTTGATAAGTTGTCACAGGAAACCTTTTCTTTAGGGTGATATGAATTCATATCTTCACTCCACATAAGGCATAGATGACAGACCAAAGGATGTTTACACAGAAACCAGTTATGGTGACCCAATGAGTTTTTTGGGTTACTTACCAAAGCAGGGTTAGAGGTTGCTTATAGGAGAAATAGATGACTCAAAAGCAGCCACAGGGCTGGAAAGATCGTTTAGTGGTTAAGGCACTTGCCTGCAAAGCTTAAGGACCCACCCAGTTCGATCTCTCTCCAGATCCCATGTAAGCCAGACACACAAAGGTGAGGCAAGTACAAGGTCATATGTGCCTACTAGGTGGCACAAGTGGCTGGAGTTTGATTGCACTGGCTGAGGCCCTGGCACAACAGGTCTCTCTCTCTTTCTCTATCTCTAAAATAAAAATAAATAAATAAAATGAGGGTTGGAGAGATGGCTCAGCAGTTAAAGGCTCTTGCCTGTAAAGCCTGACAACCTGTGCTCAATTCCCAAGTACCCATATAAAGCCAGATGGCACATACAAATGGAATTAATTTACAGTAGCAGGAGACCTTAGCGCACTCACATTCACTTTCTCTATGTTTGTTTCTCTCTCAAATAAATAAGTAAATGTATTTTTTAAAATTGAGACAAAGTCTTACAAAGTTAACCAGTCTGGTTTTGAACATACTCTGTAGCTCATTCTAGCCTTAAACTTGTGATCTCCTGCCTTAGCCTCTCAAGAAACTGGGATTACAGGTTTGTACTAGCAGGCCTGAATTAACTAATATTTATTAAGAGGTTTTCTGAACACAATGGATCTTCCTACACCTTCTTATTTCAAACTATATTTTCCTGAACAATGTTCCTGGTTATCATGTCTACATCTTTATACAACCTGTCCCTCTAAGCTAGCAGCATTTGTGACTGAGACAAAGAGAAATCAGAAAAGAGATGAACAGAATTGGAGCAAAAAGTGTATGACCAGGACAGAGCAGAGCTGAAAATGTCACGTGGAGAGCATGAGGCATACAATCTGCCTGTGTTGGTTGACAAATGAGTCTCCCACTGTGACCACATGGGGATTGGTGTCCTCAGTTGTTTGCACTTTGCAGAACAGGAAGAGTATCCAATGGGTGTGCTGGGGCAGGAGGGACTTCGAACCTTTTGAACAGGCCTGATAACCTTGATACCTTGGAGAGTGCCTCTCCTAGCCCGGGCCATGGCCTGGCCTTAGACTGATATGATCAGGAAAGGAATGGAGAATGAAGTAGAGATGCTTCTTTAGTTTTTTAGCTATGGCAAGAATATACAACATAAAATCCATCACCTTAACAATGTTTGTGTGTAATTTGGTGTTAAAATCTCTATTTTCCTTTCTTTGTTGCAATACTAAGTCACTTCTCATTAAACAACAAAGCCTCATTCTTTACTCCCAGACCTTGACAACCACTATCCTAGTCTCTGTTCCATGACAACCAACTTATTTACCTCTTGGAAGTAGAGATGTGTGGACTTTTTGTGATCAACCTAGTCCACTCACCGTAATGTCTTCAGGATCTACTATTGGGACTGGAGAGATGGCTCAGCAGGTAAAGGCACTTACTTTCAAAGCCTGATAGCTTGAGTTCAATCCCCAAGTACCCATGTAAAGCCAGATGTACAAGGTGGAGCATACATCTGGAATTCTTTTGCAGTGACAAGTGGCCCTGGGGAGCCCATTCCCTCTCTCTACCCTCTATTTCTGCTTGCAAATAAATAATATATATTTAAAACATCCATTATTATAAACTTCAAGTTACATGATTCACAAGAGCCAGAAGGTGGAAGAACCCAAGTATTCATCAATGAATGAGTGGATAAACATTGTGGAATATCCATAAAGAATGCTCATCCAGTATTCAATATACTCATTTATTCATACAGATACACATTTATATTCATCCATTAAAGGAAATAAAATACTTGTACACACTACAATGTAGGTAAACCTTAAACACGTTATGTCAGGTGAAAAATGTCCATCTCAGGAAACCACATGTGGAAACTCATAGGCCATGTCCACAAGAGGAAAATCTATAGAGACAGAAAGTAGATGAGTTAACTGTCTAGAACTATGGGAAGGAGGTCATAGCTAAAATGTACTTAGGTTTCTTTCTGAGCTGATGAAACTATTTTAAAATTGACTGTCATGATAGTTGGTACACATCTGAGAATATACTAAAAGCCATTGAATGGTATACTTTATTTTTATCCATCTTATAAAGGTGTGATTGACATATAAAAAGCTTCACTTATTAACATGAATTTCAATGAATTTGGAGATAGTGTACACCATCGAGACAGTCATCAATACCTAATCTATAAACTCATCCATCATTTCCAAGTTTCATGTATGGATGTTAGTTAATTTTTTTAATTTTTCAATGAGAGCACTGTATAATATAATATCTACCCTCAGCATTTTAAGCATAACAGGCAATATTGTTAACTATGAGCATTATGCTGTGTGGCAGAATTTCAGAAGTTATTCATCATGTTCATCAGAAACCTTGCACCCTGACTACTTCTCTCTCTGACTTCCCCTCCCAGCTCCTGACAATAATCCTACCCTCTCCTCTTTGAATTGACTGTAATCATTTCTCATAAAATGGAATCACTCAGGATTTGGTAGGTGTCTGGTTTGTTTCTAATCATATTGCAAATGGTAAGGTTTTCTTCTCTTTTTAAGGTAAGATAATATTATATTGCATGTATGCACATTTTCTTTATCCATTCATCCATAAATCAACATTCAGATTGCTTCCTTATCTCAGTGTGAATAACTTTGCAATCAACAAACATGTGAGTACAATAACTTCAAATCCTTTGGATAAATACTCCCAAGAAGAGTTGCTGAGTCATATGATAATTCAATTCAATATATGATTGTTTTGTCAACTGTGATATAATTTTTATTAATTTATTTTTACACACTCTCTCTCTCTCTCTGTGTTTGTGTTTGTGTGTGTGTGTGTGTGTGTGTGTGTGTGTGTGTGTGTGCAATGTGTGTGTTCTATGTTCTAGCCAGCTCCAGGTCCCATATGTACATTAATAATCTCTGTAACCCAATTCACTCTCTTGGGCTGAGCACTGTTTGCCCTGCACATTCAGAGCTGGGCAGCAGGGCTGTCCACCACAGCCAACTCTGCTTAGCAGGGTTGTTAAGAGAAAAACATTCTGACCTTCAGAGGGAAGAAGGGTCTATGTTCAGATTTCTCAAACAGAACCAACATTTAATGAGCACCTTCCTTGTGCCACATTCAGTGTCCATGGCTTTCACAAACTGAATTCCATTTAATCTCTTAACTACACTGTACAAAAGCACTTGCTGACTCAAAGAAAACATTCTCAATCGGGTTCAACTCGTGATGTATGCATAATGTCACGTCAAGGCCACAACCGGTAAAATCATCTACCCGAGGGGGAGGAAGAGGCCTCCTGAAATGAGATTACCAGTCATAGGCTCCGGTTACCAGAGGGTGGTGTTTTTAGCCCAGTTTGGTGAGCAAGCCACATTTATCCACCAGATGGGTGTTTGTAAACATCTTCATACTGGTCTGCTGGAAAGAAAGCCTGCTACCCACAAATATTTGATTCTTAAATATTGCTAATGTGTGTGTTCCTTATACGACAGTCCTCCTGGCTTTTGATTATTTGGTGTAACTCTTCAGGGAGAATGACGCTAGCTTCTGAGGTTGAAGGTGGGGGATGAGACCCAAGGAACATCTATGTCCTTTAACTTAACCATCATTTGTGGAGTAGGCAGAATCCAAATCCAAACCACATTTTCCAGAAAAATTTACCCCTTAATTCTCAAATCCATGTGTATTATATGAGAAATCCAATCCGTATGTTTCTTACTCATTTACACTTAACTCATCAAAGCATTTCCTCTGAAGAACTATTTGATGTCTAAGGAGACTTTAAAGACTTTTTTTAAATGAGTCTTTGTTCCTAGAAATAAAGAGGCTGCTAAAGTTGTATAGGCAAAGAATAAATGAACTTGCACCCCAGAAAGGTCAAACTTTGTTTCAAGTAAGTTCTATATTTGGAAGAAACAACTCTGGGAATGAGTTCTTTTTTATTTCAAAGTTTTGGTCTTTTTTTTTTTTAAAGGAGGGTTTCCTAATGGATGCTTGGATTTTCATGCCAAAACAACTTCCTCTCCAGCTGATGGTTGGCACCATTAAGTGGATAAGGCTCATCTCCTTAAGTCATTCTGAGATAGTCTTCAACTTTGAGCTAGCAGATGGAGCCTAATTTGAACCTTTGAGTTCTCTGCCTAGAGAAAGATGCTTCCTCCTAAGCCCCCAGCCTGTGCATGTTTCAAGAACAAAGTTCCCTGGGAGTGTCATGGATCTGTAGGGCTGGACCACTTCTCCTGGCCTCCCCAGCTCTGAGCTTTTCTTTTCTTTGCTAATGTCCTTCTTTACCCTTCATTCCTGACCCAGAAGAGCTTAGTCTTACGATGGGAAGAAGACTGGTGATTTCACTGGGAAACAAACAAGCCCCCCCCCCCACATCCCCACAGTTATTCACAACTTCCAGGAAGAGGAGGATGGTCCAGGTCTGTCAGGATAAGTAAAGATTCCCAAAGCAGGTGGGCTTTGGGCTCTGGACAGCCTAACATGGCCATTTTGACTCATAGTCACTTGGGCTGCTGTCAGTTGGACACTTCTACAAATACCTAAGTTCAAAATGTTTGCTCGATGTTTATGTGCAAGCGAGGCTGAGGCTGAGGGCATGGAGGGCTAAGGGCGGCGGGATGGAGGGTCTCTCCAGGACTACTGCTCTGCTTGCCCTACCCAGTCAAACCCAAGCAGCGTACACAGTTACCGGGCCTGTTCGGGGGCCATCCATGGTCACTTCACAAGCCCTCTAGGAATCATCCCAGTGCTCTCCTTAAATGCATTCTACTAAATAGAGATTTCTTCCTCTCTACTCATTCCTACTGATGTTTTGGTTCATTTTTTAGTCTATTCTGGAATTTCTGCCTGGCTCTGGTGGTTTGATTCAGGTGTCCCCATAAACTTAGGTGTTCTGAATACTAGGTCCCCAGCAGATAGAGGTTTTGGAATTAATGCCTGCTGGAGGCAGTGTATGTTGGGGGCAGGCTTATGGGTACTATAGCAATGTCCCCTTGCCAGTATTGGGCACACTCTCCTTTTGGTATGGTCCACCTAATGTTGGCCAGGGAATGATGTTAACTCTTTGATACTGCTGTTGTTTTCCCCTGACATCATGGAGCTTTCCCTTGAGTGTGTAAGCCAAAGTAAATCCTTTTTTTCCCAAAAGCTTCTCTGGACTGCAAAATTTACTGTAACAGTACAGTTGGTATGAAGGAGTGATGTCATGTTTGGCCTTTTGGAGCTGATATTTAAGGGAAATGCTGAAAGATTTGAAACCTTGGCCTAATAGATGCCCTGCAGTGCTATAAGACTATTATGGACTACTGTGGTCAGAGTTGAAAGACCTGAATGCAGTAAGAACTATGGACTGTGAGGTTTGACTTATGAGGGTGAGAAAGAACTTTGCTTGAATTGGGCTAGAAACAGTTTGTATAAGAGGCTTGCTGTTATGCCCTTGTCCTGAGACTTTGTGCAGGGTTGCTTTGTGTAGAAAAAGACTGACGTGAGCAGAGGAATATTTAGCCAAAACTGATGCCTGTTCAGCTGCAATTATATGGGAGATTACAGCTATTGAGACTGGGTCAGCTGACCTGCACTGGGACAACAGAAATAAAAGCAGTTTTATGAAGGGGTATGAATGCTCAAGGAGTGTCCTGTTCTTCAAAGTCTGCTTTATTCCACCATGGATTAACAAATTGGCACCCTACCTGGTATCATGGAGTATAAGAAATGAAGGAAAGAGAAAGTCATTGAGCTTGCAACATGGTCTTGTGTTTTGGAAATGGCCATGGGCAGTGTGAAGCGGGTTTGCTGGCTGCCTGCATGACTACCCCATGGGGCCATGAGGATGAGCTGTGGGTTGCAATGGAGACTCAGTGGAGATGCTGGGACCATGAGATGGCTGCCGAGGAGCTGCTGGCCCCAATGAAGTTTTCTAGGACTGTGAGTAGCCTAGCTGGAGGGGTGGAATTGGAGTTCCAGAGATTTGTTGCTGGTTAGAATTATTGGACTTGGAGATTTGTCACTGACTAGAGTTGTTGGAGCTACAGAGCTTGATGTTTGTCCTGTTTTTGTTTTGGGTTTTTTATTTTATTTTTCTTTTTTGGTTTTTCCAGATAGAGTCTTGCTGTAGTCCAGGCTGACCTGGAATCCACTGTGTAGTCTCAAGGTGGCCTTGAACTCATGGAGATCCTCCTACCTCTGCCTCCCAAGTGCTGGGATTAAAGGCATGCACCACCATGGCTGGCTTGCCCTGTTTTAAATCTTGTATTGGCTGAATATTTCTTTGCTATGCCCAATGCCATATTTTGCAATGTGAGGGTTTATTCTGTGCCATTACAGGGTTTGGGGGATTTTTGGGCATTATGGCTCAGTTTAAAGACCTTGAAGTATGGTGATTTTTGAACATCATTAGGATTGACAAAAACTATGGAGACTTTTAAAGTTGGACTGAATGCATTGTATTTTTTAAATCATATATATGGTTATCAGTTTATTGGGGCTAAGGGTGGAATGTAATGGTTTGATTCAGATGTCCCCCATAAACTTACGTGTTCTGAATGCTAGGTTCCCAGCTGATGGAGATTTAAGAGGCAGTGTACTACTGGGGGTTGGCTTATGGGTATTATAGCCAATGTGCCCTTGCCAATGTTGAACATACTCTCCTGTTATTATTTCTGTCTTATGTTGGCCAGAGGGTGATGTCCACCGTCTGATCATGCAATCACCTTCCCTTGCCATTGTGGAGCTTCGTCTCATGTCTGTAAGCCAGAGTAAATCTTTTTTATCCCAAAAGATGTTCTTGGTCTGGTGATTTCTGCCAACAATGCAAACTTGACTGCAACACTGGCTAAAATGATGTGAAATATGCACTCATATGTATGGGATTTTTTTTTTTTTATTGGAAGACAAAATGTGGTGTGCAGAAGCCAGCTTGTGCTTTGTTTCTTTTATGTGCCAAGTAGCAATCTCTGTGACAACTCTACAACATAGCCATTGTGATACCCGCCTTATAGATGATTAAAGTGATGCTAGAGGCTCTCCTACCTGACCAAAGGAGTTAAATTTTGGCAGAAACAGTGTTAGATCAATACAGGAGTAGGCCTTGCTGACCTAGTCAGGGGTTTTCTATCAGGCAGCATCCTTTTCACCCAAAAGAAGGCAAGAAGTGATGTGTTAGGGACAATTGACAAAGAAGATTGGGGTTGAGTGTGAACACCAAATGCTGACACCAAGGAGGGTGGCCCAGTTTTCATGATCAGGGGGAGTAGTGAGGCATCCCTGAGACACTTATAGATCAAAGGGAGGGGCAGGGAAGCTGAGGGTGGGATATGTGAGAGAAATCAAGTCAATGACAGAACTGGCTTCAGTGACTGCTGTGCAGGAGTGTCAAAGCCAAAGGTAGAGGGAACAGAGGAGAACTTTCTGGTCCTGAGAAAACTTGGGTAACTCTTCAACCTTGATGTCAAGGAAGGGCATGGGTTTGAAGGGAAAGTGTGGAATATGTGTGAAAGGCTCTAGGAATACATCAGCGTGCTTATGTCAGATACTTCTGGGCCAGAGGTCTAGCCTCATGTTGGAGTTCTTCAGGCCAAGACAGGAACCAGTGGACCAGAAAGTGGAGCAACCTATGGACCCCTGAACCGTGGGGTTCACTGGACCATCTCTGAGGTGAGCAGTGCTGCTTCTTCAGGGGCCCTCTCCTGCCACCAAGGAGGAATGCTAGAAAACGGAGGAGTGCTTCAGGCTCTTCATTGGGTATCCACATACCCAGAGATGCAGGACATTCTTCAAAGCACAGAGGGTCCTCACAATGAAGTACCTCTGGGGTCGTCTTATTTATAAATATCCCACTGGGCATTCATTTAGAAAAAAAAAAAAACAACTAGAAGTTACAAATCTAATTTTAGTTCCTATACATGTCTATATCTTTTGCTCCATTTACATTTTATCCTTATTTTTTATGGACATATTTAGTATGTAAACAACACATGTTGGTACCAGCCTTTCTCTCCTCCCTGCCCCCTTTTCGGAAGAGGCCTTCCTGGTTGGGGATACAGGTCAACCCCATGGGGATTATGGGTCATGCATTATGGGAGGGAGGGAGAGGGAATGTCTCTGTGCAGAATGTCCCAACTTGTGGCTCTAGCAGTCTTTCTGCCCTGTCATCCACAAAATTCCCTGAGCCATGCTGGAGCATTTTAAGTATATTTCAGTGATGGCCACTTAGGAGCTCCTAGATCTCTGGTTTGGTAGGTGCTGAGTGTCCTCAGTGTCTATCTCCTTCACCTGTGTGCTGATATCAGATTCACTAAGAAAGCAGCACTCTTACTCACTTCCCCAATTCTTCTGTGGTTTCAACTAGGGCCAGCGTGTAGTGCACTGGGTTGTTTATCTCCTAAGGTCCAGCTCCTGTCTGAAAAAGAGAAGCAGAGTTTCCAATAGAGAATAAAGTCATAACTGGTTAAATGGGATAACGATTATTAATTTAGAGAGAGTTAAAAGGGTGTAGACCCTCTTATAGTCTAAGGTTAGTGGGAGCTTGACAATGGAAAGCAGAATCATTATCTGGATCTGATTCTGACTTGTCTCCCAGTTCCAGGTATGGTTTCCTTTCCACTGAGCAAATCTGTTAGCCAATCCAAGAGCAGTTGGTTACCCTCCATGGCTATATGCCACTATTGCACTTGTGTGAGCATCATGTCAGGTTGTTTGCTTCTGAGTCATTTAGACTTTGAGTTGCTTGGATAGATGTTGGCCACTTTTCCCTGGTAGCTCATGTAGTGCCTTCCAGCACTAGACAGACTAACTGGGTTTCTTCCAGATTCCAGCCAGGTCTCTCCATGGTCCATATGGACAGCTTATGGTGTCTTTAGCAGTAGGGTCCTACCATGCACCTCTGGTGGGTAATCAAGTGCTCTGACAGAAGTTTGTCTTGTTTGTTTAGGGAGATCTAGTAGGTCTCTCTGATCAACAGCCTATTGTGGATATAGACCACATCCTGGTATAGGGAATTACAAACCAGTGCCAAGGGAAAAGAAAAAAGGGAAAGACAAAGAAGAAAGAGAAACAGGAGAAATTTGAGGTTAGGTTTCATCTTACCCTCTCCAGGGCCCTTCAATTCAGGTGCTCCCCCTAAGATCCTCCTGAGGGTTCCACCTTTTAGTCTGACTCCCATGGTATAGGATTCTTTGGGTATAGTTTTATGTTCCCCCTCCCACCTCTTCCCTTCCCCCAAGCACTACCCTCCCTATTGTCCAAGACTTGAGATGCTATTCAGGTATAGCAACTAGGGCAGATCCAGGTTAGGAACCACAGATGAGTGAGACCATGTGACAGTTGTCTTTCTGTGATTGTTTGAATTCACTTAGAATGATCTGTTATAAGTTTGACCATTTTCCTATAAATTTCAATGTGTCATTTTTTTCTTACTGCTGAGTAGAATTGCTTCGTGTAGATATACTACATCTTGGTTGTCCATTCATCTACTTATGGGCACCTGGCTTGATTCCAGTTTTTAACTATTATGAATTGAGCAGCTATAAAGATAGTTGAGAAAATTATCTCTGAACTGAGATGTGGATCAATGTTAGATTTGAATTAATCCCTGCCATGATGAGGTGTTTTATGGGGTTTGGGTGCTTTCTTGTGTTTTGTACAATTTTGGGTCTATTTTGGTTATTGAGATCTTCTTCTTGTTGGCTCTTGAGATTGGTTGTTTGACTGTTCTGTGTGGAGTATTCCCTCCAGTATTCTCTGTAGGTTTGGCTTTGTGTTCATATAATCACAGAGTTGACTTTTTTTCATGGGAAGTTTTTCTTTCTCCATCTATTATGAGGGATACTTTTGCTGGGTAGAATCACTTGGGTTGGAAACCATAGTTTTTTAGACTTTGAAGTGTTACATTCCAGTCCCTTCTGGTTTTCAGGGTTTAAACTATAATGTGTCTTGGAGAGTTTCTTCTGGTCCCATCTGTTTGGTTTTCTGTGGGCTGCTTGTATCTGGATGGGCCTCTCTTTTGAGAGATTTGGAAAATTTTCTTCAATAATTTTGTTGAATATGTTTTCTATGCCTCTGGCCTGGATTTCTCTCCTTCTAGTATACCCATGATCCAAATGTATGGTCATTTAAGGGTGTCCCACAGTTACCTCATACACTGTTCAGTTGATGTTTTGAATGTAGCAAAGTTTTTGGCCTCCCAATCAATTTCTTCTGTCTTGTCTTCCATGTCAGAGGTTCTGTCTTCCACATGAATAGCTCTGTTGGTAAGGGGTTCTAGAGAGGTTTTTATAATTTCTATTTTCTGTTGTGTTGTTTTGTATCATGTCCATCTCTCTTTGTCTCTCTCTCTCTTTTTGAGGTAGGGTCTCACTCTAGCTTAGGCTGACCTGAAATTCACTATGTAGTTTCAGGGTGACCTTGAACTCACAGCAATCCTCCTACCTCTGCCTCCTGGGTGCTGATATTAAAGGTATGTGCCACCAGGTCTGGTTCCCATCTCTTTTTTGAGGCATGATTTCAATTTGAGTTCTGTTTTTCCTGGTGCTTCCTATAGTTCATTCTTGCATTTCATCAAATCTTCATTAAGGTTAATCAACTGGTTGTTGAGGTCTTCCATTTCTTGACTTGCTTTCAACTTATTCATATCTCTTTGGAGGATTCTAATGTTTTCTTCAGTCAGGTTAAGCCTACTGTTAAAAACTGAATACTCTAGGAAATGATTCTGCTCAATTTCATTGATACACTTGTTGATTCTTTGATGGTTTGCTTCCAGTTCAGCAATTTTTTTTGATCAGGGTCTCATTGGTTGTTGTGTTTTCCTTTTGGGAAATTCTGTTGATTTCTCTATGATTTCACTGGATGCTTCCATTGTAGGACTAGGTATCCTTGGTGGAGCTCTCTCAGTTTTCTGACTTTCATTGACTTTTTTGCATTGTTGTCTACCCATTTTAGGAAGATTTTTTATTTTATTGAGGAGGAAGGAAATTTTTATGCTTTGGCCCATGTACCCTCTGACTCAGGTAAACAGGGATATTGGTATACAGTGGCCAGTCAGGATACCAGAGAAAAAGGCCTGATTCACAGCTCACACAGGGACCAGGTCTCCCCAAGCAAGGCACAATGGCACGTACCAGAACCAAGGGACTTGGAGGAGCAAGGGGATAGGACTCTGGCCTACTTACTCTATGTGGCACGCCCCAGCACAAGTCCATGCAGGCAGGCCAGACCTGGGAGGTGGGAGGAGCCCAGAAACAGGGGTCTGGCCTACTCATTCCAGACCACCCTGCCCCTATTCTTATTTTTTATTTTATTTTATTTATTGTTTTGTTTTTTTCAAGGTAGGGTCTCACTCTAGCCCAGGTTGATCTGGAATTCACTATGTCATCTCAGGGTGGCTCAAACTCATGGCAGTCCTCCCACCTCTGCCTCCCAAGTGCTGGGAATAAGGCATGTGCCGCCGCACCCGGCCCTATCCTTATTTTTTTTTTTTTAATTTTTATCTATTTATTTGAGAGTGACAGACACAGAGAGAAAGACAGATAGAGAGAGAGAGAGAGAATGGGCGTGCCAGGGCTTCCAGCCTCTGCAAACGAATTCCAGACGCGTGCTCCCCCTTGTGCATCTGGCTAACGTGGGACCTGGGGAACAGAGCCTCGAACCGGGGTCCTTAGGCTTCACAGGCAAGCACTTAACCATCTCTCCAGTCCCCCTATCCTTATTTTTAACAAGAATGCAAACATATGAACATGGAGCACATGGTACTTTGTTGGAACTTAACTGAGTTGTACATTTTAGAAAATTACATCTCTGTTGAAAATACTGTTCTGACTGGAGTACTGAGTAACATCTCGATCACACCTTCCAAGGCAGGGTCTAATGCGGAAGAGGTGGTGGAAAGAATGTAAGAGCCAAAGGAAGAGTAGGACTCCTTACAATGTGCTCCTCCAGACATAAAATGGCCTGGATATCCATGACCTCATAGTGCCTGACACTACCTAAACAAGACCATCATAAGAGGAAGAAAATATCGTAACATCAAAACAAAAGAGAAACTGATTGAGATGGGGAGTAGATATGATGGAGAATGGAATTTCAAAGGGGAAAGTGGAGGGGGGAAGGGTATTACCATGGGATTTTTTTATAATCATGGAAAATAAAAATTGAGAGAAAAAAAGAAAATACTGTTCCTAAAATTTGAGTTATTGCTCTATATAGGTGGCTATCTCATTAATAGTGAGTCTCCAGATCTGTTCAAACATCTGGTTGCTTTGCCTTCAAGTCATCCTATTTAATTATAACTTGAGACATACTATTCCCAGTACAGCCCTTTCTTTTTTTTAAATATATATTTTGAATTCTTATTTATTTATTTGAGGGCTACAGACAAAGAGGCAGATAGAGAGGGGGGGGGGAGAATGGGCACACCAGGGCCTCCAGCCACTGCGAATGAACTCCAGACACACATGTGCCCCCTTGTGCATCTGGCTAACGTGGGTCCTGGGGAATCAAGCCTTGAAATGGGGTCCTTAGGCTTCACAGGCAAGTGCTTAACCACTAAGCCATCTCTCTAGCCCTAGAGCCCTTTCTTTTAACCTATATGTTACAGTTAGATCATTAGACTACATACACACACACACACACACACACACACACACACACACATATATATACATATATATATGTATTGAGGCAAGCCCAACAGATTGGCATTTTTTTTTTATGAGAGAGGGAGAAAGAGATTGTCATGCCAGGACTTTCAGCCACTGTAATCAAACTCCAGACATGTGTGCCACCTTGTGCACATGAGCGACCTTGCACATGCATCACTTTGTGCATCTGGCTTATGTGGGATCTGGGGAGTCAAACATGGGTCCTTAGGCTTTGCAGGCAAGCACCTTAACTGCTAAGCCATCCTTCCAGCCCACATTAGACTATTTTTAAAAACTTCATAAGGGTAGATGGATTATATCATGTATAAAATTCAGTTCAGAAGAGCAAAGGGGTGGTTAAAATTAATTATTATAAAGGAGGGTTGGGAATGATGGAGTTGAGAACACCTGGATCTAAGTGATCACCAATCCAACAGAATATAATATGAGGCCTAAATAAAAATTCAGAATTTCTGGCAGCAACCTTATTATAAAATATAATGGAATATTATTCAGCTTAAAGAGGAAGTAATGTTACAGCACAGATGACTACTGGGACCACGGTGGTAAGTAAAAGAAGCCAGTCACAAGAGCACCCATCCTGTAATTCCATTTATGTTAGGCATCTATCTAAAGTAGTCAGTTTCATAGCGTGAATACTGCCAGGAGTGGGGGAAGGGCAACTGGGGAGTTACTATTTAACGGGTACAGACTTAGATTTGCAAGCTTTTGAGATTTTCCACAAGAACGTGGATATATTAAACAATATTGAACAGCAATACTTCATAATGGCTTAAGATGACAATTTATATAATGTGCTATTTTACACAAGTAAAAATATTTAAAAGGTCGAGTGAAATTAATCTTTTTTTTTTTTTTGAGGCAAGCCCAACAGACTAGACTTTTTTTTTTTTTATGTGTGAGAGAGAGAGAATTGGTTTGCCAGGGCCTCCTGCCACTGTAATCAAACTCCAGATACGTGTGCTACCTTGTGAGTCTGGCTTACATCAGATGTGAAGAGTTGAACATGGGTCTTTAGACTTTGCAGGTAAGTGCCTTAACCACTAAGCCATCTCTCCTGTCCGATTTTAATCTTTTAAAGAACATTCATTTATTTATTTGAGAGAATGTGAGAGGGAGGCAGATAGAGAGAGATAAAATGGCGCACCATGGCCTCTAGCCACTGCAAATGAACCCCAGAGGCATGTGACACCTTGTTCATATGGCTTATATCGGTACTGGGGAATCAAACTTGGGTCCTTAGGCTTTGTAAGCAAGTGCCTTAACAGTTTAGCCACTTCTCCAGCCCCAATCTTAACATTATAATTCTTTAACACAATATATTTAGAATACTTTTATTTCAATGTGTAATCAATAAATGTTAAATTACCAATGGGATGGGCTGGAGGGATGGCTTAGAAGTTAAGGCATTTGTCTGCAAAACCAAAGGACCCAGGTTAAATTCTCCAGGATCCACACAAGCCAGATGCACAAGGGGGCACACACATCTGGAGTTTGTCTGCAGTGACGGGAGCCCTGGTATGCCCATTCTCTCTCTCTCTCTCTCCCTTTTTCTTTCTGTTAAATAATAAAATATTTTTAAAAATTATCAGTGGGACATTTTTTGTTCCTTTGCTTGTTCAAAGTCTGAAATCTGTAGGCCTTACGTACCTCCAGCATGTATCAGCCGGAGTGGCCAATTCTATGTGGTCAATAGCTGCAAAGACAGTGAGCCTCAAGATAATAGCTGAAACTTACTGAGCAGATCTTGTGGGTCAGGCACTGCTGTGAGTCCCTTACATGGTGTGATAGATTGAATCAGATGTTCCCATGTTTTCTGAATGCTGGATCCTCAACTGATGGTAATTTGGGAGGTGGAGAGCCTTGTTGAAGGAGGTGGGGAAGGTTTAGGGAAGTTATAGCCAGCTCCCCCTTGCTATAGTTTGACTCACCCTCTTATTGCTGTTTTCTGCCTGCTATGGCAGAAGTGATGTCTAACCTCTGCTCATACCATTTTCTCCCTGTGCCATCATTTATCTTCCCCTCAGGACCTTGAGCCAAAATAAAATATTCCCCTCACAGCTGCATTTGGTTGGTTGCTTTGTCCCAGCAATGAGAAGATAACTATAACACACAGAATGACTCCTGACACCATGGTAGTCACCATGACACTGAAGTTCAGAGGCCTTGAAGAGCATGCCTGAGGGCAAGAACACTGTAGCCAAGGGGAGATCTGGACCCAGGGCTTCTGGCTCCAGAGCCCTGGCCTGAGCCATTTTGTTTGGCACACTTTTCCTACAGACTTCTCTCTGGCCACCTGGGAGTCTGCATTGGCCTTCTTCCCAGGGAGCTGCTATGAGTTTCTTCTTTGAATCTGAATAGCACAGCTCTGGATGGGCAGCCTGTAGGGAATTGGCAGCCTGGCCAGCCCTCCAGGGAGCCAGTGAGCTTTGTCGTTCTCTGCTTTGCCTGGGAGAATGGTGGAGATGCTGGCTAGAGTTTCCAAGCAGGAGCAAGAACCCTGGGTTTGCTTCACCCTAGGCCCCTGCATCTGCTCTCTGTTTCTATTAGAAGTGGTAATGGGACCAGCGAATCCGAACAAAACACAGATGTGGCAGAAAGATTGTCCCAACACACACATCTAATAAAGACTTGCTACCAGGACCTTGCTGGTGAATTGCCTGCACTCCAATAACTTTTTCTCTTGAGTGTTCCTTAATCATGACAGATTTCTTCATTTCTTGGGACTCCCTCAAGATTATCCTGACAACTTCCCCCATTAATTATCAAATTATGCCCTGTTGCAAAATGAATACATTTGCTTCCCACCTAAACAACTCCCCTCATTTATGAAAAGTCTCATTTAAACTGATATGCTTTTAACTTGCTTAATTCCAACACCTCCATAGAGGCTCCTAATGAGCTGATTCCTTGCCTGGCTGGTCCCTGGGCCCTTCCTTATGTTCTCGGTTCCAAGACCAATTTCAATCCTGCAGCACAGGAAAGGGGAAGGCTCGCCCCTGGAGTGAAATGCTCAGCTGGGGCCTTCCCCAGTGATGGGTATACTTACATAGGTGACCTTAAGCTTGAGCCCCTCACACAAGGTGGGCTTCATGTGCTGCTTCTAGAAACGTGAAAATTGCCTGATAGTGGGACCACAGAAGTAAAGCCGTCTCCCAGTTTCGACTGGGCAGCTTAATGAGTCAGATAATTATACCCAGATTCCCTTTACAGGGGCCTCTTAATTATTATTTAATAAAGAGATGATTCCAGGCTCTGACCCATCAGGCTGGCAGCATTCTAACCCCAAACCTGAAGATGTGCTTCCTCCCAGATGTTTTTCTCCTCCGGCAAAGACACAAAGGGGCTTAAAGGGACCTCCCAGCCCTGCTTCATGGAGAAGAGCCCGTGCCAAGAGATCCTCTTTCTGGCACTGTCCTATGCAAGGTGTCAGTTGGGTCACTTCACTGGAGTGCTGGGAATCAGGTCAGTCTGTTCCTCGGATTAATCCTGATCTCATTCTGTTGGCAGCAGGCAGTAGCCTCAGGCCTTGCTGCCTTCCAAAGGCTGCCCACTCATGCCAGGCCTGCCGAGAGGAGGAAGAGCCGATGAACACACACTGTGAACCAGGCTGGATTCTGAGTGATCTCAGTGCCTCAGGTCTCCTTAGTTTCACATTGGTATTATTATCCTCCCCTTCCCACTTCACAGATCAGGCAACTGAGGCACACTGGGGCTATGCACATCCCAATAACTAGTAACTGGGAAAGCTGGGGTTTGGATTGATATATCTCTAACTCCAGAGTCTAAGGGCTTGACTCCTATGCTATCCTGCCAAGTATAATTGCAGGGAGGAAAATGTTGGGCTATGCTTGAATGTCCAAGACTTTGGTGGGTTATCTACAAATATCTGTTGCTACCAACATTGACGGCATGGCACATCACACTCTGGCTCTGGTCCAATCAGTCATGGAGATTCCACCCCACCCATAATCCTTATACTAGAGATGGGTCTATTATCCTCACCAGAGCAGTAGGAAGCCTTCTTGGCTTTTATTTCAAACCAGAACAGAACCAAAAAAAAGATGTCTGAGGTATAATTAAATTTTAGCTGCCTGCATGGTCTTAAATACCCAACAGGAGACTAAAACCAAAGATTATCATGTAAACAAAGATTTGGCTTTACAGGCTACTTGATGCTAATTACAGACATCCACTTTTCTTGGACATATACTCAGTGCTCATAATACTGAGTATTTTAAAAAATATATTTTACTTCTGTATTTAAGAGAGAGAAAGAGAGAGAGAATGCAAACAAACTCCAGACATGTGCACCCCCTTGTGCATCTGGCTTACGTGGGTCCTAGAGAGTCAAACTGGGATCCTTTATCTTTGCAGGCAAATGCCTTAACCACTAAGCCATCTCTCCGGCCCGATACTAAGTTCTTTTACATACACTTATGCCTTCTTCAAACAGGACACAATCCTGCCTTGATAACAACCATAGCATTATTATCTTTTATAAATGTCAGCTCAGGTCCAAAAGAATAGATCAAAGAAAAGACTATACAGAGGTGATGAGACATGATGAAATCAAAGCCTCTCCATCATGGGCATAACACAAACTCCTTCCTGGGGAGATCTAACTGTCATGCTCTTCTACCCTACTCAGCTTGAAGAAGTCAGAGAGTTGTCATCCCATTTCCCTGACAGCAATTAGGAGTTCCCTCAGGAGAAGGAGGGGAAATTCTAAGGATTAAGAGTAAAGTAGCCTTGCCTACCTCTTCAATCAGGAACTAGCCCACAGAAACATAGATGCCACCTTGCCTGTCCTGGCAGAACTAGAACTTGCATCTATAAACAAACACCTCCTAATCCCCCCTCAGCGACAACAGCTTCCTGTTTCTTCCCCAATTTCCTAGGCTTAGCTCCTGTGAGTGGGATCTCCTCTTGGACCCATCAACTAATCAGGTTTCTCTGTACACATCTGAGCCTGGTGATGAGGCTCATTCTAATTGGATGCCTGACAAATGTAAATGGTCCTGAGACACATGTGTAAGCCCCTTCATTTATTATTTATTTAAGGAGAGAGAAGAGAAGAAGAGATGAGAGGAAAGATAGAGAGAGAATGGGCATGTCAGGACCTCCAGCCGCTGCAAACAAACTCCAGATGCATGTGCCACTGTGCATATGGCTTTATGTGGGTACTGGGGGATCAAACCCTGGTCGTTAGGTTTTGCATGTAAGTGCCCTAGCCACTGGGCCATCTCTCTAATCTGGCCCCTCCTTTTATTTCTTCTTTTCCCTAGAGGCTTTCTCCCCAGAGAGAAAACTCTTCCTTATGTGAGGGAGATTTTCCAGGTTTCCTCTTCCCTTTCCCAGTCCATCTGGAAAGGAAGGTGTGGGGGGGGGGGCTTCTAATTTGGGTGTTTTGCCACTTTCCTTTCCCTCTTAACTATCCCTAAAATGAATCTCATAATTTACCACCCGCCCCCAAAAATGTCTGTAACTAGATAGATGAGAACCTCAGACTTCCAGGGCATGATGCACACTAATGGAGAAAACAATAATGACAACACAGAGATCGAAATAAAGAATTCCAATGGCATTTGAGTTCCTGATCCAAAATCCCCCAGGTGCAAGCTTCGTGTTTTCTACAAGCCACTGATTTCCTCACCGTATCCGAGCCAGTCCTAGTTATGTTCCTATCACTCATGATTAGAATAGTTCTAACGTACTGTGCTCTGGAATTTGGTCCACTAGACAATGTGGAGTTTCTATATGGCTCAAATCTGAACTGTAGAAAGACAGATATGGTGTGACACACAGGTAGAAACTAAGGGACACTGCTGGTATTGGGGAGACCAGCAGGGCTTCCTGAAATGTTGGCCGTCGTATTGGTGCACAGGAGAGATGATGAGGTTAGGAACCAAGGCAGATGTTTGCGGGCCAGTGGAGATGGAGTCAAGAGATGTTTCAGCGGTAGAAGATTTGGTGATTTATCAAAATTAGGGAAGATGGCTCAGTGTGGTAGCACAAACTTGAAATCCCAGCTCTTGGGAGGTGGGGGGAAGAGGATCAGGAGGAATTCAAAACCATTCTCGGCTTCATAGTGAGTTCAAGGTCAGCCTGGGTTACATGAAATGCTGTCTCAACAAATAAAATAAATAAAATAAAATAAAATAAAATAAAATAAATGGAGGCTGGAGAAATGGCTTAGTGGTTAAAGGTGCTTGCTTGCAAAGCCTGATAGCTTAGGTTCATTTCCCTACTACCCACGTAGAGCCTGATGCACAAAAGGCACGTGTCTGGAGTTTGTTTGCCATGACATACTCATACCCACTCTGTCTGTCACTCTTTCTCTCTCTCGTAAATAATTAAAAAAATAAAAATGAGAAAGTTAGAGAAGTGATGGTGATACGAACAGCTGAACAGGGAACAAGAGGATGCGAGCTGAGGGGCAGTGGTGACAGCTTGCTAGGGAGAGCAGACGGCTCCAGCTGGGAGCGGCTTCTTTAAGCCAGCACAGTACGTCCTGATACCGCCACGAAGAGGTGCTAGGCGATCGCCCGCTGCTTACAGCCTCAGTCGTGACCCGCACACCCTCCCATGTACCTCACACCCTGTTCATTCTTCCTGCTCCCAGCAATCCCGATTGCCAAAGGTCTTACTTTTATCCTCATATTACCTACAGATTCGTCAGTACTGGCGTGGCCTCCCTGGGCACTTTTCCATGGGATCTGCTCTTCCCGCTGCTGGATTGAACTGAGCCGCCTTGGATAACTCCCTTGTAGAGTAGAGGGAAAGGATGGCTAGCGGTGCTAAGAACAAACGCGGGAGCACGCAGCACAAAGCTGAAGCCAGCCAGCCTGGCTGTGGCTAATTGTTCTGCTCTTTGGCAAGATACCAATAGCACCATAATTAAAGGAAATGTGGATTCTAGATGCCCTCTACCTCCATGCCCAACTATGGGGTATGGATTTTTGCTATATACTACAGCTACCAAGAAGCATCAATTATAGAAACATACAAGGTTCTTTTTGTTTTTCCCTAAGCTTAGGGATGCCTTTGATATCATGTCTGAAACACACCTTGCATGATGAAAAAAATACCCCAGGGGCAGAATTCAGCAGAGCAACTGGTTAGAATCCGGAAATAGAACCATGTACACTACATGGCACCCAGCCCTAGGTGACCTTAGGCTTGGTGGGCCATTAGAAAAGGTAAGCTGTGGCATGTGAGGAATTCTTAGTCTGTTCTCCATGTAACCACGGAGAGCCCAAAGCAGAGTCCTAGCCATCCCCATGGCTAGTGTTCAGCGTGAAAAGAGACACCTCTGCCTTCACTGCTGAGAGCACACACTGAAGTAGACACAGGGAATTTTGCAGAAGATAGGGTGGAAAGATTGTAAGGGCCACAGAGTAGAAGGGAATGTCTGGAGTCATTGTCCCCCCCCACCCCACCCCCCACACAATGACTGACGGCTGCTCTCACATCTTATAACCCACAGCCCTAGGGTGAATACCAGCCATCTTACTGAGGAGGGCCCTCAGTGGAGTGAGCAGGGAGGAAGGAAATGATGGTACTAACACATGATGTACCCATACAAAGGTTTTACTTAATAAAAAAAACTGTCATAATAGTAAAAAAGAGAGAGAGAGAGAGGGAGACATATCTATCACAGCCTGCAATGGCTGAGGGGCTACAGTGGAGGAGGTGGCAGAAAGAATGTGAGAGCCAATGGATGGGCAGGGGTGCTGTGGAACGCTGTCTTCCAGACACAAAGTGGTCATTGTATTTATGGCCGTACTATATATTATTGGGCCCATTAGCAGGTTGTCATGGATGGTGGATAAGGACAAAAAGAAAAAGGCTTCAGAATAAAAGAAGGAATTATAGAAAAGACGTGGATTCAGTGGAGGGGGATAAAGGAAAGAATAAAGGAGGGTAGTGGGGCGGGATTATGTACATTTTTTTAATAAAGAACTTGACTGGTGTGGTGACTCAATTTGCAGTGCTTGCTGTGCAAGCATAGCAACCCGAATTTGGATACACAGCACCGATGTCAAGCCAGAGCACAGCAGCAAGCATCTGTAATCCCAGCCCTATTAAATACCTCTAGTATACATTAAAGTTTCTTTAATTATATTGGTTAAAATGGACTTCTTTTTCAGGATTGATATATAAGTAACCAATGTAAAGTTGTTATTTGATAAGCTTGTTGGGGATTTTATGTTAGATGTCTTTTTGGTTTCAAATGATTCAATTCCAAAAAGCAATCACATTCAAAATCAGAATGGGCCAATTTGGGTGTCATAAAAATGGTTATATATATAAGTTACATATGTTTATATTTTTATAATGCCTACACAATATCAAATTAATTTACAGGTAAATGAACATATCGAAAAATACTGTTGCTAATCCAGATTTCTTTTAAAGGCTAAGAGACCCCTACACAGCCCTTCTACAGCAAGATAGAAGGCAGAGACAGGAGAATTCCTGGAAGCTCAAGGGGTCAGCCAGCCTGGTATGTACAGTGATAAACAGCAAGAGACGCCCGCCTAAAAACAAACAAAAAACCTTGTGTTACTAATGAAAAATCATTTCTAAACCCGTGATACAAATGAACAAGCCATCTGTTGCTGAAGGAAGACAAAGATTTCAGGAGTTCTTACAGAAACAACTGCTGGAACCTGGACTTCCAATCAGCGTCTTTCCCTGAAACTGATGTAGCACTCTGGAGTCTGCGTACCTGCTCAGGGTACTGCTCATGTTAATGAGCTTCTTTGCGGAGTGTTGCCTCAGCTTTGCATTGCTATCAGTGAACACCCTACCAAAGAGCAGCTTTTGGAGGACAGGGTTTATTTTGGCTTACAGGCTGGAGGGGAAGCTCGATGATGACAGGGGGAAACAATGGCATGAGTAGAGGGTGGACATCACCTCCTGGCCAACATCAGGTGGACAACAGCAGCAGGAGAGCATGCCAAACACTGGCAGGGGGAAGCTGGCTATAATACCCTTAACCCTGCCCCCAGAAATACATCACTTCCAGTAGGCTCCAATTCCCACAATGCCACCAGCTGGGGACCTAGTACACAGAACATCTAAGTTTATGGAGGACATCTGAATCAAACCACCACATGGGGTGTCAAAACTAAAGCACACCCTGTGGTCCATGCTTAGATTCAGAACTTTTGCATACAAAGTCTCCATCACCTTCTCATCATGTATGTGTCTGAATAACTCCTATTTTGCTCAGGGATTAGCATGGCAGTCGTCTCTTCCAGGAAGCCCTCCCCGATCCACATCTCAGCAAGGCAAAGTTGTACCATATGTGTGCTTAATAGCACACAGTATGTTTTCATTGCACAGGGTTTCAGTATGTAGACCTGGTCATCCGGAGACTTTCTGTGCAGTTGCAAGTTGAACTTGCTGTGATCCGACTGCCTTTGCATCCCAAGTGCTGAGAGTATAAGCACTAACCAGCAGGCTTTCTTGTTTTTAAAGATGAATTAAATTCATGAGAAACCAGTCTTGTTTTCCTTTATCCCTGGTCCTCATCTTTGTGCTGGAAGGGGGATGGCCACTCTGTGGTTAGCTGAAGATAAATGTTAACAATCATTGAGAAGGGGGTGGGGAAAACAGAGCCGCAGATACACTGTAGATTTTGAGAATAACTTGGAAGCGACCTCACACAGACACCTCCGTTTGCTTTCACTTTAAATGCCCCATATCTTTTGCTGTGTTTGCTCTCTGGTAAGCTTGGGCGCTGGGCTGCAGCAGACATGGGCTGCTCTTTGATGTTCATCCTGAAGAGAAGAAAGCAGCCAGAAGCCTCATTTGTCCAATGCTTCCCTAGGAGCCGTGTGATTGCTGCCAAGTGAAGGAGGGTGAGACGCTGCTGTGAGCCAGACAGAAAGTCCACCAGGATGCTGCTGACCTCATTTCATCCACCACCGTCCAAATGCACAGAGTTGGACTTGACATTGGCCAAAATGCAGCAGAACAAATGGTGGTAAAACAGTGCTCCACGTCGTCAGCTCCTCAGTAAAGGGCCAAGTGGGGTTTCTCCCTATTTAAAAAAAAAAAAAAAAAAGCAGGCTTGGTGGAAGTAGTGAGACACCGGTCTTTTATCCTGGAATCTTTTTCCTTTGTTACTCTGACTCTGCCATTTTAAAGTAAGAACAAGCTCGTACCTTACTGAGGGCAGTGTTGAGTAGCGAGGAAGGATGAAGGATTATGTAGCATTTGTGCAACCAAGTTGTGTCAAGTTTAGGCTTTGGGATTATGGGAGAAGTTCTCAGAGCAAGTCATGGTTGTTCCCCGGCTTCCAGGAAAGGAACTGGAGGTTGGAGAACAGCGTACTTCCTGTTTCTCTTCAGTTCCTTTATTCCCACCCCACCTCCAAATCCTCCCTAGTGTCCAACCCTGAGTCCTATATGCCACAGAGTCACAGCAGGACCTGCATTCTGGGGCAAGGACACAATACAGGGAAGCTAAAAACAGAGTAGAAAGCCATAGCTCCAGGAAACAGACTAGGTAGTGGTCGGCAAGAACCCCGGGGCCTGTCTGAGGTTGGAAATAGGCGGGTTCATTCAGCCTGGGGTTTGTTACTCTTCCTTATCAAGGAACCAGTGATCCTTTGAAAGGCTCCTGGATCAGTTTCGTTAAATGAAGGTCACTTGGTGAATGCATCCTGGTAGGGTTACATTTATTTTTGCTCTGGTAATTAGTTCAAATGGTTAGAAGGCTCATCAGTGTGGCTCTCAAGATCTCATCTGAATTACTTGAAGCTCAAATGTGTCCTAGAACTCACTGGGCCCCAGACTTTAGCAAGGCCACATATGAGCTCACACCTCCATAGAACACCAGTGAGGACCCCAACAACTCATCTCATGGAGGGGGCTTGGAAGATGGCTCAGTCAGTAATGTGCTTGATTTGCAAACGTGAGGATCAGGCCGGGCGTGGTGGTGCACGCCTTTAATCCCAGCACTCGGGAGGCAGAGGTAGGAGGATCGCCGTGAGTTAAAGGCCACCCTGAGACTACATAGTGAATTCCAGGTCAGCCTGAGCCAGAGTGAGACCCTGCCTCGAAAAACCAAAAAAAAAAAAAAGTGAGGATCAGAGTCCCATCCCTAATGTCCGTGTAAATGCTAGGTGTGGTGGCACAAGCCTGTGATCCTGGCACTGGGCAGGCAGAGACAAGCAGATCCCTGGAGCCCCCTGGCCTGCTACACTAATTAGTGAGCTACATACCAATGAGAGACCCTGTCTCAAAAAGAGGCAGACGGTGTACCTCAGGAATAGCACCTGAGGTTGCCCTCTGGCCTCCAGACCCACAAGCACACATGGACATGTACTGGCACACACGTGTGTGTCCATACACATTAGACATACCTGCAAAATATCCCATGGCCATTTCTGCAGGTAACATAACTCTCATGCTGTGTGAAACCAAGAGACCATGAAGAACAAGCCTCACTGTGGCCAGCTTTGGCACCTAATGAACTATGGGAAAAGCCTTTCCTTTTTAGAGCAGTGTGAGTTTCAGAATTTTAAAATCAGGAATCTTGGACCTACAACCTACTTTTCCAGAGGGGATTATTGCCCAGCTTAGCTTTTGGGGGAAGAAAGACTGTATGTAACTCCAACCCCTCACTTAGGAAGCCCCCAACCCACTCACAGGTTTGGGGCAAATAGAGAGAACGTCTCTTGCAAACATTTCACCTCAGAGCCATTCCAGCTCTCTGTGGATGTTTTCATCTTTCTTTCTGCTTAAGGTTGTGTTGGTTTCATAACCCCACTGGTCTCCATGATGCTGAAACATGACAGAATAATGGTTAAGGGCCAACACTGTTTTGAGGAGCTTGGTGGAAATCTTACCTCTGGCACTTTCCAGCCGTTTGTTAGAATGTTAGAATCTGATAGTTGTTTAAACCTCTGACCTCAGCTTACTCAGCTACAAACCTTCTTGTGAGGTTGTATAAAAATTAAAGGAGGGCTAACATCAGCACCATTGTTCCTGATACATCAGGCAGGAGGGGCCATAAAAAGAGACCATCACAGTGTGGAGGGGAACAGATAGTTCTCAAGGAAAGGTAAATTTGAGGGCTGGAGAGATGGCTTAGCAGTTAAGCGCTTGCCTGTGAAGCCTAAGGACCCCGGTTCGAGGCTCGGTTCCCCAGGTCCCACGTTAGCCAGATGCACAAGGGGGCGCCCGCGTCTGGAGTTCGTTTGCAGAGGCTGGAAGCCCTGGCGCGCCCATTCTTTCTCTCTCCCTCTGTCTTTCTCTCTGTGTCTGTCACTCTCAAATAAATAAATAAATAATTTAAAAAAAAAAGAAAGGAAGAAAAAAGAATTAATGAGACTATAAAGTTGCTGATATTTATGGAATGCTTAGCAACTAATTTTTTTTTTCTTTTTTGAGGTAGAGTCTCACTGTAGCTCAAGCTGACCTAGAAATCACTCTGTAGTCTCAGGGTAGCCTCAAACTCATGACAATCCTCCTTCTTCTTCCTCCCAGGTGCTGGGATTAAAGACGTGCACCACCACACCCAGTGCAACTAATTTTTATCAAGTATTGTGATAAGATTTTTACATGGGGGTTGTTTGATTAAACAGATACCACTCCCATTGAATAGATGAAGAAACTGAGGCTTCTGAAGAGTTTTTGACTGGAACCATACTGCTGATTCCAACACTCAGCTGTCTAGCTCCAGTTACTCTTAAGTGCTCTGCAGTCATGAGTCATTAAGAGTGGGTGAAATGAGCTAGGTGTGGTGGTGCACACCTTTAATCCCAGCACTTGGGAGGCAGAGGCAGGAAGATCGTCATGAGTTTAAGGACACCCTGAGACTCCATAATGAATTCCAGGTCAGCTAACCCCCTCCCCCAAAAAAGTAGCAGGTGAAATGTTTTGTAGTTTCTTGGACAAGAGTGAGCGCTCAGTGTCTGGTAAGCATGCTGTCCTGGGTGATGGTAGTGGTGATGATAGTGATAAAGGAGGATCCAGGTACAAGCAGAATCTGTAGGACACGGTTCCCAAGCAGTCACCAGCACAACTGAGTGACAACTTCCATAACTCTCTGTCAGCATTGTTTTCTATAGGCTTCCAAGTATAGCTGGTATCTCGTCTTTTCAAATGCTTCCAGTCTGTCCTCCCTGTCATCCAGCACAGTGGTCTAACAGCAATGCTCTCATAGGTAACAGTCCTTGGGAAACTGACTTCCAGGCCCAGGTTTGCATACAGAGGTCATTGATAATGCTCTAGGGATTGAGAGACCCCAAGGAAGCAGGCTTGGGAGGAGGGAACAAGTGAACTGTGATGCTGTCCCAATAGAGACCTCTGCCTACTTATAGACAGTGCTGGGGTGAATGTGGTCTGTGGTGGGAAGAATTATATTTTTGTGCTTGTATCTGAATTTCTGAGATTTTTCTTTTTCTTCTTTCTGCTCAATATAAGAATCTTTTCTTCTCTATTCTCAGTTTTGAACTAACAGGGTTGTTGTAGTTACTTTTGTGTTGCTGGGACAAAACATCCAACCAGAAGCAGCTGGTGGGAGAAAGGGTTTATTTCAGCTCACAGTCTCAAGTGGGAAGTTTCATCTGGCATGGAAAGGGTGGCAGAGGCTGGAAAGCACATCTTGCCATGTTAGCTGGTGAGCTGAGATATCTAGCCCTGGCAAGCTGAACTGATAAATCCTGAGGTCCACCCCTAGAGACACACCTTCCCAGCAAGGTTCCAAAATTGCCACCAGCTGGGGACCAAGTATTCAAAACACATGAGGCTACGGGGGACATCTCACTCCAATTACCACAGCAGAGCAAGAATCTTGGTGTGTCCTAGCCACTGAGGACTCCTAGACAGAATCTGTGTACTATTGTAAACCTCCTAGGCTCTAGAGCACCTGCAGTGTGGATTGTAACAGCCTTAGGGCTATGGATTGAACTATTTTGGTAGCTCTTTTTAAATTTATTATTTATTTGCAAGGAGAGAGAGGGAGGGAATATGAATGGGTGCACATGGGCCTCTTGCTACTGCAAGCAAATTCCAAATACATGCATCACTTTGTGCACTTGATTCAATGTGGGCACTGGGGACTTGAACCTGGGCTATCAGGCTTTGCAAGCAAGCATCTTAATCAATAAGCTAAACTCTCCAGCCCTACTTTTGGTAACTCTTTAGAGAGATGAGGGCAAACATAACACTCCAGTCCCTGCCTGTCTAACGGGAGAGGAGTATTTGCTTAGTAAGTGAGTGCTCATGTTTGGATAGGTATGAAGCCCTCAGGAAGTCATGGGAAAGGACAACGCGGCTCTCCAGGTCCCTGATGTCATCTGTCACCACCTCAAACCCCCACCTCTCAATGCCAAGGCTGAATTCTTACCTTCTTTACCTTCCTTACAGACCTGCTCCCTTTCTAAAATTTTTAATTTTTAAACTTTTTAAACTTTAAATGTATTTATTTATTTGCAAGCACTTTTTTTCCTCACTGCACAGCCCAGCTATCTACTCTCAGTTTTATCTCCTCTTTGCATCTTCCAGTCTCAGGTTCTGTGTGCAAATGTGGATTCTTTTCCTTTATAGTAGCATCTAGGAGATTCCTGTCAAGCTCCAAACTTAACTTTCAATTTTTTTAATTTTTAATAGAGAGAGAGAGAGAAAATGGGCACATCAGGGATGCTAGCCACTGCAAATGAGCTCCAGATGCATGTGCCACCTTGTGCACACTTGGCTTCACGTGGATACTGGGGAATCAACCTGGGTCCTTTGGCTTTGCGGGCAACCGCCTTAACCTCTAAGCCATCTCTCCAGCCCTCAAATTTACCTTTCCTTGAGAACGATCTGTTCCCCTCCACTCTGTGATGGGCTCTTCTTATGGCCCCTCCTGCCTCATGTGTCAAGAGCAATGGTGCTGATGTTAGTGGGGAAGGTAACTTTGAGGAGTAGCCCTGGAGAGTTGTGGAGAAGTGCTGAATGCTGGGTTGAGGGGCAAGAGGCCTTCGGAATGGAGACTTCTAAGACTCCCATGAGGAAGGAGAATGACAATGGCAAGTCACCAGTTGCTCTGTTAACAATTCAGCTTTTATGATCCCTGTAACAGTCAAAACCCTGTTAATGAGCAGAGCAGCCAGTCCTCACTGAGGCAATGGAAGAAGAGTTCTGAGTGGATGAGGTGCCTGGATCTCATATCCCAACCCCTGGGAGAGGAGCCAGGTCTTGGCTCTTCCTGCCCAAGCCCTGCCATAGCTCTCAGAGCTCAGTGTCTTCGGTGAGAGAACAGAGAACCCCAGCTGGAGCAGTGCAGCTCCCCTGCTGACGGCTTCCTCACACACCTGCCAGCATTCCTCTACACAAAGGCTTTACCATGAAAAACACAGATGGGAGCTCTCTCTCTCAAGAAGCTCATACTCACACGTAGGTGTGCCTTCTCCTTTCCCCAGGCACCTTTCTTTCTATTAATCAGCATGCTTACGTCTATGCTAAAGTCTCTTCCTAACAAATTCCAACCCAGCTGAAGAAATGAACAAAGGGCTTGGTACAGCGATGAACCTCTGTTGCCTCAGCACTCAAACACTGGGCCAGGAGGATTGTATAAGTCCATGGGTTCAAGATCTACCTGAACAACACAGTGACGTGACATCTCCCAAAACATATACTAAACAACAAGCAAGCGTGCAGGTAGGTGCGATTATCCTGTCCACTTCACACTATGCCTATGTCATTCGCCCTCACATTCTAGATTCCGATGACTGCCACAGGATGGGTGGATGCTCAGCGATTGTTGAATGAATGACTGAACTGTGCTTAAGGTACAGGGACAGTAAAAGAGACATAAGACCCCCGACAGTTGCTAGTAAGGAATCTGGCACACAAAGCAAAACTTGTGTTTGCCTTCTTGGCCTCCCTATCTATCCAGCTCCTGGCAGAGCCCCATCCTGCCACTTCACACTCAATGACGGGGCACAGGAGAGGAGATCTCCGGGAGGTGCTCTAAGGTCCACTTGCCAAGGTTTCAAATTTCTGTATGCCATGTTACACCTCCCTTGGGAGGTAGATTCTGGAAATAAATATCCACCTCACTGGGGTGGACTTACCCTGCGTTCGAAGGACACATAGATTTTTATCTCCCTATCCAGCTTTGACCAGTTTTCCCTGAAGTTGTCTATGGAAAATTAGTCGGAAAGAGTAGATGATCAATTAACAGTGCCTGCCCCCAGAGTGGGAGGGAAGAGGGACTGCATCGATGGAATGGATTCATCAACACGAGGCTCTCACATCTACCTCAGGGGTTTAAGGTGTCTTCATACCATCCACTCTGCCTCGGGGACTCAAGAAGTGGGGGGAATTTTAATGATGTGTACTCATTTTTGATGAGATCTCTTTTTTTTTTCTGTGATGTAACAGAAACTGAAGGAAGAAGTCACAAACAATAGGATGACATTTCAAAAGCTTCATCCAGTCCCTGTTACTTTTTTAAAAATTTTTTTTAATTTTTATTTATTTGAGAGCGACAGAGAGAGAGAGAAAGAGGCACATAGAGAGAGAGAGAATGGGCGCGCCAGGGCTTCCAGCCTCTGCAAACGAACTCCAGACGCATGAGCCCCCTTGTGCATCTGGCTAACGTGGGACCTGGGGAACTGAGCCTCGAACCAGGGTCCTTAGGCTTCACAGGCAAGTGCTTAACCGCTAAGCCGTCTCTCCAGCCCCCCTGTTACTTTTTACACTTCAGAATTGAATACAAGCCTCTGATGGGGTGCTGTTCTCTTGGCCAAGCATCATTTCTAAGTTCTCACACTGGTGCAGGGAAACGGCACAGCGTAGGAGTTGTTTCCTGCCCCTATCCTAGCTCAAGCCTGGCTCTGAGACACATCTACCAGCAGTCCCCAAGGGGCTAGCTTCAGTATTTATACCAGGAGTGTATGTCAGAGAGAGGTTTGTTGTTGTTGTTTTTTGTTTGTTTGTTTGTTTTGTTTTTGTTTTTCGAGGTAGGGTCTCACTCTAGCCCAGGCTGACCTGGAATTCACTAGGGAGTCTCAGCGTGGCCTCGAACTCACAGCGATCCTCCTACCTCTGCCTCCTGAGTGTTGGGGATAAAGGCATGTTCCATAACACCCAGCTAGAACTCTGAATAAGGAATCAAAACGTTGAGGGCAACTTGTAGGCTCCTTTATTTCCAAGAAGTGTATTCAGAGCACCCCGAGGGAGGGGATGATGCCAGCTGAGGAACAACCTTGAGTGGGTTTAGGTTGGGGAGTTTATACCAATGTTGGAGTAGCCAGCAACAACACACAGTAATGACGGGAGGTAAGCGCACACTAACTGGCGAGCCCAGTGAAATTTGAAAGGGCAACAACAAAATGCCACTGTGAACTAAAGCAAAAGTTGAGGTCACACCAGGGCAGAGTGACAGGAGCATGCTCACAGGAATGAGATGGTAGAGGTGGCGGGGACTGAGCATTTATGTCCAGCCACATAAACTATTGTCCTTTGGTGTCCAAATTACCCTGTAACATTTTTTTTTTCTGGTACTTTTCCTATAACTGAGACCAAACATGGGCATGTGACATGTGGAAATTATGATGTGTGAAAACTGTCAGGAATGGGAGCACATAAACACAGGCTCTGGCTTTTGAATATCCAAAGGGAGGTTTGCTTCCTGAATCATGAATGTGACCAATTCATCCAAATCAAGCAAGCCTCCATGTGCTACCTTGACTAGAATGTCTTAGCTTGTCTTTCTCAACTGTGTGCTCTGTTTCTCAGATTTAAGGCTATTAAGTTTTTTACTTCCTCCATGGATAGCACGTTTGATTTGAATATAAAGAATAGCATCTCCTTTGATAAGAAAGACTGAGTATCTAGTACTCATTTGTTTACTGTTGTTTTACTAAAAGATAAACAGATTCAAACCTCCATGGATAAGGAGAACATAGTTGGCGGGGGGAGGGGGGTGTACTTCATTCCATGCCCTGAGTCATCTCACTAGCGTCTGAAACAGGTTTTTTTCACTTTTTCTTTTGACTTTCAAATAAAAATGACAAATAGCAGCATATATTAATGAAGATATCTGTGTAACTTGTCATCCAAACTGAGACCACTGAAGCGTGAAAAAGTAATAGTAATCATTATCCCAGGTCAACAGACTCAAATGGAGACGTATGGTCCACCTGATAACAGGAAATACCATGCATTCTGGAGTCAGGCCCAGATTTCAATCCTAGCTCCCAGTGAGAGAGAGTAGACACGCTGCCTCACCTCCAAAGCCCCAGTATGAATTTTGTAAAGCTAAAGGATATTACTACCTATTTTGAACAACTGTTATTACTGTCATCTAGCAGAGCTCCTACAAGTATATTGTTTTCATAGTTTTATATTAATATGCTGGGACTAGTGAATTGTTTTACTTTATCCATTTATTCATGTACCCATGTGTGACTTACTTGGACAACTGTTTTTTGAGTGAGACCAGTGCTTCTCTGTGGAAGCGGGTCTGCTCCACAAGAGATGCTTTGGAAATTTGTGGAGATGCATCTGGTTGTTGCAATGATTTGTGTCTATGAGGGGTTACTACTGTTCAACAGAAGGGGGCCAGGGACACAAGGCATCTCACAGAAAAATCTTTGTTGGTGAAGGATCATCTTTCATCCCTCATGACCTTCCAGGATCTCATAGGGTAATCTATGTAGTTAAAAAAATCTTCATAATTATTTGAACTTAGCGCTATTTACATTATATGAAATGCAAAGCAATGGCGGCAGAATTCTAATATACACTGGATTTTCCAGAGATATATCAGCTGTACATACTAGGGAACACTGTACTTGGTTCACTGCGAGGTGTTCAGCATCTCAGGAACTTATATTACTGGCAGTGATACTGCTGTTGGACAGTGATGGCAAAGGGGAGAAGTACTTGTGTTAGACACTAATGCAACATACCACCAACCACATCAATGGCCTTCACGGTCATGTTAACTCTCTATATGGGGATAATTTATTTGATGCGTGTCTTCTAGTACGGACATCCTGTGGATTTATATAATTATCACAGTATTATTTTATTACAGTTTTATTTTAAAAAATATTTTATTTATTGGATACACAGAGAGAAAGAAAGACAGAATGGACATGCCAATGCCTCCAAGCCACTGCAAACAAACTCCAGACATATGTGCCGCCCTGTGCATCTGGCTTATGTGGGTACTGGGGAATACAGCCTGAGTTCTTTGGCTTCACAGGCAAGTGCCTTACCCTCTATGCCATCTCTCCAGCCCATATATCTCTTTTTATAACAAGGCATTATAATTGCAGCAGAAAGTGCTAGATGTCTGCTGAAGATCCATGTTCTTTGTAGGTAGTCAGGGCATTTTAATGAACATTATCTAATACTCCCCAACGGAAGAAATTCATTCATCTCTGACCCATGGAAATTTTCCAAATGCACTTCTCCATAACTCTCCTTCCCACACATTACTTTTATCTACATTGTCCAATAAGAGGAGCAAGAAGCAAATCTCTATTATGTTTAATACATTAAGAATATTAGGGTCGGGCTGGAGAAATGGCTTAGTGGTTAAGTGCTTGCCTGTGAAGCCTAAGGACCCCAGTTCAAGGCTCGATTCCCCAGTACCTATGTTAGCCAGATGCACAAGGGGGCGCACGCATCTGGAGTTCGTTTACAGTGGCTGGAGGCCCTGGCACTCCCATTCTCTCTCTCTATTTGCCTCTTTCTCTCTCTGTCTGTCACTCTCAAATAAATAAATAAATAAAATTTAATTTTTTAAAATTCACTTGTGAATTTCACTCTAAAATAGTTAAAAAAAAAAAAAGCCTTAAAAGTGCTATCTCTACAAGAGGCCTTAGGCCTGACAGGATTGAGAATTGCTGATATAAACTTTGGAAGATGGTGTAAGAACTATAAATAAGAACAAGATGTGCACTACATTAAGTTTGTAAAGTGGTGTTTGTGATGGCACACAACACATATGCAGAGTTAACCATTAATGCAAGGACATGTATGATGCAAACCAATCTAGTTTATAGACTGTGTAGTCAAATCTTTTTTTTTTTACTTTGCAAACCCACAAAAGCTAAAAACTTTTGAGAAAGCACAATATACATGTGATAGGTTATAGAACTCAAGACACTATCAAATGTTTACCAGTCATATTATCTATCCTGAAGAAAGAAAAAGATAATTGCTAATTAAATTGTGAAATAGGCTTTCTTTAGCCATCAGTTGTAAGATGTATTTCAATATGAGAAATATGTAAATGTGAAACAATGTGCTTTAGAATGATTAAAAATGGCCACATATTTCTAAATTAATATATTATGTCCACTTAGAAATATACAAAAAAATGAAAGTTCTAAAAGGATAAGATTTTACAGGCAAAAGTTACACTACTTTCTCACTGTACCCCATAGGATTTCCATAGACACCTTACTTTGTAGATCACTGGCAGAGACAAATGTCCTCAGTGGGCTTTGAAGAATAAGGCTGTGCATGTATGACTCTGTGACTCTGGACATTGAAGAACATTCCAGATGACAGGCTTTATCAGAATACAGAAACAGTAGAGTCTCAAGGGTGAATAAGCCTCTAGTTAGAAGTAAATGGGCCTTCTGAACCTCAGTGTAGGATCAACAACAGAAGGAAGGTGGCCAGGTGAGGAAGCTACCCTCTGGGGGATAGTAAACCATGCAGCTCGCCAAATGCAGCTAACCTGGACAGGACAAGCAAATAAGATTAGGGCTCTCTATTTAATGTCAACATGAGCAAAGAGCACAGGGCATGTTAACAGTGCACTTAGACAGGCAGAGTGTGTTATTACAGAGAAGAACTGGGTTCTTCTAGCTTAAGGTCTCTCTCTAGTAGTCTGTCACAGTGCCTGAAATTTCTTCTTTGGAAATTAATCCCTCTCATATAAGACTGACAGCCCCAATTAAAATGCATTTAGGGACTGGAGAGATGGCTTGGTGATAAGGCATTTACCTATGAAGCCTAAGAACCCAGGTTCAACTCTCCAGATCCCACGTAAGCCAGATGCATGAAAGGTGAGGCAAGCGCAAGGTTGCCTGTGCCCACTAGGGGGCGCGAGTGTCTGGAGTTTGATTTCAGTGGCTGAGGCCGTGGCTTGCCAATTCTCTCTGTGTGTCTCTAAAAACTTAAAAAAAAAAAAAAAAAGGCATTTAGCTCCAACAGAAGCAGCAAGTCTCTTTGTTTCTGATGGGGGACCTGGTTGGTGAGACCAAAGCACTACTGGGAGGGCCAGGTATGAGTTCACCAGTAAGCCCAGCACTAAGGAGGTAGAGGCAGGAGGATCAGGAGTTGAAGGTCATTCTTCGCTACATAGCAAGTTTGAGGCCAGCCTAGATAACATAAAACCTTGTCTATAAATAAGTAAATAAACGTGTGTGTATATATGTGTGTGTGCACACACACTTGGAGGTGTTGCAGGAGGAGCCCAAGAGGAGGAATAAATATACCAACAAGAAGGTGCTGTGATTTGCCACAGGGACGCCCATGTGCACAGCCTCGTAGAAGCTGCCATTCCATTTTCACTGAATTCTTTTCCTCTCCTCCACTCTTTTTATCTGTCTGTCTCCATCCTTGTCTCTGTTTCTGTCTCTCTTCTCCTTTCTTTTCTTCTCTCTCTCCCTCTCTCTCTGTATTTTTTCACAAGGTGGTTTACAAAAAGAGAAACATTATAAGACAACTCAAAAGTAACCCGCCTCCTTTTTTTTAATTAAAGACAGTGTCTTGCCGCGGAGCTCAGACTAGCCTTGACCTGACTGTGCAGTCCAGACTGGCTTCAAGCTGCATGATCCTCCTGCTTCCAGCTTCCAGAGCTGGGATAGTGGATGAGCACTGCCAGGCCAGGATCCATGTAGAGAATTTTTTTTTTTTCAAGCTTAGAAGCAAGAGAAGAAATCATAAGGGGAAAAGATCAATAATTTGAATATAGTATTCCCCTTTATTTATGGAGGATACATTTTAAGACCCTCAACAGATGCCTGAAGATCACAGGGACGTTATAATAAGTACCCTACCTGTACATACTGTGTATTTTCTTCTGCATACATAGCTAGGATAAAATTTATAAATTAGGGCAAGGTAAGAGATCAACAATAATAACCAATAATAACAGAGTAATCATAAGGACAGACTAAATAAATTAAGGGGCTGGGGAGATGAATAAAGAACTTTCTGCCCAAGACTGGGTACTGGAGCTCAGATCCTCAGGAGCCATGGAAAAGCAGAGGGCCAGGACAGGCTTCTGTCATCCCCCACATGCTGATGGAAGGTGGGGGACAGGAGAATTGCGCAGAAGTTTGAAGACCAGCTACCCTGGCACACACAGCAGTGAACAGGGAAAGACAGTCTCCAACGAGGAAGGGAAAGGCAAGGGCGAACCCAGAAGAGTTGTCCTTTGACCTCGGTACTCACCAGCCTGATGAATGCAGGGAAACTTTCTTTTGCAAATTGATGGTCCTGTGAATTGGCGTGACTGAACAGGAAAGCAATGTCAATAGCATTAATCTGGGTGCGGTACAGATTCTAGTGTTCCCCTCCCTCTGGTGCGTGGGAGGGTCACAAGTAACCCCCTCAGCGACGGAGGGGACTGGGTAAACAGCTTTGCGAGAGTGCCCAAAGGAGCCTTCCTGGGAACAGGAGATCATAGGGCAGCCCCACTAGGATGACGAACAGAAGACTGAACCCCTAGAGTGCTGTGCGCCAGACTGGGGATGACTGACCCCCCCCGCCCCCTCCCCCAAGTGCTGTGTGCGGTTCAGACCTTGCCAGAAACAAAGAGAAATCCACGCCCCAAAGTGATTTTTGCATAATAACAAAGCAAGTTCCGTGGGGCCCTTGAGATATGAGCACTGCTTGTTAGCTCGGCACATCTAGTGCGTTCTTACTTTAATTATTACAGTGAATATCAACCGAGCTGAGTACCTACTGCAAAACAGACTCAGAAATTCTACTTAAGAGGAAGAAGAAAATAGTCCTAAATATGGAAAGAGATGTTTATAAATAAAGACGCTCTGTGGGAGGCTATTTTAAAACCAGCATTCCCAGAATAGAAAAGTTAGCTGTAAAAAAAAAAAAAAATGCCATATGCACCTTGTAGATATTAATAAAGAAAATGTAAAAACATGAGAAAATATTTATGACTGTCACCTTATTAACTTCCCACACATATAAAATGTGATTGATAGAAAAACGCCAGAAGTGTTAAAAAGTGGTGCTGCTGGATAATTTTTTTTCTACAGCTTAGGGTTTTGTAAATATTTAAACATAAATTGGTACTAATTTTCATAATGAAAAACAATGCTTATCTCTCACTCAGTTTTTAAATTTTTATAATAGGTCATTTTATTATCTCATCAGTCTTTTTTTAATGCTAGAAACAGATGTTTCTCAATGTGCTCCAACATCTGGGTGGTAGATAAGAAAAGAATTACATATTATTCTTGTTTGTGTACCTATGTGGAGAAAATAGAAATGGAAAAAAAAAAGATTTCTGTCTGTTCACTTCTTTTCAAGGCATCACAGGTTAAGACACAACTAAAAGGGCAGGGCTTTGACTTTGAGCAAGGTCCTCCTTCTGCCCACAGTCTTTTTGTGAGGAGTGAGAGATGCAGGAGCTGGACTCTGCCTGGAACCTCTCCCAGCTCTTCTAGTTTATGTGCAAAGGGAAAAAGAAGTTAATAATTTCATATGTCAGATGTGTCATTCAACACTTTGGAAAACAATCTCCTCATTTGTCTCTGTGAGCAGGTATCTATGGAAACAACTCGCATGTGCACTCAGGGGAGGTAATCTATTATGAACTTATCTCTGCACAATCTTCACAGAAGTAAAGTTGTGCTATGTACTTAAGAAGCCATGTTTGTACACCCTTTAGTAGACACATGTAAAAATTGTCCTGGCTAACTGAGGCACCCCAAGAAGTTTGGGAACTTAAAAGGGCCAACTTGAAAGTGCTCAGTAGACACGCTTTCAGAAAAGCTGGGACACTCAAGGAATAGAGAAAAGAAAATGGATTTGATACCACCAGCAGCATTTTCTCTTAAACTGGGTGAGGGTCACCCAGTGATTCCAGAATGAGCAGCTTGTGACCTAACTAACTGACCACCTCTCTGGACCCTGCAGAATTCTACCCGTGGAAAATGAGGGACCCTGACTATGACATGGCAATATGTTGAGCCAGTGTTTAGTTTCACTGTAATATGATACCCTTTAGTACTGATTTGAAAATATCAACGACCCAAGTTATAGACCTGAGATACCCTCATGCCTTGGCCCTCTCAAGTGAGCAGAACTGGGGTTCCGCAGACAGTTCTCTGTTCCTCTCTAGCTATGCTGCTCAGGCCTCTCTGGTTGCCGAGTGCACAGTCTCAGCAAGATCCATCTCACATATAAAGGCGAGACTTTGGGCCTCATCCTCAAGTTGCTGCATAGGCTCAGGTGACAACGGACAGTTAATTCAGGGTCTCAAACACTGACAGGACTTCCTGTGATCCTCAGGTGTCCGAGTGACTGTAGGCAGCTCTGGGCTGTTATTGCTGCAGCTTATGGCCAGAGGGACAAAAAAATCAGCACTTTTCCTCAAGTGCAAATTTTGAAAATTCACAGCAAAGGAAGTATACATCTGGGTCACATGCCCAACCCCCGAACACCGCAGATATGATGACGTGCCACCACACCCAAGATACGATGATGTGTCAGCATGGTCACATACCCAGTCCCTTCGTCAGGAGGACTGACATATTGAATGGCAGAGGAGTTGGAGGGAAAGGTGCTAAGTAGGGGGAAAAAAGGGCTCAGAATGTCTTTCTGTCATTGTGGAGCAAGCCACCACCAATTTGGATGAAACACTGCTTGTTTACTCACGCATAGTGATGTGGGTGAGTGGGCTGTGCTCAGAATCTCACAAGGCTCTGTTCTCATCAGTGGCTTAGGGGCAAGAGTTCAAGGCCAACCTGGGCTACAAAGTGAGCATATTTCTCAAAAGAATGTATTGGGCTGGAGAGTTAATTCATCAGTTTAGTTTTGCACTTTCTTGCAAAGCTTGTGGGTCCATATTTAATACCCCAGTGCCCACATAAAGCCAGATACACAAAGCGATACATACATGTGGTGTTTGTCTGCAGTGGCAAAAATGCCCTTTCATGCCCATGCACCTTCCTGTCTCTCTCTCAAATAAATAAAAATATTTCTTACAAGTGTATTGAAAAACTAAGTCTACCCAAATTTGGGGCAATGAATTCGTTGATCAAAGAGATTGCTTGAATCATGAAATCAATGTCATTGAATAGCTTTTTGTAATTTACCTGAAGGACTTACTTTTATAAACGAAAAACAGAAATTGCTTAATCACAAGCATGTCTCAAGCATATTATGCCTTGTCCTTCTGAAATCAGAAACTATTTGAAACTTCTGGTGGTTTCAATGGAAAATGTCCCCTATGGTCTCACCATGGTTTCATGTGTTTGAATACTTAATCCCCAGGTGGTGGCGCTGTTTGGAAAGGTTGTGGAGCCTTTGGGAGCTGGAGCCTTACTGGTCCAAGTGTTTCATAGGCCGCCCAGCTTGCTACACTCAACGCACTCTCTCTGCTTCCTCCCTGCTGATGAGGAGATGTGATGCCCAGCTCTCTGCTCCTGCCATGCTTTCCCTGCCATGATGAAACTTCCTCTTGAAGATGGAAATAAACCCTTTCCTTTCTTAAGTTGCTTCTGGTCAGATATTTTGGTGCTGCTACAGTCCTACAAACTTAATTGGGTCACCTTGAAACATACACTCATGGAACTTTGATCTTTTCACCTTATTTATTTATTTATGTTTGTTGTTGTTGCTTTTCAAGGTAGGCTGTCACCCTAGCCCAGACTGACCTGGAACTTAACTCTGTAGTCTCAGACTGGCCTCCCACGCACAGTGACCCCCCCATCTCTGCATCCTGAGTGCTGAGATTAAAGGCGTGGTGGCTTAGCCCATTCTTTTTGCTTTTGACTCTGTAACAGTAACCTACCTACCTTCTTTCCTTCTGTCCATGTGTCTTTCTTTCTGGACAGGGTCTTTCGGTGTGGTAACCTTTATAAATTGCTTACATCATTCCTGTGGGGTTGTCTTTTGATAGAGCAAATTTTGATTAGTTGTCTGCAGTTCACCACAGGGAGTCTGGCACATACCATAAGTCATCACAGGATGAGAGTAACTGGTGCCAGGCCTTCACCACCGATGAGCTCTCTGTGCTCAGGTCAGCTCTGGAAAGAAGGCAGACAAGGAAGGAGGAAAGGGAGAGCGTAGAACATAGTGCTAGCCCTTTCAAAGAAAGCAGATGACCGTGTCGTGTGACTAGATCAAACTGTATACTTCCAAGAACAATTGCATAAAAGTGACTCAGTTATTTCCTCATGGTTGTTAAAATTCAGAAGCCCACAGAGCACAATAAGCAAAGGGCCTCTGACCGAGGCTTGCATAGGTTACACACGGAGGATGTTTATCTGGCTGGGTTCTCTGCCAAGTGACTGGCTGCCTGAGGTTCTTCCAACTGGTTGTTTTATCTTAAGCAGTTGCTTGCCACTTCAGGCCTCTGCACAGATGAAAGGTCAGTTACTCTTGGTACAAAACAAATATTTTTTTCCCAGACCTTAAGGACAGAGAGGCCATGAGGCGGTAACTCACACCCCCCGGAATGACTATAGCAAAAGAGATTTCTCTACCATGTCTGGGCAGCACTGATGTCTCAGTGCCCCTGGAGATCTGGCTTTGGATAAGAGATCAAGAGGTCACATGTGCAAGTGTGTGTGTGTGTGTGTGTGTGTGTGTGGTGTAGCGATGGATTCAAAATCTCAGTAAAATTTCACAAACAGGGCTGGGGATATAGCTCAGTGAGAGAACACTTACCTGTCATACACAAAACTCTGGGTTTGATTCTCAGGACTTCGGGATAGGGTTGGGAGAATTCTCATCTTCTAGATGGAAAAGTGGGGGTTACCTTCCAGGGTTCATGACCTTGTGCTGTCTTTTCTCTCAAGTTCTCCTAAACCTATTCCTTTCCCCAGTTTCTCATAGCTCCACCTTCCTCTTAACCCTTTTCAAAAATTATTCTTTGGCAAATTGTACACATTCACTCCCACTTCCTTCTTTGGTCCCCCTCCCACTGAACTCCCCTTTTCCAACTAGGCCCCCTTTTACTTTGATGTCTTTATGGATGTTTGTTTGTTTGTTTGTTTGTTGTGTTGTGTTTTGTTTGACCCGCTGAGATTAATTAGGGTTGCCTACATGAGCATGGGTGGAGGTTACTTACTGCAGCCCAGGCACCTTCCTTACTGAGGACAGGTCTTACCATCCCCCACTGCTAACCTTTGTTTAACACTCTGGTTATAACTATATGCATGACCTTCTCCTTCCATAGTATAACTTATCCTCCCATGTTTTCCTGCTCTGGTGCATCAGCACTTGCAAAAGGAAGCATTTCATGGACGCTACTCAAGTCAGTGGTAGAAAGACTCCTGGCAAGGATATGATTCTTCCTGTCAATCATTTGTTTATCAGAGTTAGATAAATGTTTGTGTATCCTGAAACCTCACATGTAAAAACCATACCCTTCCATAGTGAATTCCAGGTCAGCCTGGGCTTACCTCGTAAAACCAAACAACAACAAATGAAAACCATACCCGCAATATGATGGTGTCAGGTGGAAACTCTGGGCGAGTTAGGCTCAGATACTGAGATGAGGGTGGGCCTCTCATGACTGGATTAGTGCCTTCAGAAATACCCCCTTCAGCATGAAAAGTCCATGTGAAGACACAAGACAATAGCTCTTACCTATAAACCAGTAAGAGTGGACTGGATCTACCAGCACCTTGATCTTGGAGTTGAAAACAAATGTCTATTCTCAGGGTGGCCTCAAACTTATGGCAGTCCTCCTATCTCTGCCTCTCTAGTGCTGGGATTAAAGGCGTGCGTCACCACACCCAGCCCAGACTGACCCTTTTACTGTTGCCCTAAATTCTCTGTGTGATGACAGCATCCCTCACTTAGACTACAATTCTGCTCGACCATACTTCATTCAGCTTTGCCTTTCATGATGGCTAACAAGGATTTGAATGTGAAAATAGTTATTACATGTTTGTTAACCTATCCGCTCTCATCCAAGGAGTGTGGACTTGGCTGTCATGCAATGGGGACAACGGGTGTTTTTGAATGTCCAGTTTTTGAAAGTCACTGTATATTCCACAATACATGAATATACTTTTGGAAGTGGTAGGTGTAACACAGTATTGATATGTAGCCCAGGATGGCTTCAAATTAACTGTGTAGTTCAGGGTGGCCCTCTCAAGGGCTGAGATCACAAGTACGTGCCAGTGATTATACTTGGAACACCATGTTTCTTCAAAAAGCAATGGGGGTGTGGGACAAAAAGATGGGAAATTCTGTGAGGGGTATATCACTGCAGAAATGTAGGATTTCACATCCACTCTCCTGCATTCCTCAAATAGGCAGAGCATCTGCCCAGAGGCCAGTCTGTTTACATAAGCTGCACTAACCTTCTGATTTAATCATTCTTTCTAACGGGGCTGTGGTCCAAATGTGGAGGGGGTTTCAAATCCTTCATTATGGGAAAAATCTCCCATCATGCCTTTCAACTTTATTTCTAGGCAGTAAGTGAAGATTCCTTTCTAAGTAGCTAAGCTTTACTTTGCTTTCCAAGAACTACTGAGAGGGATAAAAACCTTAACTTTGAACTTGTCAAATATGTGTTTATATCTCTAAAGGCTAATACACACACACACACACACATGCACATGTGCACGCACACACGTACACACACGCACACACACACACTGCCCTTCAGCCTTAGGATGACTTAGCTTATAAACATCACACTATACTGGTCACTTTCTAGAAAGCATCCCAGCCAGGGAGTCAGCTACGTGATAAGGATTTCCATATATGGGTGTGTGACTAAGGGCTGAAAGAAATTGGGGCTGAGTCTACTGGTTGCAGATCTTGAGAAGGAAAAAGAAGAAGAAGAAGAAGGATAACAAACCTGTGGTGCACTGGAAATGTCTGGCTAGCACAACGGCCAAGCACATTTGTGTGGGAAAATACACAGGCTCACAGGCTCTGGCTTCCAGTGGAAACACTACTTCAGAATGCTCTTTCCTCATCTTGCTCCTTTCAGATGCCTAAGAGAGGCTGCGAGGACTTTTTGAAAAAGACTTCGGCTCTGGAGGCCAGGACATTTTGAACTACTTTTCTTACAGGCTTAGCTGTATGCTCTTTGCAAAGTGCTAAATCCTTCAACCTCTAAAATTTGTCCTGAAGTCATAAATTTCTCTCCAGGCTTCTTCGTTTTCAGAAAGCAGCACAGCATGCTTCATTTGTGAATAACTGTAAGAAAGCGACTTTAATGCCAAACTAAAAAAAAAATGTAACTCTCATTGGCTTTTTATTTTATATAAAGGTATGCTGTGTCTGCCAGATGTGGGTATGTGCCATAGAATTAGAATGGTTTAATCCTCAATATTGCACTGACTTTCCTAGTCTAAAAATATCCCAGCAGGCTAGAATATTAGACTGAATGAACAAAATATAAATTAGGAGAGATGAATGTAACATCTCTTACTTAGCATCAGAAATTCTACTGTGCAGTGTATTTAGGGGGTTAAAAGTGCATACAAGTCTACTGGTTCTTGTTCATTTCCATTGTGCCGTCTATAGCTCCCAGCCACCCCTCAGCCCAGGACACAACCAGTTCCCTAGTCAGCAGTGTGTGTGTGTGTGTGTGTGTGTGTGTGTGTGAGAGAGAGAGAGAGAGAGAGAGAGAGAGAGAGAGACTTTTAGATCACTGTGACCAACCCCCCCCCAAAAAAAAAAATTAAGAGAGGAGAGGTTTGAGGTTTGCAGGGAATGCCACAGAGGTTCACAGTAGCAGCAACATCTATGGCTTCCTTAGATTGCAGAGGACCAGGCAACAGAGAGAGAAGACAGGAACCAGGGGTCAGGCTGTTACAGTCAACAACCTGCCCCTAGTAGCCAGGCCCCATCCCCCAACAGCTCCATAGCCTCCCAAACAGCCAGCGTCACCAGTCAGGGGAACAAGTCCTCAAAACACAAGACTATAGGGACATTCCAGATTCAAACCATAACAGTGTGGTAGGATCAAGCAGACCCCCTGGGTTGCACCCATGCACCCTCCCTACACACCCCAGTCCTTATACATATGTGTTTTGTGGGGAATCACTTATCTGTATAACACCTCGGGTGATAAAGACAGGAAATCTGTCACAATCAAATGAGGATCAGATGAGGTGACAGGTGTGAAATATTTGCCACAGAACCTGGCACATCTTAAGGTCACACGAAATAAAAACCTGTGGTTATCAGGACTGTGCCTTGGTGCCTGGGCATTGCTTTGGAAGACAAATTGATTACTGAGCTCCACCCAGATTTTGGCATTTCTGACCTAACCCAGTTGTGTTGGGGCCACTACACTGAAAATGATAAAGCAGGAAGAATTTCTTCAGGAAAGACCAAAAAGCACATGCCGAGAGCTTTGATGCTGTACACCAAATCTCCATAATTGACAATGGCCACGTGCCTCTCTAGGCAATGCAGGCTGTCTGCTTATATGGGGACTAAAGATCACCACCATATTGGCTGGCATTTTGTGTGTCACTTAGAAGCGATGATGCTTTAGGGAACTCGGCAGTTTTCTGCAGGTGCCTTGGGTCCCAGGGAGGCCTGGCCAGCAGTTAGCTGCACTGACCTGGAAACAGCAGTTTTGTCACTCTTCGTGTCTAGCAAAGGTGAACTGTAGATCATGGACTAGGAAAGGCCTGCTATGGAAAATTCTCAGTAGATATTTAGTGAATTGGATATAAAGACTCAATTATATATAATATAATATAATATAATATAATATAATATAATATAATATAATATAATATAATATATACATATATTATAACATCTATAATATATATATACATATATATATATTATAATTTAGTTCTGATGCCTGTATGGGAAAATGCAGCTCAAGCCCCACTGGTAAAGAGACAGGATTGGGGGAAATTTAGTTGCTTAACTTTGAGGTCATCTGGAATCCCCTTCACTTTTGTCTGCCTGATGAACTTTCTGGAAATATCCAGGGCCAACCATATGGAAGGAGCAGGAGTTCCCAACCTGCTCCAGCCCAAATCCAGAAGCGGTGGCTATCCAACTGGAGTTGCTAAGGCCTGAGGGACTGGTTTCTGTGAAAGTTATTTTTATGAGCATCTTGTTTGATTTTAACTGACTTAGCATCACACATATTTGGCATCTCCTTCCAAGAAGGCTGTTTCATCAGCCAGAAGCACATGAAATGGAGCCGAGCTCTCGGCGCTGGCATGTTGACTGTGCTTGAAGTTATTAAATCTTAAATGCGTGGAAAAGAAAATGTCATAATGCTACCAGTGGAGGAGAGAAAGTGCGCAAAAAAAAAAATCTGCTAATGTGAGGACGGCATGTTGGGAAATGAAGCAAAGGGGAATTTTTCATTGCTTCTATGGGGTTTTATGTGTTCCAGTGAAGAGTATTGGCTCCTCTGTTTGATTTTATGGACACCTACTCCATAACTACCCAGAATTTAATCAAATATCTCGGTTTTTAGTTGGCAGATTTGCAACAAGCATCAGTGATAAAAAAGAAAAGAAAAAGAAAAAATAAAACAACCTGATGTATTCCCACCTTAGACTTAATGTGTTCTTTTTTTCAAAGTCAAGAGGGAAAGAAGGAATTCTGTGGTGGAGACAAGGAAATAGGTTCCTTCACTTTTTATTTTGTGGCATACTTGGACAACACATTTATTTTACCGAGGGATCTTGGCCTTCCATCTCCAGTTTCAAAGCACTGTTTGAAAGCATTGTTTCTGAGGTCGTATTGGAAAGCATCACATTTCTTTAATGATTTTTTTCCCACTATCAATAAAAGTCAGTTGAAACTTTTTCCATCATCCTTCACTCCCATGCCTTGCCCCAACTTCCCCCTTTGGTTTAATCCTGTCAAGTTTCAAGTAAAATCTTCCTTCCCAAAATATGGAAAAATGAAATTAAGCTGCTTTGACCTTGGCAATAAAGATAGGACTCACTTGGATATTTTCATAATGGCTTATTTGCACCCACAAATCCTTGCATGAATGTGTCATGTTTTTAATCCTGTAAAGGGTAGGTGATGTGTGAAGGCCTTTGGGGGAAGGAAGGAAGGGGTGGAGTAAAAATATACAAGGTGGGACTGGAGAGATGGCTTAGTGGTTAAAGGGCTTGCCTGCAAAGCCTAATGACCTGAATTTGATTCCCCAGTGCCATGTAAAGCACATACATCTGGAGTTAGTTTACAGAGGTTGGAGGCACTGGTACACCAGTATGTCTCTTTTCTATCTCTCTTTGCTTGGAAATAAATAAATAATTTTTAAAAATGTCCAAGCTCCTCAAATCCCTAGCGAGTTCTCTGGCAGCCTATAGGGGTCCATCAAGTAAATGTCTGAAGGCTTCCAGAAAAGCAGTAGTCAAGCTAGCACACATGCGGATTTATAATCCAAGCACTCTGGAAAGCTAAGACAGGAAGAGGGAGCGTTTGAAGCCAGCCTGGGCTACGGTGAGGGCTCGGTAGAAATCACTGGGTACATCAGATGGCAAGTCTTGCAGTTGGGGTCTTGGACTCTGAGCCACACTGTAGTCCAGCTACTCTCAGTGAAGTCTCTCCAGAGAGACCCAGTGGTTGACATCCATGCCAGCTAAAGAGTGCTTAAAGGAGGGGCCTGGCCTCCACACGACAAGAGCCCAACAGGTATCAGAGCATCTGCCACTAATGCTCGAGGCACCATGGGAAGGAATAGTGCTTCTGGGATTAGTGCCCAACAGCAGCTCAGATACAGTGAGGGAACGCGCCGAGAAGTTAACCTTGGGTCATGATGAAGAAACACTCTGCCACGAGGAATTGCCCCAAACAGAGTGAGCTGCCTCGTGAGAAGGGGATCTAGTAATTAGCGACTTGTATCGGCCTCTTTGAAGTCTGTGAGAGTCTTTCATCTGGGTCTTCTCAGTCGAGAGATGTTACACCTGGTTTACTGTAGAGAAACCGCAATCCTGAGAGACCCTTACGGTTTCCAAAGTCCCATAATCACCCTCGGGCTTTGGGGCTAGAAGATGATGCTGGTGAGGGCACGCAGGCCCTCTCGAGTGGGCAGTACAGTGACCGCTGGAGCGAGCGTCCCAGCTCTCTGGCCTCAGTTCACATCCCACAGCCCTTGTCCCCTCAGCCTGCTGCTTTGGTTAAGAGTTTATAAATTCTGGGCTGCAGAGATGGCTTAGTGGTTAAGAAGCTTGCCTGCAAAGCTTAAGGACCCATGTTCCACACTCCAGGTCCCACGCCAGCCAGACGCGCACAGTGACGCAAGCGCACAAGGTCTCACATGTGCATAAGGGGGCCCGAATGTCTGGCATTCAATTGCAGTGGCTGAAGGTCCTGGCATACAATTTCTCTCTCTCTCTCCCTCTTGCATTAAAAAAAAAAAAAAAAAAAAAAAAAAAAAGCCAGTTGGTTGGGCTTGCCTCAAAAAAAAGTTCATAAATTCTGTCATGGAGGGACCTCAGGGGGAGTTGAGAGTTATGCTAGCTGGCTTTAAGTTCCAGAATTGTTCTTTCACAGCAAGTGTGAACTTGACTTTCTGAACCTCTAGCAGCCTCAGTTTCACCCCCTCACCCACTGGGAATGACAGCAGTAGATCCCTTGCTGCGAAGACCCAATGAGATGACGTGTAGACATCGCTTGGTATAGGGCAAAAACTTAATGGGTTTACAGTTGGGTCTAGCCTTTACTATCCCCCAATCTAGGCTTCATTTGCACCTCACTGGGAACCAGACTGGCTTCCTAACTTGTCTTCCCACATCCCTGTTCACTCTCCATATTGCAGCTAAGTGACATATCCCAAACCCAAATCTGATCATTTCAACCACTTCCAGACTTAGAACATTACCTGGCTCCTAGTAATTTTTAGGATAAAGCTCAAACCATTAACAAGGTCCATAACGCCATATATAGTTACTACGCTAGCCTCCAACCTCAGCTCACAGCAATCTTACCCTATTTGACTGTAGCCACACTGGACTTTTTCCTCGTCCTCACATTCTCCAGGATCGCTCACCCCAGGGGGAAGTTAGGATGACCCACCCAACCTTAGGTCCTCAGAGTTCCATTCACAACCCTTCATGGCCTTATCTCAGTGCATGATTATGTGTGGATGAGACTATTTCACTAGTCTATTACTAAACGATAAGCACTTTAAAGGTCTGTCCATTTCTGTTCCTCACACCAGGAGGGTAACTGTCATTATGTAGATGTTTAAAGAGTCTGTGATGAATGGTTTTTCAGAGTATAATGTCACAGTAGATTTCTGTGAGCCCTGGTGTAGACATGCCCCAAGATTGTTACTTTCTCTGGGATCAGAAAGTGATTTCATTTATACCCCTCCATGGATGCCTTAGTGCTTTCACACAAGCCTTTTGAAAGAATCTTTTGGTTTTCACAACTTTTATGCTTATATATATCATATTGTGGTCATATTTAGCTTTATTATATTCTTTTGTGTCCTTCCTTTCCAACTGAATCTTTTTTTTTTTTTTTTTTTTTTGAGGTAGGGTCTCATTCTAGCCAAGGGTGACCTGGAATTCACTAGTATTCTCAGGGTGGCCTCGAACTCATAACGATCCTCCTACCTCTGCCTCCCAAGTGCTGGGATTAAAAGCGTGCACCACCATGCCTGGCTTTCTGAATCCTTTTTATTTCTCAGTCTCATCTTGACTTTGATATCCCCCCCTTTTTTTTTGTAATCTACAATCCACTGAGTTTAATTAGTGTTGCTTGCATGAACAAGGTTGGGGTTATTTACCAGGACATAGGCAACTTGCCAGTGGCTACACCACTAAAGAACATGACTTCCTTTGGTGTTTGAATCAGATGCACCCCATAAACTCATGTGTTCTGAATGCTTGGTGCCCAGCTGATGGCAGTTTGGGAGGTGAAGCCTTGCTGGAGGAGGTGTGTTGTTGGGGTGAGCTTAAGGGTATTATAGCCTGCTCCCCTTTGCCAGAGTTCATCTCACTCTCTTGCTACTGTGGCAGGGGTATTTCCCAGCCTCTGCTCATGCCATCTTACCCCCTGCCATCATGAAGCATCCCCTGAAGACTGTAAGCCAAAAAAAAAATAATAATAATAATGAAAAACCTTTCCCTCCATCAGCTGCTTTTAGTTGGGTGCTTTATTGCAGCAATGAGAAGGTAATTGCATCCCCCTGCCCACCACCGAGCACTGTTAACTTCCAGTAGTTTCTCAAGGAGGGAAGTGAGGTCTTGTGCAGGTTTTCAGCAGGTAAAGACAGCCATGTGAGTTCATGAGTGTAATGGTCAGGTCATGTCTGGGGATATTCATTTTTTCAAAGTAGCCAATCCAATTCAATTCCTGTCAAATTCCTAACAAAGATCTTCAGGTTGGTTCTAGAATTGGACAACTGGAAAGTGGGCCAAGAATAACCAAGACGTTTTTGAAAAACAATCAGGTAGTAAAAATATGTGAAAATAAAATGCCCTTAATTGCTTACAACAATTTAATTAAAAAAAGTCATTTGATCTACAAAGAGAAATTTCAACCAACATAAAGAATAGAATCCAGAAATAAATCTCTTAATATATGGAAATAATATTTAACCAAATTAAAACTAAAAACAAGAGAAAAAAAGGATGGCTTAATTAATACATCTATACTGTGTGGAAAAGAAGTGAAAACTCGATTCTCACTTCATTCACTTCCCTAAAGTTATTTCCAGATGAGTATAGACATAAAAGAGAAAAGAAAGCCTTTAAAAACTTAGGGAAAATGTAGAATGTATTTATGACCCATTTCTAATGCACAACACAAGGTTCAACCCTGGAAAGAAAAGACTGGAACATCTGACAGCATTAACATCCTGAACTCTATTAATGAGCACAGCTTAACTTGAGAAACATCAAAAAGTCCTAGAAAAGAAGTTTGCCTTTTCAGAAGGTGCTGGCTGCTGGAATACTCAAAATTCAACAAAGTGCTGAGAAGAAGGAACAGCGAAGTGTTCAGCATTAAGCTCACATCTCTACCACACCCTCCAAGGCTCGGGGAACATTGAGACAGAGGTGGTGGAAAGAATGTAAGAGCCAAAGGAAGGGGAGTTGTGCTTTGCAATACTGTCTTTCAGACACAAAAGTGGCCATGACATTCATGATCTCACAGTGGCTGATGCTACCTACACAAGACCTGCATTCAAGAGGGAAAAATAGCCGGGCGTGGTGGCACACGCCTTTAATCCCAGCACTCGGGAGGCAGAGGTATGAGGATTGCTATGAGTTCAAGGCCACCCTGAGACTCCATAGTGAATTCCAGACCAGCCTGAGCTAGAGTAAGACCCCACTTCAAAAAATCAAAAAAAAAAAAAAAAAAAGAGGGAAAAATAATGACATCAAAATAGAACAGAGACTAGTAGGAAAATAGAAGGGATTTAATGGATGGGGGACTCAGGACAGGGGAAAAGGGAAGATGGTGGGGGTGGATTATGATCATGGTATGTTGTGTACATGTACGGAGGTTATCAATTAAACAGTTAGTTCTGGAGTTGGATGTTAGTGATAATTGCACAACCATGTGAATGTAGTTAATGCTGTTGAACATTACATTTAAAAATGACTGAGAGTATGAATTTTACACTGTTTATTTCACCACAACTTGAAAAACTCCCAAACATTGTTAAAAAGTGAAAAGATAAGATTAAATCTGGAAGAAATAGTTTTACTAGTGGCTAGGTATGGTGGTACACATCTGTAATTCAGACATTTGGGAGGGTAAAACAGGGGGATGGATGAAGAACTGGAGTCCGGAGTGGGCCACATAAGACTGCCTCACAAGAAAACAAACAACCAAAGAAAGAAAGTAAGAAAATGTTTTCATGAGTATCAATATCCGGATTGAATACAGGAAAGGTGAAGGTGGAGGGCGGGCTAATCAAAATCTAAGAGGATTTAAATAAGTCATATGGAAACCTACTATTTTGGAAAACGGAGCACTCCGGAGACGTAGGTTGTTACTAGAAAATTTTTCAGTGCCAGCGATGAGATACCTTCCAGTGAGTTGTTGGCCAAGGAAGTCACTGATACCTCCAAAATATTACAGGCCATTGCTGAGGCCCTTGGTTTCTCATCAGGAATAGTTGATAAGCCCCTGTTGCTGAAGATTCCACATACTTGGGCTGCAAGTTCACTGAGAAATCCTGCTGGAGCTGAGCTGAAAACCTCCTCCATGTAGACCAGCTGACAGAAAACTGGCAAAAGCTATGCTGCACACAGTTCAATGGAAGAGGGAAAAATCACCAGTGAAGATACTCAACAGTGTATACTGCAAGCCTTAAATTTGGCCCATCAGGCCAAATGAACCAATGGAGCAATAGTGGCATGCCTGTTATGGGGGAAACCAACTTCTCTTTAATTGGACTGGAGGTCTGCCCCATGGGAGGGAATACATCCCTGATACTGAAAACCTACAACAGGGATAGTCATGAGCCTTAGCGGTGTAATGTCTGCTGGTGTCTGGCTAAATGGATATACTATGCTTGCCAAACTGCCCAGTAAGCACTTCTCTTACTGATCACACCCATATAATAATGCTACTCTCACTAGAGAAGATTTTTTTTTTTTTTTTTTGGTTTTTCGAGGTAGGGTCTCACTGTGGTCCAGGCTGACCTGGAATTAACTCTGTCATCTCAGGGTGGCCTTGAACTCATGGCAATCCTCCTACCTCTGCCTCCCGAGTTCTGGGATTAAAGGCGTGCGCCACCACGCCCGGCTTAGAGAAGATTTTTTTGTCAGATGGCAGTGACCATGGTGCTGAGAAGAAGTGACAGGAGTACTCAGCACTGCAATATCTCTATCACACCTTCCAAAGCTCAGGGTCCATTGTAGAAGAGGTGGTGGAAAGAATTTAAGAGCCAAAGAAAGGGTAAGACTCTATCCAATGTGCTTCTCCAGACACAAAATGGCCTGTATATCCATGTCCTCACTGTTCTTGACATTACCTATACAAAACCATCATAATAGGAGGAAAAGATCATGACATCAAAATAATAGAGAGACTGATTGAGACAGGGAGGGGATATAGAGAGTGGAGTTTCAAAGGGGAGAGTGGGGGGAGGAGGGAATTACCATGAGTTATTGTCTACAATTATGTAAGTTGTCAACAAAAAAATAAATTAAAAAAATAAATTTTTAAATTTAAATTTAAAAATAAATTTAAAAAATCTTTCCAGGAGTCCAAGAGCCTAGACATATATAATGCTTCCTGTTTGTTCACACACCTGGTTATTATGTCAGATTCCAAGAAAATCCTTGGCTTTCTTGTTGTTTCAGTTTAATTTCTTGTTCAATGGGTTTTATCACTTGATTCTTAGGTATCAATGCAAGAACCACTTCCCCCTCCCTTTTCCAATTGAAGAAATAGAATGGAATTCAGTGATCACTATTAGATGAATTCTCCATGCAAAGTCCTATGCTTGGAGCTATAACAATGTCAGTGGCATTCACAACAGCAGAGATATTTACAACAGCCACTTACTGAGCACCGGCACTGCACTGGTGCAGGCCTGGTACTGCCAGGTATTGTGTGTGTGCCCTACACCTGCATTGTGAATGTGTGTTGGCACACATAAGAGTGCACATGTATGTACATGCATATAGGGGCTGGAGCTCCATGTCATGTGTCTTTCCTTGTTACTTTCTATCTTATTTTTTGAAACATGGTCTTTTATGTTTTTATATTTTGGTTTCAGGCTGGCCTGGAATTCACTATTTAGTCTCAGGGTAGCCTCTAACTCATGGTGATCCTCCTACCTCTGCCTCCTGAGTGCTGGGATTAAAGGCGTGCACCACTACACCCAGCAGAAACAGGGTCTTTTAATGAACGTAGAGTTCAATGATTGGAATAGACTAGCTAGTCCACAAATTCTAGGATCCTCCTGCCTCTACCTCCACAGGCCTGGGATTACAGGCATTTCATCTATACCCAGCTGTTGTGTGGGTGCTGAGGATTTGAACTCAGCTCTTCATGTTTGTGGGGCAAGCACTTTACCCAAGCCCTTCAGACGTTTTATAATTTCTTTTTGTTTGCAAGCGGGGGGGGGGGAGGGAGAGAATGGGCACACCAGGGCCTCTAGCCACTGAAAATGAACTCCAGATAGATACACCACTTTGTGCACCTGGCCTTAATTGGGTACTGTGGAATCAAACATGGGTCGTTAGGCTTTGCAGGCAAGTGCCTCAATTGCTGAGACATCTCTCCAGCCCCTTTAGACACTGTTTTTATACAACAACCCTATAACATCACCATTTTACAAAGGAGGAAATAGACAGTCAAAGAGCAGGTATATCAGATACCAGGTCTGCAGGCTTTTTCTTGGGAATCTGGTCCTATTGAAGTGATGTTTATTTCTCTTTATGATTGCTTTGTCACCTATAAGAAGTGAGAATTGGGACAGATTATTTTCGAACCTTCTAATTTCCTATCTACCAAAGGGTACACATTTCATATGGAGTAGAAATTTGTCTTTAAAATTCTATTTTTTATGGGCTCCTGTTTTTCTAACATTTTTACTGAGGTTTTTATTAAATATATACAGAGAAAGTATATCTTGATGATTGAACAGAATGAACACCTACATGTAATCAACACCTAGAACAGAACCACAGGCTTTTATTTTTAATTTCAACGATGCTGTCCCATTAGTAAATTCAGTCATTTAATTAGTATTCACTGAACATCTGTATTTGTCTAAAATTATGCAGTCAAGGGAATGGAAAGACTTGCTACAGGCTGATAGATTATATTTGCAGAGACCTTCCTGATAAAGGACTGTACAAAGAACCTTGAAAACTCAACAATAAAACAATGAAGAACCCAATTGAAAATGAGTAAGAAGGGCTGGAGAGATGGCTTAGCGGTTAAGCGCTTGCCTGTGAAGCCTAAGGACCCCGGTTCGAGGCTTGGTTCCCCAGGTCCCACGTTAGCCAGATGCACAAGGGGGCGCACGCGTCTGGAGTTCGTTTGCAGAGGCTGGAAGCCCTGGCGCGCCCATTCTCTCTCTCTCCCTCTACCTGTCTTTCTCTCTGTGTCTATCGCTCTCAAATTAATAAATAAAAAATTAAAAAAAAAAGAAAGAAAATGAGTAAGAAACTTGAACAGATACTTTCACGAAGAAGATATCAAAAAAAGCATATGAGCAGGGCACGGTGACACTTTTAATCCCAGCACTCAGGAGGCTCAGGCAGAAGGATTGCTGTGAATTTGAGGCCATCTTGAGATTACATTATAAATTTAAGGTCAGCTTGGGCTACAGCAAGAATCCAGTTCTAAAAAAAAAGAAAGAAAGAAAGAAAGAAAAAAAGAAAGAAAGAAAGAAAGCAGGCAAGCAAGCAAGCAAGCAGGCAAGCATATGAAAAACTTTGCAATATCATGTGTCACTGTGGAATTGTATATTAAAACAACAGTGAGAGAGCACAAAATACCTATTAGAGTGGCAAAAATCAGGAATACTGACATCATCAGGTGTTTGGCAAAAATGTGGGGAAAAAGTACTTTTTGGTGGAAATGCAAAATGAATAATACAGCCACTGAGGAGACAGGTTGGCAGCTGCTAACAAAAGTTTTACCGAACAACCCAGCAATCATGCACCTTGGTACTTACCTGAAGAACTAAGAGCATATCTACACACAAGCGTGCCCATGATGTTTATTTTGGCTTCATCATAATTGCCCAGACTCAGACATAACCACAATGTCCTTGTGAAAGTGAATGGATAAGTAAATTGTGGTCCATCCGACAATGAATACTATTCAGCACTGAAGGAAACTAGTCATCCAGCCATAGAAAGACGTGGGGGAAGCTTACTTGCCTATTTTGTTTTTTTTTTTTTTTTTTTTTTTGGTTTTTTGAGGTAGGGTCTCACTCTGGTCCAGGCTGACCTGGAATTAACTGTCATCTCAGGGTGGCCTTGAACTCATGGCAATCCTCCTACCTCTGCCTCCCGAGTGCTGGGATTAAAGGCGTGCGCCACCACGCCCGGCTTACTTGCCTATTATTAAGTGCAAGTTGTCAATCTGAAGAGACTGCATAGGGTTCGATTCTAATTATGGAAAAAGACAAAATGATAGAGACAGTTAAAGACTGAGTGGTTCCCAGAGGCGGGAGGAGGAAGGGTGAAGAGGTGGAGCGCAGGGAAAATGCAAGCCGGTGAAGCTATCCTATATGCTCATTGTAAGGGCAGTGCATGTCTTATACATTTGTACAAGCCCAAAGAAAGTTCAATGACAACAGGCGTTCCTGATATAAATTAGGGACCGAACGATAGGTCCCCATGGATTCATCGATTGTCACTAATGCTGGGTCGGGGCACCTTCTGCTTCATTTTTCTGCAAATACTTCCATGAAGAAAGTATGGAGATAGCAAAAAGCATACAAAAAGATTTGCATCTGGTTAAAAGCAGCTCAAAACTTGTTAAAAAAAGCGCCAGGTGTGGTGGGCACGCCTTTAATCCCAGTCCTCGGGAGGCAGAGGTAGGAGGATTGTCAAGCGTTTGAGGTCACCCTGAGACTACATAGTGAATTCCAGGTCAGCCTGGGCTAGGAGTGAGACCCTACCTTGAAAAACTTTAAAAAAAAAAAGTTAAAAGCACCTCAAAAATAATGCTTATTTTTATAAAAATGATAGAGTAGAAATTGACATTAGGAGACACTAGTTCCAACCATGCCACTCTAAAACCTGGGACATATCACTTACGCCTTTCTGAAAAGTGAAGAAATAGGACTTGATAAAATCACCCTTTTAACTTTAGATTCCGTGTAATAAAAATTATATTAAGGCACTTAAATTATCCCACAAAGCATCTTGTCTTTGCCAAACTGAAGCCTCTCTATATTTAATTTCCCCCTGTGACTATGACAAAAAAAGTTAATCATATTATAATCAGGTTGTAAGACTTCTCTGCAGTTGTTAATAGTACGTGGCGCACAGACGTGATAAACTGTGACCAGAGCACACTCAGCTCCTCATGGCCCGCAGCCTCCTTTCCCTCGGCCCTTCGCTCACAGTATTCATGTCTCCCAGGAACCTGGGAACAGGAGACCCTCAATAATCTCCCCTTCTCCTCCTTTAGAAGGGCCTGCTTGTAAGGAATGATTCTCTATGTACCTCCCTATCCATGAGGACTCAGCATCTCCACTTCCTATCTGTCTGACATGCCAGGCCAGCCATCTCTGGAAACATGCCTGCGTGTGGTTTGGCACCTGTGTCCACGGCCGATTCCTGGGCTGGATTCGAAGCTCCTTGGCAATTAGAAACATAGCTCACTCTAAGCCCAGGCCCAGTGCATCATTTCAAATAGGGTTACTTTACACCTGTGTCAATCGCTGGTCAAACTCGCTCTATTAGCTTTCTTGCTTTCCTTCTTTTTTTTTTTTGTTTGGTGTTTTTGTATGTATGTGCAAGTATGTGTGCATGTGGAGCCCAGGGGCTGATGTTGGCTATCTTCTTCCATCACTCGCTATGTACTGAGGCAAGAGCTCTGACTTGACCCCAGAGTTCACTCTACCAACTAGCCTCACTAGCCAGCTTGCTCTGAGGATCCTGTTTCTGCCTCCTGAATGCTGGGCTTACAGATGGGCCACCAATCCATCTGGTTTTTATGTGGAAGCTGAGGATCCAAACTGCAGTCCTCAGGCTTACATAGCAAGTGCTTTCTCCTCCCAACCATCTCCCCAAACCCCGGCTCTTACTTTTCTATGAACTACATTTGTTCCTTATTATTCATAGATTCTCAATTGTCAAATTTACCTGCTCACTAAAGATTTTTTTTGCACACCCTAAACCTATATTCCCAGGGATGCATGAACATGAACATGGAGTCTTCTGATGCACACGGTCTCAGCTGGGACTTCAGGCCAGGCTCTGCCTTCTACGCCTGCTGTTGGATCATAAGTGTACTTCCCATCGTCTGTTAGGTGTATTAGGTGCCACACTTTAGCTGTTTGTTGATTTTACTGTTGAAAATCTCTCAAGTACAGCACTGTAGTGTGCTGCACTCCTCCGAGGAGAAAGAGGATCTGCTTGTTAGATAAGCTTCCCTCAGACAGGAGTTCAAGAGCTTCTGGCCAACTGTTTAAAGTCAGTTTAAAGTCATGGCGGCGCACGCCTTTAATCCCAGCACTCAGGAGGCAGAGGTAGGAGGACCGCCATGAGTTCGAAGCCACCCTGAGACTACATAGTGAATTCCAGATCAGCCTGAACTAGAGTGAAACCCTACCTCGAAAAAACAAAAATAAATTTAGTGAATCAGCAACATACGTTAACTTAGATATTTTCAATCAGAAACACACATGAAATAAGCCTATGTGTTTATCAGTACGAAAGTATTAGGACCAGGGGACTGGGAGAGGACTCAGAGGTTAAAGGCCCTTGATTGCCAAGCCACTGTGGAAGGGGGAAGGGCTGAAAAGATTATAAGAGCCACATGGTGGGTACGAATATCCTGAGGCATGGTCTCCCTCCCGCCCCCCCACCCAGCCTACAGAGACTGACTAAGACCTTCCTGACCCCACAGTGAATACCAATGACCCCACTGCCTAGGGCCTCAGTGGATTGGAAGCAGGGTAGAGGGAATGTAAGAGTATAACCCCCCCTGCAAAAAAAGAAACAAAACCCAAAAGACTGATGGCCTAAGTTTGAAACCCCAGTACCCATGCAAGCCAGATGCACAAAGTGACACATGTATCTGGAGTTAATTTGTAGCAGCATTAGGCCTTGGCATGGCCATTCTCATTTTCTCTTTCTCCTTGCAAATAATCAAATAAATGGAAAAAAAATTAATTAACTAATTTAAAAAAATCAGGGAGTGGTGGCACACCTTTAATCCCAGCATTTGGGAGGCAGAGGCAGGAGGATCGCTGAGAGTTCGAGGTCACCCTGAAATTACATAGTGATTTTCAGGTCAGCCTGAGCTAGAGTGAGACCCTACTTCAAACAACAAAAACAACAACCAAAAAAAAAAAAAAAAAAAAAAATCAAATAAACGAGTATTTTTTTAAAAAAAATATTAGGACTAGATAGTGAGGCGATCCTAATTCTGCATTTTGCTAGGCTCAGTGGCTTCACGTCTACCTCTACGTGGTAGTGTTGCTACTCTAAGGTATGAGAATCAGCTGCTTTTGCATTAGCAGGAGAAAAGCCTTGCTTCTCTCTCCAGAGATTCCCCAAGTGGCATAAACAAATGACTTTATAACGTCAACAGCAAAAGCGAAAGGTGGACCAGGGCCGGTGCTCCTCAGAGAACACCCAGCCCCACGTCCACAGTTGACAACTTTTATACAAGTGTCTCAGAAACGTGGAAATATTAGCTGGGTAGCTCCCCACTTTTCCAGTTTGTTTGACTGTGGGAAATGTGAAGTAAAAAGCAATTCTCTTTAACACTTAAACTCTATTGGAAACATTGTGGGTTTCTTTTTTAAACAACTTATTAAAAAACACAACAAAATAGCTTTTTACTTAACCCTCAGGTCTACAATAGTCTAAATTCGGATTCATTATTAAAGATTAAAATGGAGTACTGCAACTCTGTAGAATGCATTAGGAGATTAATATTGAACAAAGTAGCTCTTTGCCACTCAGGAAATGCCAATAAAAAGGCTTCAAAATTCACTGTTTATAACTTCAACAGGTCCATTAATTTTGTGTGCTTTCCACCCCCCCCCCCCACAAGGAAACAGAAAGATAGGAGGAATAACCTTAAAAACAAACAGCAAAAATAAAAATTATAAATCTGGAACTTAAAATAATTTCACCGATAAAATAAAATAATTTCACCAAATAGTTCAACAGTATATATTTGCTTCCAGTGGCTACTGAAACATGTCACCACCACAAGGCTCTTTAAACAGCAGAAACGTGTTCCCTCCCTGATCTGGAGGCTGGAGGCACAAACTTACTTTCAAGGTGGAGTAGCTTCCTCCAGAGGCTCTGGAAGGATAGCATCCCTTGTCACTCTGACTTCTGCCAGCTGAGGACATTCACTGCAGGTACCCAGCTCACTTCACCATTTCCTCCTCTTGTGAATGCCAACTCCCCCTCCTCCCTCACTGTCTCGAGGGCCCATCTGGCTAATCCAGGATCATCTCCATATCTCCAGATCCTTGCTGTAATCGCACTCGCAATATTCCCTTTTGCCACAAAAAGAAACACCCAGGGCTGGGAATATGTTTTGGTGGATAAAATGCTCACTGCGCATGCACAAGGACCCCAAGTTTGGGTCCCCAGCACTCACATAAAATGTGAGGCAGCATGTTCCTGTAATCCTACGACTGGGGAAGCAGAGACAGAAGTGTCCTTAGGGTGTGCTGGCTAGCTGGTCTAGCTGAATCAGTGAGTTTCCAGATCCAGTGAGAGAACCTGTCTCAAAAAATAAGGGGGCGGACCTGAGATGGCTCGGCAGATAAGAGCACTTGCAGTACAAAGATGAGGGCCTGCTTCACCCTGAGTTGGATTCCCCAGCACCTCATCAACAGCTGTGTATGGCCATGCATGCCTGTAACCCTAGTCCTGTGGGGAGTGGATACTGGACAATTGGGGGGGGGGGCTTCCTTACAGAAAACATGGCTTTGGGTTCAGTGAGAGACTCTGTGTCAAGGAAGTAAGTAGAAGAGTAATGGGGGAAGACACCCTGAATTCTCCTAGTATGGCTTCTGCATGGGTAAGCACAGGGCGCTTGCATCTGGACACACGAGTGTATACTCTATAAATATTCATCTCATCATCACCACATAAGGTGGAGAAGTGATAGAGAAAGACACTCAATATCAGCCTTTGGGCTCCACATGCACACACATACATGTTTATACATATGTATGAACACACACACACATGCACACCACACACACAAATGCATACACGCAAAGAAACATTCATAGGACGCGCATATCTTTGGGAAGGGAGCATTATTTACTTACCACAAAAGGCAAAAACAATATATATAGCTGCCCCAGCGACCTAGCACAATGAAACTAGAAGGGGATGTCTGTAAGAACACCTCCCTCTGATCCAGAGCCCGCACCCTCCGTGGCCAATTATGACTTTTGTATAGCTCCAGTGAGAATGGGCCTTACCCTGGCCTGGTGCCTGCTCTTTGTGCTTGCCCCTGTCTCAGACTCCCACGCTTCACTCCACAGCAGAAGGAGGCCTCCCCATGAGGTAAGACCATTAGACTTCCTTATTATAGACATAGGGAAATGTCAGAGATTAAACCCATGTGAAGAGAGTGATCAGGCCAGGATTCAAAGCTGGGACTCTGACCCCTGTCCCCCTCTGTGGTTCCCTGGAACACACCCTGCTCTCTAGAGTAAAACCCCATGGCCAGGCACGGGAGACATTGTCACTGATGGGCAGCAGATGTTGTGGCCTGAGATAAACTGCTGAGCTGAGACACTGACAATCTCCTTGTAGGTCAGCTGCCCAGCCCTACAAGAGGTCACCGCAAGCTTCCTGGAGAATTCAGGCACATCTTACCTTTCCACGGGTGAAGTGAGCATTTTGGATTCTCGGAGCGGGGGGGGTGCAGAGTTGTGGACGAGCATAGGCGCTGAGGGAGCAAGGCCACTGCAGCTTCTGTCCCATCGTGCAGAAGCAGGACAGACTCAGTAAATGCCTGCGACTTCGGAGCCAGACTCACTGCTCAAATGGATTAAATGGGCTGTAAAATGATTTTTTCCCCCTGAACCAAATGGTCTCTTCAGTGTCCTGGAACACACCATGCCCACGTCTGCATTCACACTGCTCTTCTGGTATCAAAGCCCTGTAATTGAGCACTTAATACACAGTATGAAGGCCTTGCCTGGGTGCTTCCCAGAGAAAGGTCATTAAGCAGGCGTGTCCCCAACAGCGAAGGGTCCCAGAGGAAGAGAGGCGGTTAGTTTATCCCAATGCTCTAGAACTGGGAGGAGTAACTCCTTCATGTACCCATTCATTCAGAAAATATTGCAGGGTATCCACTGTGTATCAGGACCCCCGGGAAGTGAGAAGAGAAAATAAGAAGACCCCTGGCCCAGAAGGAGAGAGATGGAGTTTACACTTCTGGGAGTAACTCCAGATTTTGATTGATTGAAAGACAGAGAGGAAGTTCTAGACCCAGTTAGAGAAGAGTTTTCCAAGAAGTAAAAAGACTCCAAATGCTAGGTGTGGGAACCAGGCTAGAAATATAAGGGATGGGAGCCAGGTGTGGTGGAGCACGCCTTCAATCCCAGCACTCAGGAGGAGGCAGAGGAAGGAGGATCTCCATGAGTTTAAGGCCACCCTGAGACTACATAGTGAATTCCAGGTCAGCCTGAGCTCAAGTGAGGCCCTACCTCGAACAAACAAACAAAAACAACAACAAAGAAATGTAAGGGATGGGAAAGGGAGTTAGGGCCAGAACTTGAGGACCCTAATTACCAGGTAAAGACATCCAGATTTGGGGCTGGGAATGTAACACAGATGGTAAAGTGTTTGCCTAGCATGAAGCCCTAGGTTCGATTCTTAGCACTGCTTAAATTGGGTATGGTGGTGCATACTTGTAATCCTAGCACTTAGATGGTTAAGGCAGGTGCATCAAGAAGTTCATGACCATCCTCAGCCACATGGGGAGTTCAAAACTATCCTGAGCTTACATGAGACCCAATCTGGAAAAAACAACAACAACAACAACAACAAAAAAAAAAAAACAGGAGGAAAGGAAGAGAGAGAAAGGGGAAGAGGAACACTTATCCCCCCCCCCACACACACAGAGACACAGAGAGAGAGAGGAAAATATGAAAGTTTTACTTTTTTAACAAAGATTTTCAAGAAGTATCTAAATATATCACATATGCAACAGAAGTTTAATGTATTGTTCATCTTGGACTAAAATTTCTCAGTACAAAGTTTCTGCCTTTAAATATATATACACATACTATACAGACAGACAGAAGGAAAGTAATAAAATTTTTCAGAGTTAAATTGATTGAACCTACAAGAATTTCTTAAGTGTGCTCTGATTACATAAGATTACCATGGGGGAAACAAGTAGAGGGTATTGTTATTATTTTTTAGAGCTATATGTGAATCTGTAATTATCTCAGAAATTACTGTGTTGTTTTGTGAATAGTATGCACAAAACAGCAAGTCATAGATTGCATTAAAAGAGAAAACCTCAATACTAAAACACAACACAATGGAAGGCCCTGCAAGTTTTGGGAAGCCAAAGAAAATAGCCCATCTTGTGGAGCTCTGCATGTGATGTGGCTTGTGATGGTCTGGAACCAGGTTTCGTTGCAAAGAGCAGAGCACGTTCAGAGCTCTGATGCAGGAAGGGCAAGAGGACAGGCTCAGATGGCCAACAAACTCCCTAACGGAGAGAAAGCTTGATGGTGGGGGAGAGGGTGGCTCGGGGCTGGTTCAGAGACTAAGCCACACCCAGCTGACTGATGTGTGGCATTGTGTTCTTGCGCTGGTTGTGACGGCTTGCGGGCCCATGGCCATTTCTTACTACCAAGTGCTTCTTGGATACTTCGGAACATACAGGAACACTATTAGTGGACAAACAGGAGTAGGAACTGCGACACATCCTAATATTGCAAGTGTAAGGCAAAATGCTGAATCACAGAGAGTGGGGAGTTTAGGAGTTTACTGCTGGGGGTGACAAGTGCACATTTGGCACGGATGATCCCTCTGGCAGTTACACAATTTATTAATGTAGTGAAGGGTAGAAAGAGACACAAGAAGGACTTCTACTAAAGTGGCAGTGGTGATGGAGAGAAAAATGGATTCCAGAATTATTAAGGAAGCACTATATTTTTTTAAAACATTTTTTAAAATTATTTATTTATTTATTTGAGAGCAACAGACACAGAGAGAAAGACAGATAGAGGGAGAGAGAGAGAATGGGCGCGCCAGGGCTTCCAGCCTCTGCAAACGAACTCCAGACGCGTGCGCCCCCTTGTGCATCTGGCTAACGTGGGACCTGGGGAACCGAGCCTCGAACCGGGGTCCTTAGGCTTCACAGGTAAGCGTTTAACAGCTAAGCCATCTCTCCAGCCCAGGAAGAACTATATTTTTAATGTTTAAAATATGTATTTATTTGAGGGACAGAGGGGGAGAGAGAGAGAAAATCAGCATGCCAGAGTCTCCTGCCACTGCAAAATAAGTATGGGCCACTTTGTGCATCTGGCTTTACATGAGTAGAGGGGGATTAACCTGAGCTGTGACATTTTGCAAACAAGCACCTTTACCCACTGAGCCACCTCCCTGACTAAAATATCAGCATATTAACCACCTATGAATCTCCAGTAGAGCATAACCACGCTCAATCTGTTAGGGTCAAACTCAGCTACGAAACAGAAACCTCAAAGTAATAGTGGCTTAAGCAGCTCTTATGTATCTTATAAAAAGAAGCTCAGAAATTGAAGCAGCAGTATGTCATGGAAGTCCCAGGCTCATCAGGAATGTGGGCTCTGCCTGTCTTCCCGACACGCCTTGCGAGTACATATCTTCCACCTTTAAAGCTGTTGTGAAATGGCCCAAAACGACTGCCGAGCACTCTTCTCAGGTTAACATTTCAAGTAGAAGAAATGTGTATGGAGTAAGAAAGCAGGCTGGAGAGATGGCTTAGTGGTTAAGGTGTTTGCCTGCAAAGCCAAAGGACTCAGGTTCAATTCCCCAGGACCCATGTAAGCCAGATGCACAAGGTGGCACATGTGTCTGAAGTTTGTTTACAGCAGCTAGATGTGCTGGGTCACCCATTCTCTCTCTCTGCCTCTCTCTCTCTCTCCCCTCTCAAATAATAAATAATATTTTTAAAAAAAGAAAGGAAGAAAGTAAAGTCAGTATTTTTAAAGGCTTTCCAAGAACTCTTCAAGTTGCATTGTTATCTATATTTCATTGGTCAAAACACACAGTCGCACCAAATGAAAAGGAAGGCAGAGAAATAAGGAAGAATATTTTATGCCCAGCTATGCGGACACCAGAATCTGGAATGGACATTTGGTGGATGATAGAAAGCCTCTGTCAAGACCATCAGAAAAGGCAGGAATAGACTAGTTCTTTAGCATATGAATCAAGGACTGCATGGATACTGTGACATGTCACGTTGGTCCCCTTCAATAAGTGACTTGTAACCTTGGATTGAGGGACTGCTGCTGCCAGTTTTCATCTGCCACTCTGTCCCCACCCAGGATTGTTTGAGGAGCTGAGGCGGCCTTCATCAATGTCCATCAATGCAATGGCACTATAAGCAATGACAGTGACCTATCATCTATCAGCACTTCCTCATTGCTGGGATAATACACCCTACCAGAAGCTACTTATGGAAGAAAAAAAAAAAAAGGTTTAATTCAGCTTATAGTCCCAGAGCTATGGTAGAGCCCACCATGCAGGGAAAACACGGCAGGAGCAGGAGGGTCCATACGCCTGGCTGGAGCCTAACACCTCACGGTCCGCCCTCAGTGACAGACTTCTTCCAACAAGGCTCCACCTCCTAAAGGCTCCACAACAGAGCCTGGACAGAGCCATCAACTAGGCATGAACCATTCACACACCTGAGCCTGAGGGGTCATCTTTCATTCCAACCACCAGTCAGGGTCCACCTGAGGAGCTTTTCTGGCTCCAGAGGTTCCGATGGAGTTGGCAAAGGGCTACGGTTGGACTTTGCTGGGGTTTGACTTTTCCCTCTGCCCACCCCGATTCCTCTCACTCCCTTCCATACTGCCCATCCTCAGGGCTCTTTGTATTCACCCCGATACAGCTACACTTAAGAGTGCCTCCCCCACATCCCAACTTAGGACAAAGAGGAGGGAATAGCTACCCGAGGCCAAGGAACAGAATATCCAGAAGGAAAGGAAGCATTCCTGTTTACTGAAGGTGGAATGGGCTGTTTGCATCAAGGCCCCATTGCTCTGCCACCTATACACTTCTTTTTCTTTTTCTGTTTTAAAGATTTATTTTTATTTATTTATCAGAGAAAGTGCAAGATAAAGTGAGAATGGGGATGCCAGGGCCTCCAGCCACTGCAAACAAACTCCAGACGCAGGCACTACCTTGTACATCTGGCTTATGTGGGACCTGGAGAATTGAACCTGGGTCCTTAGGCTTCACAGGCAAACGCCTTAACCGCTAAGCCATCTCTCTAGCCCCCACCCGTACACTTCTTGCAGGTGTCAGCACACGTGACTACCACGTCCTCCTCTCCATCTGTATACAGGCATTCACACTTGTTAAAAAGATGCTGGCTGGGAGAGATGGCTTAGCAGTTAAGTGCTTGCCTGTGAAGCCTAAGGACCCCAGTTCGAGGCTCGATTCCCCAGGACCAACGTTAGCCAGATGCACAAGGGGGCGCATGCATCTGGAGTTTGTTTGCAGTGGCTGGAAGCCCTGGCATGCCCATTCTCTCTCTCTCTGCCCCCCACTTTTTCTCTCTGTCACTCTCAAATTAAAAAAAAAAAAAAAGATGCTGTTTGGGGACTGGACCTAAATGCACTTCCTCAGTTTATATGCGTAGAGTTTTTACTACCTCGAGCTATGCTTAGAGCCCTTTTGGTATCTTTTTCTCCAGCAGGGCTCCCCAAGGATGAGATGGGACTCTTAAGTGCAATAAGCGGGAATGAGGAGAGGGGCTTTTTCATGTGGTAGCTGGTCTCCCTGGTGTGTGTGTAGAATCTAGTCCCAGGTCCACCTCTCTGTAGACACCTAGATCAGGCATTGATCTGCATGCTCCCAAAACTGTCCACAGACATGCTCACTCAGGATGGAAGGAGGCCGTCAGGGCGCCCAGTTTTGTGTGCCAGGTACATATGACAGAAGTCGGAGAGGTGGCAAAGGAGCTCAAACTGCCCCGTGGCCCCACGCCTAGCTGGTTCTCTCTGCACTCTTTAGGCTGAGCCAAAAGCCTAGTGGTGGACGTGGTTTTTCATTTTCATGACTCAGGGCTGACTGACATCAGTCAGTTATCTATGAATATACCCATCTGGAAGAAAGAGGTACGGGTGGCAAGAAAGGGGATCCTCGGTGTCCATTTTTTTGGGCAGTACAGCTTCTAACATAGTGAGTAACAGATCTCCATGACACAAGTCTATATGCCCTGGGACTTTTGAGGCTCCCTTGGCCACTGAACTTTCTAGTTTGACCCATTTATCCTTGACCACAATTGATGCTGGTGCCTTTACTCAGCTGGATTTAAAAGAAAAAAATGACTTCGTGATAACATTTGTCCCCATACAAGCATTTTTCAGGCAGAATGATGATCACTCCATAGCAACTCAGCTTTCTTCTGGCTTGTTAAGGAAAAAGTGAAAACTGTGGGTAGATATTTTGTGCTGGAGATTGAGCCCAGGGCCTCCTGCATGCTCTGCCACTGGGTTTCACCTGCAGCCGCTGTCAACACATTCACAGAGAGACTTTTATTGCTCCTCAACTCCTCCAGAGTTTATTGCTTGGAGTCTGGTAGATACAAAATGTTTGTTGAGGGACTGGATAGAGTGAAAAAGCAAATGTCCTAGTTTATTGAGTGAGCAAGCAAATGTGGGCTTGAGCAGGTTAGGAGGAGGAAAAAGAGAATCTAACAACTATACAACAGGTATGACACAAGAAGGATTCAGTGATGACCCCAGGTGAGATTAGTGACATTCTACCCTGGCTACATGCTAGGCTTAGGCTCAGGGAATCGAGATTTAAATATCTCAAAGCTTGGGCTGGGAAGATGGCTGAGTTAGTAAAGTGCTTGCCTTGCAAGCATGACAAACTGAGTTCAATTCCCAAAACCCCCACAAAAACTATCATGTACGGGCTGGAGAGATGGCTTAGTGGTTAAGCGCTTGCCTGTGAAGCCTAAGGACCCTGGTTCGAGGCTCAATTCCCCAGGACCCACGTTATCCAGATGCACAAGGGGGCACACATGTCTGGAGTTCATTTGTAGTAGCTAGAAGCCTTTTTATGGGCTTTAGACACAAATTGTCGAGGCTAGTCAGATTCCTTTGTTAGCCAGGCACACACCCTCAACCATCAGTGAGAAGGAAAGTATTTGGGGTATACAGCAATTCATAAAATATACTACTTCCACATTCTAGGTGAAGAAAATACTGAAGAGAATATTGTAATTAAGTAATGACTTGATCAGAACAAGGAACTTGAGATCATGGAATAAAACAGTTGAGAATGGTAGATAGTGTTTATGCTTTCCATTCCAGTATGAATGCTGTCTCAACACACCAGCTGAGAATGTGAAATATAAGGCAAGAAAGGCTCCAGGGAAATCCTAATAATTATCTTGAATTTAAAGTTCTGCATTTTGAAAAAACATCCAAGAATATAAGAAAGAGGGATGGTGAAGAGAATTTATTGCAGTCTCTTTGGAGATGAAAAGGAGGTGAGGAAAAAGTGTTCTGTGGGTTATTAAACACCAAAGCTGGGTACACTGAAAACAAGAGCACAGGAGAAAATTAATTTAAGAACACTGTTCTTTAGAAGTTCAACTCAGGGCTAGAGAAGACGGCTTAGCAGCTGGAGCGCTGGCCTGCAAAGCTGAAGGACCCTGGCTTGATTCCCCAGGACCCACATAAGTCATGCACAAAGGGTGCATGCGTCTGGAGGTCCTTTGCAGTGGCTGTAGGCTCTGGCACACCCATTCTTATTCTCTCTCTCTCTGCCTCTTTCTCTCTCTCCCAAATAAATTAATTAATATATTTTAAAAAATGAAATAAAAGTTCAACTCAATTGTGTACTAGAGAACTGAACCCTGGGCCAGCAGGCTTTGTAAGCAAGTGCCATTAATAGCTGAGTTATCTCTTCAGCCCCAATAGTTCCTTTCTTTCTTCTTTCCTTCTTCCTTCCTTCCTTCCTTTCTTTTTTCTTCCTTCCTCCCTTTCTTTTATTTAATTTTTTTATTGACAAGTTCCATATTTGTGTACCATAAGCCATGGTAATTCCCTCCCTCTCCCCACTTTCCCCTTTGAAACTCCACTCTCCATCATACCCCTTCCCCTCTAAATCAGTCTCTCTTTTATTTTGATGTTATCATCTTTTCCTCCTGCAATGAACCCTGAGCCTTGGAAGGTATGATAGAGATGTCTCAGTGCTAAGCACTCCTCTGTCACTTCTCAGCACCACGGTGCCTTCTGAGTCATCCCAAGGTCACTGCCATCTGTAGTATGTATGTATGTATGTATGTTGTAGGTTTTCAGTATCAGAGATGTATTCCCTCCCATGGAGCAGACCTCTAGTCCAATTAGAGAGTGGTTGGTTTCCCCCATAACAGACATGCCACTATTGCACCCATTGGCTCATTTTGCCTGGCTGGCCAAATTTAAGGCTTGTAGTGTCCACTGTTGAGCATCTTCACTGGTGATTTCTCTCTGTCCCACTGAACTGCATGCAGTGTAGCTTTTTCCAGATTTCTGTCAGCTGATCTACATGGAGGAGGTTTTCAGCTTGGCTCCAGCAGGATTTCTCAGTGGTCTTGTAGACTGAGCATGTGGAGTCTTCAGCAACAGGGTTTTACCATCTCTTCCTGGAGGGAGACCAAGAACCTAGGCAATGGCCTGTAATGTTTTGGGGTTATCAGGGACATCCCTGGCCAACAACTTACTGAAAGGTATCCCATCCCTGGCACTGAAAATTTTTAGTAATGATCTATGGCTTCTGAGTGTTCCATTGTCCAAAATAGTAGGACATATAAATATGGCTTATTTATATCCTCTTAGACTTTTTAAATTTTATTTATGAGAGAGAAGATAGACAGAGAAAGAGAGAGGTAGGGAGAGGGAGAGAATTGGCATATCAGGGCCTCCAGCCACTACAAATGAACATCACACACATGTGCTACCTTCTACATCTGGCTTACATGGCTCCTGGGGAATTGAACCTGGGTCATTTGGCTTTGCAGGCAAGTGCCTTAACTGCTAATCTATTTCTCTAGACCATCCTCTTAGATTTTTATTAGCCCTCCCTCCACCTTTCTTTTACTCAATATCTTCCCTTAACCTCACTTAGCCTTTTCACCCCCATTAATCTGTTCTTCTACTTGCATATACACAATACCATCCTATTAAGTCCCCCCTCTCTCCCTTTATATTCATCCCCTTTCTAGCTTACTGGCATCTGCTACTGAGTTTTCTCCCTACTCACATAGAAGTCCAATCATTTGTAGCTAGGATCCACATATGAAAGAGAACATGTGATGTTTGGCTTTCTGGGCCTAGGTCACCTCACTAAGTATGATTCTTTCCAGATCCATCCATTTTTCTGCATATTTAATAATTTCATTTTTCTTTACTCCTGAGTAGAACTCTATTGTATAAATGTGCCACATCTTCATTATCCACTCATCAGTTGAGGGACATCTAGGCTGGTTCCATTTCCTAGCTATTGTGCATAGAGTGGCAATAAACGTGGTTGAGTAAGTATCTCTAAGGTAGTGAGATGAGTCCTTATGATATATGCCTAGGAGATGTATAGCTGGGTCATATGGTAGATCTATTTTTAGGTGTCTTAGGAACCTCCACACTGATTTTCACAATGGCTGGACAAGATTGCATTCCCACCAAAAGTGTAGAAGGGTTCCTCTTTCTCTGCATCCTCACCAGCATTTATGGTCATTTATGGTCACTTGTTTACATGATGGTAGTCATTTTGACAGTAGTGAGATGGAATGTCAACATAGTTTTAGTCTGCATTTCCCTGATGGCTAGGGATTTATATAGAGGAATAAATGAGAGGTGGGGGGGAGGGGGTAGAACGAGAGAGATGAGTGATAGATGGGGATTTAAAGTTGTACAAATTTTTGGGCAGGTTGAGATGACTAAGCAGTTAAGGTATTTGCCTGGAAAACCATAGGACCTCAGTTATGTTCCCCAGGACCCAAGGTGGCACATGCATCTGGAGTTTGTTTGCAGTGGCTAGAGGCCCTGGTGTGCCCATTCTCTCTCTCTCTCTCTCCATCTCCCTGTGTCTTTCTCTCTCACAAATAAATAAATAATAAAATATTTTTAGAAAAAAAATAAAGTTGTGTAAATTTCTTTCCACAAGTTGATAAGGAAACCTCAACTAGAAAAACATGGGCAATATATTTAAGTGGCTAATTGACAGAAAAGTCTCAATGCCCAAATAGAGAGTTGAAAAGATGCTCAACCAGTCATCAGCAAACTGCAAATGAAGTTTGCAGTGAGGTAGCATGGAAAACAGTAACACAAGAGGCTAGCAACAGTTGCTACAAGTGTGTTGGGTAAAGCGGAATCTGTTTTGCTGCTAAAAATATGTTTTAGACTTTTTGAAAGATCTGAAAACATATAATATGTCTTCAAAAGCACGTATCTTTGAGCTCTGGAATCCATTTGGTGGCAAAAAATACAAGTTAAAAAAGTATATAAGATATATTTCTAAGAATATTTATTGGTGGGGTGCAGAGATGGCTTAGCAATTAAGGTGCTTGCCTGCAAGGCCAAAGGTCCTGGGTTCAATTCCCCTGGATTCATGTAAGCCAGCTGCACAAGGTGGCACATGCATCTGGAGTTCATTTGCAGTGGCTGAAGGCCCTGGGGTCTCTCCCTCTGTATCTGCCTCTTTTTCTTTCTATCTTTCTCTCAAATAAACACAGTAAGTAAAAAATGCTTATTGGGTCATTTTAGGGACAGAGCCCAAACAAAGGGAAAACTCATCAATGCAGAAAGAGTTGGATAGATCATGAAAGAGCCTCATTGTGGATTATCATGTAGCCAATACTAAGAATGAATTAGCTCCATCACAGGAGAATGCAAAGAGTTTCCATAAAAAAATTTTGAATAAGACATTAAAGATGTAGGGAATTTATTATCCAGTTTTCTAAAACAAATAATTAACCCTGAGCAAAACCCCTAGCTATATGGATATATACATATGCATCTCTATGAGCATATATATGTATATATGTACATAAGTGCACACACAGATTGACTATCCCTTACTTAAAAAGATTGGGAATAGTAATATTTCAGACTTGAGCAGATTTTGAAATATTTGCATATACATAATGAGATAACTTAGGAATGGGGCCCAATTTAAACACAAAATTTATCTACCATATGTACCATATGTAGTCCTGTCCATAGCCGGAAGGTCACTTTAAATAGTATTTTGAGTGCATCTGCATTTTGACTGTATTTAACACATCACTTAAGGTTGGGTATGGAATTTTACACTTGTGTCCTCATGCCATCACTAAAGTTTAGATTTTGAAGAAGTTTAGATTTGAGATTTTCAATTATGGGTGCCATGTATGTGTGTGTGTGTAAGTAATTGTGGAAGTATGTGTATGTAATTAGATATTGTAAGAGCATGGAGAAAGTTCAAAGGGTTTTAATAATCCAGGGCAGCAGGCTGGGTCCCAGAGCTGAGGTAGACGCCCAAGAGTAGAAGAGAACTGTGGGAGTTTCAGGAGTGCTTGCCAGAGCGTGAGGAGCTCAGCTTGCTTCATTTCTAGGTTTCCAGTGGGTCCACTTTATGTCAGACATTGAAGACAGATTTCCCTCAGAGGACGTCAATGCAGGACACATCACAGTGGCTCCCTTCCCTCATGCAGGCCGTCATAGGGCCTGGGAGCGCAGTGTCCAGTGATGTGGCATGCACGGCTTCTTTTCTTAGGGGCTTGGAGTAATCATGAGATGCCTGCCCAGAAACCAAAAGGCATTTGACCCACTTTGATAAGTCAAAGTCTTCCTAAATCCCACAAGTTATGAAGAACACAGCCCAATATTCTTTTCTATCTCTTGCAGAGCATGAAGGGGTCCAACCTAAAATTCATATCGACACATTTGAAAATGCCCTTCCTCAGGGCTTTTACTCTGGAGTGATGGAAATATTTTGGAATGAAACAGAAATGGTTGGTTGCACATTTTGAATAGAGAATATGCCTCTAAACTACTCACTTTATTTAAAATGACTAAGATCATGTTCTAGGAACACTACCCTTATGAATACTTCAGTGCAAAACTCCTCTCTCTTCCAGCCGAGATTGCTTTTGCATCTTTCTCTTAACTTGCCCCAAATGTCCCCAAAAGCCCAGTGCAAAATCCCAGTGGGTTTTCTTGCCCTCTCTCTTCCATCCTACTTCATTGTTGTTTTTTATTTTCGTTTTTCTTTTAAAGGCATGCACCACTACACCTGGCTCTTTTATTTATTTAGAGAGAGCTAGAAGAGAGGGAGAGAGATAGAGATAGAGATAGATAGATAGATAGATAGATAGATAGATAGATAGATAGATAGATAGATAGAGGAGAGAGAGGAGAGAATGGGCATGCCAGGACCTCTAGCCACTGCAAGCAAACTCCAGATGCATGTGCCCCTTGTGCATCTGGCTTACATGGGCCCTGGGGAATCGAACCTGGGTCCTTTGGCTTCATAGGCTAGTGCCTTAACTGCTAAGCCATCTCTCTAGCCCTTCCATCCTATTTCTTGTACTGTCTCTATAGCTTTCCCCCTTGTCCCACATTTCAAAGCCCCAAATCCTGGGCAATAGGTTGTCAGACATGGAATTCTCCATATAAGGAAGAGAGATGGTGAGGGAAAAGATATACTTCCTTTAACTTGCCGCGAGAATGGGTGAGGCAAAGCTGCATTATTCGTTACTAAGTTTCGTCCTTCTGCACACAGAGTCCCGAGGTAATTTTGGGAATGACAGCCTCCAGCAGCCTGTCTTCCCACTCCCAGAGTTGCTCTCCCCACCTGTCACAACAGCTGTTCTTGGACCCTAAAAGCCAAAGCCCCGTGGTGGAGAGTCCTCAAATGAAGAACTGCTTTTGACTGAGGGACAAGGTGTCTTTAGGTCCCCCACGCTGGAGTCTGCTGTCTCCAGCCCTGGTCATGAACACTCCTGGAGAGGAGGCCAGCGGGGATGGAGAGCGGCAGGCTTGGCAGCACACAGGCTCAGAGAACAGGTGGTTTTGTTTATTCTTCTCCATTTGATTTACAAAATTTTCCTGTTTTAGTAAGACGGCCTTGAGGCTCCAACGTAACAAGTACAGGCACAATGAGATGACATTTAATTAAAACGTAGAAATACAAGCAGCAGGCACTGTGGTGGAGCAGCGGAGACTGCCGCCAAATAAACATGCAGCAGCCACCCCTGCAAGTGAGAGGACAAGGAGTCTGAATTGCTTCCCACCTGTCATCCCACCACCTACAAAGGCAGCGTGCCCCACCAGCCATGGGGCCCATGTATAAAATGTACCAGCCCAGCCCCTGGGTTTACCCCTCACGCTACCCTTTGCGAGGTGTCTATTCAAACGTTCTTCCCGAGCTGGGATTGCCAGATGAAATACAGGCTGCCCAGCAACAGTAGAATTCTAGATGCACACATAATTCTTGACTCCAAGCATGTCTCATAGAATATTTTTTTTAAAAAATATTTTTATTTATTTATTTGCAACTACAAAGAGAGAGAGAGAAGAGAAATGGACAGAGAGAATGGGCATACCAGGGCTCCTAGATGCTGCAAGTGGACTCCAGACGTGTGTGTCTGGCTTTCACCTGGGTACTGGGGAATCAAACTCAGATTGTTAGGCTTTGCAGGCAAACGCCTAACAGGCTGAACCATCTCTCCAGCCCTCGCATAATCCTTTCCTTTATTTATTGAATCTGGTTCCCCTGTACCTTCCTGTAAGGGCAGGCTACTTCTAGGACTTGAGACAATTGGTTGTTCTGGGGTAGAAAACCGATCTGCCGCTGTTACCAGAATCACAGAAAAGTTCTAAAAGTTATTGTGGTACAGTAAAAAGGGCTTTGTGTATTTTTCCTAAAGTTGAATTGACTTGGTCTGAAATCCGGGCTCCATCACTTTCCAGCTGTGTTGAACTTGTACAAATCACAGCATTCTCTAGGCTTCCCTGTGCTCATCTCTTCGGCAGACAGTTATTGATCATAGTGATAGAACTGGTTTACTGGGAGGCTCAGATCAAGAGAGGCATAAACATGAAAGGGTCTTCTTTATCCTGCAATTGTCCCTATGGTGTGCTCATGTCAAATCCCATGTCTCACTGGGTGGCAGCTCCTCAGGTGACCAGTAGCAGATACCACAACCTCTCAGTCATCCACCATCATACAGTTACTTTTGTTCTTTAAGAGTTCTGCTCTCTTCATTGTCACATTTACATTTTCTACCTATTCCAACCATTTTTTTTCTCACCAGCTACAATTGGCAAACTAAAGAACTAGGCAGCACATTTAGGATTTTAGAGAAATAAATCACTTTGGACTCAGGTACGTGTGAATTGCACGCTTCTGTTTCTATCTGCTGAACCCAGCTACCTCCCACCTGCTGCCAAGCACCGGTAACTGCTTAGGCTTGAGAAACATGGATTTCAAAACTGCTCATTAAAAATTTCAGTGCCTTGCTCTGGGGAGATGGCTTAGTGGTTAAAGGCACTTTCCTGCAAAGCCTGATGGCCCTGGTTCAATTCCCCAGTGCCTACATAATGCCAGATGCACAAAGTAGCACCTGCATTTGGAATTTGTTTGCAGTGGCAGAAAGTCTTGGAGCACCCATACTCACTGTCTCTTTCTTTGTAGGGGTGTCTTTCTCATATAAATAAAGAAAAAGAAAAATTTCAATGCCTTCATTCCATTCCAGACCAGCCAAATCAGGGTATCTGGCCATATCAAGACTTTTATGTTTCATTTAAAACTTCCCCAGGTGACTTCATGTGTGGCCACAGTTGAGAATACTGCTTGGGTATCTGCAGGGTGGTCTGGCTTCCTCTGGCTTTAAATCCTTCTTCCCAGTATGCTCTATTTTGGCATTGAGGGAAGAAGGAGAAAGGGAGGTTGGTCTCGTCTTACTTGATTGCCTCTTGTAAGCCTGTAATCCTCTCTGTTGGTCACTGTGGTTTTTCCATTTGACACCAGCAGGCCATTTGTTCCCAGTGGATGGCAGGCATCCAAATAGGGGCTGTTCTATGAAGCCCATTTGTCAGTCACTGCATGGCCCTGTGAGAGTCTTCCTCCTGCAGGGTTTCTGGGTGAGAGATCAGTCTTGGTCTGCACTCCCCACATTAGCTGTCTTTTAGAAGTCAATTCCCCATGCCAACAGTTGTGTCTGAGGGGTTCCTTCCTCACTGGGAAGGCTTGGGTGGAGAGGAACTAGATATTGACAGGATAGATTAAGCCACATCACCTTCCTCAGGACCCAGTAGACTTCCAGAAGTCTCAAGTTTCCTGACACAGAATGCTTCAAAGTAATAATATCTTCACCTAGGTTCCTTGTCTTTTTCTGCACCTTAGAAGGTCTTAACCTTGTACAGTTGGCTCAGGGGTTTAGCAACTCTCCTAAAACTATGTCATTTCCAGGGTTAGTCAGGCAGGGACCATGTCAGTTCCTCCAGTGAAAAGGAAGCTTTACACTCCGACAAAGACATGAGCTTAACACATAGAACCACGTTTCCTTACTGCTCCACTCCACCTAGAGAAGACAGGGCAGAGTTGGAAATCATGTGTTCATGGAGCTGTTTGGGGGTTAGATAGAACTGCAGTTTGGCCAGTCCCGCGGGACTTGACTATCTCCAGACGCCACAGTTCTCTGAACTGTCAGAAGTGGAGCTCAGCATCGCTGGTCTCCAGTGAGGGTTCTATCTCCCACTTCTGACATGTCCCCTATACTTTTCACTGTGGCTCACCTATCATCACTCATATGTGTTATTGATTTATATGTGTCCAACACCACACACTGCTATTTCATACCCTCCTTCCTTTAGTCCTGTAAACACAGCAGGGAGATGGGAATCACTTTCCACTCTCTGCTTTAGTAAATTTGGGCTAAGCACGTTAAATAATTTGTTGAAGTCGTACAGCTAATAAGAATCAGAGCTCAAATTTGACTCCAAAGACCTTGCTTTTGCCATTGTAATTTATTGCGTTTGTACTTCCTCCCACTGTGATGTAATTTATGAACAGAATTCAGCAGGCATGAAACAAATCTAACTTCTCTTTCCAGAGACTCTCAACCTGGAAATCTATCATTTAGTACAATTGTCTGGTGTTCAATCCAAGTGAGTTGGAAACAAGTTAAAGCTTTGCTTCATTATTCTCTTGTATGAATCTATTCACCACCACAGTCTTTAAAAATATCCAGTATGTGCAAGTTACTGTGCTAGTTCCAAGGATAAAGGATGCAAGTATCAGTTTTCTGTGGCTTTTTACCACAAATTGGATGCCTTACAACAACAGGATTTTATTTCCAGAAACATGAAGTCGAGGTGATACTGTCAGGGCCATCTCCCTCTGAAGGCCCTTGGAGATTATTCTTCTCTTCCCCATCTCCCCCAGCTTCTAGGGGTTCCAGGCATTTCTTGATTTGTGGCAGCATCACTCCAATCAATCTCTGACTCCACCTCCACATGACCTTCTTCTTTTGTCTCTTCTAAGATTTCGTGTTATCAAATTTGGAGCCCACTCCAATAATTGAAGATATTTAATGTAATTATATCTATAAATATCTTCAGTTTATTTGTATGACTATAAGGAAATACTGGAGGCTGAGTAACTGATTGAAGAAAAGAGGTTTATTTAACACATAGTTCTGTAAGTACCAGAGCCTGCATTTGGTGATGGCATTCTTGCCAGCAGTGTCCTGTAGCTATACAGAGCATCACGTGGCAAAAGACAGAGAAAGTGTGAGCACATCTCTTCTTGTTTTATTTTTCCATTTTTTGACAGAATCATCAATATTTAAACATGGAGACCCCATCTTGATGACCTTAGCTAATTCCCAAAGCCTCTTGTTCAAAGCACCAATTCAAGTTAAAATACTAAATACTTCATAATTGGGATTAGATAATATATGAACCCTTGGGGGATACACTCAAGCTATATTGACACCATAGCCGACCCTTTTGCCAAACAAGGTCACTTTTACAAGTTACAAATGTTAGGACATAAACATAGCCAACCATGTTTATTAGCTCAATGCTTCAGTAACACAATGCACAAAGACAGCATGGTATGCTGGGATATTTGGTGTTTGGCTTTTCAAAGGGAAAAAGGTACATTCAAATCCTATCTGTGACACTCCTTCACTTGACAAGTCACTCAGATTTTCAGTTCAAGTTTTCTGAGAAATAGAAATTTCATAGAATTAGCACTAGGTGTGGTGGCACACACATTTAATCCCAGCACTTGGGAGACAGAAGTAGGAGGATCACCGTGAGTTCGATTCGAGGCCACCCTGAGACTACACAGTGAATTCCAGGTCAGCCTGGGCTAAAGTGAGATCCTACTTTGAAACAAAAACAGAAGAAAAAAAAAAAGAAATTTCAAAGCATTAGACCTATGAAAGAATGGCAGGGAGTTCCTGCGAAGGATGAAGGAGAAGCATATAAACAAGGCAGCTCTGATATCTGTGAAAGGAGGGCAGTGAGGAAGGAGAACTCTGCAAGACAAGCACTAGGCTTTCTTAAGAAAACCTAAGCCAAGCTAATGTGAAATTCCCTAGGAAATACTGGCCACTGGATGAGTCCAGCATCCCACAGGATGGGCTTCCTTGGGTACACAGTAGTGCTCAGTAACTGACCAGGAGTGGCCCAAGAAAAGTAATGCCTCAGTGTAGGTTCAGAGATGCTTCTGTAGCAACAACAGTGGGCTTGTTATCCAACTATACTCCCTTTAGAAGATTCTCTTGAGCAAGACCTGGACAGAATGCTTCCACAGCTGCTCCACTGGAACTTTGGTTTTGCTTTTCAAAATTCTAAAACACTAATGATAATATTTCGTTGGTAACAGTGCTGGAGGGACAAGCAAATGAACACCACTGTGGCAGCGTGTGGCAGGTATGCGGCGGTCAGTGCCGAAGATGGCCTCGGTAAGCCCCATCTCCTGGTGTTCACTACTGCGTCATCTCCTCCTGCTGAGTGTTTTCCAACTCATGTCCAAAGAATAGAGTGACTCATGCAACGCGTTGGACTCTCCTGTATCTTCACCCACAGGCGTGTTCTTTCTCTCACTCACTCTCTCTCTCTCTCTCTCTCTTTTTTAATAATTGCCTTTGAATGGATTTGAGGTGACAGGTCATTATGGCTTTTGACCTGGAATTTATGCTTGACCTTAACTCATTGAACTCCTTCTGCCTCAGCCTCCCAAGGGCTATGTAAACTGGACCCATGTAAGCTGGACACAAAAAGTGACATAGGCATCTGGAAGGGCTAAGATTATAGGCACAAGCTACCACACATTCTTTGTATAGACGTCTCTATAAGACCTTTGCCCACCTTCTAAAACCAAGTTGTTTTCTTGTGGCTGCTAAATTGCGGAAGTTTTTTTTTTTTTTTTAAATACTCTGTCAGTCTCATGTCAGATATATGACTAGCTACTATTTTTCTCCATTATTATAGGTTGCAGTTTTACTTTGGTGATTATATTCTTTGATACACAAACTTACAATTTTGACAAAGTACAATGTATTTACTCGTTCATCTACTGCCTCTACTGTTGGTGTCAACCCTAAGAAAGCATTCCCAGGCTGCAGAGATGGCTTAGCTGTTAAGGGCCCATGCTCAACTCTCCAGATCCCACATAAGCCAGACACACAAAAGTGAGGCAAATGCAAGATCACATATGCCCACTAAGTGGCACAAGCATCTGGAGTTTGGTTGCAGTGGTTGAGGCCCAGGAAAGCCAATTCTCTCTCTCTCTTTCCCTCTGTCTCTGTCTCTTGCTTGCTCTCTCTAAAGTTAAAAATAAAAATAAAAAATACAAAAGAAAGCATCCCCATCCCAAAGCCCCAGAGCTTTCCCAGTGCTTTCTGCTCATGGTCGAGTCTTCGCTCTCTTATGTAGATCCTTCATCCGCTGTGAATTAACTTTTGGATATGGTCCAAATGAGAACACTTTCAAATGTAGCAGAGTAGCTTGAGAGGATGAAGGCAAGCGACCCAAGAAGATGGGGAAAGTAAAGATAAGGTAAAGAGCCAGAGCTGGGGGCGGGGGGGGGGGGGGTCGGCGGGAGGTGGTGTTGAGCAGGTTGTGGTAGCTGGTGACAAAGGGGAAAGGCCAGAGTGCAGGTGCCACACAGACTTGGAAAGAATTAGTGCTTCGTGCTGCGGTTTTGTAGGTCTGTGCTGTACTCATTCACCTCCATTGACCTCAGGGCCCAGGAAATATCTGCCACGTTTTCTGCTTGTGTTATTGGTTTTTTGGGGAGAATGAGTCAAAGGAAAGGGGATTTGCACCTTTATAGATCTATGGTAGAGGGTCATGGAAGGTGACATGCAAAAGAGAGCTCTTTTCTTTCTCAACTATTAAACAAAGTCTTGCGCCTTGCAAAACAGAATCCAGCTGAGCTATGCCTGCGGCCTGGGAATTGCACGGTGCTGATGGCTTAGCCCTTGGTTTCTCCCCCATCTCAGAACCAATTCCTGAGATTAAGAGGTAAGTCTTGCTGACTTCCATGGATGTAGGAACCACCTTACTCAAACCAATGGCTTCCATGCATGGAGAAGGGGTGGAGAGGTGTGCATGGATACTGGAGAGGCAACCTCAATGTGACCAGCAGCATTTGAGCCAGTTTTCCCAACATCAGACTCAAAGCTGAGAGACCTGACACATAGGCTTCTCATGTTTGGATGACATAGGATGAGAAATGCTGAAAGCTAGTAAAAGAAAAAAGAAGTGCCTATTGATATTGGTTTATATTATCTTTGATGATAATGTTGGGACATTGAGTTTGGGTGATCCAGCCTTCAAGAGTGCAAGTCCCAGGTCTATCCCCTGTTCTGACTTCTGTGATTTAGCCTCCTCAAAATGAAGCCCTAAGAATACTTGTGTTGGGCACAGTTGAGGGCCCTAAACCATTGGAGGTTGAAACAGGCCTGAGCTGTCAGGCACTACTAAGGTGCCCCAGGCCACAGGAGGTCGCAGCAGGCCTAGACCCAGATAATCTCGCCTCCAGACCAGCAGGAGTGAGCCCTCCCCCACCCTGCCTGGGGCACCTGGACGTCCTGATAAGACTTAGGTTTCGCTTTCCCCTGCTGCTCACCAGGAAGGTCCCTATATGTTAATGAGGTATCAGCCAGCTGCCAATTCCCTGTGACCCATACCCTGTACCCTGTACCTTTTCCTGCCACTACATGAAGGCTTATAAGCCCATTTCCCCAACAGGTAAATGAGCTGTCCTCTGACAGTCCCCTGGGTCTTTCTTCCTATTGCACCCACGGTCACTCAAGACCCTGCTCCACAGTTGCCTGGAGTCCCTGGGAAACCATTGCGTATTGGCCCGAGGGCAGCCAGGAACCACACACTTGCACTGTAGGAGCATTAAGTAACTGAATATTTATAAACTCTCAGAATGGTTCCTGAGGAGCTTCTGAGGTCTCTAATGGTCTGCTAGATTTTATCCTTCTTCCCATAAGATACCTGTCTCCTTCCTCTCCTGTCTTGAGAAGAAAAACTGCTAAAATCAGAATAAAAGCAGTTGACTGTCCCTGACCTCCAAAAATAGTTTTATCTTTGAAGATTGAGAATAAATGATTGACTTACATTGATTAGACTCAGGGGTCACTCTCTCTTGCCAGGGAGCAAGTTATTCTATTCAGAACACTAAGAAGTAAGTGATTTACAAAATGCTGTCTCGCTCATGGAGTGAAAAAGCGAATGTCCCTTATGAAATAGCAGTTAATGGAATAGCAGTCTGGCTGGACAGCATCCCTCTTGCTAGCCCAATCATTTAACATCATAGGTGATGGCTCTATCCAAAATCCTTGGCCTTTTTGCCAATCTGGCATTCAGATAATGATTCAGACAGTGTCCGGGGGTGTTAATTACAGAGTAGTTTCTAATAATGGAAAATTGAAAATGGTTTAAATGACTAACCATAGGGAGTAGTAAATAAACTACAGTGACACCACACAATAAAACTGTTCCACCACAACAAATCCCCATTTTCAGAGGTTTAAAGATAACTCAATGCATTTAGCACAATGTTAAGTGGAAAGAGCAAGATATACAAAACAGCAACAAATCTGTCGTCTCGACTTTGTGGAAAATGCACATGCCTAAGAGACTGGAAGAAGCACATCAGTGTGGTGAGATACTGGGTGGCCTTAATTTTTTTGTCTTCTGTATTTGAATTTTCCATAATCTAGATGCCCTCCTTCCCCACTGTAGCAAATAAAGGTCCACATTATTCTCACTAAGATCCCCATGCTGGCCTGGATTCCTTACATCCTGTGTCCTGCTTGTGAAGCTCTCTCCTGTTTTGTGTGAGTCCCTTGTCTCCACTAGCAGTTTTCCTTTGTGCTTAAAAGGTGAGAGCTGATGGGACTGGGAAGATGTTCAGTGGTTAAAGATGCTCGCCTGCGAAGTCTGCTGGCTTGGTTTCAACTCCCAAGCCACCTATGCAAGGTGGATACAAAAAGTGGCGCAAGCATTTGGAATCTTATTTGCCGAGGCAAGAGGCCTGCTGTGCCCTCCCCTGAAAGTTCGCAAATAAAGACATAAAAATTTTACCAAAAAAAAAAAAAAAGAGGAGAAAGCCCGGCTTAGTGATATACACCTTTAATCCCAGCTCTCATTAGGCAGAGGTGGGAGGATTGTTTAGCTTGAGGCCAGTCTGAGACTACATAGTGAATTATAGGGCAGCCTGGATTAGAGTGAGACCCTACCTTGAAAATAATAATAATAAAGAGGAGAAAGTTGGCTTGTAAGTTTTAAAAAGGGCTAATTCCCACTATACCCTAATTGCTTTTTTTTTTTTTTTTTTTTTTTTTTTTTTATTTTGGAGGTAGAGCCTCACTCTACCTCAGGATGACCTGGAATTCACTGTGTAGTCTCAGGGTAGCCTCAAACTCATGGTGATCCTCCTACCTCTGCCTCGTGAGTGCTGGGATTAAAGGCATGTGCCACCACACCCAGCAAATTGCTTCTTTTACACACGGTTCATGTCCGCAACAAAATCGTAAGCTCCTTGAGCCTCACGGCTGTGACTTGTGCTTTTCTCCACACCTGCTGGGGAACAATGAAGCCAGGTCTTCAACACAGGAACCCGAGCTCTGTGGGTTTCTCTTCAATTGGTTGGAAGCCCCCCAAAAGCAAATGGCACATATGTTAAATATAGTCTAAAAGAACACCTAAGGGGCCTAAGGGAGGGAAGATGGTAGAAAATCCAAAGCTGTTCCTCTCTAATGAGCCAAAGAGGCACAGAGCTAGGGCTTTCCAAAAGCAGAGCTAGATTTCAGGAGACAGAAGGACTGGGGAGTGGTTGATGTTGTTTTGAAGGCATTCTTTCCACTGCTAGCCATTAGCCAGCAGGCAAACTCACTGGGAGACTGGGCACTAGCATCCAGGGCCCTACATCAAAATCTCTCCTGCCCGATAAAAAGCATACAGAGGCTGGACACCACATAAATAAGGATTGCGAGGATATTTTCAGGGGCCTTTCTGAAGTCAGAAAGTTCAGGCTTATGCCTGCTTGCATACAGAGACCTTCACACCAGGCCTTTTTGTTTCATTTTGAATTTAAACAATGCCATAAATAACGTGTGTTTAGTGCACTGCTCTGGTGGCTTGAAAGTAAAACGTCCCCCATGGGCTCGGGTGTTTGAATGCTTACTCCCCGGCTGGTGATGTTACTCTCGAAGGTTGTGGGGTCTTTAGGGGGTGAGACCTTGCTGCAGGAAATGTGACACTGGAAGGCAAGCCTTGGGGTGTTACAGCCCAGCTCTGACTGTTCTGTCCACTTCCTTTGGTCTACTTCATCCGTGGTTATATAACAACGTGATGCTGGCTGTCTGCTCCGGCCAAGCTTTCCCTGCTGCAATAGATTTCCCGGTAAAACCGTAAGCTGCCAATAAGCCCTTTCCCAGTTCTTTACACTGCTTGCTGTTATTTTGTTATTTAGTGGTTATTTTGTCCCAGCCATGAGAAAGTGATACAATTGAGGTTTTTTTTTTTTTTTTTTTTTTTTTGTGTGTGTGAGCATTATGTAACATCTACAGCCTCCCTCCAAAATGACAAAAGAATATTTCATCAAGGGTAAATGTCAGTGTCTTTAAATTTCACTCAATGATCTATCCCTTGGTCCACATCTCAGTCTCCTGGAGTCTCTGCCTCTCTTTTTTTTTTTCAATATTTTATTTTTATTTATTTATTTGAGAGAGGGAAAGAGGGAGAGAGAGAGAGAGAGAAAATGGTTGCACCAGAGTTTCCAGCCACTGCAAACGAATTCTAGATGCATGTGCAACCTTGTGCATCTGGCTTACGTGGGTACTGGGGAATCAAACTGAGGTCCTTTGGCTTTGCAGGCAAGTGCCTTAACCACTAAGCCATCTCTCCAGCCCTCTACCTCTCTTTTGCCAGCTCCTTTCTGAGGTCCCGATGCTGCTCAAGTGGCCAGGAATGGCAGAGCCTGTGATGGTTAATCTTCATTGTCAATTTAACAGAAGCACCATGGTAACAAATCTCTGAGCATGTCCATGAGGGATTTTGTAGATTAAGTTATCTGAGGTGCGAAAGACTCCCCCTAAATGTAGGCTGCGGATTCCGTTGGCTGGGTGTCCTAGACAGCCAAGAAGGGAGCGAGCCAAAGGAACATGCACGTTTATCCATCCCTCTCCGACTCCTGATACTGTGTACATGTGACTGGCTGCTTCATGCTTCTGCTGTCCCTGACATGATGGACCATATACTCTGGGACTCTAAGTCAAAATAAACCTTCCTTCCTGGTTTTAGTTGGGTATTTTGTCTCAGAAATGAGAAAGGTAATTAATATAGTGGCCATATTTTCTCCAGACAATATCTAGTCTGCTTAAATATCACCTCTTCCTAAGAGCCTTCTTTGGCCCAAAGTCCTGAACTGGGCACCATGGTCCTCACATGTGTTTCCTTTGCACTCTGCTCCTATGCTTCACAATAGTCTTCATGCTGGATAACAGCACTCTACTTGTCCGCCCCTTGAATAGCATGCTATGTGAGGCCAGGGAAGAAGGCCTTGCTCCACTGTATTGGCCCTCGGTAGAAAGTTCTCAATAAATAATTGCAGAATTCATTCTATATGCCAGACTGATACTACGTAACAAGAGTAGGGCATAGAGACTCGCTTTCTATACTTACAGAATTTACCCTCAAATTTGGCAAATCTGCCCTGTGTATGATGCACAAATATATTAGACATCTATTATTGTGCCAAGCTCTATTTCAGATGCTGTGAACACAACAGGGGGTCCCTATCCATGCGAGCTTATGTTTGTAATTACACCGTGATTGCCATACAACAGGGAAGAGCATGGTGCCGTAGGGATCCTGACAGGGGATTTGGTCTGTCCTAGATGGTGTGCAGAGAAAGCTTTTCTGAGTAAGCTAACATTTTAAGCTCCAAGGCCACAGCCTGGGATAAAGTAACTCTCTCTCTCTCTCTCTCTCTCTCTCTGTGCGTGTGTGTTGTGTGCTGTAGATCTATAGCTCAGTCTGCCTTTAAAGCTAGATCTTGACACAGATATGAACATACATATAGACAGACAAATCCTGATCTCTAAAGGATGAATTGACTTGCTTAAGTAAAGAGGAAGGGAAGAGGAGCCTTGCAGGGACAGTGAGGGGCATGCACCAGGCCCTGATGGAGCTGGCACTATCCTGTGCTCCAGACACTGGCCATACCGGAGAGCAGTTAGGCATGTAGATGATCTGGGTCGTCCCTGATTGCATGATAACTGGGGAATTCACAGCTTACACCTCCATGAGAAGTGGGCATCTGTGTGGAGCTTTCACACTGGGTGAGTATGGGTTCACCATAAGCAGCCAGGAAATCATGAGTTTTCCTTTGAAAGATTTTGTATAATCATTCTAAAGCCCATCTTATGCTTGTTGAAACAAACTGGGAGCCACTCTTTTAGCTTGTATCTCTCTTTTTAAAGGTCTGTTTTACAGATTAAATATGTCCAGACACTAGAGTAGGCTCTATTTACATCTTTGGGTTTCAGTTGGGCCTTGTAGGCTCCTGGTGAGTGGGGAGATTCACATGGAGTGGAGCGTGTGGCTCTCTCTCCGCAGCAGTTATGGAACTTGGCAAGACACAGTGGAAGGGAGAAGGGACGGCAGCAGTTTTGCAAAAAGGCCAAGAAGATAGCGGGCAAAGGATCAAGACGTTACATATCATAATGCCCGGCAGACAGCAGGAAATTTGGCAGAAAGAGACATACTTGGGCTCCTAACTCTTGCATCCCAGATGGTGTGGCTCGCTTGTGCTGCCGATGGCCCGCCCATGGGGGCATTGATCAAGTGAGGGCTGGTCAAAGGTGAGATGGCTCCAACCTAAGCTGGGTTTGAAAGCAGAGTCAGGGAAATAACGGATATTGGAAATCAAGGAAGGAGGACATTGATTGATGATGGGAGAGACTGTGACCTCCCCAAACTGGAGACATTTCTTAGCAGGTGGCCACCTATAGATTTCCCGTGACACATCCTTGAAGATCAAGGAGATAGTTGGTAATTAGTTGCCAGGCAAATGGAATCTCCAAACATACTGATATCTTCACTTTAACAAAACGTCTGTTCTATTCTTTTTTAAATTTTGGGTAAAAAAAAATGGAACATACAATCTGAAAAGCTAATGTCATCATCCATGAAGCACAGTGAGCCTCTTCTGTGCTTCTAAAAGTGCGCCCAATGGCTCCTCCAATTAGGAAATCACTCAGGGTTTCCCATGTTGTAACCAGCTTGTCTGGTTTAAAAACATCTCATGGTGTTGCTCTGTGTCATGTAACTTCCTGATTTCATGAGTGGTCACTAAGTAGTACTCAGTCATATGCATTTAGTATGATTAACTTAATCCCCTGTGGGTTAGAAACTGCTCTTCATGCATTTATAAATCACAGATAGTATCCCAGTGAAGCCCATGCCCCAGCCATGATGATTGTCTTAAGACTAATGCTTCGTCGTAGATTTTTGGAACAAAGAGACTGTATGTTTTTGAGGAATCTGAATACGATTCCAGATCCCCCTTATAAAAGTCATGCCAATTTATATTCCTGGTCATGTTGGCAGCATAGAGGTATTTCCAGCTTGTCAATAAAGTATGCCATTATAGATATTAATTCAGGGGACTACTGGCCATGCTAATTGGGCAGATTTAAAAGAAAACTCACATTAAACAACAACAAAAAAAAAACCCTTTCACATCAAAACTTTGTCATTCCAGTTTTCACCCAGGCTTCTCCCTTCCCACACTCTCATAGTTACTCCCTTGCTTTCCCTGTAGTCTTATTTGAACACCTACCTGCCTCTTGCATGAGTTGTAATGAGTATCAGCCAGGTAGAGTAAGAAACATGTTTGTTCACTTTATAGTCTTCTCCATGCCCCAAAGACTAGTGCAGAGCTTGTTTATGTGTATGTGGTAGATTAGTTAAATATTTGTTAAAGTAAATTAAATGAATTCAAGTGTTTAATTTAGAACCAAAGTAAGTCAAGAGTTAGAAAATGACTCAGTGCAGAAAAAAATAGCATTTTGCCAATTATGAAGAGGAAAAAAGTCCAAAATTCACTTGGCAAGAATCCCTACCCTTGCGTTCCTAACAAAGTCCTTGTTGACATTGCTCCTGGTCAACATACTCATTTGGTTATCCTTCTTTGCCTCCCTCACTCCAAACCTCCCTCCTCTCCCCCCCCCCTTCCTTGCTTTCTTCCCTGTCACTCCTATTGGGACCCTTCTGAGCACCAAGCACACCAACAAAATAAAACCTAGTTGGCATACTCAGGCTCTCATGGAGTACCAGGCCTAAGGGCTACAGAAAGCAATCACCCCTAGTCTGTGAACTCTAAAAGCTCACAACGCCATGGAGAAGAAAGACCAGAGACAAATAACTCCACCATCACGTGGCCAGTGCCCCACAGCTTCATGCAGGCAGGAGACACTAAGGTGTGGGGTGGGGCACTGGGAGAATAGGCTCAAAGTCAGGCAGACCTGAGTTTGAATAGACAATTCTCTTTCTAGTTTTGTAGCTCTGGATCATCTTCTTTTTTTCTCTCTCTCTCTTTCAAATAACAACATTTATTTTCTTGAAGAGAGAGAGAATGGGTGCACCAGGGTCTCCTGCCACTGCAAATGAACTCCAGATGTGTGTGCCATGTTGTACATCTGGCTGTATGTGAGTCCTGGGGAGTCAAACCCAGGCTGATAGATTTTGCAAGCAAGTGCCTTTAGCCACTGGGCAATCTTCCCAGCTCTCAGCTTCTATTTCTGACTACTAAATTTAAAGTGCAGAGTGAATGGAATATGGTGTACACAAGGCCTTCTCTACGTAGCACCCAGAGAACATCAATTGCTTCAGGCAAGGAGGGTTAGGGACAGATGGAGACAAGAGAAGGAGCTGGAATCAGACCAGGAAGGACGATGTGGCATCACTGAGCAAAAAAATGTGAAGAAAGGAATTCCATGGCTAGGGAACTACACATCCAAATTGGAGACATAACAACCACTTGTCCTGTTTGGAACAAAAATTTTGTGATAATTAATCATAAATAAGTAGCAGGTAAGAGGGAACTAGGTAGATAGCATGACAATGAGGTAGACAGCTAGGTGAAGGCTCATATGAGTAATCCTACCTTGGCTGTGGCTTCTCAATTCTCTTGCCCTGCCTATCTCACACAGAATTGGAGTTCAGGGTCTCATCATCTCACCCAACCAGATCTCTGTCTCTCTCTTTGGCTGCTCATACCTCCAACACCTGGGTCTCTGATCCCTAATGCTATGTCTTTCCACTCTGGAAGCTTGGCTATTATTTTTATGGCCTTTCAATTTCTTTGAAATGGCACACTTTTTTTAAAAAAATTTATTTGAGAAACAGAGAGAAAGAGAAAATGGGCACGCCAGGGCCTCCAGTCACTGCAAACAAACTCCAGATGCATGTGCCGCCTTGTGCATCTGACTTTATGTGGGTACTGGGGACGCAAACCTGGGTCCTTTAGCTTGGAATACCTTTACAACTAAGCCATCTCTCTATCCCAAATAAACTTTTTTTTTTTTTTTTACATGGTAGGGTTTCACTCTAGACCACGTGGACCTGGAATTCAGTATGTAGTCTCATACTGGCCTCGAACTCACGATGATACTCTTATCTCTGCCTCAGGAGCGCTGGGACTAAAGGCATGTGCACCACGCTTAGCTGTGCTTTTTTTTTTTTTTTAAAGAACAACCTCTTTTCAAATTTTTGTTTCCAAGGCCCATGTTTGCTGTCTCACATGGGCTCACAGGCCACATGGGTATATCTATTTTTCCTTCCTCAGTTTGTGAACTCCACTCTCCCTCTCCCCAGACCACATGGGTGTATCCACTTCCCTTCCTGAGTTTTTGGATGGAACTCTTCCTCTCCCTTGTATCCCTGATATTTTTGAATAAAATGTGATGTTTTATAAAGCATCCTTTTCAGTCTGGTTTATATCAGTTCTTCGGGTAAAAACAGACATGAACTCAGGGTTTAGAGTTCAAGGACCTTCCTGAACACCCAAAGCCCCATTACAAATGAAGAAAATGAAGAGCCAGAAGTGGGAGAAGATAGTCAGAGGGCTTTGTATGTCACAGTAGAGAGCAGGGCTATGACCCTCCACAGCTGTTCAGTACATAGCTGCTGCCAGCCACATGTGGCTATTTCCTTTCTTTTTCCTTTTAGAAAGAAAGACAGAGACAGAGGGAGAGAAAGAATAGGCTTGATAGGGCTTCAGCCACTGTAATCTAACTCCAGATGCTTGCACTACTTAGTGGGCACGTGAGACCACGTGCTTGCCTCACCTTTGTGCATCTGGCTAATGTGGGATCTGGAGAGTAGAACATGGGTCCTTAGGCCTCTGAGGCAAGTACCTTAACCACCAAGCCATCTCTCCAGCCTGACATGGTGATTTCGATAAATACAAATTAAATAAAATTTAAAATATAGTTTCTTAGTCATGTTAGCTACATTTCAAGTGCTCATAGCCACCTGGTAGCCTTGACTATTACATTGGATGCACAGATATAAACCATTCCCACCATCATGGAGACATGATATAGTCATACTCAGCCTTGTTTGTCAGTGTTGACATAAGCAGCATCAGCCTCCCCTGGGAACTAGGAGCTAGTTAGATATGCCAAGTCTCAGGACTCTGAGACCTCTGACCTACCGAGCTATCATCTTCATTTCAGCAAAATGCCCTCTTGCTCTTCCAGGTGATTCACATAAACACCAAAAGGTGAGAAGTGCTGCTGTCTGGAATGGGGAGCCACTCAGTGGGTTAAGTAGAAATGATGTAGTAAAACCCACATATCAGTAAAATGCAGGCAAGACCAAGGGAAAATGGTCAAGAGACTTTGTGAAGGGCCAGGCGTGGTAGCACAAACTTGTAATGCAAGCACTGGGGAGGCTGAAGGGAAGGATCGTGAATTTCAGGCCTGGGAGATGCAGCGAGTGAGAAAGTGATAAACACAAATAACCTCCTTACATAGAGAGAGAGGGAAACAGAGAAGGAGAGAGGGAGAGAGAAAGAATAGAGGGGAGGAGAGAGAGAAGGAGAGGGGGAAGATATGAGCATGTTAGAAACGTTCTGAGTAACGGAGGCAAAAATAGGCCCGTTGAGAAGTGAAGCTGGTCTAAGTCTCCCCGCCGGTCCAGTCACCTCATGAAATGAGCATTGATCTCAAGCATAGCATGGTGGTGTCGTTGCTGTGAGGAAGGGTGACGGAGGCCTGTATTACACAGCTTGAGGATATTGATTAGGGCAAGTCACCACTATAGGTGGCCTTGCTTACAAAATGCCATGTGGTTTAGAAGGAAAAGGTGGCAGCTGGCATGAGAGAGCAAGGACTTGCCCTGCAAGGACCAGCGAGGAGCCCTGGGCCCATATCATGTGATAATGGGCAGTAATGCTCTGTGGAGTTCATTTCCCATCAAGAAAGTGATTCAACTAATTGCCTCAAACCAGGGCTGTATTTCATCTGTAGATTACCCATAATTTGGGGGTCTGAAGACAATTGCAGTAGATTATACTAATCACAGGAAAACTTCATTAAGCTAATATAGGTTTATTCAAAAGAGTGTGGTTTTAAGCAATCAGCATTCCTGAGGTGAAATGGTGCTTCTTGTTTTATAATAAAAGATTCTGGATACATTGAAACTCGGCTAATTGATACTCAGTTTCCCCCCTAAAGTAGTGGGAAATTTTAGCAAATTTTAACCCATTTGGAGGTATATCACTTTCAAATCATGACCATAAATTCTAAAGGAGGAAACATAGGGGCAAACTTAGATAGAAAGTCTTTAAGCTTAGTTATCTTTTTTTAGTTTTTATTTTGCTTATTTTTTATTTTTATTCATTTATCTGAGAGCGACAGAGAGAGAAAGAGGGAGAGAAAGAGAGAGAATGGCACGCCAGCATCTCCAGTCACTGCAAATGAACTCCAGATGCATCTACCACCTTGTACATCTGGCTTATGTGGGTCCTGGGGAGATCAAACCTTGAACCAGGGTCTTTAGGCTTCACAGGCAAGTGCTTAACCACTAAGCCATCTCTCCAACCCTGTTTAGTTATCTGTTCTCTCTGGATACTTTTGCATTTGGGGACAAGGCAAACTTTATGCACTTAGAATTTCTTAAGAAAACATGGGTTAAGGCAGAATATCTCCCATTTGCTGCTTCCAGATGTCCACACAGATACACTCAGATTTGTACATGGCCTGTGATGGTCAAAGTTCTCACAGGGATAAGTGTCACTCACCAGGTTCATTCCTGTTTAATAATGTGACTACTGGCTACTGTATAAGGTAGGATAAAATGGAATTGGCAAGGACTAATGTATCAACCCATAGCAGATGCTCCATATCTGTTTATTGAATGTACCAATAAAATGAGGGAGGGCTTCTGAGTAAGATGGTAGACTCTGGCTGACTCTGTGTGACCCTTTGAAGACAGTCAGTATATAGAAAGTCTATTCCGAAGAGAGAAAGAAAGATCTTCAAAAATTCACAAAAGTGGTGACAGGACAGTTAAAAAGTGTAAGAAAATGAGGAGTGACACAGTGAAAATATGTAAGTCAAGCAGAAAACAGCTCCAGTCATGTGGCTTTCGAACAAAGGAGGGGTGGGGAGCAGAAACCACCACATCCAAGAGCACTTTGTCTCCTCCTCTCTGAGTGGTGCTGGGCATAAGCCCTCAAGAGTAAAAAAAATCACAAAATTGGGGGCTGGAGACATGGCTCAGCATTTAAAGGCATTTGCTTGTAAAGCTTGACATCCTGGGTTCATTTCCCCAGTACCCACGTAAAACCTGATCCACAAAGTGGTGGGCCCATACTCACTCTCTGTATTTGCTACTTTCTTTCTTTCTCTTTCTCTTCCTCCCTCTCTCTCCTCTTTCTCTCTTAAATAAGTAAAATTATTTTTTTTAAAAAAGGAAATCCCCAAATGAAACCAGAAGAGTTGTACACACCAAGAGAGGTACAAATTGTAACACAAAAAACACAAAAAATTCTTGCAAGTCAAATTCAAAAACATATGAACAAGATCATGTACCTGGACCAAGTTGGTTTCATCCCATGGATGCAAGAATGATTCAACATACACAAATCAAAAAATGTCATGCAGCACATAGATGTTAGCATTAATAGATGTCAGGACAAAAATCATATAATTACTTCAATGGATGAAGAGAAAGGCCTTTAACAATGTTAAACAATTTCCCCTGATAAAGCCCTGAAGAATTTAGGTACAGAAGGAACGTAGCTCAATATAATAACTGTTATATACAATAAGCCCATAGCCAATGGTGAAAAACAGAGTATTTCCTCTAAAATCAGGAATGGGACAAAGATGCCCAGTGTCACCAATCCTATTCAATAAAAGTGCCCAATATCTTAGCTAAAGCAATAAAACAAGAAAAAAAAAATAAAAGGGATATATACAGGAAGTGAAGAGGTCAACTTAATACTTGTTTGAGCTAATATAATTCTATAAAAACCCCTAAGAACTCAACCAGAGACTTTCATCAAAGAAGCCAGTTACAAAATCAACACACAAAAATCAACAGCCCTGGGATGGAGAGATGGCAGTTAAGGTGCTTGCTTGCAAAACCTAACAACCCAGGTTTGATTCCCTAGTAACCACATGAAGCCAGATGCATGAAGTGGCACATGCATCTGGAGTTCGTTTACAGTGGCTAGAGGCCATGGCATGCCCATTGTCTCTTTTTCTCTCTCTTCCCACTGGTGCAAATAAAAAAAAATTTTTTTTAAATTAATAGCCCTTCTATATACCCAATAATAATTTGCTGAGAAAGAAATAAGGAGAAAATTACATTCATGATAGTTCAAAAACCTACTTGCTCACCAACTTACCCTCTAAATACTTAAGTTTATACCCATATATTAATGCTACTTTCACTTTGAAAAGAGATGTTGATTACTGCTGGAGAGACTCGAAACTCACCAAAGTGCTGTGGAGTGTTCAGCACGGAGGCATCTCTATCACACTCTCCAAGGCTCAGAGACCATTGGAACACAGGTAGCAGGAAGAATGTAAAAGCAAAAGGGCAGAAGTCTACCAGACACAAAGGGGCTGCAGCATTTATGACCTCATACTGGCTGATGCTACCTATACAAGACCTACGATTATGATAGGAGGGGGAAATGATGACATGAAAATAGAGCAGAAACTACGTGGAAAGAAGGGTTTCAGGGGAAGGGAAACAGGAGAGCGGGAGACAAAGAAAGGTAGTAAGAGGGGATTTGGAATAAACCTAACCAAGGAGATGACAGACCTATAGTGAAGACTTTAAGACACTGAAGAAAGAAATTAGAGAGGACACTTAGATGGAAAGGCAACCCCCTGTATCATGAATTGATAGTATTAACATTGTAAAGATGGCCACGTTACCAAAAGTGATCTGCAGATTGGACATACTCTTTATCAAAATTCCAATGGCATTCTTTATAGAAATAGGAAAAAAAATTTAAATTCATTAAGAAAAAAAATATCCCAAATTGCCAAAGACACCCTAAGCAGTGAGAGCAAGTCCGGGGCTATCACAACACAGGATCTGATATTACACTACACAGCCATAGTAACAAAAATAGCAGGTTCCGGCACACACTGGACATGTAGACCAGTGGAACAGCACATGGAATATCCAGAAGCAGACTCACGCAACTTCAACCATCTAATATTTGACAAAGTTGTCAGAGTTTAGAATAAAGTTTTGAATAAAGACAGCCTTTCTAACAAACAGTCCTGAGGAAAATTAGATGTACAGAGGTAAAAGAATAATAATAGATCCATATCTTTCTCCCTGCACAAAAATCAATTCAAAATAGATCAGAGTCCTTAATGAAAGACCTAAAACTTTGAATCTGCTGGAGAAAATCATAGACAAAACACTTCAAAATATAGGTAAAAGCATCAACTTTCTGAAAAGACTTGAGCACGGGGAATAACCCTCAAGAATTGGCAAATGAGATTATGGGAAATGAAAAACCTTTCTTCACAGTAAAGGGAAACTAACGAATGAGAAGACATCCCACAGAATGAGGTGCAACCAGTTCCAAGTGTGCCTCACATAGGACATTCATATCTAGAATCTATTAGTAATTGTTAATCTATTAACTCCAAAACTCAAACACACACACACAAAAATAATTTCGATGGTTTCAATGTAAAATGTCCACCACAGTCTCATGTGTTTGTGATTAAGCCTTATACTTGATCCCCCCCGCCATGGTGGAACCTTTGGGGGGGGGGGGCTTGCTGGAGGCAGTGTGCACTGGGGATGGACCTTGGAATGATATACTCCAGCCCACTCTGCCAGTGCTGGGAGCTTACTTTTGCTGCTACCTCCTTGCTGTTGATATGAAGTGTGAGCTGGCTATCTGTTTTGCCATGGTTTTCCTGTCATGATGAAACATCCTCTTGGAGTTGTGAGATGAAAGAAACCCTTTCCTCTCGTAAGTGGCTTCTGGACAGGTGTGTTTCTCGCAGCAGCAAGGAGGTAACTGCTACAGTAATCATCCAATTGATAAGTGGACTAATGTGCTTAATAAATGATTCTCAACTAGAGAAATATACATGTACAGTGAGTATTGTATATATGTAAGTAGAAGAATAGATTAATGGGGGTGAAAAGGCCCAAAGTGAGGTCAGGGGAAGAGATCGACTAAAGGAAAGGTGGAGGAAGGGCTAATCAAAATCTAAGAGAATATAAATAAATCATATGGAATCCTGCTTTTTTGGACAATGGAATACTCAGGAGCCGTAGATCGTTGTTAGAAAAATTTCAGCGCCAGGGATGGGATACCTTCTAGTGAGTTGTTGACCAGGTAGGTCCCTGATGCCCCCAAAACATTATAGGCCATTGCCAAGGCCCTTGGTTTCCCACCAGGAATAGATGGTGAGACCCTATTGCTGAAGACTCCACATACTTGGGATGCAAGGCCACTGAAAAATCCTGCTGGAACTGAGCTGATCACCTCCTCCATGTAGACCAGCTGACAGAAAGTTGGAAGAAGCCATTCTGCATGCAGTTCAATGGGATAAAGAGATACAACCAGTGAAGATACTCAACAGTGGACACTGCAAGCCTTACATTTGGCCAGCCAGGCCAAATGAGCCAATGGGTACAATAGTGGCAGGTCTATCATGGTGGAAACCAATTGCCCTCTAATTGGACTAGAGGACCGCTACATGGGAGGGAATACATCCCTGATACTGAAAACTTAAAACAGCGGTAGTCATGAGCCCTAGGGGTGTAATGTCTGCTGTGTCTGGCTAAATGTATATATCAAACTGCCTAGTAAGCACTTCTCGTAATGTTCATACCCTTATATTAATGCTACTCTCACTTTTGGTAGAGAATCTTCTCTTTTCAGATGCAGTGACCTTGGAATGACTCAGAAGATATATAGTGCTGGAAAGAAGTGACCACAGTGCTCAGTACTGCAATATCTCTATCACACCTTCCAAGGCTCAGGGTCTAATGCAGAAGAGGTAGCGGAAAGAATGTAAGAGCCAAAGGAAGGGTAGGACTCCTCACAATGTGCTCCCTCCAAACACAAAATGGCCTGGATATCCATTGTTGGGCCTGGAGAGGCCCAGACATGAGGCCTAGTGGAACTTTCTGAGTCTAGCTGAAGTTTGGCGACTGTCTCTGGCCAGCTATGATTTAGCAGGGTGCCAAATTGTCTCTGGCCTGCTACTTCTGCAAAAAAAGTTAGAGTTCCCTCATGTGCTTAGAACCAATCATTTCAAAAGTCGCGATATGCTATTGGCCCTTACAACTCATCCTTTCCTGAGATCGCTGCCTTTGTTCTCAAGGCTATATAAACACCTGCCTGTTACAATAAAGTGAGATCCTGCTCCAATGAGTCTCCTGATTCAGTGTGTTTCTCTCCAGTGACTAGGAGGGGGTCTGGGTCATTGACACCAACCCACTCAGTCCCAAGGAGAGACTGGCAGGACCAGCTCTCCTACAGCCCTACCTGCCGGAGGACCCACCAATCCATGACCTCACAGTGCCTGACACTACCTACACAAGACCATCATAAGAAGAGGAAAAGATCATGACATCAAAATAAAAGAAAGGGCTAGAGAGACGGCTTAGTGGTTAAGCACTTGCCTGTGAAGCCTAAGGACCCTGGTTCGAGGCTTGATTCCCCAGGACCCACGTTAGCCAGATGCACAAGGGGCTGCATGTGTTTGGAGTTCGTTTGCAGTGGCTGGAGGCCCTGGCATGTCCATTCTCTCTCTCTCTCTCTCTCTCTATGCTTCTTTCTCTCTCTGTCTGTCGCTCTCAAATAAATAAATAAATAAAAATAAAAAAAAATTTAAAAAAAATAAAAGAAAGACTGATTGAGATGGGGAGGGGATATGATGGATAATGGAGTTTCAAAGGGGAAAGTGGGGGGGCATTACCATGGGATATTTTTTATAATCATGGATGTTGTTAATAAAAATTTGAAAAAAAAGTGTTCATTATCCTTAGCCATCAGGGAAATGTAAGTTAAACTACATTGAGATGTCATCTCACCCCAGTCAGGATGGCTACCATCAAGAAAACAAATGATGGGGCTGGAGAGATGGCTTAGTGGGTAAGGCGCTTGCCTGCAAAGCCAAGGGACCTTGGTTCAATTCCTCAGGACCCATGTAAGCCAGATGCACATGGTGGTGCATGCATCTGGAGTTTGTTTGCAGTGGCTGGAGGCTCTAGCACTCTCTCTCTCTCTCTCTCTCTCTCTCTCTCTGTGTGTGTGTGTGTGTGTGTGTGTGTGTGTGCTCTCTGTGTGTGTGTCTGCCTTTTTCCCTCTCTCACTCTCTCAAATAAATAATTAATTAAAAAAATTTTTAAAAAGAAAACAAATGACAACAGATGCTGGTGAGGGTGTGGAGAAACAGGAACTCTTATTACATGACATGTGGGAAGGTTTAATAAGGTACAGCCACTATGGAAATAAGTATGGAACTTCCTCAAAAATTTAAAAATAGAACTGCCTTATCATCCAGCTATATTGCTTTTGAGCATTTTCCTGAAAGATTCTAAGCCAGCAGCACACCATGAAGATCCCTGCACGCCCATGTTTATTGCTATAGTACTCACAATAGCCAAGACATGGACACAGCCTAGAGATCCATAAACAGATGCTCAATACACACTCAATTCAATATTATTTAGGGGGAAGAATGAAATTGCAACATATACAGAACAATGGATGAAACTGGGGGCCATCATTGTTAATCAAAATAAATCTGACTAAAAAAGAGAAGTATCATATTTTATCCCCTACGTAGAATCTTTATTTAAATTTATATGCCCATGTATACATGCATACCTACACCTGTAGGAAGTGTAAGTAGAACTGGGACTTGGAAAGATCTAAAAGGAGTGGGGAGGAAGGAACAAGAGAGAGAGAGGGGTGGGATGCTTGTGATGTGAAAGCAGGAAGGCACTGTTTAGGGCGAGAAAGGGAACCAGTAAGAGGTGGGGAGGCCAATGGAGAAGTGAATACAAAGACAGATTATGAAAATGTCAATGAAATCTATTACTCGGATGCTAACTGGACGCTAATAAGGGTTCATCGTGATTGTCTGCCTGACTGGATGGAGAAGCACCCGGGAGATTACTAAAGCACTCCCATGGGTAGGTCTGTGAGGGCATTTCCAGAGATGTTTAACTTAGCGGATGAAGCTCTGCCCTGAATGTGAGTGGCACCAGCATGAAGGCTGAGGGACAGAAAGGAATAAAAGGGGGCCGATGAGTAGAAGGCCTGCAACACAAGCTTATTTCTTACTGCTTCCTGAAGGCCACATTGTGAGCTAGCTATTCTGCTCTGAATGCCCTCCCTGCCATGATGGACAGAAACAGCTGAAACCAGGAGCAAGAGAAGCCTTTTCTCTCGTGTTGTCAGGGGCCGAAAATAATCATACCCCTGCACAGATGATATTTTCCATTATCAACAGTGAGACTTTATTATCAATTTGTTTTATTGTCAACAAATACACACAACACAAAATTTGCCATTTAACCATTTTATTATCTATTTGACAGAGAGAGAGAGAGAGAGAGAGAGAGAGAGAGAGAGAGAGAGAGAGGGAGGGAGGGAGGGAGAGAAAGAGAGAGAGAATGGGCATGCCAGGGCTTCCAGCCACTACAAACGAACTCCAGACGCATGCACCACCTTGTGCATCTGGCTAAATGTGGGTCCTGGGGAATCGAACCTGGTTCCTTTGGCTTTGCAGGCAAGCGCCTTAACTGCTAAGCCATCCCTCCAGCCCCATTTTAACCATTTTAATGAGCTCAATTTCATGTCTCTGAACCCTTTCGTGGTTGGCACAGCATTATAATATTAAAGGCCTTCTGCATCATGCTGATGGGAGCCTCCTCTCCAGCACTGGGATCACAGGCAAATGCCACCACAGTGGCCTCTTATCTATGTGGGTTGTGGGGATTGAATTTGGGTCCTCATGTCTTCAAGGCAAACACTTTCCCAACTGATCCATATTCCTAGCCTGATAAATTTACTTTTAAAATAATAAACTTTTTTGTTTAAAGGTTTATGAAGCATGTATGGTGTACAAAGGTGTGACAATTTTCCTAATAATATTTAAAAGTTCAATGTGATTTTGATCAGTAGAAACAAGATACACAAATTAATATAATTATACTAGGCAATTCAACTACTGGATGTTTGAGGAGGCAACTTCCTGTTTGCTACTTGGTTGATCCATCCAATCAGTCAGATCACTTTCTCATTTCATTCTGGCTGTAGAAATGTTAATTCCCTAACAGTAACATTCTTTCTTCCCAAATGATGTCGCAACCATCTCTAATTCTTAGGCTTAGCCAACAAAGCTAAGATAAATTTCCAAAAAGTTCTGAGCAAACATCATTTCATATCCTGTCAGCCTGTTAGAAGCAGATAGAAGTTTCCCCTTTAATCCCAGCACTTGGGAGGCAGAGGTAGGAGGATAGCAGTGAGTTCAAGGCCACCCTGAGGCTACATAGTGAACTCCAGGTCAGCCTGAGCTAGAGTGAGACTGTGTTTCCAAGAATCGAAAAAAACAAAAACAAGGGCTAGAGAGATGGCTAAGCCACTAAGCACTTGCCTGTGAAGCCTAAGGACCCTGGTTCAAGGCTCGATTCCCCAGGACCCAAGTAAGCCAGATACACAAGGTGGCACATGCATCTGGAGTTCATTTGCAGTGGCTGGGGCCCTGGCGCGCCCATTCTCTCTCTCTCTCTCTGCCTCTTTCTCTGTCTGTCACTCTCAAATAAATAAATAAAAAATAAGCAAAAACAAAACAAACAAACAAAAAAGAAGTTCCAGTCTTGGTTCTGCTATTGCTAGTGGTGTACATGTAGGCTAATAATCTGGCTCTCTTTTCCTTATAATGTGGGGGCTAGATTTTGATCCCCAGAGCCTCTGGCAGTTCCAACATTCCCCAGGACTCTGCCCTGCCTGCCAACTTCCCGAGCCTTTATTGGAAAATGCTTTCAGTCTAAGCTAATCAAATATCTAGACATACAGTATTTACCCTTTTGATGAAAGAGTGGAATTTGCCCCTTTCAACAAACTATGGATGTGAAAGACAACATTCTGTGCACAGGAAGCCAGAGGGGGACAGCTTTCACATTTGGGGGTGCAGGAAAGCCGGATCCACTGGCTGACGTGCTTTCAGTGGGTATTGTAATGATGTGGAAAAGCGAGTCCAACCTCTTGTTGGCAGCCAACTTTCCCCGCAGAGCTGGCTGACTGGCACTGATTCACGCCGGCTCTCACACCTGGTCTCCTTGGTAACCGCTGGTCTAAATCTGTGGGACGTTTGCAGGACATCTGGCAGGATTAAGGTTCAGACTACAACGGTCAGAGATCAAGCTCATATGCTTGGCCTTTGCAGACCCTGAGCTAATTAAAGGCATGATGTAGAGTGACCCGGGGCTGCTGGTGGCCAGGTGAATGGCTGATCATGTAGGCACTGGAAACAGATGGCTGAGGAACGAATGCCAGCCTGCCTCTTGCTAATGGTGGGATCTTGAGCAATGAAACGAATCTCTCTGGACCCTAGTTTTCCCATTTTCAAAATGATTTTAACAAAGTACCTTCTTTGGGAAGACCAAAAAAAAAAAAAAAAAAAAAAATCTTGAGTCACACATTACAAAGGGTCATTTCAAATCTTGTAACACTGACAGTGTGATGATTGCGCAATGCCAGTAAGAAAATGGAGCCTTTTCCAGACAATGTGTGCAGCACTGATTACTGTAAAGATGTCATTTCCAAAGCCTCTGCCATATTCCCATGGGAAGTATGTCAGACCATCTGGGCAGGGAAGGGAACCCAGCAAAGATTCAAATTGTGGCTGTTGGGTTAGGGAGATGGTTCCGTGGGTAAAGCACCTGTTGCACACATGTGCCTAGCTGAGTTCCAATCCCCAGACCCCGTGTAAAAAGCTTCATGTTCTCATGTTAGCGTCTGTGATCCCAACAAGCCTATGGTGGCACCGGAGGTGAAGGCAGGCAAAGTTTCCAAGAGCTTCCTGGCCTGGCAGGAGCAGTATCAGGAACCACGAGAGAGCCTTGCCTCAAACAAGATGGACAGCCTGGCATGTCTTCTGACCATCACACGTGTGCCCCGGCATGCGCACACATGTACACACAATACACAGAGACTGTGAGGGTTGGGACCATTTCTCGTCTCTCTCCAGAGCCGGCAGCAATGATTTTTGGGTCTTCAGACAGGTAACAGCTTTGTCCCACCCCGGCAGCCATGCCTAGGTGGGAAGAGACACGTTTTTCCTTTTACTGTCTTCACTTTTGGTCTTTCTTGGAAACACATTTGTGTGTGTGTGTGTGTGTGTGTGTGTGTGTGTGTGTGTGTGTGTAAGCCCAACAGACTGGCCTTTTGTTTTTTGGCAATTTCTTTTTTTATTTGAGGGAGAGAGAGAGAGACAGGAAGAGACAGAGAAAGAGAGAATGAGTGAGCCAGGGCTTCCAGCCACTGCCAATGAACTTCAGATGCATGCATTACCTTTTGCATCTGGCTTACGTGGGTCTTGGGGATTTGAACTGGGGTCCTTAGCCTTTGCGGGCAAATGCCTTAACCACTAAGCCATTTCTCCAGCCCCAAAGTGCACATTTTAAAAATCCCTTCTCATGTTTTCTATTCCTAAGATCCATGTTCAGTTATTTGGGTTCCTGGGCTACACGTGGCCTACATGGGCTTTTGGGCTCCAGGTGGATTACTTCTCTTCTTCCCACTTTATCTTCTCTTACCTCTGAGTTTTCACCCTTCCTCACTCGTTTGTGAGATCTGAATAAATGTGGCTATCTATGATGGTTAATTGCTGGTCACCAACTTGACAGGATTTTGAATCACCATGGAAACAGAGCTCTTGGCATGTCTATTAGATGAACTGTGGTGGGGATTTACCCGCCCTGTAGCTATCAATGGGCTGGGGACTCTGGACTGCACTTAAAAGGAGAAATCTAGGAGAGGGAGGCATTTGTCACTTTCTGCTTCCTCTCTGCTGATATTATTGCAGGACTCTGGCTTCCTCTTCTTCCCTGCGATCCCCACCATAATGCACTCCCCCCTCTGCAACTGTAAGCCTGAATAAACTCTTTCCTTCCCTAACTTACTTTTGTTTGGGTATTTTGTCTGAGCAACAGGAAAGGATCCAAATATAGTTTCCTAAATATTCACATTACGAGCTGTATAAACTTGAGTCAATCGAAGGCTTGTATTCCTCGAAGGTACAACAGATAAACTCTTATGCTCTCTCATAAGCTCGTGTGGATAGCTAAAGAAAAAGAGATAATGTATGAACAGGCTTCACTCTCTGCTGAGCATTGCAAGCAGCCAATAAATATTAATGACAATTTTTACTCTGTCTATTATTGCCCCATATGACTCCAGTTTTCTCCCACAGCCCTGACTTCACGAGTCACTTTATTATTTCATATGTCCAACATTTGCTGCTACTGTTTTGGTGTTGTTTTTTTTCTTCTTCACAAAATCAGATGCCAAGGAACTCACAATAGATAGTGAGACGCTCGTGCTGCTAAATATCTTGAAGTGCTCTGGAATGAGTAATGGATACACCAAGTAGCAGCAAAGGCATGGAGATAAGGCACACCATGTGTGCACGGTGTGAGATCCAGCGATGGTGGCCATGGTGCGGATCCTGGTCATGGGGTGTTAGGAAAATGGTCTTCATGGCAAAAGAAGGGAAGTGCAGTCAAGTGGTGAGAGACATGAGCCCTAACCTCTGGATGCAGATGTCCACATTCTGAGCTCTGGCACTATTAGCTCATGTCATCTTGGTTAAGTCCCTTCCCTCTGTGCCTCAGTTTCCTCAGCTGCAACACGATGCTATGGTAATAGTTACAGAATGAAATGAGTTAAAACATGTGAGGGACTGGACGGCACCTGTATTGAAGAAGTAAGGGTTAGATTTATATCATGGATAAGAAAAAGAATCCCCAAAGAGTTAAATTCTCTGGAGCCCAGGCTGCCCCCAACCTCATGGTCCTCCTGCACCCGCCTCCTAAATTTTGGGATTACAAATGGGTATCACCACATCTGGACTTGCTTTTATTCTAAAATAGATATTCATATGCATTCTTACCACTGTGGCCCTTGAAGTCTGGAAGGATAGATGGATCCTCTGCTAACGAAGTCTTATTCACAGATTACTAGAAAGGCAGGTGACTTCCTCACACAGGTATAAATATTTCTTTATTTTCCTTTTGGGATACTTTTAGCAAGTACCAACTCAGTTTTACTGGGCCCCTCTCCCTGTGCTCTGAACTTCTCGCCCTCACCATCTCCCCAGGTCCCACCTATATTGGCCACTGCCCTTAGGTAGAGTTGGTGATAGTGCTCATGGATCCCCATGATTTCTTTTTTAAAATATATCTATTTATTGACATGACAGGGAGAGAGGCTTACTGACTATAGGAGTACCAGAGCCTCTTGCCAGTGGAAACTCCAGATGCAGGCATCACTTTATGTCAGCACTGGGGAACTGAACCCAGGCCATCAGGCTTTGCAAGTAAGCAACCTTAACCTCTGCACATACGCTAAGTTGCCAATCACATCAGCATGCCTCTTTTATGCTAAAACCCAACTACTTTCTGTAGAATAATCTGCAAATATTTTATACCAAAATTTCTCTCTCCACTAACAGAGAACTGGGAAAAACAATGGCGGGGGGTAGATATAGCATTTAACCTACAGAAAATGCATTAAGGGATTTCATACTTAATTCCCTACATTGAGGTCTGGCATAGAGACCTGTTTGGGGCTTTCTTTATAAGGTCACCTCATGCCAAGCTTAAGCTCCTGAGGTCTCATTTAGAGGACTAAGGATTTAACTGAGGATTCACATTGCCCAAGAGCAGCTGGGTAGAAGCATCTTTTTCGAGGCCCCACTGGGATTCTCATTCCAGCAGCGTGGGACATCTTATCATGGCTTGCCCATAGTGACTCAGTGAACAGCCTGGCCCTGGGTATCAGTGTGATGCTCATCACTGGACGTACTGGTTCCACTGGCCATATGGTGATTTGGAAGCACTCTTTTGTAGCTTGATGATCTGGAAATGATAGAGTTTTCGTCCCATTCTGTGTTGCTATCTCATTTCAGTTTGGAAAGAGTGGATATTGCTAGTTGGAGCTGGCTTTGCCCTGGATGCTGTGAAGGAAGCCCTATGGGTTGAGTTTTTTTTTTTTTTTTAATTCATTACTCAAGCAGGAACATCTTAACTTGGTACAGCAGATGGATAATGATCAGAAAGTTAGAAGCACTTATCAGCAAGCAGCATTCTGGAACAATTAATACATGCCAGTCAGGGATGGCCCTGGAGAGAGGGTGATAACCAAGAGAAATACCTGAGTTGAGTGGGACAGGCAGGAAAGACACATGACAGTCACAGGGTCACAGTGAAGTTGGAAAAGGGAATAGGACAGGCGGCTTCATAGGAGGCCATGGGAGCTAAGGGAGCCACAAATAGCTTCCAGAAAGAATGCAGGTTGAGTGAGCTGTGGTGATCATAGCTGTCATCCCAGCACTTTGGAGGCTGAGGCTAGGGGACACATGAGCTAAAGATCAGTCCTGTGCTACAGTGAGATCTATCTTTAAAACAAAAGAAAAAAAAAGCCATCCAAATTTATGAAAATACACAAGTAAAGCTGCTGACTCTGGATTGACATAAAAAAGAGGATGATTACTTCATGACCTGCTAAGCCTATTTCTGATCACTTTCTTCCTAGTCACACAGGTGATGAGTGGCTAGGGTTTGAATGCTGGTCTCTTTACACTCAAATACATTCCACTCCATCGCGCTGCTGAGGAAGCAGGTTGGCCTGGGCAGATGTTAAAGGCTGGCATCTCAGGCCAGGGACTAGCCTATGAGAAGTAGTGAGCAACTGTGCCCTAAAAGCCAAACAGAGAAGGAGAATGTGGCAGATGTATGGCACTGTCTGCCTCAGAGCCCTAACCCACCTTGGAATTCAAGTCAACCCGGAACTGACAGATCACCACGGGTCAGATGGGAAACACAGTTACCAAGTGGAATAACCACAAGGATCTGAAAGAACCACTGGGATTCTAAAGGAACCGCTTAGTAGCCTTAGGGAGAAGACATAATCACCTGCAAACATAACCCACTAAAATGGTGAGCTGAATGCTAACCCACAGCTAGCTCGGGTGCTGAAAATCTCACCATTTACTACCACAAGCACATTTTGGCTAGCACAAAGCCAGAATCCACAATGGCTCTGAAAGCCAGAAGGGCTCAAAATTGGGCTTCACACTGAGACATGACAGACAGATTCAGAGCAGCCGCTGCTTTGCCCTCAGGCCGCACATGGGGAAAACATTCCCAACTCCCTACCTTGGGTTGAAACATTCACGTGAGCTAAGCTAACCTGGAACCCCACTGCAGTCAGAAGTGATTATTCTACAACATTACAACTCTGCAATATTTTCTGCCTTGGCTGTTTTTAAGCACTTGGCTGGAGTTTTGATACTCAGTTGGGATTAATCTCCACATCGATTAAGAGGAATAACTATTTCTGAGGTAGATTTTTTTGTGCATGTGTGATGGCTGAAATACTTTTGTCATATGCTTCCGTGGATTTCTGAGGGCTTACATATGACATTGAAAAGTAACGAGTAAATGAATTTATATCCATTTTATTGAGGGGATTGTTTTTGGCATTTGTGAACTTTTTTTTCTTCTGTTGGTCCATTTTCTTTTTCCTTCTGGAAACAGATGTCAGAGGAACATTGAGGCCATATTTATAGCTTGGGATCTGCTCTCAGTGATGGCACCATGATGAGAGCCTTGACTGGTCCAGAACATTAACTGTGGCTTTCATTTGGGACTATGGTGATAGGGAATTCTACTCTATGGCTCTCATTTTATATATGTCATCACATCTAAGATGCTATATACAAGCATAAAATTAATAAAAATACTCTTACCATATAACTTATTGTAAGTCTCTAAAAATACTCCCAGATGTATTTCAGAAAGAATTGAAAATAGATGTGAAACAAAAACTTTTACCTAAATGTTCATAGGGATGTTAATTATTACAACCAAAAAGTTAGAAATGGTCTAAATGACAATTAATGAAAGAATATATACACAGAATATGATATATACAATGCCCAACCAATGAAATAGTGTTTGGCCTTAAAATGAAACTCTTTATATAGGCTGTAGCATGGATGAACCTTGATAATACTGTACTAACTGGAAGAAAGGGCATGGGAAAAGTCACATATTTTATGAGTCAATTTATATGATATATCCAGAATACTTAAGGTACATGGAGACAGAAAGCAGATTGGTGGTTGCCAAGGAGAAGAGAGGAGGCAAAGTTGCGGCAAGCCTGCCCCTGGGTCTGGGGTTTTCCTTCGGGGTTGATGGGACAGTTTAGAATTACGTACAGTCACATACCACTGTGAACGTACATAAAGCCACTGGACTGTGCACTTCAAATGCGTGACTCTGGGTTGTGTACATTTTACCTCAATAGCAGAAAGGCAGTATAAAAAAAGTTATTTAGAAAAGGAAGTAGGAGGGGCTTCTGGTTAAAGGCACTTGGTTGCAGACTGCTGGCCTGGGTTTGATTCCCTAGAACACAGGTAAAAGTCAAATGCATAAAGTGGTGCATGCTTCTGGAGTTCATTTGCAGTGGTAGAAGTCCTGAGGCACTTATTCTCTCTGATAAATAAATACCTTAAAAACAAGCAGGAAAAAAGACTCCAAAATAGGAATGAGACCAGTTGGGAAGAAGAAAGTGTTTAGCAGGAGTGGAAGAGGGGTAAGAGAGGGTAATGGGAAGGAATAAAATGAATGTATGAACTTGTCAGAAATAAAAGGAAAATGATGTTAAATTAAAAAAGAATAACAGAAAGAACAGTATTTCCCAGAAATTCAACTACTTCAGACCATATGTTTTTCATATTTTGTCCTAGTTTATGCTCCATAGTAATAGTTATACTCCATATACAACTTGTATTTTATCTTCAAACTTAATGGTATTTCCAAATTATGTGTATGTGGCATAAATTTTATGTGCATAAACTAGTGTAGAAAGTATCTTGATGCATGCATATTTTAAATTGTTTCTTGGTATTATAATACTAATTTCACTAATCTGGATGTATACTTGTAATATATGAACATGTCTGTTTCACATACATACTTCTAGTGTTGACTAATAATGACTAGCTTCTTAAAAAAATAGAAAAACCAAGTATGACATTGACATTGTCTATTAGATTGTTGGTAAGGTTGTTACTCTGAAACCGTTTTGAAATAGCAAATAACTGTGTAGCAGAAACTTATCTTTACTTCGTATTTGTAGGAGTAGGGAGTAGTTTGTCGTATTGTGTTGGGAAAAATAGAAAAATAAATGCTTTGAAAGACTAAATTGGAGTGGACACAGTGTTACCTGAAAGAGGAATTAGGGAACTGATATTATCAAATTGCCTAGAATGCAGTTCTGGCATAGGCTGAAAATTTGAAAACTTTAAATTGTGACCATCAAACAGGTTGTATCAGCAAGGGGTCTGACCTAGTGCAATAGTGAGAGGTGGTTAATTCATCACCACTACCTCCCACCTGATACTGGACCAGCCATTCTTCCCTCTTCATTGCCAGGGAAGGGTCACAGAAACAGACCAATATAGCTTTGTTTCCTAAGAAGCTGCTATTCAGTGTTTTACACTGATACCTTGTTAGATCCCAAATGTATGTGACGGGAAGAAGATGATGAGGGCAAGCACCAAGGCTTTTCTCCAGGAATTAATGGAGATTAAATTCTACCCCTGCCATCTAAAAGCCAAGGTTGTATAAATGTTATTTTTTTTAAATTTTCTTGTTATTTAGTTTTATTTATTTATTTGAGAATGACAAACAGAGAGAGAGAGAGAGAGAGAGAGAGAGAGAGAGAGAGAGAGAATGGGAGCTCCAGGACCTCCAGCCACTGCAAACGAACTCCAGATGCATGCGCCCCCTTCTGCATCTGGCTAACATGTGTTCTAGGGAACTGAGCCTCGAACCGGGGTCCTTAGGCTTCACAGGCAAGCGCTTAACTGCTAAGCCATCTCTCCAGCCCAAATGTTATCTTTTTTTTTTTTTTTAACAAGTTTAATCTTCAACACTATTTTGTTGAGAAGCCGTTCATATGGCAATGTGGCAGCCAGTAGCCAAGGTCACACCAACTTTACTGCAATCTAGCTTGCTAATGAGTTACTGAGGATAAAATGTGGGATCATATTACCAGTAGGCATAAGACCCTGGCCCATGGCCTTTCTGACCTTCCATTTGGCCTCCTTGCTAAGCGCCTCTCTTCAGGAAAGCAGAGATTGGCTGAATAGAGGGAGTGATTTAGGACTCCATCATACAATGCCTAAGACTAATCCTGTATCTCTTTGATAAAGTCAAGTTAAGAGTCTTATCATTGAAGAAGACTGAAGTCAGCTACATGGCGACTGTCCACATGTAAAGTACCCTCTGCCATTACTTCAGAATAAACACAAATAAGAGCATTCCAGAAATAATTCCACTTTCCAACCTGAGAAACTCTGTTCAGATCTAATTTATATATTGGAGTGATATTAAGGGGCTCTTTGGAAACAAAAGTCCAAATTTAGTTTGTAAATTGTTTGGTATAAAGGAAAACAATCTATGATTTTTAATTTATGATTAATTGGTTGAACCTCAATTTTAATTTCTTCAAGCCACATCAGCTTCTTCTAGCCACCTACTTTGTTCCTCAAATTCCTGACCTAAAAAATTGGAGTAACATCTGCTTCTTGACTGAAGGCGATGAGGATCAAGCATGCGTATTGTAAATGAAGCAGTAGGTACAAGAGGGGCAGATGGGCTCTTGGCATACTCCACGTAAGAGATGACAGTGGCTTAGTAAACCAACCATGGCAAGGAGGATTTAGATTTTGGAAATGTGTTGAAGGCAGGCTGATAGGAATGGACGAATGATAGATATAGAGGGTCTACACTGATTAAAAAGAAATACCATCATCTAAGAAACTAGCCTCCTAGCATCCCTGTGTGGGATTCTCTGCATTAGGTTAATTGCAGTGGGAAGACTCTTCCTTAGTGTGAATAGCACCATTCCCTGGGTGGGGTCCTGGGTAGCATAAAAGGGAGAGAGCTGCTGGAGCTCCAGAATTCATTCGTGGTTCTCTGCCTTCCACCTGTGGCTGCATGTGACAACCTGCCCTCCAGCGCCTGTTGCCATGCTTCCACCATGATGGACAATGTCCCCTTGGCACTATAAGGCACAATAAACCCTTTCCTTCCTGGGGTTGCTTCTGATCAGGTATTTGGTCACAGCAATGATGAAAATACAGAGGGCAAGAGAAAGAGAAGAATCAAGATGGATGCCAACATTTTCAGCCTGTGCAATGGGAAAGCAGAGCGATGGTAGGGAACGTTATTCAAGCACAGCGAGAGAAGAACAAAGCTGAGCTGCTAAAAGTTAAGGGTAAGAGATGGCGCCACACTCAGTGAACTCTCAGCCCCTCAACAAGTCCTAAGAAGTGTCCTGCTCTACAGTTGTGCTAGGCGCCTTGCTATCCTTACTGTACCCTTTTCCCTGCTCAGTCAAGCTCGTGGAGCTTGCTTCTATTATGTGCAATCAGATATCCTTATGATTAGAAATTCCAGACTGTCTGTATGCCCAATCACTGTGCCAGGACCTAGGAAAGGGAGAGGAATAAGCCACAACTGCTGGATGAGTCAGGGTTTCCCAGAAAAACTGTCCCAATGCGGTCATTCCATGTGTTTATATACATACATGTGTATATAGAGATAGGTAGAGAGATAATGAGATTGGCTTGTTTTAAGGAATGGCCCACACAATTGTAGAGGTTAGCAAGTCTAGCCTCTGCAGGGTGGGCTTGAAGGCTGTAAACCCACTGCTTGAGGCTAAAGGTGGTCTAGTGGCTGAATACCCTCATCCTCAGGGAGAGGTTGTTCTTTTTCTCTTAAGACCTCCAGTTGAATAGATGACCTCCCCCTCATATCCTGGAGGGTGATCTGCCTCAAAATCTACTGATGATATGTTCATCCCATTCATAGTAACACCTAAACTAGTGCTTAACCATTGATCTGGGTGCTGCAGTCTTGCCAAATGGACACATAACTAACCATAATTAAGTCTAACAGGGGAGGAAGATGGGTCAACAGATAATCCTTTTAGGATTAGTCGTGCTTCATCTTGGAATAATCTGGAGAGCTTTGAAGAAATACTGATTCTTGGGGCCCACCCCAGACCAATGACTTCACACTCTAGAGCCAATGCCAAAGCAAGAATACTTGTACAAAGCAACCCAGTGTTTTCAGTGCACAGACATGGCTGAAGACCACTGTCTTAGGGACCCAAGACAGAAAATTTGCTGGGAGGACAGATGGAACAGGACACCATCTGGGTCAGTGTGATGAACCAATGAGGTTCTTGGGGTTGCTTATAGGGCTATAAATGACTCAAAGGCAGCTGAATCTCAGGACAATGCACCCCAGCAGAGGTGAAGACCCATGGAAGCTGCATCCCTGGAGCTTACTCACTGCCCCACAGCACTGGTTCAGCAGTCTCTCAATTTATGAGTCTCTTAATTTATGATTAATTGGTTGAACCTCAATTTTAATTTCTTCAAGCCACATCAGCTTCTTCTAGCCACCTACTTTGTTCCTCAAATTCCTTACCTAAAAAATTGGAATAACATCTGCTTCTTGACTGAAGGCGATGAGGATCAAGCTCAGCTGGTTCGGCAGTCTCTTTTCCAAGCACTTGTTTTGGGTTTGGGGGGGGGGAGTCTTGTAGCTTTCCCCCAAGAGTTATTGACTTCCTGAGTCTCCTGAGCTTCCTTCCTGGAAGAGGGAATGTTTCAGCTGCTACCCAACATGGGTCAGATTCTGTTCTTCAACAGTTGTTGATCATTCCTGCAACCTTGGGGTGTGGTCCTGTGGCCTTTTCCGTTTCCCCTCCCCCAGCCCACTTCCTGAATCGCCAGAGCCTCCTTCCTCTCTTCAGGAAGGAATGTTTCAATTTGGAGGAATTTTCTGTAAACAAATATGTATGATTACTATGTACCAAATATGCTAAAATAAACTTTAAAACATTTTGAAGGATGGGAACTATTTGGAGATCTATTTTGTGCAGTGCAAATTGCTTAAAAGCATTTGTTTCTTCCTCAGTTTGCATATTAGAATTTTAATTTTGTGCAAAACTGGCAATCACAGTCATCAGTGAAACCCATCAGAATATCACATCTTATGGCCTAGATTGGTGGGAGGGCTTTTACAGGGACTCGTTTTCTCACCAACTTCCCAGCCTCATTTCTTCCCACTATCCCTCTGCATCTCCCTCCATGGCCCTTAAGCAATGGGAGCACATCTCTCCCCTCTTCTCGCTGCAGACAGTGCCTTGGCTGCTTTCACATCTGTCAATTTGCCCCACTCCACCTGTATTCCACCCTGGTTAGCCAGCACATGATCAGTCTTCATAGCTCAGCTCAGATAGCCCTACTTCCAGGAAGCTTTCCCGAAGGACAGGGCTGTGCTTGGGCCTTGTGAGGTCCTTTACCTTGTACGTTCAGGAAGCTTTACATTAGTCTGTGCTGTCTTCGGGTGTGCAGCCAAGTTTGTATGGTTTTATTTTTTTTTTTTTCTTAAGTCTGGAGCACAAGTCTAAATCAGAAGGGAAATGTCTGTGTGCTGAGGCTTTGTGGAGCAGCTGGAATCCTCTGCTGTCATTATTTTATAGGAAGCAGATTTGAAAGATTGTAGCAAATGGATTTTTTTTTTTTTCTTTCTGGGGACTCAGAAAAGATTGAGGAGGGCTTTGGAAAATAAGCTGCACTCTGCAGCAGCTGGTGTTATTCTGGAGCAGAAAACAGCATTAATAAGGATGGTAACACTAGAATTAGACGGCTCTCTCCTTTCTGTGTTGGGAAATTGCTGGAAACATGCCAGGCAGTTGCACGGGCGCAGCCTGGACTCTCTAAGAAACATAGAAGTGGATCCCAGGAGGCTCTTCAGGGAGATAGAAGCTTGTGAGCCACCAAGCTCTTAACCAGAACTGCAAATTCCGCACAAGCATTGTTCTTCTCTCCCTCTCTACAGCCAAGGACAGAGAGAGGGCACCACGGTTCTAACAGAAAAGACTTGAACCTGGCAGTGGGGCAGCGACTTATTTATGATAACAGCTCTAACCCTATCGGTTGGGACAAGAATAGTCAGAGTGCTGCCTTGCTTCAGTGCAGTGAGGAAACAGGTAGGTACCGTTAGGAGGCTATGCTTGCTCAGATGCTAAGTGGAACCAAAGTCAAGTTATTGCATGCAATAATGCCCCCTCCTTCTATTCCAAATGGGATCAAAAGCTGCTTACAAAAATCTTGTGACAAATGACACCCACAATTCCCCAGTGTTTGTCTGGATGCTCAGACTGCAGTTAATAGTTTTGCCTGTTTGCATTTTTGGGGTGTCTAATATATTTTCTATATGGATCACCTATGGAATATGTTACGCGAAGGCAGTAAACTTTATTCAATTATAGTGAATGAACAGTAGTAACGGAAAGGTGAGTTTGTGTATGTAGTGAGAAGACCTGGCCTGGTCCTGGGGTCTAGGCTCAGTTAAGCCATGAATTTGCAGGCTGAGGGCATTGGCAAGGTTGATTCTTATTCCTTGCCAATCTAGAAACTAAAAAAACAGACAGCGTTGCCAGGTGTGGTGGTGCACACCTTTAATTTCAACATTTTGGAGTCCAGCCTGGGTTATAGTGAGAGCCCGCCTAAAAATAAGCAAACAATAGAGAAAGTGTTATTTAATTTTTATTGATTTGAATAAACATTGTTATTAAACCTTTCTCTTTAGGACAAAACAGAAGGCAGTTCAAGCATCTGTCATAGAGAGTGATCACAAAATCCAGCAGCCACAGAGCTCTCGGTATACCCCAAAGTCACGCTTCGTGTTCTTGGTGAACTTTCTTTAAAAACTAGGGATAAGCTTTAAATCAATGCCAGAATGAGGTCTGTGGAATTGTGTGTTTCACAAGAGAATTATGAGTCTTATGTGGGAACCCCAAACTCAAGGCAGCCCTGGGAGAAGCAAGGCAAGGAAGAACATCAGTGACAATGCAAGGGAAGGAAGGTCATGAGTTGGCTGCACTTGCCATACAGAACTGGCTCCTCAGGTGTTTCCATTCCAGCCTTTTGTTCCTTCCCTCAGCCAAGGCAAGGCACTGGCCATCTGGTGGGTCCCTGGTGGACAGCATCACCCCATTTTCAGAAGCAGTCAAACCGTTGGTGAGGAGCCCAGGCATAGTCAGGAAACAATAAGAAGGTGAGTCAAGCCTTAGCTATTTCTACAGCTCCACCCTAGGGTGCACAGTTGTAGTCTTCCCAGGAAATGAAAAGCATCCTTCAAGTCCTGTCAAGTCATCCTGATGCCTCACTCTGGGGTCCCCTGGGAAGTCTTCATCATGTTCCGAGCCATGACTCTCTAAGTCTCATGCTAACAAGGGGATTGTTGTTAATACCTCTTAGTCATGTCCTCCATAGATGAGCCATTGAGAAGATGCTTCGGTTTCTTCATGTTATTATCGTAATTGGCATCATCGTCATCAGTCATCATTACTAGCTGCAAGTAAATTGACTGCAATCTTCTTAGCACTTCGTAGCTATCTTTTGCTGAACCAATTTTCCGAACAGAATCTTACTAGATTGGCTGTAGGAATGAATGAGCTCTTCGCATGCCAATAGCAAAGAAGGTTGGCATGAGCATGGTTGGGAGCTTAGCAGGGTGGGCGATGTGAAAACTAGGAATGCCAGCCTGATGACTGTTATTTAAACACAGAATGATATCAGAATATCACTGAATCATTTTTATAAACTTTACTCTGTAATTATCATACAGCAAATCAACCTTTTTAGTACATAGTACCATGGATTGTTTTTTGTATTGCTTTGTTTTTTCAGACATAGTCTTGCTATGTACCCCTGGCTGGTCTTGAACCCACAAACCTGCCTCTGCCTCCTGCGCGGGAGGATTGTAGGTGTGCGTCAATATACTAGGCTAGAATTTTAACATGTTTATGCAATTCATGCAACCAACCCTATAAGCAGGACACTACATGATCCCATGATTCCAGCAACCTCATTCAGCGCACTTATAGTTAAACCTCCTTGGCTGCTAGTCAGTTCTTTGCCGCTGTGGCTTTGCCTTCTATAGATTGTCATTCAATGGATCATATAGTATATAACCTTTTCTCTAATTCTTTTTTGTTGGTTTGTTTGTTTTGTTTTGCATTAGGGTCTCACTCCAGTCCAGGCTGACCTGAAATTCACTATGTAGTCTCAGGCTGGCCTGGAACTTACATCAATCCTCCTACCTCTGCCTCCCAAGTGCTGGGATTAAAGGCATATGCCACTATACGTGGTTTACATAACCTTTTGAGACTGACTTTTTCCACTCATCTTGCCTTTGAGGTCCAGGTAAGTCTTTGTATATAGCAATAGTGTATTTCTCTTTGCTGTTGAATAGCATCCCATTACATCTACACAGGCCACAGCTGTGTCTTCATTTACTAAGAATATTTGAATTTTTGGTTTAGAGCAATTGCGACTAGAACTTCTATAAATATTTGTGCATGAAATTTTATGGGACTACAAGTTTCTTTGGAACAAATACTTGTGAGAGGGGCTTCTAGGTGGCAAGCCTGTATTTATATGACAGTGTCAAAGCGGTGGTAGTTTATATTGCTATCACCTGTGAGAGTTAGTTATTCTGCGTGCCTATCAACACTCAATATTATCAGTGTTGTGCGTTTTAACCACTCTGTTACATATACGGTGGACTGTCCCTTTGATTTCACTGTTTCCCTAATGGTGAATGTAGGGGTCATCCTTTCATGTGCATCTTGGCTATCTCTCTGTGCTCTTTAGTGGACTGTCTCTTCTGGTGTCTGTTTAAAAATTTTACTCTTTGTTGATGTATAGTCTTTTTAGTTTTCCCTTAATGTACTTTTAATCATTTTTTTTAGCTAGCATACAAAATGATGGACTTAATCAAATAGAAAGGGACTAGTTGGGAAGAAGAGGTTCAGTGGTTGTGTGTGGGAGACAAGTGTAGGGCACTAAGGGTGAATGTGGTAAAAATACATTATGTACAAGTGTGAAATTGTCAAGATGTTTTTAAGTGTCCACAATAATGGAGTAAAGTTAGTTTACAAAGCAGTGCATGGTGCATGGTTTCCTTCATAGGAAACATCCAGAATAGGCAAATCCTTAAGGACAGCAAGCAGACTATTGGTTCTCAGGATTTGGGGGAAAGGAATGCACATTTAGGGACTGTCAACTGTGGGGTATAATCTGTCTTTTGGCATAATGATAGTGTTCTAGGTTTGATTATAGTGATGATGGTTACATGACTTTGTGAATAAACTAAAATATATTGATCTGCATTTAACTGGAAGAATTGTCTGGTATGTAAATTATGTTTCAATAATTCTGTCATAAATTATCTATCTACATAGATCCCACATGTAAGAAAACTGTCTTTCTGATCCTGGCTTATTTCACTTAACATGATGATATACAGTTTCTTCCATTTTCCTCAAGAAAACATAATTTTACTGTTGGTTTTATATATATATATATATATATATATATATATATATATATATATATATATTACTACATTTGTGAGCCAGTCATCTGCTGATGAATCTCTAGGCTAGCCCCATACTGTGGCTATTATGGGCAGTACCATGAAGAACATGAATGTGCAATGTGTCTGTGATATACTGATTTAGGTTACTTCATGTACATTTAGAGAAGTTATACAGCTAGATCATTTGGTAGTTCTCTTTTTAGTTTATTTTTATTTTTATTTTTATTTGAGAGTGACAGACACAGAGAGAAAGACAGATAGAGGGAGAGAGAGAGAATGGGTGTGCCAGGGCTTCCAGCCTCTGCAAACGAACTCCAGACACGTGCGCCCCCTTGTGCATCTGGCTAACGTGGGACCTGGGGAACTGAGCCTCGAAGCGGGGTCCTTAGGCTTCACAGGCAAGCACTTAACCGCTAAGCCATCTCTCCAGCCCTCTTTTTAGTTTTTTGAGAAACTCCACATTGATTGCTATAATGGCTACACCAGTTTACATTCCCACCAGCACTGTGTGTTTGGTTCCTCTATGCCCACAACCTGGCCAGCATTTGTTGTCATTTATTTTCTTTGATGATAGCCATTCTGCTTTAGGTGAGATGGCCTCAACATAGTTTTTTTTTTTTTAATTTTTATTTATTTATTTATTTGAGAGCGACAGACACAGAGAGAAAGACAGATTGAGGGAGAGAGAGAATGGGCGCACCAGGGCCTTCAGCCTCTGCAAACGAACTCCAGGTGCGTGCGCCCCCTTGTGCATCTGGCTAATGTGGGACCTGGGGAACCGAGTCTCGAAACTGGGGTCCTTAGGCTTCATAGGCAAGTGGTTAACCGCTAAGCCATCTCTCCACCCCCTCAACATAGTTTTTTAAAATGCAATTTTAAGTTATGTTTCCCTGATGGCTAAAGGCGTTAGACCTGTTTCTTCAAATATTTATTGGCCATTTGTTCCAACACCACTTCACTACTTATTTAAAGAACTTTTTCACTAAAGTGTCTTTGCACCTTTGTCAAAAATCAACTATATTTATGTGGGCCTACTTACCCCATCCAAGTATTAACCAAGCCTGAGCCTGCTTAGCTTCGGAGATCAGACAAGATTGAACATGTTTAGGGTGGTATGGCCATAGTGGGGGGCTACTTTGGAACTCCGTTAAGCTCCATTGATCTGTGTCTATTTCCCGTCACCAACACCCAAACTGCCTTGACTCCCGTAGCTATGTAACTCTTCAAAGCTCATAGTGTGAGTCTACAACCGTCCTCGTTCTCAGAACTTCAGCAGCTACTTTGTAGTGAGCTTCTGCTGTGAGTCCATCACCATGCCAAACACATCCCATGAATAAACACATTTAGCCTTCCCAATAAAGCCGTTTAGGGAATGTGTTAGGTCAGATTCATCGAGAGCAGACGTCCAGGTATATTCGGAAGTGTGATGGATTTATTGGGGGCAATGACTGAAGAGGGTAAGGCTAGAGGAAGCAGATTAATCAGGGAGATGGTTTAATACCTGTTGCAGTTGGGTTTGCATTGCTGACAGAAATCATCCAACCAAGAGCAGCTTTTGGGGGAAATAAGAGTTTAGTTTGGCTTACCAACTTGAGGGGAAGCTCCATGATGGCAGGGGAAAAAGATGGCATGAGCAGAAGGTAGACATCACCCCTGGCCAACATAAGGTGGACAACAGGAACAGGAGGGTGTGGCAAACACTGGCAAGGGGAAATTGGCTATAACACCCATATGTCTATCCCCAACATTACACCACCTCCAGGAGGTATTAATTTCCAATTGCCAGCAGCTGGGGAGACTAGCATTCAGAATACTTAAGTTTATGGGAGACCCCTGACTCAAACCACCACAATACTAGAGAAAGGGGGAGGGAGGGAGTAGGCTGAAGTAGGAGACCCGAAGTGTCATCTAGTTCTGATAATGCCTCTGCCAAAACTATAGGAGATCATGAGAGCAAAGCTTCCTAGAGGAATCACATGCTGGGCAGTAATCATCATGTTCTCGCTGCCAGCTCTTCAATGCTTAGCTGGGAAAGGTCTGTATAGTACAGCCCTGATTTGAGCACTACAGAGGAATTAAAATCTATGTGAGTCTAGCTCTTCTCATTTCCCCCAATGCAAATCTCATTGAAAACACATGCTGGGGGTGTTTTGTACATCTATGAGTTTCTAGTTTAGGGTTAGAGGACGTTTAGCTTTATTGTGGGGTGTTTGTTGTGTGTACTAATAGAGAGATGTTCTTCATTACCAGGAGCTTAACCATCAATGGGTAGTTCATCAAAGGGCTCTCAGGGCAGCTAGCTCACCTCTTGTCTGCCCATATTATAATATGTAGCTGATCAGTAGAGGAGTCACCCAGAGAAATAATGATCTTTACTTTTGAGACTGGAGAAAACTGAACACTCCTCAGGACTAGGTGATCATCAGCCAGCCTCCTGCTGCAGACAGGTGCTCACCACTAGAGCAGCCGCCTACCTCCCTCAGAAGCCACTTGAGAAGACATTCTGCCCAGAAAAGATTCCACTTCATTTCACATCAGCTCATCTTCCTCGAGTCAACATATTTTTTCAAAAATTATTTATTTGAGATAGATAGATAGATGGAGAGAGAGAGAGAGAGAGAGAGAGAGAGAGAGAGAGAGAGAGAGAGAGAGAATGAGCATGCCAGGGCCTCCTGCCATTATAAACGAATTCTAGACATGTGTGCCGTTTTGTGCATCTGGCTTGACATGGGTACTGGAGAATTGAACTTAGACCATCAGGATTTGCAAGTAAGTGCCTTTAACTACTGAGCCATCTCTCTACCCCACCTTTCTTTTTTTATTTTTATTTTTAGAGGTAGGGTCCTGCCGTAGCCCAGGCTGACCTGAAATTCACTATGTAGTCTCAGAGTGGCCTCAAACTCACAGTGATCCTCCTACCTCTGCCTCCTGAGTGCTGGAATTAAAAATATGTGCACCATACCAGGCTTCTCCAGTCCTTTGACAAAATATAATTTTACTTGAGAAAGAGAGAGAGAGAGGGAAAGTGGTGTGGGGGGGAGAGGCACAGAGCAACTGTATGGGTGCACCAGAGCTGCCTGTGCCTGCTTGTGCATCTAGCTTTACGTGGGTGCTAGGGAACCAAACCTGCACCATAATGTTTTGTGAGAAGGTGCCTTTAACCAATGAGCCATCTCTCCAGCTCCTTGTGTCAACATCTTTTTTTTTAAAAATTATTTATTTATTTATTTGAGAGCGACAGACAGAGAGAAAGACAGATAGAGGGAGAGAGAGAGAATGGGCGCGCCAGGGCCTCCAGCCTCTGCAAACGAACTCCAGACGCGTGCGCCCCCTTGTGCATCTGGCTAACGTGGGACCTGGGGAACCGAGCCTCGAACCGGGGTCCTTAGGCTTCACAGGCAAGCGCTTAACCGCTAAGCCATCTCTCCAGCCCATGTGTCAACATCTTATTACTTGATTTATTTTTCTTATCATGGAACAAGCAACCAGACCTTAATTCTGATCACATCACCCTATGATCAGATTAAGTTATAATATTAGAAATCTGTAAATTAAAGTGAACCTATCCCTGCTCAAAATTGAATAGATCAACGTGGGCAGAGCAACATGCTACATAACCATTTTCTGCCCTGGCAATCCAAATGTGAACACAACTTAATACAGTACTTTAATGGTACTGTTTAGAGCCATTTGCCTGGCAAGAACAAGGAAGTGGACTTGGATTCTGTATCGTGACCTGGATTCTTGTTAACTGAGATTTATTTCCTTAACATTGGTTCTCCTTATGTGCCTTCCTTTCTCATCCCTCTCTGTAAATGTCTTCAAAGATCAAAGTCCTCCACCCACCCAGTCATATCCTCCTGTCTGTTAACAGAGGCCAGCTGTCTTCTGCTTTATTAAAACACCAAATTCAGAACATCTTTAACTGATGTTCCCATTTAGCATCTGTACTAAAGTGCTACATCATTGCACAGATGAGGCCTCTTTGCAATGCCTGTCACTGCCTAGAAAGCATCTCTATATCTCCATGCACTCCAATACACTTGGTGTCTCCCCACCTCACATTTTAGGGCACTACCACCTGCGTAAGTTGTTTTTTAATGCTCTAAATATGTACACCGATGAGCAACAGATAAACCAACTCCCTTTTCTCCGCTGTTCCTCGCTGATCTGTTTAAGGAAGTGGCCAATTTAAAGGGAATTCTTCAAGCAGTAATACCATCCACTTAAGTGTGTAGAGTTCTCTTTGTTTTGGAATGTGTTTCCTTCTTTTAATCCTGAAATGGGTCTGGGAGAGATGAAGGGCCAGTATCATCACTTCTATTTTATAGATGACAGAGTGTGACCAGAAACTTAAGAGGGACAGCCAAGGCAGCGTTGTGATGAAAGTCTGTATTTTATGAGTCAAATCTTGTACTCTCTTCCCTACATGTGAGAGCCTCGTAATATGTAAACATAGAAATACACAAACCTTCGCAAGCGGAAATCACTGACAGAAGATCTTGAGTGTTTGTGAACATGGAACATACTAGGCATTCACATGTTTACGTGGGCTCCAGCAACCCACGTTAATGAGAGTGGCCTCTCTGAATGAATGAGAACCTGCCCCAGATCTGAGGCTCAGAGGATAGTCACAGACTCTGGTTGTACCAGAACACCCTTTCCTATGTCCTGATGTCACTGCTGACCCACAGTGGCCCAGAATCTCCTGCCAGAAATGCTCTGCTAACAGTTAGGCAAAGGGTACTACACACGAAGCCTTAGAGACAGATTTTTCCAGTATTCAGATGTGGAGAAAGAGGGTGGTGATGATGATGATGATACCATCCATTAACATTTACCCACACTTATTTTATGCCAGGTACCTTGCTATAGTTTTTGCACATAAAAATTATACTTAATTCTCATCATAACCTTTATGATGTAAGAAAATTTTCCTGATTACATATGCAGATCAGGCAAGCCAGGCTTATTGGAGTTAGTCAGTGTGCCTAAGATCACATTGTGAGTATATGACACTGCCATGTGTGTTGAGCTCTGAGGAATTATCTTTCTTTTATATACTTTATTTATTTATTTGAGAGAGAGAGAGGGAGAGAGGAAGAGGCAGATAGAAAGAAAGAGAGAATGGGCACGCCAGAGCCACTAGCCACTAAAAACAAACTCCAGACACATGTGCCCCCTTGTACATCTGGATTACATGGGTCCTGGGGAATCAAACCAGGGTCCTTAGGCTTTGCAGGCAAACTCCTTAACCACTAAGCCATTTCCCCAACCCAGAATCATCATATATATATGATTTTATTGGGAACCTTAATATATGAAAATACTGTAAATTGGTCACATTCCAATCAGGCTATCCTTTTATGTCCTCTTTCCCTCACCTTAATTCCACTGAGGTCCCTCTTCAGTGGGGGAATTGGCAGTTACTGAGCAGTCATGAATGCACCAGTCAGTTCCTTTCTTCCTACCCTGTGTCCTGACTTCTTTCTATCCCCTTTCTCCAGTGTTTACTGAGCCTTACAGGGCATGTTAAAAGTCTACTTTAATGTGGAGATCTCAACAGTCTTTTATTTTCTGCTTTAATGAGTTTTTAGTTTCTTCAGTGTTTACCACTGTCTCCCTGGCAAGATTCTTAGGCTAGCGGTGAGAACAGCACTCATATTTAAATTGTTTTTAATATTTATTTGTGTGTGTGTGTGTGTGTGTGTGTGTGTGTGAGAGAGAGAGAGAGAGAGAGAGAGAGAGAGAGAGAGAGAGAGAGAGAGCAAGATAGATTGAAAGAGAGAGAGAGAGAGAGAGAGAGAGAGAGTGTATGGGTGCACCAGGGCCTCTTACCACTGCAAACAAACTCCAGACACATGCACTACTTTATACATCTGTCTTTACATGGATTCTGGGGGATTAAACATAGACCATCAGATCATCAGGCTTTTACAAGCAAGCACTGTTAACCACTAAGCAATCTCTCCAGCCCAGCACTCATATTTAATCTGACACATCCTCTGTAATGTTTTCTAGGTCCTAGTGGGTATGATAAGATTACTCGTTTCATGCTAGGCACTTGGCTTTCTCGTCATTCTGATGTGCCTTGGATCTCTTTGGGGGAACATATATTAGATTCTGTTATACGGCTTGTTATGTTGTCCAACACAGTCTTTCAAAGAGGACAAAAAGTGCTTGGGAAGCCTTGGAATCAAGTTTCCTTAGCTACAGGAAGAGATTTCAAGTTAGAGACACAGTGCCATGTTTTAGGAGTTCACCGCTGTAAGGAGTGGAGGTTAGCAAAGAAAGAGGCATGGGCGTGAACTCCCTGTCTAGATACCCTATCAACTAATTTATGGTGAGTGTACCCTATGTACCTACATTATCTCAATCCTTACAATTGCCTCTTAAAAGAAGAGTACAGGGCTGGGGCTGGAAAGATGACTTAGCTGTTAAGGCATTTGCCTGCACAGCCAAAGGACCTTAGTTCGATTCCCTAGGATCCACATAAGCCAGATGCACAAGAAGGTGCATGCATTTGGAGTTTGTTTGTAGTGACTAGAAGCCCTAACATTCCCATTCTCTCTCTCTCTCTCTCTCCCCCTCTTTCTCAAATAAATAAAACATATTTTTTTTAAAAAATAATAGTACAGAGATGGAGAGATGGCTTAGTAGTTAAGGTACTTGTCTACGAAGCTGAAGGACCCATGTTCTACCCTCCAGATCCCACATAAGGCTGACACACAAGTTCGCACATGCACATAAGGTGGCACATGCATCTAGAGTTCAGTTACATTGGCTGCAGGCCCTGGTGCACAATTCTCCATCACACTTTCTCTCTTACCTTTCCCTCTCACTCTTGCTCGCTGTCACTCTTGCTCTCTTGCATCAAAAAGGCCAGTCTGTCTGTTCGACTTGCCACAAAAAATAAAACAAGTATAGTACTTATTATTTTCACTTTACAAATGAAGAATTTGGAAAACATGAGTAACTTTCCTCAGACCACAGTTGAAAACAAGTGTGGCTTTGATTTCTAAGGCAAATTACAGGATTTCAGAACCCTGGGTGATGATACCCCATCTTACCTGAACTCTAGACTAGAAGGGGGGTGGCAGAGGTCTACCTATGCTGCCATTAGAAGAGAGGATCTCCTGTGCATTGGCTCCGTGAGGAGAGGTAGCTCTGTGAAAAGAAGAATCCTGACAAAGACAGCTAGGGCTGTAATTCCATCAGAATATTACAGAGGTGGGACAAAGATAGATATTTTATCTTCTGCCCAGAGATGGAAGGTTTGTGTGAGGACCACATGAAACATCTTGAGTAGATGGGGAAGTGAGACAGGAAGGAATGGGTGTCTTATAGGTCAGGGTCCCAGCAATCTGAAGAGAGTGGTTAATACCAAGTCCGTGGTTTCTCCATGCCTGGTAATGGTTACAGGAGAGGGAGAACTGTGACTTTGGCCTTCATTCATGGAGGTTGTTCTGCTTATCTTACTATTTTATAAGAAGTCTTCTAGCCAAATAGCTAACAATTATTGAGATGTGTTCAAAGCAAACTTTACATGAGTTATACCTCATCAAATCCTATTGTTCCCTTGCCATTAGTTGGCAATCAACAGGTATTAATCTGTGTCTTGCTTTTTATTTAACATATAGCATTTCTGGAGCTGTTTTCAGGTGAGAAAATAATGATGTGCTCTGTTATTTTAAATGCTCATGTATTATTCTTTAATAGTGATGTCATGTGATTTATACTACCATTTATATAAATAATAATCCAAACATCATTTTTGTTCACTTAAAAGAATCCCTCAAAAATCCAAACTTTCTTAATTGTTGAGTTGATAAAACAACTCTTACTTCTGACCTAAATTGGTTTTTGAAACATTCATTTTCTATTTTAATATAAAACTGAAAAACATCTTTTTTAAAGATAGGAGGTATAAATTATAGGGCTTCTCTTTGAGATAATAGACCAAAAAGCTATGTGTAATCATAATACAGCTATAAAATTCCATTCTGTTCTTCAGCATGAAGTAAATAAAAATTTTCAGATTAATGAATATAATTTTGGGTATTTGATGTCAACTTCAGGTTTTATATCTTATTGTGATGACTTTCATTATTCATATTTTCAATTGATTTTTTATAGATTGAGTTTTTAAATGGCACACCAAAACATGGGGGAAATATACTAGTGAGTTCTTAAGCACTTTTGTTAAACCTCACTTTGCATCAGTTCCTGTGTTGAATCAACTAGCCTCTAAATACATGAATGTGTCATTTCAAAATACAAACACAAATGATAGGAAGAGAGGGTAAGATGTGGAGAAACAGAGGAATAAACTAAAATGTTACCTTTTGCGCTCTGGTCATCTAGTGAGGGCTGCCAGATGCTGAAAGGAATACAGATGAACAGACCAAAGGTCTATCCATGGATGAAGGATAGAATAGTTGTGGCATGTGCAAAGGATGGAACAGTGTTTGGCCTTAAAAAGGAAGACGTTCTGACATCCATGCTACAACATGGACAAATTTTGGGAACAGTGTACTAAAGGGAAATAAGTCTTAAAAAAACAAAACAAATTTTATTTATCTGAGGTAGCTACAGTAGTTACAGTCATGAAGACTGAGACAAAAGTAGGGTTGTCAGGGGCTAAAGGAAGGGGGGTGATAAGTTGATGTTTAAAAATATTTTTTTACTTATTTCCTTGGTTTATTTGCAATCAGGGAAACACAGAGGAAACAAGTGGAGAGAGAATGAATATGGGCCTGCCAGGGCCTCTAGCCACTGCAAATGAACTCCAAATGCATGTACCACTTTGTGCATCTGGCTTTACATAGGTACTGGGGAAGTGAACCCAGATTGTTTTTCAGGGTAGTTCCTTAACTGCTGAGCCATCTCTCCAGCCTCGTCAGTTGGTTTTTAATGGTTATAGCATTTCACTTTTGTAAGATGAAAAGTGTAAGATATTGGTTATACATGAATATTAATACACTTAACCCTATTGAACTGTAAACCTAAAAATCATTAACATGTTAAATTCTGTTATGTGTTTTAGAAAGTAAAGATGTTATATGGTAAGAAATCTTCTGAAGTGTTTTCTTTGAGGAGTTGTCTTATATTTAAAATTGCATTGTTGGGCTGGAGAGATGGCTTAGAGGTTAAAGTGCTTGGCTGCAAAAGCCAAAGGACACAGGTTCAATTCCCCAGGACCCACGAAATCCAGATGTACAAGGTAGCGTGTGAATGGGAGTTCATTTGCAGTGGCTGGAGGCTCTGGTGTGACCATTCTCTCTCTCCCTCCCTCTGTCTATCTCTCTCAAATAAATAAATAAAACTACATTCTCAAACTTATTTGTATTATACAGGTAGCCCAGCTCCCACTGACCTACAAATGCAAAGTGGCTCAAAGACAATAATAGGAGATGATTTCTTTCTCATGTAAGTGCCTATGGCATGTGACAAGTAAATATTGATTAAGTGAATGAATAAATAAATAAATAAGTGAATTGGCTTGAGATTAGTCCAATGGAATGCAATAAAAATCTGACTTCCAGAACTCCAAGATAATAAATTTGTTTTGTTTTATGCTACTGAGTTTGTGGTACTTGTTACAGCAGCCATAGGAAAGTAACCCCCAAGCTATCCACACTTCCCTGGCAATGATAGCTGAATTCTGGAGTGGGGAAGCAACGGGGGTCCAGGGAAGTTCTCGAACACAGAGACTCAGAGCAGACCAGCTCCATTCGACACGCATCTCTCGCATGTTTGGCGTGCAGCCATAGCAAATAAGAAAGTTTTCTCTACATTAATTGCCTCATCTGTAAACTGAGAATAGAATAGTAATATCTTGTCAAGTTACTGTGAGGTTTAAGAACGTGTGTTTAATAAAACGTAGGGTCTTGAAAGCAGGAAGCACTGCACTAAATGAGCATTAGTTATTGTGACTGCTAGCATGACTGTCCAATATTGTGCCGTCATCAGTGCATTCTGGCAAACTCTTTTTCTTAGTTTAACACACACGTCCCTCTATGGCAGGTTTCTGCCAAGTACACCTTCCCCTCAAAGTACAGACTGTTCCAGCCTTGCTTGGTAAGTCAATTTTTTTGTGCTCCAAATGTTCCTCCCATTCTGGAAACATGACAACCCTCATGCCAATCTGAGGCAAATGTTGTCGTAGTCTGTCAGATGATTTTGGCGTCCTTTTCCTGTTGGTTGGTGTGCTTATACCTTCAGTTTCTACAGATGTTGTGGCTGATGGCTCAACCCTGCCCACTGTGTCCAGAGGATTGCCTTTACCCAGGGGAAGCCCCCATTCAGAGTTAGATACCTTCAGAAGTCAGGAGACCCCAGGAAAACCTAGATCAGTACTGCTTGCTTCCTCAGGCCAAACAGAGTAGAGTTTATTATTGTTAACTTATTTATGAGAGAGAAAGGGAGGGAGAGAGAAAGAGAGAGAGAGAGAGAGAGAGAGTGTGTGTGTGTATGAGTGCACCAGTGCTTCTAGCCACTGCAAATGAACTCCAGATGTTTGCACCAACTTGTGCATCTTGCTTACCTGTGTACTGGAGTATTGAACCTGAGTCTTCAGGCTTCACAGGCAAGCACCTTAACCACTAAAACCATCTCTCCAACTCCCAGAGTATAGTTTAGGCTCAGAGCTTGAAAGTATCTGCTGGAAGTCATGTCCTGCCCCTTTCCTCTCTTGCGTCACTCACCACCCCACAAATTGCTCCTTAGAGTTCTCTTCATACATCATGGGCACATCAAGTTCTGTCCTAGCTTTGGTTTCCAAGCAACACAAATAAAATATTTCTGAGCACCCTGAACTAAAGCCTCAAGGCACTTAGTGGGCCTGTTTAGGACACACAGTAGGAGATCTGGAGCCAATAAGGGCTGTGAGATTGCAGAATAAGTAGAGATTGAGGCTGGAGGTGCAGGAAAGATGGATGGAAGGGGCTGAGCCAACGCTGGGCCTTGGACACCCCTAATTGAGAAACATAAATTGAGACTAAGCTTTGTTCCTCCGGGCCACCTTCTGTCATTGTGCTCTGTGCACACAGAACGTGTGATGCTATTTTTAGCCCAACCTTAGTTGTCACAAAGTCCACTTAAAAAAAAAAAAAAGAAAAGCAAGAAAAAGTGCAACAATACTTCTACCCCTTAAGGCTTCCTTATGTCCTAGATTTTTTTTTTTTTTTTTTTTTTGGTGCACACAGAAACTAAATAAAAAGTTTCTAAGACAAGTAAAATTATGTTTGTAGTTTTTCCTGAAGAGACTGACAAAAGAAATCAAATAAAACATGAAATTTTGGGGTAGCTCAGAAATTCATGCCATTGTCCTTTTGTTTTATTTTCTCTATAGGTGACATAATGCTTAATATGTAAGCATTTATTGCCCTAGTATCTCAGCACTGTATGCGTTTACTTCAGGACACTTTCAGTAGTTTACATGTTTATATTTTCTCCTGAATTCCCTAAATGGCCAAGACAAGGCTTACCTTATCTAAACTCTTCTCTTTCATATCATCCTGCAAATGGAGCCCCTCCCTACTCTCATATACCCTAAAAAAACAACAACAACAAAAAAACACAACCCAAAAGAATTACAGCCTTTGGAAAGCAACTTTGGAAGCTGTAAGAACATCACTTCTTAGATTCACAGAAGAAAGTAGGCAAATTCTCTGAAAAGACATTGACTGTGTATTCCTTTGGGGTCCAGATAATAAATCCAAAGGACAGGTCATAAAAGTACTCAATGAAAGAGGCAGCCAACAATGAACAATCACTTGCCACTGAACAGGACAAGAAAAATGGTCATTAGTGACTCTCCACCATCCCATTTGCTGCTTTATGCCCTTCCTTTTCACCTACCGCCTCGCTAAGTCTTCTGAACAGTTGCCAGGAACCAAACACAAACCAGTTGAATGGTGGGAACTGTCCCTAAGCTGACTCTGATGGAATCAGGCTTCACCAACCCTACAGGACACCAGGAGTGACAGCCCTGTGAGAGAGGCTGTGGCACCATGGCCAGCTGAGAGCCTGCAGATCCTCCCTGCAGACTAGAGCTTCCTAAGAATCAAAAGTGGGAAAGAGAGACTGGGGATGGAGCTCAGCAGTTAGATTCTTGTGTGAGGCCCTGTGTTTCATTCTCAGGACTGGAAATAAATAATAAATAGATAGGTAATAAATAAATAAATAGTGGGTCACAGAAGGAAAGAGAAAAAGCTATTCATTTGCTCACTTAGAACACACTGGAAAATATGCTTTAGCACTTTCATGTTGAATCCTCAATGTAAGTTTTGAATTTTTGTATTCTTGAGGCTATGCAGGTGAGACTTAGGACAGAAAAGATCAAATTTTACTCTTCCCCTTCACTTCTGCCTTTAAAGCATACAATTAAACATGTGGGACTTTTGTTTGCTGAGTTATTTCTGTAATTCTTTGCTTTAAAAATCTAAGCCAAGAACGGTGGCAGGCCAACACCCGTATACCTTATGGTTAATTCAAGGAGAAATGAAGAATTGTGCTGGTAAACACATCACACCATATTTAATCATACGGAACTATTTTTATTTTAATAAAGCCTTGTAAAATGTGGTGGCAACCCCTAGTTACTATATTAATAAAAACAGATGCAAAATAGAAGGATTTGTTCAAAACTCATTACAGTCATGTCATAGGCAAAGCAAGAAGCCAAGAACTCTTTGATCTGGACCCCAAAGAGTTTGGATAGCTCCCAGATTTATATAAGAAAAAAGTTGTGAGTACACATCTTTAAACATAAAACAAAAACAGGAATATGTACTCCAGTGACTAATTCAAAGAGAATGTTCCCTTCAGTTTTAGAGTTTTAGTCAATTCCAACACTTGACTAGTTTTAGCTGGCTTTAATTAAGCCTTCATTTAGATTGCTACTAGGACTATTACTATATAAGATTTTCTAACAAAATAGAAATTAAATTTTATGTATGTTCTCCCTGCCCCTACCTATAAATGTGTATCACTGTCTCTGCTCCACTGTTTGCTTTTGCACATAAATGGAATCAAGCCATCAACAACTTACGCCAACACTGAGTGTGTATTCTATGACTTACCGCTTGGATATCATCCTTGAGACACTAAGTAGGTTCTCAAAGGCTGTAACTCAAATCCTACCCTTTAAAAAGTATCCTTTGGGGCTGGAGAGATGGCTTAGCAGTTAAGCGCTTGCCTGTGAAGCCTAAGGACCCTGGTTCAAGGCACGGTTCCCCAGGTCCCACGTTAGCCAGATGCACAAGGGGGCGCACGCGTCTGGAGTTCGTTTGCAGTGGCTGGAAGCCCTGGCGCACCCATTCTCTCTCTCCCTCTATCTGTCTTTCTCTCTGTCTCTGTCGCTCTCAAATAAATAAATAAAATATTTTTTTCAAAAAAAGTATCCTTCGGCCTATGACAAAGGACCTATGGTGAGAAAGCAAGCACACTAAAAGGGACCGCCGGGAACATTTCACTAGGGAAGAACATCAGAACAGTAGGAGAAGATGAAGGAACTTATGAAAAATTTAAAACTGTCAGATTTCTGTCAGTTTCTTTATGTGTTTGTAATCATAACATTTTATAAATAAAATGATACTTTTCACTTTTATTAGTAGACAAAATATTTAAGAATATGATCATGTATTTAAATTGTACCAAGGGCTTTCGCATTCTGGATTTGGCATTAATTGTCTAAAATTGAAACATTGCCTATTTGTTATTTTTTTTATTTCTTGTTTTCCTGTTATCGAAAAACCTGAGAATTAGATTTCAATTCATAATTTCCAATTCAGTTTTTGTTTGTCCTTACTGTTGTTGCTGAAAACAATTACTGTGTCCAACTCCATCAGTGTGTTTATTCTCCTTGGTAGGTTCATTCGGTCTAAAATGAATTGAATTAGGCTTAACTAAGTTAAACTGAAGGCAACATTTTTAAAATTAAGAAAAGGAAAAATAAAACCCACCAGTCTTCTCTGTGCCATTAAGGACCCCTGCCACCTGTACATCCGTGCTATGCATGGACCAAAGAGACAAATGCTTTTTTCTTTTGTTCCCCTTCTTAAAACAATTTTTTATGAGAGAGAGAGAATTGGTGTGCCAGAGCCTTAGCCACTGCAAACAAACTCCAGATGTGTGCACCACTTTGTGTGCATGTGCTACGTGTGTGCATGTATTACCTTGTACACCTAACTTACGTGAGTTCTGGGGCATTGAATCTTGGGTCCTTAGGCTTCACAGGCAAGCACCTTACCCACTAAGCAATCTCTCCAGCCTTTTGTTCCTTTTTGTTTTATTTTTTATTTATTTCTTTGACAGAAAGAGAGAGAGAAAGAAAGACGAGAGAGAGAGAGAGAGAGAGAGAGAGAATGGACATGTCAGGGCCTCCATCCATTGCAAAGGAACTCCAGACGCTTGTGCCACCTTGTGCATCTGGCTAATGTGGGCACTGGGGAATTGAACCTGTGTCCTTAGGCTTTTCAGGCAAGTGTCTTAACTGCTAAGCCACCTCTCCAGCCCCTTTTCTTTCTTTCTTTTTTATGAGAGAGAGAATGACAGAGAGAGAAGAGAGGAAAATGTTTTATAAGCCAATAAAAGTTTTTATGAAGTCAGGTTCAAAACCTTTATCTGCAATGCTAATTTAAACTAGGCTTATGATCTTTGGTCTTATTTGTGGTAAATATGCAAATTCTTATTCCAGTATAATAAATTATTTTCCTGTAGAGGTGAAAGTAAATGAGTGTGATTCTATGACTAGTCAGATGAGAAACTTAATGATGAAAACAACTGAAGGTGGACATGAAATATCTCTGGAGGCTAGTCGAATATTCTATCACTCTGAATACTCTTCCCATTCCCACAATCTGTTGGCAAATCTCTGGGCAGTAGTGCAGATTTGTGTTCTCAGCAGTGGGTGACATGGTTTCTCTCTACCCACTCTAAAGGAAAATCCAAATCAAGAGGCTTTCTGCTTGGGCTGTCACTCTTCCTACCAAAGGCAAGGAGGGCAGGAACAATTATTTTAAAAAACCAAGAGTGATACAACCTCTTAATGCTTAACAAATTTGAAGATCATTTCTCACTGGATTAAGGACTTGCATGTCAGAGGTAAAACTTCAAAATTTTTAGGGCCCTGTTGATGAATATAATTCTGATTGAGGGTTTGTTAATACAGTAAAATGTATTGGCAATAAAAGAGAAGATTGGTAAATTCAACTACACTGAAACAAAGAGTGGGTACTTATCAAAAGACCTTTCAAAAATGAAGAGTCAAAGACATTCAGAATAAATATTTCTAACATGTGTAGTAGAAAATGTTGTTATTAATGTTTATAAGGAACTCCTTCGAGTTAATAAGAAAACAAGTAGATCAATAGCCTAATAGAGATATAGGCCAAAAAATGCACAGAAATTTTATAAAGGAGCTAATACACATTGAAAATAAACTAATAACAACAACAAAAACAAACATTTGTAGAGATGTTCAAAGGGAAATGCAAGCCAGACATAATGGCTCACACCTGTAACCACAGCAATTGGGAGGCTGAGGCAGGAGGGTTACTGTGAGTTTGAGGCTAGCCCTGGGTACTTGATGACTTCCAGATGAGTTTGAGCGAAGGTAAGACCCTGACTTGAAACAGGGAGGAGGAAATGGAAACCAAGACCCAAGTGAGAATTTACTTTATACTTTGTCAATGGACAAAAATTTTAAAAATCTGACATCAAATACTGGAAAACATAAAATTTCTTGTATACTACAAATAGGAGCATAAATTTCTACATCTACTATGGAAAACAGTTTGACATTATTCCCATCTTTTATAAACAAGCCATCAGTTCTACTTAATAGGTATATGTCTGAACATCCGCTCTGCTAGATGCTCAAACTAGGGCAATAGCTATGTTATTCCATGGGATCTTCACCCAGTAGAATGCATGAACTATACCTATGTACAGCAACATGGGTGAAGTTTAGTAACAGGCAATAAGAAGAACAAGTCTGGGCTAGAGAGATGGCTTAGTGGTTAAGCACTTGCCTGTGAAGCCTAAGGACCCAAGTTCGAAGCTCAATTCCCCAGGACCCACTTTAGCCAGATGCACAAGGGGCGCACTTGTCTGGAGTTTGTTTGCAGTGGTTGGAGGCCCTGGCGTGCCAATTCTCTCTATCTACCTCTTTCTTTCTCTGTTGCTCTCCAATAAATAAATAAAAATGAGCAAAAAAAATGTTCAAAAGAAGAACAAGTGTGAGATATGACAGTGTTAAGTATGTGTTAGAATGATCAACACAAATCTTAGCATGGTGGTTTCTGGAGTTAAGCAAGTTAGCATACAGTAATCCTCGGTTTTTGAATAGTTGTTCTTAGATATTTATGGAAGTCTCATAGGTCTTTATTTAGTAATTAAATAAAAACAAAAGACATCCAGGCATGGTGGTTAATGCCTTTAATCCAAGCATTTGGGAGGCAGAGGTAGGAGGATAACCATGAATTCAAGGCCACTCTGAGAGCTAGAGCAAGATGCTACCTCAAAAAAAAAAAACAAAAGAAATTTAAAAAAAGAAACAACAACAACAACAACAAAGCGACAATTAGTCAATCAATCAATAAATAAATACAAAGATAGTTTAGCTGGATGAATGTTGATAGTTTTTGTTAATGAAGGATTGATTGTAATTACCTTTTGTCTGCCATTTTGATTATAGCCATTCAGGTTACTGTGAAGAAGTTTATCGCTGTGGTTTCAATTTGTATCTCCCCATTGATTAGTGAAGTTGAACTCTGTTGTCATATTCTGGCTTCTTTGAGTTTACTTGGTAATTGCAACACAGTTCTATAGACTGACTTTCTCCCAGTTCTGGATGCTAGGAAACCCAAGATCACGGTGACATCACAGTCAGAGTGTGATGAAAGTTGTCTACTTCCTGGTTTGTAGAGAACCCTCTTTGCTGTCCTCTTTGCTTTGTGTCTCCACATGGAAGGAAGTGTGGCACTAAGCTCATTTGTGAAGGCTCTGCCCTTATGACCTAATTATCTCCCAAAGGCTGTGCCACCAAATGCCATAACATTGGAGATTAGGTTTCAACACTTGAATGGGGGAAGACAAACGTTCAGTCCACTATCCCTACATTGGTTAAAATATTTGCAAAAACCTATCTCCTGACAAATGATTATTATCTAAAATACATCAAGAATTTGTAAAGGTTAGCAATAAGAAAATACACAATCAGGTGAAAAAAATGGGCCAAAGACCTAATTAGACATCAGAATATACAGAGATGGCACAAAGAACATCTAAACATGTTCCACGTCAATGTTATCATAGTGACATCTGTTAGAAAGTGAAATTCACCTGTAACAGCAAATGCTGGTGAGGAGGGGAAATGGGGCAGCCACTGTGGACTATTCTAAAATAGCTAAGTATATAACTAAATGCCATGTGACTCAATAATCATACTTCTTGCTATTTACCCAAGAAGTTGAAAACCTATGTACACACAAACACCCACACATGTACGCATGTAACAGCTTTGCTCACACATTGCCAAACCTTGGAAGCAATGCATACAGAAACAGACAATAGGATGTTCTTCCATTCAGCCATCAGGAACCCCACTACCTGATAGCACTTGGTAGCCAGAGGGAGAAAAATAAGCACAGCACAGAAACAGAACTACCAGAGAAGGCAGAGCAAAACACGTGCTTAAAAAAATCCTATATGGAATATAAATCGACCGCGTGCTTCTGCAAAATAAGAATGATGATAATATGTTAATACGAAAACATAAAGTAATGAAACCTTGCTTCCAAATAAAAATTTCACAAGGTAAATTAAAAGAGATAATTGCCATTGTTATTAAGAGCTGACCTAATGGTCTGAAAATTCAAGAACAAGATCAAGCCAAGATATGAGAAGTAGGAAGTTATAACAGAAAAGATTGGGAAGACGTCTATTCAGGACTCTCTTTCTTTTTTGGTTTTTCAAGGTAGGGTCTCACTCTAGCCCAAGCCAACCTGGAATTCACTATGTAGTCTTAGGGTGGTCTCAAACTCACAGCAATCCTCCTACCTCTACCTTCCGAGTGCTGGGATTAAAGGTGTGTGACACCATGCCCAGCTTTATTCAGGACTCTTGACAGAAGAATAATTAAAGTTTGAGAAAGAGAGAAAAATATGTTTAAAAAGATTTAAAAAAAATCCATCAGTCAAGACATCTTTTATTTGAGGAGGAAGACTTGAGCCTATAAGTGATTAATTATAGAAAAATCACAAGTACATATGCATATGGTACTAAATTCCAAAATATAAGGATAATAGGGAAATTTTTATAAGCTTTTATGTAGGAAGAAGAAAATTACCTAGGGGAAATGCAGTACCTCCAATGCTTCTTCTTGTTAAGAAAACTTAGAATTTTATATAATAAAGCAAGAGCTCCATCAACAGTGGAAGGAAAGGAATAAGAGTTCCCAGACAAAAGATAAAATAAATAATGTGTAAGGAGAAATAAATTCAGAAGCTTCTTTTAAAATTACTAGTAATAGAAATAATAAGCTCTCAGAATCTTTATTAAAAAAGAAAAAAAGAGCTGGGTATGGTGTCACACACCTTTAACCCCAGCACTTGGGAGGCAGAGGTGAAGGATCACTGTGAGTTTGAGGCCACCCTGAGACTCCATAGTGAATTACAGGCCAGCCTGGGCTTGAGTAAAAACACTATCTCTGGCTGGAGGGATTGCATAGTGGTTAAGGCATTTGCTTGCAAAGCCAAAGGACCTAGATTCAATTCCCCAGGACCCATGTTAGCCAGATGCACAAGGGGGCACATGCGTCTGGAGTTCATTTGCAGTGGCTAGAGGCCCTGGTGTGCCCATTCTTTTGCACTCTCCCTCTTTCTCTGTCAAATAAATAAATAAGTGAAAATTAAAAAATGAAATATTTAAAAACCCTATCTCGAAAAAAAAGAAAAGAGAAGAAAAGGAAAAGAAAAAGAAAAAAGAGAACCAAAGTAATAAGATAGAAAAGAATGCAAGGAAAAAGGTTAGCGTCATGAGACTGCTTATCTTCCCAAAAGCAAATCTATAGGAACAAAATTTAAAAGCTAGCAAGTAATAGTGATTTTCTGGTAAAATACAAATGTCTAAAATTGATCCAAGAAGAAATACTAAACATGAATAGACCAATTATGATGGAAGAAAGAGGAGTGAGAGCTGCTATTTAAATAGATGCCAAGGCCAAGTGGCTTTCTGGTTGGAGAGCTAATTGATCTTTCAGTGTGACTCAAATTGATTCAGGACAGAGAGGAAGTGCAGAAAACTACCCAGTTCATTTTACCTAGCCAGTATAACTTCAAGGCCATAATCTGATCTGGTAGAGGTCTGAGTTATATATATATATATACATATATATATATATATATATACACACACATACATACGTATATATATGTGTGTATATGTGTATATATATATATGTATGTATATATATATATATATATATATATATATATATATATTATATACATGCATACATATATGTGTGTGTTTACCTATACCACTTTCAAATAAAATGGGAACATTGTTAAGAAAGTGTTCACAAAGAGACAGTATCAAGTTGTAAAAAAAAAAAACATTAAAAAAATTGTGCTCTAAGATCAGGCAAATTGTATTCAAAGAATGTGGGAGTAACTTGTTATCAGAAAAATCCTCCAGGAACATCAACACATTCTGCCATATCAAAAGCTGAGGAATAAAATCTACAGGATGATAACAGATTCTGAAAGGACTTTGGTAAAATTCAACAGCCTTTTCTAATAAAAATCAAAATAAATAATCTTTTTGATGTACTAGAGACTGTCCCCAAGCCAATCACAACCATTTTTTTTTAGACTTATAAACTGTAACATACTGGGTTGGGGGAAATGGCTCAGCTGTTAAAGATGCTTGCTTTCAATGCCTGCCAGCCTGGGGTTCAATACCCCAGTGCCCATGTAAAGCCAAGTATACAATGTGCACAACATAACATGTATGTCTAGAGTTTTCTTGCAGGGGCAAGAGACCCTGATATGCCCATATTTTTCTCTCTTTTGCTTTCTAACTCTCTAAATAAATAACTTTTTTTTAAGAAAACTATGACATGCTAAAACCATTTCTACTCAAACTAGAAATTCATTGTTAAATCTTCTTTATTAAATAAGAATTGACATGATGTTGGTAAAGTGTTTGCCTAACAGGCACAAATCCCTGAGTTTGATCCCCATTAGTCCATAGAAAGGGCAGTATGGGTGAGCACGGTGCATGTGTTTTGTGTTTATGTATATGTGTGTGTGTGTGTGTGTGTGTGTGTGTGTGTGTGAGCACACGAGGAAGTCAGATGTCAAAGTTGGGTACCTTCTTGTTCATTCTCCACATATTCTTTGAATCAGAGTTCATCAATTCAGTTAGACTAGCTAGTAGTGAGCCAGGATTCTGCCTCCTCCCTAGTGCTAGGATAACAGGCATGTGCCATGACACTTGGCATTTTATGTGGGCACCAAGGATCCAAACTCAGCTCTTCATGCTCGGATGGCAAGCACTTTAGCACTAAGACATCTCCCCCAGTCCTGAATAGACTATTGTTTTTTAAAGATCTGAACTGAATATAACATTTTGTTGTTTGAAGCTCTGTATCTTTGTATCACAAAATGTTTATTTTACCAAAACCAAAATGTAAATTTATTATAATTCAAGATGGAATCCAAATTAGGTTAATTGTCTAAAACATCATTAGAATTTATATGAATGAAAAACATGTCCTACCCAAAGTATCCAAGAAAGGCATGAGAAAAACAATAAAAATAAACTAGTGTGTGGTTATGGAGGTCAGAGAGACAAGCTTTACTAGTTGCAGTCATGCTGACCAAGTGAATGTCCACTATACACGGGAAGAGGCCCGAGGTCAGTGGATGGAATAGAGAACTGGAAATGGTTACAGAGCGTAAAGGAATACATATGGACAAGGTAGATCAACAGAATAGCCATACTAATAGCAATCACATAAGGGCTCTTCCAAGAAAATGACATATTACTACACAGAAGGAGAAAGCGCTCAGTACTCAGGTAGAAGTAGGCTCCCTCTACACATAAGAAAGCCGTGAAAATATCCTCTGGCATGTGTGCAGTCCCAAATTGCACATATGCTGTGTGCTGCGACTCAGAGTGGGCAGGAATCTAAACACCTACTGCTGGCTGGGTTGTGCCGAGGGGGGAGAGATCCCCAACATCCCTGATGGGAGCGTGAGAACGTTTTGTTGTAAAACTGTCAAGAAACGTCTGATAAAATTGAAAATATTTCTACTTTTCAACCCAACAATCCCACTCTTGGGAATCTAGTCCATGGAATGAAAATCACAAGTACTTAAAGAAATATGCAAAAGGTATTTCCTGCAACATTGTTTGTGTGGGGTAGGGACAGGGAAACCTAGCTAGAAGTAAAAGGCCTGATGTTATGGAGAAAGGGCTGGATCAGGCATGAAACATCCATTCCATGAGTGAGAGCCTTGTCAGGTGACTTGAATTTCTTTAAAATGAAATAAGTGTGTTTAACTGGATCCCATTGTTTTATGGAACAAGAATAAAATCTACAAGCAAAACACTTCTCGTGTGTCATATGTGGCTATGTGTCCATATAGGGTTATATAAGCAGAGAGGACAGGGGTGACTCATCCTTGGCTGACTGCACAGCTCCCCAGGCGGTAGGGAATGCCTGTGGGGAGCAGGGTTTGGGTGAGCTGTCTCCAAATGCAAGATTAGAGCAAGAATCTTCAGGGAACTGTCCCATCTCTGTCATTGGCATTTCTAATAACATAAGAAAAGGAACAGGAAGGAGACATTGGAGTTCTGACTTGATGAAGACTGCATTTCTCTCTGCTAATGCATCATCATCAAATTATTACTATTATTACTATTACTTTGCAATTCTGGGGACCTAACCGAGACTTCATGCATGTTAGATAAACTACATCATTATTCTTCTTTTTTATTTAGGCACTGACATTGAAATTTCTCTCCTTCTGTCTCAGCCTCCCAAGTGTCTGGGATTACAGGCATGCACCACCAGGTCTGCCATCCTTATTTCTATTTAAAACAAAGGAGACAACTTAAAGTAAAATAAACTGGGTTTTTTAAGGTTTTTTGTTTTTTTTTTTTTTAGTTTTATTTATTCGCAACAGAGGGAGATAAGGAAAGAGAGATAGAGAGAGGTGGGGGGTGGCATTCAGGGCCTCCATCCATTGCAAATGGACTCTAGATGCATGTGCCACCATGTGCATCTGGCTTACACGGGTCCTGGGGAATTGATCCTGGGTCCTTTGGCTTTGTAGGCAAGTTCCTTAACTGCTAAGCCATCTCTCCAGCCTAAATTGGGCTTTTATACTATGACTTCAGAACTTACAGTTTGGGAATTTTGATGCTATTTCTCAGGTGTATGATTTCATTTTATGTTAAAATGTTAAGGTCCTTTTGTTAAAAGACTGAATGGAGTACATTCTTGTTTCCTATTCCCTTCCAATTTTGTTGTTTATACTTATAGCTAAATAGAACATGTTTCTAGGAGCAAATTTTACAGTGACTCAAATATTCTACCCTGATTATAATTAATGAGTGAAAATTAATTGTATGAAAGTCTTAACCAATGTTGGGAGGTCATGGAGGGCTTCTTGGTGTGGGACACAAAGTAGCTCTTCAGATACTTGGTAACAGGGCACTTCTAAACAGATACATAAGGTACAGGTAGGAATTAGGCAAATAGATGAGAGAATGGGCAGGTTGTTCCAGGCAGAGAAAATAATAACTCTACTGGCATTTGTAACAATGAACATTTATTGAGAGGTCATAGTAATAAATCACAACTAGCATCTATGGAAAGCTCGCCATGTGCAAAGTAACTTGCTAAATACTTTGCTTCATTAACTCCTACACACTTCCACATTAACTCTCGCATAGCCAGTCTACAGATGAAAAAATGGAGGGTTAGATTCAGTGCCCTGCTCAGATGATTTCAAGGCCTTTAAGAAGACAGCAAGAGGTGGAACTGGAATTCAAACATACTCTTAACTATTGTTAAAGGTTTAGCCCCTACAGAGCATTGCCTGCCCTACCAACAGTTCAATGAACTTGTATTCTATCTCATTAGTGTATTGGGTCACTTGAAACTACCCCAAAGAATGATCAATGTACCTGTTACTCATTTCATTAGTTGAAAATAATACAGTCACATTTTTATACCTAGACATCTTTGCTTTGCATTCTAGAGCCTTTAGGGGGAAAAAAAAAAGTTTAGGCTGGAGAGATGGCTAAGTGCTTAAAGGTGATTGCTTGTGAAGGCTAAAGGCCGGGGTTCAATTCCCCAGTACCCACATAAACCCAGATGCACAAAGTGGCACATGTGTCTGGAGTTTATTTACAGAGGCACTAGGCCCTGGCATGACCATTCCCATTCTGCACCCCTCCCCCACCCGGACGTGTGTGTGTTTACTTGCAAATAAAGAAATAAAATTGTTTATAAAATTTATAAAAAATGCTCAATGAAACAATGTTCATTATTAGGTTGTAAGTATTCCCAGTACTACCATGATTTCACTGAGAGAAAAATAAATTAATTTTATTTTATTAAGAACATAGTTTGGGGCTGGAGAGATGGCTTAGTGGTTGAGCGCCTGCCTATGAAGCCTAAGGACCCCGGTTCAAGGCTCGATTCCCCAGGACCCACATTTGCCAGATGCAAAAGGGGGCGCATGCGTCTGGAGTTCGTTTGCAGTGGCTAGAAGCCCTGGCGTGCCCACTCTCCTCTCTCTCTCTGCCTCTTTCTCTGTCTGTCACTCTCAAATAAATAAGTAAAAATTAAAAAAAAAAGAACATAGTTTGTATGGATACATCAGGTTCATACCATCAATTCCCTTGCTCCTGCCCCCATTCCACAGGGGGCCGTCTTCAGTGGGGTTTCTGGTATTCCCTATGTGCTTGGGGGTCATGCATTTTGGGAGCGGCAGTTATTAGGGGAAGATAATGCCTCTGGGCATGGTGTCCTAACCTGTGGCTCTTACAATCTCTCGGTCCTCTCTTCGCCAAAATTCATTGAGCCTTGGTGGGTGTGTTTTAATTCTGCTTCGGTGATGGAATCATCAGGGGCCTCTGGATTTCTGCTTTGGTGTGTGTTGAGTGTCCTTATCTGTTTCCTTAATCCTGGTGCTGATTGTCAGGCTCACCATGAAAGCAGAACCCTTGCTCCTCTCCCCACTTCCTCTGTGGTTTCACCTGGGCCTTGAATGAGATGTGAGGGGTGGTTTATAAAAAAAGCTGTTGAGGGCTGGAGAGATGGCTTAGCGGTTAAGCGCTTGCCTGTGAAGCCTAAAGACCCCAGTTCGAGGCTCGGTTCCCCAGGTCCCACTTTAGCCAGATGCACAAGGGGGCACACGCGTCTGGAGTTCGTTTGCAGAGGCTGGAGGCCCTGGCGCGCCCATTCTCTCTCTCTCCCTCTATCTGTCTTTCTCTCTGTGTCTGTCGCTCTCAAATAAATAAATCAATAAATAAAATTAAAAAAAAAAGCTGTTGAGGAGGATTCCCTGTTCTCTGATCATGCGAACCAGTTTGAGAAAAATTGTTTTCAGTTCTTCAATGAAGCTTTGATAGAATTCTCTGAGACGCCATCAGGTCCTGGACTGTTCTTTCTGGGGAGGTTTTTGATTACCATTTCAATCTCAATGGATGTGATAGGTTTGTTTAGGAGATTAATCTGCTTTGAATTTAGTATTGGTAGGTATTATGTGTCTAGGAATTCATCCAGTTCTTCCAGATTATCCAATGCTGAGGAGGAGAAGTTTTGGAAGTATGCTGTGATGATTCTTCCATTTTTATTGATGTTTATTGTGACCTCTTCCTTCTCATTTCTGATTTTGTTAATTTGAGACTTCTTTATTTTTCAGTTGATCAAATTGACCAAGAGTTTGTCAATCTTGTTTACATATGCAAAGAATAATCTCTTTGTTTAAGCATTTTCTTGTTTTCTTAGTTTCCAATTCATTAATTTCTGCTCTGATCTTGATTATTTCTTTCTATCTGGGACTCTTGGGGTTGGATTTTTTCTTGTTTTTTTTCAATGCCTTTAGGTGAATGTTTAGTTTATTGATTTGTAATCTCTCTCTCTTTGTTATAAAGGCATTTAGTGCTATGAATTTTCCTGTAGGACTACTTTTATTGTGTTCCATAAGTTTTGGTAAATTGTATTTTCATTATCATTCAATTATAGAAATTTCCCAAATTCATTTTTGATTTCTTCCACAACCCATTCACTGTTTAAAAATGTGTTGTTCACTCTTCAGGAGCTGGTGTAGTTCTTGATATGTCTCTTGTTGTTAATGTCTAACTTTAAAGCATTGTAATCTGATATAATGTAGGAAGCTATGTCAATTTTCCTAAATTTATGGAGGCATGCTTTATGACCTAATATATTTCACAGAAGGTTCTGTGGGCTGCTCAGAAGAATGTGTATTCTGTAGAAATGGGGTGAAATGTTCTGTAGATGTCCATTAGGTCTAGTTGATCTATGGTGTTGAGCTCTATTATTTCCCTATTGATTTTCTGCTTGGATGATCTGTCTGTTGATGATAGCGGATATTGAAGTCCCTAACTGTGAAGATGTTGGTGTTTATTTCTGTTTTGTTGTCAAGTAGGTTTTGTTTTATAAACTGTAGTGTGCCTGTGTTTGGTGCATATAGATTTATGGTTGTGATATGTTCACGCTGGATTGTTCTCTTGACGATTAAGTGACCTTCTTTGTTCTTTTTGGTTATTTTGGTTTGAAGTCTGTTTTATCAGGTATTAATAGAGAAACACCTGTTTGCTTCTTATTTCCATTTGCTTATAATATCATTTTCAATCCTTTCACCCTCAGGAAATGTCTGTATTTAGTGGGGAGGTGGGTTTCTAAAAGATAGCAAATAAAAGGATCCATTTTTTGAATCCATCCTGTTAACTAGTGTCCTTTTTACTTTTATTTATTTATTTTTTAATTTAATTTTTATTAACATTTTCCACGATTGTAAAAAAAATCTCACGGTAATACCCTCCCTTCCCCCCCCCCCCACTTTCCCCTTTGACATTCCATTCTCCATCATATTACCTCCCCATCTCAATCATTGTACTTACATATATACAATACCAACCTATTAAGTACCCTCCTCCCTTCCTTTCTCTTCCCTTTATATCTCCTTTTTAACTTACTGGCCTCTGCTACTAAGTATTTTCATTCTCACACAGAAGCCCAATCATCTGTAGCTAGGATCCACATATGAGAGAGAACATGTGGTACTTGGCTTTCTGGGCCTGGGTTATCTCACTTAGTATAATCCTTTCCAGGTCCATCCATTTTTCTGCAAATTTCATAACTTCATTTTTCTTTACTGCTGAGTCGAACTCCATTGTATTAATGTGCCACATCTTCATTATCCACTCATCAGTTGAGGGACATCTAGGCTGGTTCCATTTCCTAGCTATAATAAATTGAGCAGCAATAAACATGGTTGAGCACATACTTTTAAGGAAATGAGATGAGTCCTTAGCATACATGCCTAGGAGTGCTATAGCTGGGTCATATGGTAGATCAATCTTCAGCTGTTTTGGGAACCTCCACACTGATTTCCACATTGGCTGGGCCAGATTGCATTCCCACCAGCAGTGTAGAAGGGTTCCTCTTTTTCCATATCCCCGCCAACATTTATGATCATTTGTTTTCATGATGGTGGCCAATCTGACAGGAGTGAGATGGAATCTCAATGTACTTTTAATCTGCATTTCCCTGATGACTAGTGACGTAGAACATTTTTTTAGATGCATATATACCATTCGTATTTCTTCCTTTGAGAATGCCCTATTCAGCTCCTTTTTTTTTTTTTTTTTGATTTTTTGAGGTAGGGTCTCACTGTGGTCCAGGCTGACCTGGAATTAACTCTGTCATCTCAGGGTGGCCTTGAACTCATGGCAATCCTCCTACCTTTGCCTCCCAAGTGCTGGGATTAAAGGCATGCACCACCATGCCCGGCTCCAAAGCCCATTTTTTGATTGGCTTGTTTGATTCCTTATTATTTGACTTTTTGAGTTCTTTGTATATCCTAGATATTAATCCTCTATCAGATATACACTGGTGAAGATTTTTTCCCATTCTGTAGGTTGCCTCCTTGCTTTTTTTCACTGTGTTCTTCGCAGTGCAAAATCTTTGTAATTTCATGAGGTCCCAGTGATTAATCTGTGGTTTTATTGCCTGAACAATTGGAGTTGCATTCAGAAAATCTTTGCCAAGACCAATATGTTGAAGGGTTTCCCCTACTCTAGCAGTTTCAGAGTTTCAGGTCTGATGTTAAGGTCTTTAATCCATTTGGACTTAATTCTTGTGATGGTGAAAGAGAAGACTCTATTTTGATCCTTCTGCAGATATATATCCAGTTTTCCCAACACCATTTGCTGAAGAGGCTGTCTTTTCTCCAATGAGTATTTTTGGCATTTTTATCAAATATCAGGTGCTATAGCTATCTGGGCTTACATCTGGGTCCTCTTTTCTGTTCCACTGATCTACATGTCTGTTTTTGTGCCAGTACCATGCTGTTTTTGTTACTATGGCTCTGTAGTATAGGTTAAAATCTGGTATGGTGATACCACCAGCCTTATTTTTGTTGCTTAGTATTATTTTAGATATTTGAGGTTTTTTGTGATTCCAAATGAACTTTTGGATTGTTTTTTCTATTTCCATGAAGAATGCCTTTGGAATTTTGATAGGGATTGCATTAAATGTGTAGATTGCTTTAGGTAAGATTTCCATTTTCACAATATTGATTCTTCCAATCCAGGAACAAGGGATGTTTCTCCACTTTCTAGTGTCTTCTGCAATTTCTCACTTGAGTGTTTTAAAGTTCTCATTGTAGAGATTCTTTACTTCCTTGGTTAGGTTTATTCCAAGGTACTTTATTTATTTATTTATTTATTTTTTGATGCAATTGTGAATGGGAGTGATTCTCTGATTTCATCCTCTGTGTGTTTGTTGTTAGCATATATGAAGGCTACTGATTTCTGTGTATTTATTTTGTATCCTGCTACATGGCTGTAAGTTTTGATCAGCTCTAACAGTTTGCTAGTAGAATCTTTAGGGTCCTTTATGTATAAAATCATGTCATCTGCAAATAATGATAACTTGATCTCTTCCTTTCCAATTTGTATCCCTTTTATGTGTGTCTCTTGCCTTATTGCTATGGCTAAGACTTCCAGTACTATATTAAATAAAAGTGGGGACAGTGGACACCCTGATTTTAGTGAAAAAGTTTCCAGTTTTTCCCCATTTAGTAATATGTTGGCTGTAGGCTTGTCATAAATAGCTTTTATTATATTGAGATATGTTCCTTCTATTCCCAGTCTCTGTAGGACTTTTATCATGAATGGATGTTGGCTTTTGTCAAATACTTTCTCTGTGTCTAATGAGATGATCATGTGATTTTTGTCCTTCAACCCATTTATATAGTCTATTACATTTATAGATTTGTGCATATTGAACCATCTCTGCATCTCTGGGATAAAGCCTACTTGGTCAGGGTAAATGATCTTTTTGATATACTCTTGTATTCTGTTTGCCAATATTTTGTTGAAAATTTTCGCATCTATGTTCATGAGGGAGATTGGTCTGTAATTTTCTTTTTTTTGTTCTATCTTTGCCTGGTTTTGGTATCAGGGTGATGCTGGCCTCATAGAAGGAGTTTGGTAGAATTCCCTCTTTTTCTATTTCCTGGAAAAGCTTAAGATGCAATGGTGTTAGCTCTTCCTTAAAGGTCTGGTAAAATTCATCAGTGAATCCATCTGGGGCTGGGCATTTTTTAGTTGGGAGATTATTGATAACTGTTCGGATCTCCATGTTTGTTATAGGTCTATATAGGTGATTAATCTCATTTTGATTTAATTTAGGTAGATCATATGAATCAATGAAATCATCCATTTCTTTCAGGTTTTCATACTTTGTGGAGTATATGCTTTTATAGTATGTCCCTATGATTTTTTGAATTTCTCTGGAATCTGTTGTGATGTTACCTTTTTCATCTCTGATTTTATTAATTTGTGTCTCTTCTCTCTTTCTTTTGGTCAGATTTGCTAAGGTTTTATCAATCTTGTTTATCCTTTCAAAGAACCAACTCTTTGTTTCATTTTCTTTGGATTGTTTGTTGTTGTTGTTGTTGTTTCTATTTCATTAATTTCTGCCCTAATCTTTGTTATTTCTTCCCGTCTACTGATTTTTGGTTTGCCTTGTTCTTCTTTTTCCAAAGCTTTAAGGTGAAGCATTAGGTCGTTTATTGCGACTTTTCTAATTTTAATATAGGCACTTAAGGCTATAAATTTACCTCTTAGAACTGCCTTCATTTTGTCCCAGAGATTTTGGTATGTTGCGTTATCATTATCATTTGACTCTATAAATTTTTTGATTTCCTTCTTCATTTCTTCATTGACTCTTCATCATTTAGTAGTGTATTATTCAGTTTCCATGATTTTGTGTATGCTCTATAGCCTTTCTTGCTACTGATTTGTAGTTTAATTCCATTGTGGTCAGATAGAATGCAAGGAATTATTTCAATTTTCCTGAATTTGTTAAGATTTGCTTTGTGTCCTAATATATGGTCTATTTTAGAGAATGTTCCATGTGCTGCTGAAAAGAATGTACATTCTTCAGTATTTGGATGAAATGTCCTGTATATATCTGTTAGGTCCATTCCTTCTATGACCTCATTTAGTCAGATGCCTCTCTGTTTATTTTTTCCCAGGATGACCTGTCAATTGATGAGAATGGGGTGTTAAAGTCACCCACCACCACTGTGTTTGGTGTTATCTGTGACCTTAGTTCTAATAGTGTTTGTTTGACGAATTTGGGAGCCCCATGTTAGGTGCATATATGTTTAGGATTGTAATGTCCTCCGTTGGAGTGTGCCCTTAATCAATATAAAGTGACCTTCCTTATCTTTCTTGACCAACGTTGGACTGAAGTCTACCTTGTCAGATATTAGGATAGCAACCCCTGCTTGTTTTCTAGGCCCATTTGCTTTGAAACACCATTTCCCAACCTTTCACCATAAGATAATGTCTATCCTTTGTAGAAAGGTGAGTTTCTTGGAGACAACAAATTGTAGGATCCTGCATTTTAACCCAGTCTGCAAACCTATGTCTTTTGGTTGGGGCATTGAGGCGTTGATATTAAGAGATATTATTGAAAGGTGTGTATTTATGTTTGCCATTTTGTGTGTGTGTGTGTGTGTGTGTGTGTGTGGTTCTGGTTCTACCTTTGCTTTCTTATGTTAACTAGTATTTGAGTTTTGCTTGTTTTTTCCAGGTTCCTTATTTGTGTGCTTTTCCTTTTCTTCAGCATGGCGGATCCTATCAAGTATTTTCTGTAGAGCTGGTTTTGTCTTCAAATACTCCTTTAACCTGCTTTTGTCATGGAATGTCCTTATTTCTCTGTGTGTTTGAATGGATAGCTTTGCAGGATAAAGTAAACTTGGTTGACAGTTGTTGTCTTTCAGAACTTGGAATACATCACTCCATGCCCTTCTAGCTTTTCAAGTTTGTGTTGAATAATCTACTGTAATCCTGATGGGCTTGCCTTTGTAGGTAACTTGATTTTTCTGTCTAACTGCTTTCAATACTTTTTTCTTGGTTTGTGTGTTTGGTTGTTTGATTATAATATCATGAGAAGAGGTTCTTTCCAGGTTTTGTTTGGCTGGGGTTCTAAAGGCTTCCTGTATCTGCATTGGCACCTCTTTCCCAATTTGGGGGAAGTTTTCTTCTATGATTTTGTTGAAGACACCTACTATGCCTTTGGAGTGGAAATCTTCTTTGAACATATTTACAATCATTCTTTTGAAATCTTTCTCAAGCATTTCCTCTAACACATTCTCACTGGAGGTCATTTCTGATGCATTAGTACTGTTAGGTGGATTTGTATTGTCTTGCTTTTTAGTGTTTCTTGTGTTATAATGTATATATTTTTGCATCTTGGATTAAGTTTCCTCCTACCTCTGCCTCCCAAGTGCTGGGATTAAAGGCGTGCACCACCACACCCGGCATAGGTTAATGCTTGGATTTTCTAGCTAACTAGGTATTCTTAGCTGTATCAATTGATTTGATGTTTTATATCTTTAGAATAGGAGCTTAGGGTGTTAGGTGTGGCTCTTAAGGTTCTCAGAATAACTACAAAGGTGTTCCTGGGGGTTGAGTTTCCAAGCTATGGGAGCATTCAAGTAGGCTGAGTGGAATAAAATACAGGTAGATTCCAAAATTTAACTAAACACTACACATTCAATCAAAAACAGCACCGAATATTTATACAAGAGTAGTTATTATAACAACCAGATCCTCTAGCAACAAAGAGGTTAAGATTTCTGGTCTGTTGAGGGATCCAAGTCAGCTTGTGACCAAGTGAGACCCTTCCCTGGTGCAATCAATCCCAGTTACCTTTGAGGATGATTTTGGTCTCAGTCAAGTTGCTGGCTGGGTCGTTGGGGTGCTGTTCTGATTTCTGGAGCTAGGCACTGGTTTTTCCTGCAGGGTAAACCGAGCCTGGCAACTGTGGCCCTGCAGATTGGCACCCCCACTGCTGGAACTGCCACTGGTGCTAAAGCTGCCACTGCTGGGTCTGTCACCTCTGCTGGGTCCACCGCTGCTGCTGCCACTGCTGCTGCTTTAGCTGCCACTGCTGGATCCTCCGCTGCTGCTACTGGATCTGCCACTGCTGGGGCCACTGTTGCCGGTGCCGGAGCCGCTAATGTTGCTGACGGACTCTGCTCCTGCTTGGGTCCTGCTGTGGGCTCAAATTGGCGTGGCCGGGTCCCAGGAAGCTGCTCTGTTTGCTGGAGCTGGGCACAGGTGGTGGGGGAGGGGAGGGAGTCACAGCTGCTCTGGTTCTCTCACTGCTCCACGTGTTCTTCTACCTCGTGGTCTGCTCCTCCGTTGCTCACTGCCGCTCTCCCTTCATGTTTCTTGAGTTGCAGAGAGCGCAGGTGTGAGTGGAAGCTTCCTGCACCTGGCTTTTCCAGTGGCTGGAGCCAAGCCTGGCAGCTTTCTTGTGTGCTGCCGCCCCTGCAGCCTGTGGACCTGCCTGGGCTGCTTTTGCCAGCTTGTGCGGGCTCTGGGTCTCTTCTACTTCTCCACTGCCGTTTCGATTTCCTATACACCTCACTTTTTAGTAAAAGCGTGTATTTTGCTGAGTTTTTTTGGTCTTTTTGCCCCCTAGGCTGCTTTGGCGTATTACCTATGCCGCCATATTAACCAGAAGTCTACAGTGTACTTTGTTTTTTTATGAGAGAGAGAGAGAGAAAGAGAGAGAGAGAAAGAATTGGCACACCAGGGCCTCAACCAATGCAATTGAACTCCAAATGCCTATGCCATCTAGTGGGCATATGTGACCTTGTGCTTGCCTCACATTTGTGCCTCTGGCTTATATGGGATCTGGAGAGAGATGGAACATCACTCCTTAGGCTTTGCAGGCAAGAGCCTTAACTGCTAAATCACCTCTCCAGCCCTTAACTTGTGTCTTTTTTATGGGTAAGTTAAGACTATTAATATTAAAGGTTATAACTGTGAGGTTCAATTTAATCCCTGCCGTGATGGGGTACTTTATGGGGTTTGGTAATTTCTTGGCTTTTGTACTCTTTTGAGCCTGCTCTAGTTTTGGTTATTCTGATCTTCTTGTATGCTCTTGATGTTGGTTGTTTGACTATTCTGTGTGGATTGTTCCCTGAAGTATTCTCTGTAGGTATGGCTTTGTGTTCATATAATTATAGCACTGACTTTTTTCATGGAGAGTTTTCCTTCACCATCTGTTATGAGGGATATTTTCACTGGATACAGTAGTTTGGGTTGGAAGCCATAGACTTTTAGACTTTAAAGTGTTCCATTCCAGTCCCTTCTGGCTTTCAGGGTTTCCATTAAGAAATCTGAGGTAATTCTGATGGAATTGGCTTTGTATGTAGTGAGTTGTTTCACTTACTGCTTTTTAGCACTCTCTCTTTCTTTTCATTGTTAAGAGTTTTAACTATTATGTGTCTTGTAGAGTTTCTTTTTTGGTCCTGTCTATTTGGTGCTGTGTAAGCTTCTTGTATCTGGATGTGCCTTTCTTGTGCAAGGTTGGGAAAATTTTCTCCAATGATTTTGTTGAATATGTTCTCTATGCATCTTGCCTAAATTTCCTCCCCTTATGATATGCTAATGCTCTGGATGTTTGGTCATTTTAGGCTATCTCACAGTTCCCTTATATGCTGTTCATATGATTCTTTGAACTTAGCAAAGCTTTTGGTCTCCTGATCAGTTTCTTCAGTCTTGTCTTCCAGCTCAGAGGTTCTGTCTTTCACATGAGTCTGTCAGTGAGGACTTCTAGGAGATTTTTTAAAGCTCTACTTGATTTTTGTTTTCTGTTGTGTTATTTTACCTCATGTCCCTCTCCTTTTTGAGTACAATTTCAGTTCAATGTCTGATTTTCTTAATGCTTCCTGGAATTCATTTTTGCATTTGATCATGTCTTCATTAAGCTTAGTCAGTTGGTTATTGAGAACCTCTATGTGGTGACTCCCCTCCAATTCTTTTATGTCTCTTTTGATGGTTCTCTGGTTTTCTCCAATTAAGTTAAGCCTACTGATGAAAGTGCTCTAAGAGATGATTCTGCTCAATTTTATTTATACGATTATTGGTTTTTTGATGGTTTGCTTCCAGTTCAGCAATTGCTTGATCAGGCTCCCATAGCTTATTGCATTTTATTTTCAGATTCAATTTCTGTTGTTTTCTCTATGATTTTATTGGAGGCTTTCATTGTGGGACTAGGCATCCTTGGAGGAGATCTCTCAGTTTTCTGACTTTTGTTGGTTTTGTTGTGGTCTACCTATCTCAGGGTAAAAGTTTTATTTTACTGAGGAAGAAGAAAGTATTTGTCCTTGTAGGATCATCAGTGAGTCTTCTGTTTTTTTTCTTTTTATTTTCTGCCAGGTAGGATCTTACTCTAGTCCAGGCTTACCTGGAATTCACAATGTAGTCTTTGAGTGGCCTCGAAGTCACAGTGATACTCTTACCTCTGCCTCCCAAGTGTTGGAATTAAAGTAGTGTCCCACCATGCCTGGCTAAGTCTTCTGTTTTAAATGTTAACTGGATTGGAGTAGGATGGGGTTATAATAGCAATGCACAAATTACAGAGATTTCAAGTATATCAGGGTGCCTGGGAAACTGGGAAGTTTGGAGTTGGGAGCTCAGGCCTAGTCACTCTACTTGCATGCACTCTTCAGCACAGGAGAACCAGAGGTTAGGGAACAAGGAGCTGGGAATCTGGGGAGCCAGGGGCAAGAGACCAGCTCCTATAGTAGCCATGTCCCCTTTGCCTCAGGAGAATAGGGATTTGGGGCCCCAAGGACTGGTCAGTCAGGGAGCTGGAGCAAAAGGCCTGCTTCTGCAGGACAGGCACAGGGTCTAGGCAACCCCAAAGCCAGCAGCAGGACTACCAGGATCAGGAAACTGGGAGGTGGGAAACTAAACCTGAGCTCTGGTCTACTCACTCTGTCCCCTCACTCTCAGGTGCAGGGCAACCAGGAGTTGGGGGGACCCAGGGAGCATTCAATAAGGAAGGCAGAAAAAAGTACCTGCTTCCACAGCATGCAGGTAGGGTCCAGGCAGCCCCAAGCCAGCAGGGTGTCTGGGACCAGCGAACTGGTTGCAGGGAATGAATCTGGAGCTCTGGCCTACTCACTCTGCATGCCTGCCCCTGAATTTTATTAGTTTCCAAGATCTCTAACTCTACATGGAAAATATTTCTCTTACAGTAATTTAATAAAACAAAATTTTCTTTAAAAGTTTATTTCCTGAAAATTCTAAATAATAGTTCCTGTAGTGCTGGGGATCTAAATAATTTTAAGAGTACTTTGTCTTCATTAGGGTTCTTCCTGACCTACACATGCCTCATCAATCACTAAATAGCAAAGATTCCATTCCAGTTATAGAGAAGATAAGGTAGACACAACTTTGCCTCATGCTTATCTCTTTCTCTGAGATGATTTGTTTAGCAGAACATAAACCTTCTTAAACTAGCTAAAGAAAAAGGAGTAATTTGCCTTAAGGACACCAGACCAACCTGTTGATCCTAAAGGAAAAAAGTTGATCTGGGACTCAAAATTGGCTAAAAAAGGAACTAAAAAAGAAAAGAAAAAAAGAAAACAACAAAACCCAGAAACCTCCATTATTGTGGAGCCAATTTCCTTGGTGTCTGCTTTACTTTATTTACCTGTGTTATTCTTATTCATTTCCTTGTAGATTCATCCTTTGAATTTCGGTGCACAGCTTCCTTGCCCAGTTTTGGATGACTCTTGCGTCAAAGGACAATGAGGTGAGTCTCTAATGTTAGTGACTGGGACTCAGTGGCCTCTCCTGCTTTCTACTCTGGTCTACAGAACTGGGAGCAGAGAACTTTGGGTCCATTTAGCACAAACTATGTAGGACTCTCACCCACAACCTTGGAGAAGATAGATTTTTAAGAATGGACTTAAGGAAAATGGCCTTAAAAGTAGTAATGCACAGATAGTAATCATCCACCAGTGAGAAGATAAAGAATATCTGGTGTAGATACCCAATGGAATACTATTTAGCCATAAAAGAGGGAAATCCTTTTATTTGTGATGACATGAATGAATCTGGAGGATATTCAGGTATAGAATGACAAATGCCATATGACATCACTTACATGGCAGAATCTAGAAAAGTTGTATTTACAGACGCCCAGTGAAGAATAGAGGTTCCCAGAATCAGAGCATAGAAGGGGGATTAAGTAGATGGCAGTCAAACAATAGCAAAATTTCACTTAGACAAAAGGAATACATTTATGAGCTCTACTCTAATGATAATAACAAATTATCATATCCTTGAAAATTGTTTTCTCATCATAAAACAAAAAGTGACTTGTAAAAAAAGGGATTTGTAAGCTAATAATATGTTAATTAGCCTTATTTAATCATTCCACAATCGGTGAGAATTTCAAAACAACTTACTGTACAACAACTTTACAGATTTTTGTCTTTTTTTGTTGTATGTAGCCAAGGCTGGACTGAATATTCAATTCTCTTCTCTCAGCTTCCTCACTGTTGAGGTTACAGGTTTTGCCACCATTCTCCACCAACTCTTGGTTGTAAAATCTACCAATTCTAACATGGTTTAAGAAAATCCACATGCCTATCCAGTGAGCATGATGGGAGAAATGTCCGTGTTTGTTGACTGCCTCATAAGAAGCAAACCACCCTGCAAGTTTAGTTTTCCATCTTATTCGAGGGATAATTTATGTATTTTACAGTTGTATGACTATTTTTTCTTTTGCTGTTCCCCAAAATGTCAGTTTTGTTCAACTTCAGCACCATGCCAATTTGTAAATTTCAAGCCAGCCAACTTCCCTGGCAAAGGTCTGATGGAGTCAAATGAGCAGTGGAAAGTTTCAGGCTAAAAATAGGTTTTGTTTGGACTGAGTGAAGATTTTTGTCATGGCCTCAACCCATGTGCCTTTATTAGCAATGGGTAATTAATAGGTGGCTTCCTGGGTTCCATCTGGCTTTCAGGTTCTATCATCTTTCAAGTGAACTTGGTCAGGGATGATACTACCAAATTGACTTCTGGCCTAGACAAATGGTAACATTCCAGGGAATGGCAAGTGAAAGAATAACCGAGAACTATGAAGTGACACCTTTCTGCTTTTGCAATTTCCTCTGCTCTGACAGCTTACCTAGGGACAAAGCACCTGTTTGTCCACGCTTATGATGTGATGCCACAATGACAGAGACCAGCGTGTCAGCTTAGGTTAAAAACTGTCATCAGTGTCTTCCACTTCAGTTTTTTTTTTTTTAAAGCCAATTGGTTTTCTTTAATTCATTATTCTTTTAACATTTCCATATCATAATATCTGTATTCTATTCATTTTGTACATTTTCCTCTGAGGTCTTTGAAGTGGACACTTAATCTTTCAGCAGTCGGCGAAACTATCAGGGAAGTGATGGATTATTTTACTTTCCATAACCCTCAAAGCACAGCTGTTAAGCTGGAGGACCTAAAACATTAATAAAAATCTTTGGTTCTGGTCATAAGTGATACTTAGTATATTATATATATCCCACAAAACTGAATTTTAGTCCTCATCAGTGTTTTTAAATTTCCCACTTAATAAAATGTGGAAATATGCCTTCATTCTTTCCACATTTAGACACATTCCTATCACTAAAGGACATTCACTGCCCTCTTCCTTATCCTCTCTCAGCATAGATGACTTACTTGTAGTCAACTTCAGTGCTTGGCATACTGTCAGTTTATCTTTTCTTGCCACATCTGTTGATGCATTTAAATACAAGAACTTGAATATTATTTGTTCTCTCATACTTTATAGCATATGACTCTCAAAATGCTACCTATTCCCTTATTAGATATAGGCTTAATATCGCATTATTATCTTTAAAGAATAAGTCACTGAGAACCTCATAAATGCCAAGCTTTGGAGGTTGTCTTCAGGGAAGCTGACAGATACATTCCCTTCCACGGATGCATCTACTTATTAATTTTTATCACTGTCTGCCCCAGCTACATCAGAGCCAGCATGCTTCTTCTTAGGTGAATTTCTGGTAAACAGCAATAGGCTGTAAAAAACCAATAAATGAATGTATTATCCACCGTTTTTCAAGCCAGACTTTACTTTATGCCTCTTTTCTTTGTCTGCCATTATTCAGGGTCTCTTATTGGATTTCTCATCAAACTGCTCTATTTGTAGCTTGCAAATATTAATTGTTGGTGACATCAGAGGCATACATGTCTATAGCCTTGACTCAAGGCTGCAAAGTGGATGAGGTCCTTTTTAAGGGTACAGTCCCTAAAGAATGCACATGGCAAATATGACCATGGTTGAATTTGATTGTTTGTTTTGGTTAGACTGTCTGAGAAGTAACGCCCAGCCATTCTCCTCTGTCTGGTCCTCTTCTTCAGGGCTAAGGTTATAGACACACATGACCACACCTGTCTTTATGTGGGTGCTGGGGCTAAAACTCAGATCCTCATGTTTGCACAGCAAGTGCTCTTACCTGCTGAGCCATCTTCCTCAGCCCTCACCTTGTGTTTTCAAAAGCTGAGCCAGACTTCCACTGGCCTAGGTGTCAGCTCAGTGTTTGTGGGTGGCCTTAGCAGCATTGCAGTCACAATGTCCAGGCCCCTATTTCTTCTTTTTTTTCTCCACTCACTTTCATTACTTGGCTACCAATGTATCAGACTTGCCCAGGTACACTTATTGGTTGGTAGTTGGCTCACAGAACTAAGAGCTCACGTCTCCAACTTTTGGTTGTACTTCTCAGGTTAAATTTCTTCCTTTGAGATTTAAGATTGTTGGGTTACTAGAACATTTTAATGGTTGCTTCGGGTATGGCCACATTTTACTTCTGCCTAATGTCTAAGTATCTGTATCTTAAAAGCTCAGTGCTCTTGTGTGGTATGGACTGAGCTTTAGAGAAATATTTAACATGTATTTATTGTGTTCGTTTAGGTATCAGCAATGAGAATAAACAGACGGGCATGGTGACATACATCTTTAATCCCAGCATCCTGGAGGCAGAGGTAGGAGGATCACTATGAGCTCAAGACCAGCGTGAGACTGCATAGTGAATTCCAGGTCAGCCTGGACTAGAGCAAGACCCTACCTCAGAAAACAAAACAACAACAACAAAACAAACAAACAACAAAAAGAAATGAGAATAAATTGGCACCTAGGGCTGAAAGGTCCCTGGCTTCTTGGTGTGGGCAGGGTAGCCTAGTCTGCAGCTTGTGCCTGGCTCTGAATTGAGAGATAAAGTCAGATCTCAGAACAGTCACCTCCACTCAGGAAATTCTCGCTCCTTATTTCCTTTAAGCTGGAACTGCTTTACCTGCTCTTTGCTTTGAACTTCTCCTAAGTCTGCTATCACTCAGGGTCTCGATCTAATCTCCCATTCAAATGCTCTATTTGAAGTTTGCAAACTTAACACCACTATGCGGAAATGGAGTCTAGAAAATGCCTTGAGGGTGTGAACTGTGTGTGAGGCAGAAATAGTATTTAAGCCCTTAATGAAATTGTGTGCTTTGGAGCTGCTGCACATTCGCCTTTAAGATCCTAACTCCACTTGCCCCCCACCCCCCAACGCTTTGGGGAGAAAATAAGGGGTCTCTGGAAATATTCTCAGCACACCTTTGTTGCAACCACGGCCTTCTCTTCTCAAATACCATTTCTACGAATTCATAAACATTTCAATCGCTTGAAAGTACCTCTAAACTTTCTCCCCGCCCCCTCCCCCACCTCTCCAAGCAGCTTCTTTCTGCAGACCTAATCCTGGCACAGAGAAAAGCTCAAAGCGCCTGTCGTTTCTTCAACGATCCTCCTTCAGAAAGTGAAAGGGAAGAAAAAAAAGACGTGGGGGGAGGCGGGGGGGGGGGAGAAAATAGAGAAAAGTGAGGGGGAGAGCGGAGAGAGGGCAGAGGAAAGCAGAGGAGAGGAGAGGAGGGGAGGGGAGCGAGAAAATGCACGCGCGCTGGTTTGCGGACGAGCTTTCCGGATCAGCCACAGCGCGGAGCCGCGGGCGCCCACTGGCTCTCGGAGCTGCCAATCGGGGTGTAATCCTGGAGGAATTTCTCCCGAGTTTATCCGGGAGTCTCTGCCGCCTCCTCTCCCCCAGTCGCTCGGAGGAGCCAGAGCAGCCGGCGGCACGGGAGGGAGGGCAAGAGGGAGGGAGGGAACCGGAGAGGAGGAGGAGGAGGCGGCGGCGCAGGAGGAGGGGCGCAGGGCTGAGCTACCAGCCCCGCCGCGGAGCGCGGCTCTCCAGATACTCCCGGAGCTCCGGCCGCGCGGATCGCGCGTCCCCGCCGCTCTGCGCCCCAAACTTCACCGCAGCTCCATTTCCAGCTACCCAACGGAATCCTTCCATCCGCCAGTGCCGGGCGACGCGGGGACCCGACGCGCCGAAGAGTGCAAGCCCAGCGGAGCACGGACAGTCGACTCCGGGAGAGCAGCCTCCCTCCCGGAGCACCAACTCGCAGAGCGGAGCGCGGACACCAACAAGTGCGACGGTGCCCCGCGCGGCGCTGCGAGGCGAGGCGAGGCGAGGCGCGGCGAGGCCGGCGGGAGCAGGCTCCCCGGAGAAGCCCCGGCGTGAGTCCGCTCTCCCTGCCGCCGCTCCGCCCGGATCCCTCTCTGCGGGCTGCGCCGCGCGCTGGCCTGGAGCCTTCAATTCGCCCTGCGTGCGGAGCCGCGTCCTCGGGGAATATGCAGCGCGCGTGGATCCTGCTCACCTTGGGCTTGATGGCCTGCGTGTCCGCGGAGTCGGTGAGTGGGCCGGGCTGGGGACGAGCGCTGTGAACGGTGCCAGAACCTCGAGGGGAGCCAGCGGGTGTCCGGGGAGCGCCACCCTGGGGGAGGGGGTATCCGTCACCCCTCGCTGCAGCGTCGGGCCACGGGGGAGGGAGATCTGCTGGGACAAATGTGCTGGCTCCTTCCTCCACCTTCTGTCGGCGTCCGTTCCTCCCTTCCCCTTCGTGCAGAATGGAGCTGATCGCCGGAGTTGCTCCACGTCCTCTGGGATTGAAGCGCAGGGATTGCAATTCTGTCTAACCGCACAGAACTGAAATCACTCCCAACTTCTCCGCCCGCAGGGGATCTTGTGGCGTGGTCCAGGAAGGACAGAGGGCACAGAGTGGCAGGCAGCCTGAGCATGGCCAGGACCCAGAGACGGATGGCATGCGCTCTGAGCGCGGGGCGAGCTCCAGTGTTGACCTGGAAACTTTGGAGGGATCCCTTTTTCTGCACCCCCCCCCCCCACCCTCTAGGTTTCCGATTCCATTGAAAGAGTTTGCGGAGACAGGGCCCAGATGTAAAAAACTCGAGTGTGTCCCAGAGAGGAAAGTTTGTAAAAGTTCTTTTGTTCGGTGCTCCCTGTTGCTGGAGCAAAGCGCCGACCCGATGGAGTCGCAGTCCCGGGTCTGGTGGCGGCCGTTGGAGTCCCAGTTCTCTGCGAATCCTGTTCGCGGAGGTCGCTCGGGGGCGTTAGGGGACGGAGGACATTTTAATCCGGCTTGCATTGGAGTGAGGCAAGCTGGAGAGGCTGGGGCGTGTGACACTGCGCTCGACCTTAGGGAGGCGGGCGGCTCCGGGATGGAGGCTTCCCACCTCCCACGCTCTCCCCCTCCGACCTGCTCGCAGAAGTCTCTACTCTGGTGGGGCTGGCTCCGCGAACCCAGCATCCCTCCCAGGTAGTGGGAGCTGGATTTCTCCTTTCGGTCGGTCTTGCGCTTGCAGCTTTTCTCCCCATGGTGCCCATGAGCGCCCTCTAATGGGAACTGCTTCCCGGGCTCCTAGCAAAAGCCGCTGGCCCTACCTGAGCTTTAGCTGCAGGTGGAAGCCCAGGCACCTTCTACATCGATGCACCTTCTTTATCGAGGCATAGCCCCAGGCCTGCCTTCTCACTCAGCAAATGAGGCTCTTTTCTGATCTTGTTGTCCATGCCTTCCCTCCCCCCACACACCCTGGTCAGTAACACCCAGTTCTAATTGATTGAACTGTCCCTCCAATAAGGTACTGTATCTCATTTTTTAGTTGGGTCTGTGAGCCCCCCCCCCCCCCCCCCCGCCGCTCTCTTTTTGAGCCCAGGCGATTTGGGACTGGGAAACCTCTTGGCGTCCAGGAGCAGATGGGAATTCGTGACCAGCGTGAGCGCTTCTGTGTGGGGCAGAACGTTCCCGTAGGTTGCTGGAAGCTGGAGGCTGGAGCACTTGGGATTTGAAGCTGTATGGAACCGATGAATACTTACTTCAGCAATAGCACCACACAACTCCTAGCCTTATCAGTATCTCTCCCTGGCAAAAGATATTCAGTCCGTTGAAATTAGTAATTCCCCAGTCAATTAGGAACTTTGGTTCACTGTACCCAAAAAGGGAGCAATTCTGTGTTTATCTCAGAAAACGTCAACAACATCGTTTTTGCTCAGCTGTTGCAAAACAGGGCGAAGGGACAGCTTCATGTAATGATTTTCAAAAGAGGTTTCTTAAGCTGTGTAGCGTCCTGTTCAGGATTGCTAGGAAATATTACTGTTTGGGGATTCCCGGGAAAGACAAATCCTTTTGGGTTTCTTCCTGAATGTGACAGTACTCCTGAGGGAAGTTTTCCTTTCCTTTTCTGAAATTGGACCTGTCCCCCAGTTGTCCCCTGAAATCTATATCTTTACAACTCTATTTCTCAGATGCTTTCTGGGCGAGCAGCTTCATTGCGGGGGACCTTGTTTTCAGCCGTGGAAATATCATGCAAAAGGGTGATTAGATATTTTTAAAATGTCAGCTTGGAGACTTCTGCATAGATCTTTTGTTAAGCAGTGAGTCAGTCTTCCTCAGTAGAGGCTGTTTCAAGACCTCGTCCATTTAAGTTATGTTTGTGCTTTTATTTGCTTCATCTCTAGTGGCCATCAATAGATGCGGACTTGAAAGATTTAATTTTTAAAAGTTTGGCTGTTATAGAAACATGCCCCGTACTTTGCATTTCAAATTTGGAAGCTGCAACTGTGTCCTGGGATTTAGAAGTAGTTATTGTCTGAGCTCAAAGACTTTCTTTAAAAGGAAGAAAAGGAAAGATATGTGCAGTTGGTGAATTTTTGAGTTTTATATTTAGCTCAAGGGAAAGAAAAGGTTCTCAGGCACTAAGGCTCAGAGCGGTTTGGGAAAAGGACTGCATGGTGGCTCCTCCTTATGGATTCTGAGACAGCAGGAAAGCCTGTTGGTGATATCCATTCATGCTTTCCTCTGGCAGCTTAGGACTTTCACTGCGGGAACACTAGTGAAGAGAAGGGCCGGCAGAGTGTGGCAGCAGTGACATGCTGCTAGTTTTTCTGTCCATTTTTTTACATGACTGTTTATCTTTAGAAATAATATAGTGCAGACTGCTATAAACACATAATTTGAACTGGAAATAAGTTTAAAGAAAGGAAGCATTTTGAACTAGTGGAATTTTGTAAACATGCTTAGATGTGTGTAAATGAAAAGAAACTGTCAACTCATTTGGAGCCATGAATTACCTCGAAAGGCATTATGAAAGTCAGACTCCGGAAAGTTTGCATTAGAGGGGAGATGAAAATTGGAATGCAATAACTTTTTGCAGTTCTTTAGAAAATGTGGTTTTGCTTGTTTGGATGAGACAGATTACTTTTGTTGCAGTGTTTGATAGAAACAAGGGCTCTTTATCTCTTCATTGACTGTTAGCAGTGCCAGGCGTCACTGATGAAGGAAAGTGTTCGTATGCTTAGGCCTGTAGATGGACGTCCAAGAAGGGGTTTGAGCGTGTGCTTCATCTCCTGCTTGTGGGACCTGGTGTACCCGTATTTTTTCCCTTTTTCAAAATGCTAATCAACAAGTAGTAATTGCACATATTTATCGGGTACCTTATGATGGTATTTAGATGCATGTATGTATTATGCCATCTTCAAATCAGGGTGGTATATCTTGCTTTGCTGGTGTTCATAACTCACAGGACAGCCTACCAGCAGACTGGGTAACACAATCACTCAAATGGCACCCATGATAATCATTAGTTCGGAAAGGATTTTAAAAGGTCAGCTAGTTTGTTCAAGAGCACAACTAGTTTTCAAGCCTCCAGAGGGAGGCCTGACCTGCCATCCAGGGGTAGTCTGGAGTTTCCTTTTGGGACAGTTGGGCCTGAGGCTGAGTTGGCTACACAGATCCCAACCAGCTCTGTCATTAAGGTTTACAGGGAGTTCAATGAGGCCACTGTGCTGTTGGAATGTCTGCTGACAGTGACCCCGCAGGTCACCGGAGGAATGCCTCGGAGCTTAGGTTCCCACCAGGTTGTCAGGGCGAGAAAACTAAGCTTCGAGATCTTGCCCATCTTCTTCTCCTTTCCAAGGCAGAAAGAAGATCTGCCATTCATGCCTGTGCCAGCAGTACATTCCAGTATCTCAAAGTCATCTCATTCTTTCATGGAGCTGGAGCCAAGTGAAGTCTTAGAAGAAAGCCAGAAGTCATGAAGAAGAGTCTTTGCTGGGAACAAGATACTCTTATTTGACTCCTTAGGAAGTTGTGCCAGTATTGTCCTGTGTGTGTGTGTGTGTGTGTGTGTGTGTGTGTGTGTGTGTGTGTGTCTGTCTCTATGTCACACCTTGTATGCTTGCCTGGTGGGTGTGCTTGCCTGCAGTGGCCCGAGAAGAACATAAGGTGGCTCCTCCATTGCTCTTCTACCCATTCTTACTTGAGCCAGACTTTTTTTTTTTTTTTTTTTTTTTTTTAATGAGCTGAGGTGATATCCTTCACTTTCTACTCCTCTTTAGGACTGGGTTTACAGTTGATCATGGCCACCCCCCCCAGCTGTTTATGTGGTCCCTGGGGATTGAACTTGAACAGTCTTTCAGGCCTGCTCAGGCACTCATGCTTGCACAGGAAGTGCTCTTAACCACTGAACCATCTTTCCAGCTTTCAGTATTATTTTAATTCTAGTTCCTTGGATTTGAGATTTGAAAAAATACTTTATTCATTCCTTGTGTTTCCCATCCATGTCCACCCATTTGTGCATTCACTACACACTTTTTGCTAATTTGAGAGAGAGAGAGAGAGAGAGAGAGAGAGAGAGAGAGAGAGAGAGAGAGAATTGTTGTGCCAGGGCCTCAGCCACTGCAGTCGAACTCTGGACGCTTTCACCACCCAGTGGGCATGTGTGACCTTGCACTTGCCTCGCCTTGGTGCATCTGGTATAGGTGGAATCTGGGAAGTCGAATGTGGCTCCTTAGGCTTTGCAGGCAAGTGCCTTAACCACTAAGCAACCTCTCCAGCCCTCATCCCACAATTTATTCAACAGGTGAAGCTGCCTGCTTGGCACTGGGGATTAAGTAGTGCAAATCTCCAACCCCTCTGCCTTCTTGGAGCTTATGTTCTAGGAATCCAGGTAGGTTTTCTACCAGGTTTTTTTTTTTTTTTTTTTTTTTTTTTTTTATTTCTTGGGCACTTTATCAGCTTACATATCAATGCCAGTAGCTGTAGAGTTGTCATCCCTGGCCTGGTACTCGCCTGTTCTGTGGTTTACCCTCCAGTACTTGGGTCATGTTGCTTGTGATTACGAAGCTTCTGGGCACCCTTGTCAAGGTGTGGATCTACCCCCTGCAAAGTGCTCCATGCTGTGCTCCTTCCTCGTGATCCCCACGTCACTGGCCATCGTGTTTCCTGGCGCAGGCTGTTTGCCGTCACTGTCACCACCACACTGTGTACATAGCCATCTCTTTAGCATTCCTTCCTTGAAATTGTGTTGATTAAATCTAAGCATCAAATGGCTTTTCATGACCGATCCTGCCCCAGTCCTGCCTTTCATGGTCCTGTAAATAGTAAGGCGGACTGACCATGAGAACCACGGGATGCATGTAAAAATACAAATCCCAGGCTGTGCAAGCAGAGCGTGAGGGTGGGGGTAGGGTATTCTGAATCTTAAATAAAGGATCTCTGATGATTGGAATGCATCACCCACTTTTGGAACCACAGGTAACCCCAAAACTATGGGTAGTCCTGTAGCACCTCCAGGGCTCTGCGGTGGCTGGGGTTAGGTCACGCTGCACTTGGGTCTAGGAGACAAGATAGACAAGTTTGGGTTCCAGTGCTGTCTTTGACACTTATCCAATCACACAGATACTAAAGCTCTGAGTCACTTAAAAAGTGTCATTGTATGAATGAATTGGACCCCCAAAATGTTTATTTTTTTTTTAAAAACTTATGTATTTATTTGTAAGCAGAGAGAGAGAGAGAGAGAGAGAGAGAGAGAGAGAGAAGAGTAACAGACAGAATAGGCACACCAGATCTTCCAGCCGCTGCAAACGGATTCCAGATGCATGCACCACTTTTTGCATCTGGCTTTATGTGGGTACTGAGGAATTGAGCTCTGCTCATTAGGCTTTGCAGGCAAGTGCCTTAAACATTGAACCATCTCCCCAGCCCCACAAAAAATGTTTTTAGAAAGTGATTGATGACTTGCTACGAATACAGTGATTGTGCATGTGAACAGTGCACAAAAAGCGTTGAATGGTTGTCTTTCTTCTTTGCCCCTGGCTGGTCTTCTTGGCTATGAAATGCTAAAACCATGTAATATGTTCTTTAAGGACTCTTGCCCTGTGCCATTTCTGTTTCTCCTGTCAAGATTGGCATCATTCAGCTAGGACAGTGGCTCAGTGGTGCTTGATGTGAAGCATGAGGGTCTGAGACTGCTTAGCCTGGTCACACACACACTGGAACTCCAGTTCTTTGGGGTTGGTGGGGGGGGGGAAGGGAGGGGTGCAACACAGGAGAATTGCTGGAGCTCACTGGTCAGCTAGTCTCCAAGAAAACAAACAAAAATCCATATACACAAGCAAACAAAAAGCCCAGCATCTCTAGGTTCAGTTGGGTCTCAAGAAAATAAAACAGAAAAGTGATAGGTGAGGGTCACCAATGTTCTCCACTGACCTCCACATGTGTGCACACAAGGCATGCACACACACATGCATGCAATAATCATACACATACTGTGCTCACACATGCCTCCCCCAAAATAGATTGGCACCATCTCAGAGAGAGAAAGTGTCTCCACACCTGAGATCTGCCCACTGCTAAGCTTTGGCTAGAGCCAGGAGCTGGTAAGCAATTGTAGATGCAAGTTTCAGTGTAGGTGCTGGCTGGCTAAGGCAGGTGTGGGTAAGTGCTGTGGGCTCTGGGCACTGACAGCCTTATGGGAGGTATCCTCTGGGTCCACCGGCTCCTGGTAAGCTTGGGTCAGTGTGCCAACTTTGACTCTTTTTGGTCCCAGCCACATCAACACCACAAAGATGGTGTGAAGTCCGAATAAGGCACGTAGGCATTGTGCTGCTGGTGAATTAGCGCTGCGCCTTTGTGTTGCCTCTGGTGTTTCCTCATCTGGGATGCAGTTCCAGCTTGGAAAGAGAGAGTGGATCTCATGCTGGTGTACTATTGGACGTCTAGCAAGAGGAGGCAGGGATATGGGTGAAGGTGGGAACAGAGGGGCATTCTGATTTTTCAGGGGGAAAACATGAGGAATGTCTACTGTAAAAGAAAATCTCAATCACATGTGACAACTCTGGCAGCGTTAGCTTTGGCAATAGGGCTAGAGGGTGACTGCTTCTGAGTAGGAAGGGATACTGTTGAGACGGAATTGTGAGTATTTGTCCTCAGAATTGGCAGGCCAGGGAGAAGGAGAGACGCCCTGAGGTCTCTGGGAGTTTCTCATATAAATTTCTCATCAGTAGAGTGAAGAATGCAGGGTTGATATAGTCAACTCATAGCTTGGTGTCTGAGGTAGAGAACAATGCTGTTAATGACTTGCCTTCAGATTTGTTTACTGTTTCATGAAAGATGTTACAAAGATGCAGACAGTGTAACCTCTACAGAATACTTTGATGTTTATTTTTCTCCAGTTAGAATGATACAGATACATTCAATAGTACTGATATGGTGTGCAGTTAATTCAATTGAGTCGTGTGGGGAGATGGCACCTGCAACAAGATACAGAATTAGTAGAGGGAAATTGTTTCCAAAAGTCAAATACGTATTCTTTTCTTCATTAGCTATGAAAGGCAAAATAAAGTTACAGCATCTTAAGGTCATGGAAAAGTGAGGCCTTGCATGCATAACATTCACTGTCACATCTCTTGTAGGACCGTCTGTGAAAATGACCGCCTGGATTTGAAGGCACTTTCTGCCTTTAATATTTCCTTTTTTTCTTCTGCAGGATGTAATTAGAGGAATGTTAAACTAAACCCAATTAGTAAGTAATTACTAAGCCATCATCACATAATTCTTGCTTTTAAAATCGATTCTTAATTAACATAAAATTGTATAATTTTATCATGTGTAACATGTTTTAAAGTGAAATACTTCTGCTTTTATTATTGAAACAAAGAAGATAAGTCATTTCTAATGGCAGACAGCGATCTGTTAGTGTGAACATAGTGTTCATTGTGCTCTGGGATTCATTACATTCCTCTGGGTGTTTATGACCCAGTGTGGAGTGGTTTTCCATGTATTTTCTAATAAACTAGTATAAGTTAATATAGCATCACAGCCAGTTGATGGGGTGCAGTTCACTTTCATTCTGGATAGACAACAAATGTGGCTTGTTGATGACATTTGGGAGGTCCTTAAAAGGCTTAAGTCTCATAGTATCTCAGGCTCCTCATTGGAATCTCTCAGACTTACTGTCTTCCATTGGTTTCAAACCCTTTAGCTGTAAAGCCAGATCTGAATGCTGTGGAGAATGCAGACAAGATCTGAATGAGCAGGCTCTGAACATAGGCCCTGGAATTAAGAACAGCGGGGGTTAGAATACACTTACTGTGTAAGCTTGAGTATACTTTCTTTTGTTTGTTTTTAGCAAACTTCTTAATCTCCTTGTGTTCAGTGTCTCATCTGCAAAATGAACCATCCTAAAATAAGTTCTTAGGATTTTGTAAGGTAAAACAGGTAGGAGCTTTTAGCCAATGACATATCTCTGCCCTGTGTCATATGCTAATTATAATTTCTAGATTTCTGCTTCTTAAGGAGTAGGGTTTTGGCTCATCTGATTATCACCAGCCAAAGGGGCTCAGGATGTGCATATAGAACCTGCTTTCCATAGTTAGGGCCCACTTTCCTTTCTTAGGGAAGAGTAACTTTAGATGCTGAGATAGTGTACATATGTTGATTCTTAACTATTCTCTGGGAGTGAGTGATGTGAGAAAACATGCCATTTATTATTCCTGGCTGATGAAAAGTTCCTTCTAAGGACTGGACAAATCCATGAACATTAGATGTGGAAAGCCCATTTTCAGCACTTTGCCTCTGTAAGTCTGCCCATAGGAAATAATCACTGCTGGGTAAATAGTGTTTACAAGTGTGTTCATTAAAGCCATACTTAAAATATATTTTTTAAATGGAAACAACCTGAGTGCACAATAATAGAATAATGGTTGCATAAAATATTCTGATTCATATTAAATCTTATGTAGCCATCAAGATTATATTTGAGGGCTGGAGAAATGGTTTAGTGGTCAAGGTGCTGGCCTACAAAGTCAAAGGGCCCAGGTTCAATTCCCTAGGACCCATGTAAGCCAGATGCACAAGGGGTGCATGCATCTGGAGTTTGTTTGTAGTGGCTGGAGACCCTGGCATGCCCATTCTCTCTCTCTCTCCCCACCCCTCCCACCTATTTCTCTATTTCTCAAATAAATAAAATAAAATAAAATAAAATAAAGAGTGTATTTGAAGAATGTATATAACTTGGAGACTTTACAACAGACAAAAATGTGGATTACTACATACTAGGACACTGATGATATTAAACACATTTATGTATAAATATCTTTATATGTCTGTCTATCTACTGTCTATAATCTATCATTTACGGGCCTGAACATGTGATAGGCTTGTGTAGAGCTCGATGCATACATGGATGCATCCACACACACATCAATGCAGGAAAACTGGGTAAATAAGAATAAAATTGATGGACTGTATTAATATCCTTATTGTGGAATTTACCATAGTGTTCTAAAAGATTACCATTGGGGAAAACAGTTAATGGGCATGAAAATCTTGATTATTCCTTCTTACAATTATATGTTTATGTGAGAACTTCCTGCCTTATGGAGGTGCTGGGGATCGAACCTAGGGCCTCGTGCAAGCAAAGCACACGCTCTACCATTGAGCTACACCCCCTGTCTTACAATTATATGTGAGTCTACAATTCTTCCTCAAAAACTTTGGTTGAAAAATGGCACCATACCTAGAGTGTTTTACTAGTAAGTTGTGCAAATCCTTCAAGGAGCAGATAATTGTTTTTCCAAAGCTTAGGGAGTGATAGAAGGCTGTTCCCCTTCATTGTGGGAGGTTAACATCACTGAGTTAGATCCAGAAGGGAAGAGCACCCCAAACACACCTATAGCTCAATTTCCCATCACAGATGTCAATATTTTGGATAGTCTTATCTAGTTGAATGCAGCTACTCATGAAAAGAACAATGATGAGATCATGTATGATTTATCCAAAGAAGATTTTTAAAAAACTGATAGTTTTTAAAAAATATTTTATTTATTTATTGCAGAGAGAAATAGGCAGATAGAGAAAATGGGCATACCAGTGCCTCCAGCCACTGCAAATGAACTCCAGATGCATGTGCCACCTTATGCATCTGGCTTACATGGGTATTGGGGAATTGAACCTGGGTCCTTAGACTTCGAAGACAAGCACCTTAACTGCTAAGCCACTTCTCCAGTCTCAAAGAAGGCTTTGACATAAAAAAAAAAAAAAAAACCCACCACAATTAGTGACAGTTTAAAGAAGAGAGCAGTATTGCCATTTTGACAGATGCAGAAAATCATCTGATAAAAAAGCATACTGCAATGTCATGGAAAGCTGTTTACATTCTGGTTAACTGAAGGCTTACCACATTAGGGTTAGCATATCTGTCTGTGCTGATGACTTAATCTACTTGACGTGCTTAGGAACTAAAAGTGTACTGTTTACAAAGTTGTTAGGCAATGGTCTTATTGTATGGGTGACAGATGTGTGACAGTCCAGTATATGTGAAGCTGTAATTCATAGATTTTTCACTCATGTGCAGCTATAGACTTTAGTTGCATTAATGCAGGAGGTGATGTTTAAGACTTTGGAGTTTCATGAGTTAGCGTTCCATTTCTGATATTATTAAAGGCCATGTGGCCAAAGGACGTTTCTTGCCTCCTATAATGTAAATTTAGGGCTTATAATGTTTTGCTTTTTAGTCGCTTTGAAGGTTAGCCCCAATAATTTCTAACACAAAACTTGACCTATGGTAGATGTTTCAGACATGTTTCTCTTTTCTTCTAGCTTTAAGCCTTATGGTTGGTTCTTAAATATGTACTGATAAAGCATATAAAATGTGTATTTTTGTATTCTTGAATGTATATAACTGTATGTGAGTATGTCTTATCTTTCCTGATTTGGAAGCAATATTTGTTTTACCAGGGAGGGTGTGATGCTGAGTTATATTGCCCTCCCCCATCATCCATGTTTCTTGAATTATCCTTAGGGAAGGTACCCAGTGAATCTACATACATGTTGGAAGTTTCACTAAGATTAGAAAATCTATGGTGGTAAGGACTTGGGATTATAGTTGTTAAATGCTTAAAGAAGGCCAACAATGAAATCTGTTTACTAATGAGTCAACATTTTTAAACTTTATTTGAGTCGACATTTTTAAACTTTATTTATGCTCTCTATTTGAAGCCCTCTAGCTAAGAGTGACACTTTGATATGACAATGTTAGATTTGGTGAAATTTTGTAATTATCTCCATTAGTTACTGAATTAAGTTTTCTGTTTGGTTGGTCCATTTGGTAACATCGCTGCACATCTACCAACAGCGGAGCTCATGCTGGTCTTGCCAATTAAACAGGAATTATGATGTAGTGCTTACTTTTAAGCAGCTGTTATCTACCTTTTGATTAGGGTCGTGGGAGATGAGTTGGATCTATGTATGTATTCTATGTAGGACATGACTTGGTTTTTGTCTGAATGTAATCAGATGTATACAGCAGCCTAGATTGCCAGAAAACTTCAACCTAGAAGGAAGCGGAACACTTTGAAGAAGAGAAGTCACTACTTTCCTAAAAAAACATGACCTTCTATGAAGTGGCATAATGTGATAGAGAAGAATCAGAATTTGATTGATAACTTGAAAGCATTTGGACTTCTAAATTTTTTTCTTTTTTTCCCTGTCTTAGCTCTCAGGAAAGGTTTTTTTTTTTTTTTTTTTTTTTTTTTTCTGAAGAGTAAAATGAATAGAAGGCACAAGAGCCAAGAACTGTTTAGAACTGAGTAATCTTGATATTTGTGTCAGGGCAGAATGAAAGCTTACATTTTGCCAAGTTACCAATATTCTGTAATCTTTGTGCTACTAAAGGTGAGAGAGTTACCTTATGTGGAACATGTTAGCGACACTGAGACGATTCTCACTGCATTATTTTAGATTTTTCTTTCTTTCTTTTTTCCTAAGCAGGGTCTCACACCAGCCCAGGCTGACCTGGAACTTATTCTGTAGCTCCATGTTGGCCTCAAACTCAGAGTAGCCTCCTATCTCAGCCTCCCAAGTGCTGAGATTAAAGGCATACACTACCATACCTAACCTGGATTTTCCCTTTTAATTCTTTTTTTTTTTTTTTTTTTTTTTTGGTTTTCCAAGGCAGGGTCTCTCTCACTCTAGCTCAGGCTGACCTGGAATTCACTAAGTAGTCTCAGAGTGGCCTTGAACTTATGGTAATCCTCCTACCTCTGCCTGCCAAATGCTGGGATTAAAGCCATGAGCTCCCATACCCAGCTCTTTTAATTCTTATTAACAGTAGGTGTTGGATCTAGAATTTCCATTTAAGAAATTTTAATCTATTTACTTTTTTTATTGTTGTTGTTGTTATTGAGACAGGACCCCACTCTGTAGCCCAGGTTGGCCTAAAATTTGTGATCTTCCTATCTCAGTCTTTCCAGTGTTGGGGTTATAGGCATGTGTCATCATGTCTACCTCTGAGTGAGTCTTATAAGTTTTCTAAGTTTTACTGAGAGACATTAAGCAATTTGGTCAAGCTAGTTAATAGTAGAGTTCTGTATTGAACCTAGTTTATCTGACCTATTAGCATTTTTCCTTGCCATCAGACATTCCTTTTCTGACTCCTTCTCCCTTACTCCTCACATTAGTTAGTGTTCAGTGCTGAATCCATTCGTACCAGGCACACGTGTGACAGACCAAGGGGAGCATGGTGCATGCAAAACACAGCATCAGTGTGGGAAAGGAGATATTCAGATACAGTTTCCATTTCCAGCGAAGTTGCACTCTAGCTAATTCCTTTATTTGTTCATGAACCTTCTGGCTAATTAGGGGAGCGAAAGCTGAGAGCCCTGGGATTTGGAAGACCCAGAGGAATGAGAGACTCAAGTCAAGTTGCTGCATGCAAATCTTGGGAATATTGTGGTGACTTGGAGTCAGAAGGGGAGATAAAAGCTTCTTGGAGATAAGAATCAGGGCTAGAAGCAAAATCCTCCTGAATTAATACTGCATATTTCTGGGGGACAAGAAGGCTGCTATTGTATTTGGAAGGATAAAGAACATTCCTTGGATTTTTATACTGAAAATATGTCAATGCTGTTCAGGAGAATCTGGGGCCCAGGTAGAAGCACTTTATTTATTTATTTAGCCCAGTTCTTCTTGCCAGTGTTGAAAGTAGATTAATCCTTTCTTTCAATGGTTTCCTCTTGAAGACTGCTTTCAATAGTTTAGCAACACCTATGTACATTTGAGTTAGCCATTTTCAGAAAAGAAGTCTGGGATATTTTCAAGAAGAATTTGTTGGGCATTAAAAGTGACTGCTCTGCTCTCCAACTCTTATCGTTGGAGCATTGACACTCATTTTCCATTCATTATTTATAATTGTCTCCCAACTGTCAGGTGGTGGTACTGGCCAAGGCTGATTTTTTTTTTTTTTGGTGGCCTAGCAAAAGTTAGATCTTCAGTTTTTCTAGCTTTCAACATTTCTACCTACAATGCCATAATCTCTCAAGAGAGCAGTCAACGTGTTTTGATGCCCTGTGTTTTAATGTAGTCTAGTCGGTGTGGCCTGGGATAATGAAATGCTATCTCCTTCATTTGCTTGGCTGGCTTCACTCTCCAGGCCTCTGGGATTCAGAGTTCTATACCAACATGCAATGTTTTGCTTTGACACCTTCTGTCTGCAAGCTTCCATTGGGTGATGAGAGATAAAGGGGGTAGAATTCATAGGAATCTGTTTAGTTTTGGTTCCGGACATTGAACTGAGCTCCTCAGGCATAATAGGCAAGTGCTCTACCAAGGGGCCACCTGCCACACCCCCTTGTCCCCGTGGGAATATCCTTAAATTGCAGGTCTGCCAATCCATGGCGGTGATGTAGGTGGGTGGAATCTGCCTAAACCTCAGTGTTCACATCGGTAGAAAGGATATCCATCATAGCAGCTACCTCACAGAAACACTGGAAGAGTTCATGGGGTAGTATTAGCAGGTCACCCACTCAGAAGAGCATCTCTCGGGGAGCCGGAGCTGATGGTGACTGACATGGATGGCTCACTGGATGCGTGGATCAGACGGGTGCCTTATGAAGTCCTGAATCCCAGAGAAAGAGGAGTGATGGTGTTACCACATAACATACTGGGAGAGAAGGGATAACTTCTTTTGCTTTTCCTCTTCTCTTTGTGGCTATAGTGTTTCGGTGGGAAAAGGAGGTACTCATTTGGGTAGGGATGGGTTTGTAGCAAAGCAGTGATCTTCCCTTGTGTTGCATGATAAGTTCATCTGGGAAGCTTGGTGTGGAGGCACACGCCTGTAATCCCAGCACTTGGGAGGCTAAGAGGAAAGTCAAGAGTTTAAGGCTAGCCGGGGACTACAGAGTGTGAGCCTTTCTCATACCCCTACCTAAAGCCATCTTATAAACACTTGGTCCTGGGGCTGGGAAGATGGCTCAGTGATCAAAGGCTCTTGCTTACACATCCTGCCAGCTAGGGTTCAATTCCCCAGCACCATGTAGAAGCCAGATGCAAAGTGATGCATGCCTCTGTGATCCTAATGTGCCAGTGACGATGGGCAACAGAGCCAGCTAGTCTGGCAGTTTGTTTTCAGTGCAAGATTCCTTTCTCAAACAAGGTGGAGCATAGATATCATGAACGTTCTCTGACCTCCACATGTATGCCCATACATGCATACACACATATATAAACAAATAAACTTTTTTTTTTTTTTTAATCTGGGCCCTGTCTCAGTCTCATAAAGACAGAATCTTCAGGAGTGGTGGACAGTTCCTGTTTTTGAAGAAACTTCCCAGATGAATCTTGTCTTCCAGAAGGCTTGAGGACCACTGCATGGTCTGCTGTAACCTACTGGGCAGTCTAGAGGCAATTCTCTTATCTTTACAGCCCATGGAATGCAGTGGGTTCACAAGACTACTGTGTCCAGCATGGGAAAAGGATTGCGCCATTCGACCCTCTTTCTTGTCTACTTTCTCGCTAATGTCACTATTGCTATACTTTAAAAATTATTTGATTGGATTCTGATATATCTTAGAGCTCTTAAAAGATGGCACCTATAGAAATTAAGTTCATCCAAGGATGTCTTGTAGACCTGGAAATATTCCCCCTTCAAAAGCTTTCCCTAGAAGAACAAAGGACCATTGTCCTCTGTTGCAGAAAAGCATGTTTGGTCAGAGTATTCAACTTGCCTGAGTTCAGGCTTTGAGCAGAGAGCTGTGTGCTTTGCTGATTGGAAATGTATTCCAGGACTTGTCTGAATGCAGTATTGTATGTAAGCCCTGCACTCAGAGCTTCATGATCATTTTCTTAGAATACCTGCACTTAACCTTGGTAACTTGGATCTGGTTCAGGTAGCCTGCATTCCATGCAGTGCTATTGTTTGCAGCTGAAGGAGGAAGAGAGAGCTCTGGGCTGGGCTGGGAACAAGACATCAGAGTTGTCTTTGCTTCTTGCTTAAGAATGAGAGCAGCAGCCCATTGTCTAATCTATTCATAGTTTACTTTGCTCACATATCTAATTTGGGAGCATGTTTGCCCTCACTCCACTCTAAAAAAAAAAAAAAAAAAAAAAATCCACAGATTTCCATCTATTGAATAAATGAGGGAACATCTTTAATTGACTCTGGGGTGGGGGAAGCCCTTGCATAAACATTCTGGACATCTCAAAGCTTTTAAAAACAGGGTCGCATGAACATGTTAACCTTTTAGAGATCACCAGGGAGCATGTATCTCTCCTGCGGTTGAGCTGGGTGAGGGAGTATTCCGAGGAAGCTCCTAATGTCAGTGAGTCTCTGGGGCTCAGAGGCTTGGTCTGGGTTGAGGGTAGCTAGAATGAAATTCATAATTACCATTTTAGACTATTTTATTTGTGATGATAAGGCTAATTGTGCCTTCACAAAATAATATTAAGCATGAATGTCAATTAATCTTAGAAGTGCAAGGAGCAGAAACCAGAATTCTCTCCTCCTTGTCCTGAGTGTGTTCCTGGTAAGTGAAGTCCCAGACCACTGAAGTACTGTACTTGACTGCTTAGCGTGCAGAGGCCTTTGTCCACGTGGACATCGAGGGCTGTGGCACTAGACAAGTGGCTCTCCACGTGGATGGACCAATAGCATCTGCATCTCCCAGGAACTTCTAGAAAGATTTTCTTTCCTTTTTTGGTGTTTTTGAGGTAAGGTCTAACTCTAGCCCAGGCTGACCTGGAACTCACTTTGTAGCCCCAGGATGACCTCAAACTCACAGCGATCCCTACCTCTGTCTCCCAAGTGCTGGGATTAAAGGTGTACGCCACCATACCTGGCTTCTATAAAGAGTTTTCACCATCATCCAGACCTCCAGACCTGCTGAGTCAAGAACCTCCCAGGGAGTCCAGATCAAATTCTCTCCCAGGGATTCTGTTGCAGCTGAGCCACAGGGTTTCCCCCTGCCCGCAACACAAGAAATACTGCATGAGAGGCCCTGGCTGTGGGTCTCTGATATTGGTATTCATTTTGTTAAAAATATACTTTATTTATGTACAAGAAAAGAGAAGGAGGGAAGGAAGAAGGGAGGGAGGGGATAGAAAAAGAGAGAGGGAGAGAGAGAGAGGGAGAGGGAGAGGGAGAGGAAGAGGGAAATGGAGAGGGAGAGGGAGAGGGAGACGGAGAGGTGTACCAGAGCCTCCCACCACAGCAAACTCCCGATACATGCCAGTTTGTGCATCTAGCTTTATGCAGGTACTGGAGAATTAATCCCAGACTATCAGGCCTTGCAAGCAAGTACCCGTAACCATTGAGCCATCTCTCTAGCCTTTGCTATTCATTTTTGAAACTGCCTCCATGATTCCAACACTTAGATTTGGAGGCCAGTTCTTTGGGACCTAAAATGTCACCCAGACCAGCAAGTGAGAGCATCATTTGGAAGCTTGTTAGAAGGCCAGAATCAGGAGCCCTGCTGAGACTTACTGAATTGCAGTTTGCATTTTAACAAGACTTCTAGTGACTCATCAGCACATTAGATTTGTGAAACTCTGCTTTATAGCAATAGCGAGTTTCCTTTGGAGAAGTCAACCCTTAGAATGCCTTTAATTTACAAGTTTTGTGTGAGGGGGCAGAGAGCTATTTTGGCTTCTGCTTTCATATGACTCAGAGAGGCAACTATTGGGGGTTATGGGGCCACTTCACTACCTGCTGTTTGGGAGGACCATGGACCGTTCAGTATACTGATAACCTGTACTCATTGTCCAGTGAGTAATGGCAGCTAAGACCTTTGCAGGTGGAAGTGACCTAACTTCTATTTCAGATCGCATAAAGGAAGGGCACTATTTGGCTCAGAAAGTGGGAACATGCGAAGGGGCTGTCCTCAGGTGTGGTTGCTTCTAGAAGTTGATCTCAACAAGACTCAACCTTTTTCTGCTTCTCAGTTCCACTCCCCTTTCTTGCACCACTTCTAGTCTGGAAAGAATCAAGGTAACAGCTAAGCTGTTAAGAAGAGGCTTGCCTGTGAAACCTAACGACCCATGTTCGACTCTCCAGATCCACGTAAGCCACATGCACAAAGGTGAAGCAAGCACAAGGTTGCACATGCCTACTAAGTGGCACAAGCGTTTGGAATTTGACTGCAGTGGCTGGGGCCCTGGTGTGCCAATTCTCTTTCTCTCCACTATCTCTAAAAAATTTTTAAAAATTAAAAAGATTTTAAAAAGAAGTAGCCCTTAAGTGCTGGAAAATGGCTGAGTTGGTAAAGTGCTTGCTGGGCACACATGAGGTCTTGAGTTCGGATTTCTACCACTCACATAAATGATGGGTATGGTGGTTTGCACCTATAGTCCTAGCCCTGGGGAGGTGGAGACAGGAGGACCTGCAGATCCTGATGGCTAGCTTATTTCCCTGAATCCACCTACTTCAAGTTAAGTTACAGACTGGGTCAAAAAATAAGGTGGGAATAATTGAAGAAAATACCCCAGGTCTACCTCTGGCTTCCACACACAAGTGCCCATATACACATATGCATGCACACAAGCACACACACATGCACATCACACGAATACAAGTGCAAAAACAAAGGGTTCTCGAGGCTGGAGAGATGGCTTAGCAGTTAAGGCATTTACCTGCAACGTCAAGGTGCCTTGGTTCAATTCCCCAAGACCCACATAAGCCAGATGCACAAGGGGGCGCATTTTTCTGGAGTTCGTTTGCAGTGGCTGGAGGCCCTGGCACACCCGTTCTCTCCCTCTCTTTCTGCATTTTTTTCTCTTTCCACCTCTCTCAAATAAATAAATAAAAAATAAAGTTAAAAACAGTGTTCTCAAGCTCTTTGATATAAAAGCCCAAAGATGAGGCTGTTGGGTTAGCTCTGTCATGTTTTCACATAGATCTTACCTGTGAGTCCAAAGAAGCCACTACAGCCTTCCAGCCAGAAGAGGGTCAAGGGGAAAGCACATGTGTTTCTTTTAGGGCCACAGTAAGACATCACTCTCCTTACATCCCATTGATTGAAATGTAGTTCCAGGCCAAAAAAAAAAAACCAAAACAGTGCTATGTATGTTGGGAAATGTACCATCTATACAGGCAGCCATGTGCCAAACTAAATTGCACAGAGAAGGGAAGATTTTAGATTCTGATGAATACCAGGCGAGACCTCTTCCCAGGTGGCAGCAAGATGAAGCGTGGCATCTTCAGGTTAGCAGTCTGTCCTTTCTGCGGTTGCAATAGAGAGAGCTGCCCCCCCCACCACTTACTCCCCATTCCAGCAAGCATTCCAGAATGGCTTCCTGTTGACTTTTGGTTACCCCTGGAACACATACATGAAGTCATCACCTGGACTTCATGGGCCTTAAGTGAGAAGCGGTGACGCCCTAGAAAGGAGGTATGGTGGGGGGGACATGCGGTGTGTGGGATGTGCCCCGTTGCCCTGTGTAAGTGCCATTACATGTGCTCTGGCTGCCCCTTTGTGACTGCTTTCCCTGACAGGTCTGATCTGGACTTTCTTGGGGTGGAGTACTTGGCACATGCTGAGCCATTGGCCTTGGGCTCCCCATTATGAGGTGTGATCTGGGGTGTGCTTCCGCTTGCATTTGTGTGTGTCTGTTTGGTGACACATTAGGTAACAGGCATAGTGCACACACTGTTTCACGTGACTCTGGTTTCCTGGCCAGAAAGCTCAGCAGAGAACTTGGTGGGAGCTGACGTGGAGGTGGGGTGGGGTACTTAGCATCTGAGTCGAGTAGGACTGACTATTGAAAATTGTTAGCGTAGAACTGTCGCTGGCGAGCACAGCTGTTTGGTGACTGTAACCATGCACTTCTGAACTTTTTCTTTTTTTAATTCTTGCTTCACTGGTTGGTAAATTTGAATAAAAGGATACATCAATCTGTCTACTTTCGGCAAATGCTTTTCTAAAATGCCCAAATTAAATGATGTGAATGTTTAATTGCTATGATTATGTAGAGGTCATAGCTTATCCACTGTATTATAAAAACATGAGCTGAACTCAAGTTTACCACTCCCTTCTCAAGGTTTTGGTTCCCTTAATATGCTTTTCATACTTAATGCACAAAGGATTTGAGAGGTTTCTAATATTGAAGGCCCTTTTCACAGGAATGATGTAAATAGTAAAGCTAGACTTATATGCAAATAGAGCACGTTAAAAGGGTATTGTACAATGCTTTCAAAAGAATTTTGACTCTTACTTGATAGAAAAGTGGTTCATAATACTCAAATAACATACCATTTCCAAACCTTTTAAATGAATACTTATTGTCCTTTTAATAAAAACGGGGATTGCAGGCACATCTGACATAAATGAACTAAAATTTTATTTGCCAGAACTCTGTGTATTCCGTTAATAAGATTTACCCAAAAGTCTGTTGTTGGCTTAATAAATATTAAGAGAACATTTGTGATATGCCTTCTGGCGTTTGCTGTTTCTCTCATGTGAGCTTTAACTACTCTTGTGAGTCTTTGTTGTTTTGTGCCTTGAGGTATAAATAGAGACAGAAAACTCGGAGGAGTCAAACAAATTCCATACCACAAACTGTTTACAGATGTGTTTAGTATTCATTGAATAAAATCTTTTGGTTTATTGAATATAAAACTATTTGTGTGTGTGTGTCCGTGTGGTGTGTGTGTATGTGTTCCTATGTGCATGTGAGCATGCAGAGACCAGTGTTCAATGTCTTCCTCAATCACTCTCCATTTTGACTTACTTTTGTTTATATATATGTGCATCTCTCTCTCTTTCTCTCTCTCTCTCTCTCTGTGTGTGTGTGTGTGTGTGTGTGTGTGTGTACTTGTGTTCACAGGAATGTGGAGGCCAGAGATCAACCTCAGGTGTTTTCCTTACTTGATCTCTATGGTATTTTTCTGTTTTTTTCTTTCTTTCTCTCTCCTTCTCTCCTTTCCTCCTTCCTTCTTTCCCTCCCTCTCTCCCCACACTGAGCCTAGAACTCATTTATTAGATTAGATTAGCTATCTGGCAAGCCCAAACTTTATTTATTTATTTATGTATTTTTCTTCAAGGGTGGGCCTCATTCTAGCCCAAGCTACCTGAAACTCATTCTATAGCCCTAGACTAGCCTCTAACTCATGGTGATTCTCATACCTCAGCCTCCCAAGCGCTGGCACTAACGGAATGCACCACCACATCTGGCTCAAGCCCAACCTTGTAACCTAGAGTTCTCCTGCCCCTCATTTGTTTCAGTGCTTGTCACATTGGTCACTAAAGACATTTCTACCACCAAAAGCATTTATTTCCATGTTTCCTTCTAAACCCATTTTTTTTAAAAAAAATAATTTATTTCTCTCTCTCTCTTTCTCTCTCTCTCTCTGTGTGTGAAAGAGACAGAGAGAGAGAGGAGAAAGAATGGATGAATATGGGCATTTAGTCCTTTAGCTCCTGTACACAAACTACAGACTCATGTGCCACTTTGTGCATCTGGATTTATATTGATACTAGGGAATTGAACCTGAGCTGGACAGACTTTGCAAGCAAGCATTCTTAACTGCTGTGCCATCTTTGCAGCCCTTATTCTCTATTCTTTATTTTTTTTTAATATTGTATTTATTTATTTATTTATTTGCAAGCAGAGAAAGTAGATAGAAGAGAGAGAGAGAGAGAGAGAGAGAGAATGGGTGTGCCTGGGTCCCCAGCTACTACAGACGAAGTCCAGATGCATGTGCCACTGTGCATCTGACTTCATGTGGGTACCGGAGACTTGAACTCAGGTGGTTAGACTTTGCAGGCAAACACCTTAACCTCTGAGCCATCTCTTCAGCCCTTCTTCTGTATTCTTGATGACAAAACAGGTAGTCAGAAGACTTGGGTTCACTTAGGCTGGCCTTTCTGTACCAGTTGCCAGCAGTGACTGTCGGCAAATCATGCAATCCCTTTTGTCTTTTTCCCCCATTTGCCAATCCTTTTGGTTGCTGTAACCAGTTGTTGGATGGTTGTACAATGGTTGTGCTTCTAAATAAGGAAAGGACCAACCCCCCTACTTTCAACCTAGTACACTGTGGTATGGATTTTAAAATTTCTTTGTAGAGTTAGCTTTGGGCTCTGTTCGCCAATCTTTTTCATTGCCAGCCAAGTCAGATTGGTTACAGTTACCATCAAGGATGTGGCAGTCTTTCATGATCAACATTACCTCTCAGAGATGCCACTTCATCTAGCTGCCCTAAAATCTGATTTCTATCTCTCAGAATAATGGAGGATGCTTTTGATATGGGAAGTAAAAGTTGGAGTAGGAGGTGAAGTTCTCACTGTAAGGGAACAATGTCCACCTGTTAGAGACAGGAAGCAACTAGAGTGTGAAGACCAGCTGTCCATGTTCCATAGAGCAGAATCCCCAGCTGAGCTGCTTTTCCAGTTTTGGCTCTGACTATTACCCACTTGGTGTATAGTCTTGTTCTCTTGGAATGTAATAGTTCTCCGAAAAGTGTGGACACGTGCTCTCGTAGTGATCCTGAGCATTGTATTCTGGGAGCCTCCAGGACTCGATGAATCTTCTCTAAAGGCTAACATGTCACTCAACGTGATGAATTAAGGTCTTTCACATTTGAAAATCTCCCAAGTGCCTATGAATAAGAATCACTAGAGGCAGGCAGGAAATGTGGCTCACATGTAGACATGACACACCACCTGTCCAGTCTCTCGTTAGCCCCAGGACGCTGGCAGAGCCCAGGGCTGTCCTGGAAGGTGGACTCCTTGGCACAGCATATCCCCATGCTGCTGAAGAGAGACTCCCTGGGCTGGAGATAATTTGTTCAAAACGGACATTCTTGGTTTCCACTAGACACTCTGCATTTTGATGTCCTCTAAATGATCATTAAGTTACAGAATCACTGCTTTTGACTGAGAAAGTTGAAACCTTGGGATGACTTTTTGTAGACATTTGTGTCACCAATGTTAGGTCCAGTTGTAAGATTCTCTACAAAACGCAAATTTTGGCTGGGCATGGTGGCTCAAGCTTTTAATCCAAGGTAGGGAAGATCACCAGCCTGAGACTACATAGTGAATTCCAGGTCAGTGTAGGCTAGGTACAGTGACCAAAAAAGCCAAAATAATAATATAATAATAATACAAACCTTGTCACAGAGCTGAAGATCAAAATACTCCTAGCATTATCTGGAAGCTGTTTGTTCCTGTAAAAATAGTTGATTGATTGGTGCCATTTTCAAGTGATAACTTTTTGCATACAGTTGGTATGTAGGTACCCAGTATTTCACAGGTTTCTCAGATATAATATACTTACTACCAAAAGGTACTCATTTAAAACAGAGTTCAGTGGGTTTAGTACTCAGAGTTGTACAGAACGGTGATCACAATGAAATTTTAAAACATTTTATTCCCCTTGAGCCCTATTAGCTACTACTTTTTCCACCCACACCAAGCTTTAGGCAACCATGATCCCCTCTTCTGTCTGTGTATGTACCTGTTGGATATGATGTTTAAGTGTCCACCCACAACATATGGCCTGCCGTGCTCTGCATCTTTGACAGTTTATTCCCAAGGTTCATCCAGGTACCTTATTGCTTCATATTGAAAAAAGAGTATCACATTCTATGAACATACTACATTTATTTATTTATTTATTTTTTTTTTTAAATTATTTATTTATTTATTTATTTATTTGTGAGCGACAGACACAGAAAGACAGATAGAGGGAGAGAGAGAGAGAATGGGCGCGCCGGGGCTTCCAGCCTCTGCTAACGAACTCCAGACGCGTGCGCCCCCTTGTGCATCTGGCTAACGTGGGATCTGGGGAACCCGAGCCTCGAACCGGGGTCCTTAGGCTTCACAGGCAAGCGCTTAACCGCTAAGCCATCTCTCCAGCCCTACATTTATTTATTTATTGTGTGTATTTTTGCGCATTGCTGGCAATGGAACCCGGGATTTTTTGCATGCTAGCTCCATGCTCTACCGCCAAGCTGTACCCCATGTATTCTTTTGAAGTCCCAGTTGGTACTTGAAGGACAGTTGGGTTACTTGAACATTTTGGCTATTGCAAATAATGCAAAAAGCTTTCATGTAAGTACGTTTATATGTTTTCATTTCCCACACCACATATCTTCCATTTATCCCTAGGAATACAAATTCTACATCATTTGGTGACTCTACACATGATGTGTGAAATCACTCTTTTCCAATGTGGCAATGTTTTTGTACATTCCAGCCAGTGAAGCACAGGGTTTGTTTCTTTATCTTGTCATGGGCACTTATGCGTCCTTTTGCTTGTAGCCATTTTGGTGAACTTGAAGTGGTATCTCTTTGAGATTTTGATACTCATTTACCTGCTGGCTGATAAGACATGTTTTGTTTTCTTATTAACCCTTTACATGGTTTCTTTGAAGAAATGTCATCCTTTACCCATTTTTTAAAAATAAATTTTTTCTTTGCTTATTCTTATTTATTTATTTGAGAGTGAAAGACAGAGAGAGAAAGAGGCAGATAGAAAGAGAATGGGTATGCCAGGGCCTACAGCCACTGCAAACGAATTCCAGACTCATGTACCACCTTGTGCATCTGGCTTATGTGGGACCTGGAGAATTGAACCTGGGTCCTTAGGCTTCACAGGCAAGTGCTTAACCACTCACTAAGCCATCTCTCCAGACAATCTGAATTGTCTTCTCATTGCTGAGTTTTGAGTTCTTCATATGTTCCGAATACAAGTCTCTTTTCAGATATATAATTCACATATATTTTCGCTCATTTCATGCGTGTATCCCTCTCTTCCCTTATCTCTCTGCCAGGGTTTTCCCACATTTCCCAGGCTGGCTTCAAACTAGTGATTGTCCCACCTCGATCTCTTGATGTGGCTATATGTGTGTACTGTCACACCTGGCTTATTCTGTTAATAGTGTTCTTTTAAGCACAGTAATTATGCTGGGCCATGCACACCTTTAATCACAGCATTTGGGAGGCAGAGGTAGGAGGATCACTGTGAGTTTGAAGCTAGCCTGGAACTACAGAGTGAATTCCAAGTCAGCCTGAGCTAGAGTGAAACCCTATCTTGCAAAATAAATAAATAAGTAAAGCACAAAATTCTTAATTTTCATAAAATCTACTTTATATTTTCTCTTTTGTTGCTTGTTTCTTTGTTGTCATATCTAAGAAACACTGCCTAACTAAAGGTTACAAAAGCTTATTCTGTATGTTTTGTGTTGTCTTGAGAGTTTTGTAGTGTTAATTCCTTATATTTAAGTCTATAACACATTCTACATTAAGTTTTGCACATATGTTGTGGGACAGGAGTGGATCCTATTTTTTTTGTATGTGGTGTGCAGTTTTCTTAGTATCTTGTGTGAATGAGAATATAACTTTCCCATTGAATTGTTTTGGCCCCTGTGTTAAAAATGAATTGGCCATAAACATAAGGGCTTATTTCTGAATTCCTAATTCTGTCCTATTTATCTGAGTGATTTATATGCAGTAATGTATTTACATATTTGCATGTCTCTGTATGCATGTTGGTTAATCAGAGAAATAAGTACAAATCTTTAATTTGGGTAGTTAGGGAAATGGAACAAATTAAAAGGTGGGACTATAAGACATTAGGTATATCAAGAGACTGGGCCATGAGTTCTTTCCTACCTCAGTGGAACTCACTTGTTAAAGATAAAAAGCTAAGTGTGTAACCTTAGGGATATATATTATTAGTTATATTCCCTGCCTCCTCAAGAACTCAGGATTATTGGGACTTTGAGGCCAGCCTGGGTTACACAGTGAGTTCCTAGCCATTTTGAGTGACAAAGTGAGACCCTCTTGCAAAACACTTAAATAAAAACAACCAAACAAACAAAAAACATAGGCTGGAGAGATGGCTATTGCTAGCTAGGAAAGCCGGATGGCCCAGGTTCAATTCCCTGGTACCCATGTAATGCAAGATACACAAAACAGTGTATGTATCTAGAGTTTGTTTGCAGTGGCAGGAGGTGCTGATGCACCCATACTCACTCCCTTTCTGTTTGCCTTTCTCTTGGTCTCTGTCTCAAATAAATAAATAAAAATATTTGAAAACCCACATGGTAAGTAGCAGGATGGTTCATTTGCTATTAGTTTTATTCTTTTTCTCTTCTTCCCTCATATGGAAGGCATTATGGGATCTTTTGGTATGGGTCACACTGAAGGTCCCTCCAGCTCTTGACTTGTCCCCACTGGAAAATAAAAGACTTTGCTAAGTGATGAGCCAAGAATGTCTCCACCCATATTAGAGGCCAACTCAATAATTTAGTTTCACAGTATATAAAAGTTTAGTTTTATGATCTCTGTAATATTTCCTAGCTACTTAATTTTTTAATGATAAAATGTTTGACATGGGGTAAAAGAGACTTAACAGTTTGCTCTAATACTGTGCTGCTTTCTTGTGGATATAGTTGAAGAAATTCTTTTACTTTGAGAGTCATAACTGAAAGTTCTTTAAAAAAATATTTTAATTTTATTCCTGGGTCTGTGGCAATTTAGAAAGACAATATAGGATTTTAATTGTTCACAGCTGGTACATGAATGTAAGGCTAACAATAATTAGGAATATTATAGTTCAACTCGTAAGCTGTTAGTTTTAAGCCACTAAATACTTTTGGTCTTAAGTCTGCAAAGTCTTCATGTGGAACCTTTCGGAGGAGACCCATCCTAGTCTCCAGTCAGAATGTGAGCAAGTCATCTTGTCCTGCTCATTTGTTAGCAATGATTTCCATGGTTTGATGTTAACGTTTTCCACCTAGTAACACAAAACCAGCTCATACTCCACAAAATCCAGCTAAGCATCTTCCCCATAGAGCCTGTGAACAGAAGCAGCAAATACCCTGGGTACATGTTCAGCTCGTGTAAGGAGCAGGCTGCCTCTGGATGACCATCCCTGGTCAGAGGCTACTGTGGTGGAGGCAGAGGCAGGACCAGAACCACTACTGGAAATGAACACAACTCTTCCCAGATAAGCATCTTGAAAAACCACAAAGTCGACTTACAAATTTATTTACCTTTTCCCACCATTTTTTGATAAAGTCTTCAAATTCCAAAAAATAATTAATTGATGGAGTGTATTTTCTATGGCTTCTTAACTCTGCACAATATATTCTTTTCAAAATGTTTCAAGATCATAAATGTTTAATAGTGAGTAACTCTAGCGCAGAATGTGCTATTGAAAAGTGGGCAGAGATTTTTAGAAACATGAAAACAACAACAAAATTAATAGCTTATGAGAATCTATAATTATGTCAAATTATTTAGAAGCTTCTTTTACCTTGGGATTATTTTCTTCTTACAATATCTTATGCTTAAAAGGGAAAAAAATTAAATCCCAATGGAGTTTGTATTATTACTTTTTAGATGTAGTAGTATAGAATCAACTGTATGAACCTATCAATAATATACCTTCTCATAATTTATGCTGGTCATTAATGTGACAAATTTAGCAACCAAAGCTGAGTGATTCTTATAGGCTGCCTTTGCTTTTCTTACTGAGTTTCCTGGCACAATAGTACTTTTGCTGGGTATAGTTGACCTAAGAATCTAGCCAAGAAAACTTTGTAATGACCACCTTTTTATTTTATTTTATTTTTTTAAATACACGTTGTAAATTCCTGTCTTGGCTCTATAAATAGAATCCATTTTATTAAAGCTAAGTTGGTAGTCACATTATATTTCCAGAAAAATATGGCATAGATTATTTGTACTTTCAAGGGCAGTAGAAATGAAGTTGAGAGGGGTTATAACTACAGGGGAACATGAGATCAGGATTAGAAATTAGTGTGAGAGCTATAAATTCAGCAAGACCTAAATTGGTGATTTTGGCTTTTTCACTCACTTTTACTGTTTTATGAAATATTGCCTGTGAAGTGAACACAGGAGCAGCAACACTTCTATTAACAAGGATTCTTACAGCACTGCCTCTTACAGTGCTTTTCCCACCCGACACCATTTGGAGATAGTTCTGCGTGTGGACCCCGTGTATGCTTCTGTTTGAAGTGCTTGCATCTGGAAATCCAGCTTGAAAGAGCAAAACAGAAAAAAAAAGAATCCACTGGCATTTTGAGAGTTGAATCCACAGAAGATGCTGTTTGCAATGTGCTGGAAACATAAGGTCCCAACAGCCGGAACAGGCCTGATGCCAGGCAATTTCACTTCCAGAGAAAGGAGAGCTGAGCAGTCCTCCAAGGATTAGCTCCAGCTCAGCAGCTGCTGTCTGAGTTTGATTATTCACATCCTGCTCTAGGAGACCTGCATTAACCCTCGGTCCCTGGGGAAGCCCTGAGTTGTCTTTTAAACAAAAGCCCCTTCCCAGGACAACCAAGGGCCAAAAGCCAAAACAATATGGAGGTTAAAAGAAGGTGGAGCCCTGGAAGACAAGATTTGAGGGAACAAAACAGGAAGGAAAGAGGAGGCAAGTATCTTTTCAGACCATTGAATTTTCCAGACAGGGGACGCGGAGGCTCAGAGAAGTTAAGTGAGTTACCCAGTCAGAACTGAAATCCACGTCCCTTTATTCCACAGCTAGAACTGATTTGTCTCATTCCTGAAGTCCCACGTAAGTACCATCTCCAAGAAGGAAGTCATCCTCACATCGAGATAATAATGTTGCACACTTTGAAAACTGAGCTAAGTGAGAACCTGTGTGTGTGTGTGTGTGTGTGTGTGTGTGTGTGTGTGTGTTATTATTTGTGGACTTGTGTGTGTGTGTGTGTGTGTGTGTGTAGCCCAGATGTTGACTTCAAGTTCTCCTCAGTTGCTGTCTACTCTATGTTTTTGAGATAGTGGAGAGATGGCTCAGCCATTAAGGCACTTAACCTGCAAAACCTAATGACCCAGGTTCAGTTCCCCAGTAGCCACATAAAGCCAAAGATGCACAAAGTGATGCATGCGTCTGCAGTTTGTTTGTAGCAGCTGGAGGCCCTGGTACACCCATTTGCTTGCTCTCTCTCTGTCTCTGCTTGTAGATAAATAAATAAAGTACTTACATATAAAATAGTATTTTTTGAGACAGGATCTCTCACTGGACCTCTAGTTTAGTAATTTGACTAGATTAGCTAACCAGTGAGCTCTAGGGATCCCCCTGTCCCCACATCTTCAGTGTTGTGATTTCAGGCGTGTGCCATCACCTGACATTTTTCTTGGGTGTTGAGGATCTACCTGATCTCAAGTCCTCAGGGGCCTGAGCAGCAAGCCCTTGACCCATTGAACTATCTCCCCAGGCTGAGAAGAAACTTTAAAGAAAGCACTAGGGCATTGTATGTTAATCGCTTTTATAGATCACCCAGACATACTCAGGCTTTTTTCATTCAAGTAGCATTTTATCAGTGTGCAAATCCTAGTGAATGCCCAAGAAATGGATAATTCTGTGAATTCTATGTATGATATTTAAAGGTAGAGCAGGCATCCTGGGAAAGTGCTGGGAGGGAAAGCTGAATCCAGGAAGGTTGCTCTGAGACTGAGGTAACATCTTTCAGGGAATGAACTCTTTTGTTCAACTGTGGTGGTATGAGGCACAGGGCTGCACTGGCTGAGGATTTACGGCCTCCTGTCTGGAGAAGGTAGGTGGGCTCCCATGATCCGTGTGGAAGAACATGTGTGGGGTCTTTGAGCTTCTGGCTGTCCAGGTAACAAAAGGCTTTGTCTAGAAAGATGGCTATCTAGAGTTCTTAGAGGGTAATATGTTGCTGTTTATTTCACATCTGTGTTCAGTATTGCAATTTTTCCCCTGCTTTGTGGTTGTAACCAGATCTCTCCATTTTTTGCTTTTAATGGTTGGGGGAGCTAATTTATTGTAGGAAATAACACATTAAATCCAGGGCCATCACTAAAACATACAAGCTTCCTCTTTTTGCCCAATTAAAGGATAGAACCGCCAGGGTTTTCTTTGCTGTGACAGAATTACTCAGTATTGTCGGGTTACAGAGTTTGGATGAAGCAAGATGATCTTAGTTACTAAACTTTCAAGTGGTTTGGACCTGTATTTTTATACTTCTTAATATTGGAATCTGTAATTACTCTGTTCTTTTCTCAAGGTCGAGTGTGAGTACAATGCGTATTTTTTCCCTAGGGTCCCACCATCATTTTTTTTTTCCCCCACAAAACTTAAAAAAAGATGCTTCATTTAGGATGCTTATTGAGACACTATGTAGTATCATTTTATTTTTCTTTGCATTTATCCTCTTTCTAAGATTTTGGTCTCCCAAATGGGAAGAAGAGTCTGTTTTGAGAACTATGCCTTGCAAAATGGCTTCACTTAGCAGTCTCATCAAAGTGAACTTGTATCTTGTGATTGGTTGGCTAAGCTTTGGAAGGACCTGTTGCCTTCAAATGAATATTTCAAGTGATAACCCAGTTTTCTCCTACTGGCTGGAGACAAGTCAGGGCAGATAGGAAAGCTCTATATTCTTTTTGTTGTTGACTAAGAATATATTTTGTATGCTTTAGAAAAAGAAGACATCAAAGGGTCCTTAATTTCTCTGTCTTTTTATTTCTTTACTTGGTGATAGTATCTTAGTCCTATTGAGAAATGCCTTTATTAAAAAAATATTTTTATTTGTTTATTTATTTATTTATTTATTTATTTATTTATTTATTTATTTATTTGCAAGGAGAGAGAAAGAGACATTATGTGTCTGTCAGGGCCTCTAGGCACTACAAAGGAACTACAGATGCATGTGCCACTTAGTGCATCTGGCTATACATGGGAACTATGGAATTGAACTTGCATCATTAGGTTTTGCCAGCAAGTACCTTAACCACTGAGCCATCTCTCCAGCCTGAGAAATGTTTTTTAAATGCCATTATTATGTTGTTAATGATACTAGAGGAAGCAACTTAAGTGTTAGTCTGTAGGTAGTTATTCTAGGTCATGTACAGCTTGTGGGAGTATTGTTTGTAATACCAAGGTAAGGGAAGGAGTTGAAGGATCAGTGACGGGTATTTGCAGTAGTTCTTAAGCTAGGTAGTTGGTTGTTAGAGAGCAGGTGAACAGCTTGGGGATCCAAGGTACCAGATAAGTCCTGTATGTGCAATACTGCCACATTGTCACCTGGGCCAGCCACCGTGTTCCTCAGGCAGTAGTTTCATCTAGGAAGGGCGTGTCTGCTTCTGCACTGGCTTTACACAAATGAAGTGTGTTTCCCACCTGCTGTCTCTGCCTGGGGTTGGCATTTTCCCTTTTCACTGCTTGCCAGTTGGCGTTTGGTTGTAAATGCACCCTCCCTTTCAGAGACAGCAGGTTCTATGTGAGTCGCCAAGGAAAATCTCTCCCAGGAATTAGTAATGCAGTTACTCCATCAGAGTGATGCAGGTTAGAGGGATCAACCTCAGAGTTTAAAATCTCTTGTTTAACAGTTTTTCTTTTTCCTTTTAAAAGCACACACAGCCGGGCATGGTGGTGCATGCCTTTAATCCCAGCATTCGGGAGGCAGAGGTAGGAGGATTGCCGTGAGTTCGAGGCCACCCTGAGACTCCATAGTGAATTCCAGGTCAGCCTGGGCTAGAGTGAGACCCTACCTCGAAACCCCCCCCCCAAAAATAATAAGTAAATAAATAAAAGCACACACAATGACCTATTGGACAGACAGCTGGATTCCCATATTATAGCATTGTCAATTTTTGAGATTGCTTTGTAGAGACTCTAGTGATATTTTTGTTTAAGATAACAATGAAAAGTTGAGACTTTCACAATGTAGAAGTTGTGCAGAAGTGACCGTCAGCATTGCTGAATGAATGTGAGACTTTGTTTTAAGCTCCATACATGCATATCACGATCATAATCCCCTCCTACCGCTCTCCCTTCCCTCCCTCTCCCATCCTCCACCTCCTATGCAGGCCTTGTTTAGGTAGCATCAGCTCGTGTAGGTAAGTGCCACAGCCACTTTGTACCTGAAAGATTGTGTACTTCCCTTCCCTTGGCTCTCTGCTAGACTCTTTTGAAGAGATGAATGTGTGATGTCTGCACACGAATATTACATATTTGGAAGTGGTACTTACGAACACGGGTAGGAATTGAATTTGCCCAGTGAATTGACCTTTTCAGGGGAATCCTTGGTTCTGTTGGAGAAGAGCCATTCATTCTCCACATTCTGGGAGAGATTTACATCTGTAAGCTGGATAAAAAAAATACGTGTAAAGGTGATTAGTTTAATTGGCCCACTGGTATAATTATTTGGTAGGAGGTGACTGTGGGACTGCTTTTACAGCCTGGTGGGAAGGGGAGGAGAAAGTCATTGAAAACAGCAATATTATAAAACATTGCTCTACACATGCACTTTATAACAAATTGCCCTGGCACTTTAAAGGCAATTTGGTACAATAATCCATCCAAAAAAAAAAAAAAAAAAAGAGGCAGGCTTTTACTTCAAAGATAACTCTGAGGAATTCTGCTAAGGATTTCTTTCCCCCTTTGCATACTCGATGGGGAATAGGTTTACAGAATGTCAGACCCTCACAGGGTTTGTAACTTTAAGACAACCTCCTCTAAAGTTGTCATTCATTTCGGGTGACCACAGGAGTGGCAGTGTTTTGGCTTCTTTCAAAAAAGACGTCTAGTCAGGGTAACATTGTGAAGTGGGTATTTTTCTTTCACATCAAAGGGCAGGGAACATTCTAGAGACGGAGAGTTAAGAAGTGGGGAGCTGACATTTTAGTCCTTGCTTTGGGAAAGTATGTGTGGAATGCCATAGTTCATGGGCCAGAGACCCTGAAGTGAATCCAGGTGACTGCGTGGTGCTAAGTTGCCCTGTAGTGACATGACTGCAGGCAGAAATTGCAGCCAGATGAGCCCGAAATAAAATTGATGACTTTATTGGACATTCTTTTCATGAGTTTTAACTTTCTAATGTGCACATACATCACTCTGGGGATGTCATTACAAACGGCTGACCTTTGTTATTTTTTTTTTTTTTTGGTGGTGGGGGGGGGGCTGCCGCATGGCGTCCATGCAGCTCTGCTCAGCTCCTGCTTTCCTTTGCACTCACATCTGTTGAGCATGTGACATACGTCCGCATTTTCTCCACAGCCCAGTGACAACTGGCTAGAAGGATTTAATGAAAACAATCAGAACTCTTTTCACTTAGATATTCCAGTTTGGGATAGCTGCTTTTTGGTTTCAGATGTAGAAGTTATGGCTTCCCTGAAAGTCCTTGATGAAGGGACATCTCCTTGTGCAGGATTCTTTGTCTTAGATCCTTCTACTCCTGCAGGAATGACGTTAGTGATTGCAGCGTGCCTGGGAATAATGGACCAGCTTGGCAAAGCTTGTTATCATCAAGCCTGAGTGATACTTAAATACCATTCCTCCTCCCCTCTTTCGCCTTGCCAATAAGAGTCAGAGCAGTGTGGTGGTTAAGCCTAATAAATACTGTGAGCTTCACCGGGCTGCTTAATGAGACCTAATGTGGCGTCATTTGTGCTCTTCAGTAGGTGGTTCTTATTTTTGTGTGATTTCTTTTTTCAGTCTTACAAACATTTAAGGTTTGAATCATTTTGAAGATTGTCTTTTTGTTGTTGTTGACTTTTTCCTGTTGCTGTTTTGTTTTGTTTTTTTTGAGGTAGGGTCTCACTCTGGTCCAGGCTGACCTGGAAATAACTGTGTATTCTCAGGGTGGCCTTGAACTCACAGCGATCCTCCTACCTCTGCCTCCCGGATGCTGGGATCAAAGGCGTGCGCCACCACGCCCAGTGGTACTGTTTTTATTCTTATTGTGTTTTGAGATCGCACCTCCTGTGGCCCAGAACTGTTTAGCCCAAGCTGGCATTCAACTTCTGATTTTTTTCTGCGCACACCTCCCAAGTGCTGGAACTTTAGGTATGTGCTACGATGCTTGGTCGTTCCATTGGTACTTGCTTATGGATCCAGAATTTGAGTGAGACAGAACTTTGGCATTCATTTAACAGGCAACCTGGCTTTCTCTAGGAGTTTTTAGGACACCAGAAGAATTGCATCACAATACTACAGAATCACATTCCGACTTCAGGTCATCCAGAGAGATGATTGCAAGTCTTGCTGTCCTTCCCTCCTCCCCATCCTAATTTCAACCCCTGCTTAAGTGTCTACTCTGTTCCATGTTCTCTAAGTCTCCTGCTGATTTTATTGGGCACTGACTCATCAAGGATTTATTTCCACAGCCACCATGTTGCCTCACCCATGGTAAGTAGTCCATAAATTGTGGCTGGGTAGAATGCTGCCATGGGGCCTGGGGTGGAGGCAGTGTTTGCTCATTGATACCGACATTCTCAGGGACAGCTTTCTGAGCTTCTGGGTGAGATAAATGCATCCCGGGTAGTCATGGGGCAGTACGGCTATGTCATGTCACGAATGGCACTTGACATAGGAAACGTGTTCTCATTGCTGCCATCCTTCTTACTACTCTTCTATGGTGGCTGCTGCTGAAGCCTCCTGACCGCGCCTCCTCCTCTGCTGGGCTCTGCATGCTGCACTGGCACCGTCTCCTAGCTGGGATGCTTTGGCACAGGGGTGTGGGGCACAGCTTGGATGCACCTCAGTTCAGGAGGTGTCCCCAGATCGGTCACCTCCAGGCAAGAGCTGCCATAGGTTTCTCCCATGGTGATAGTACCACCAATCACACTCAATGCACACACACACACCACACACACACAGACACACACACACACACACATGTATGTAGTCATTTTACTCTTGACTTCAAGAGGAAAACCGGAAAGGAGAGGAGCTAATCTCATATGTAATGGGCCACACGTCCTTCCCACTCAGCAATCATGAGCATGTTAAAAATAAAATTATTGCAGGTGATCAGCTTATTTTATTATATTTTCTAATTTAAAATTTTTCCATATTAGATCTGTATCAAATTTGGACTAGTTGGAGTTCTCAGTGGTTAAAAGCACTTGTTTGCCAAGCCTGGTGGCCCAGATTCAAGTCCCCAGGACCCATGTAAAGCCAGATGCACAAAAGGGAGCATGTGTCTGGAGTTTGTATAAGCAGGAGGCCCTGTTACATCCATTCACACAAACTCTCTCTATCTCTCTTAAATAAATTAAAAATATTTAAATATATTAAATTTAAAATAAGAATGAATTATTAACAGTTAAACCAATCAGGTGTGGTAGCTCATGTATGTAATTCCGTGCTTGAGAGGCTGAGGCAGGAGTATGACTTTGAGTTCCGGGTCAGCCTGGGGTCCAGAGTAAGTAAGACCCAGCCTAAAACAGAACAAAACAAATCCTCACTTGTGACAATGCTTCTGTTCCACAGTGCCATGTGTATAAGTGATGGTGGTGTCAGTTGTGGAAGTATCTTACAAAAGAGGAAAAACCAAACAAGGGACCCATTTCTCAATGTGTAGACTCTCTGGGACATTAGCAACTCAGAGTGCTTGCCCTGGGTTTATTTGCGAGGCTAGTTGGAAGTTTATGAAGTAACCTTTGAGCAGAAGGTCCTTCAGCTGAGTGCGTTAAAGGTCTTATCTTGGGTAACTTAAAATCCAGAAGTCTTCTTTCTGTTTTCTTCTCTCAATGCCTTCTTCTTATCCTTTTCCTTGGGACTGCTGAATGATTACTTCTTTCTTCTTCACCTCAACCCTTGTGCGTTAGCTGTCCCTTGTGACCACTTAGCTACATGATGAAGATTCTGTTTTTAACTTGTCCCTTATATGGATCCTGTCTTGTTCCCTACTCATTATAATTTGGCCTCTCCTAATTCCCTCCCTCCCACTATTTACAGGAGAAAAGAAGCCTAGAACTTTCCAACCTGTTAGTTTATTTTTTAAAACTTTTTATTGACAACTTCCATAAATATAAATATACCGTAAACATAAGCCACTCCGACCACCCACCATTTCCTCGCTCTGTTCAGATCCTTCTTTCCAACACTTCTGTTTTGATGTCATCATATTCTCCCTCTCCTGTTACAGGTTCTAATCTATTAGTGTCAAGCAGCTTTATTAAAAGAGAAAGTTGGGCTCCCCTCCCCCACTTCTGCCTTTTGTTGTTTTTGCTTTACTTTGCAATAGGTGCTACACATTAAAGGTGTCAACACCTTGTTGCTTTCCATTGACTACTGATGCTTTCATTCTCTGAAATATAATCATTTCTTCTAAGTGATGGGGTGGGAAATATGTAGAGAATTGGGGTAAAGTGCTATGTTACTTCCTCAGTACAAATCTAAAATGACTAATAGTTTAGCTTATGTGTTATGTGGTAATTGCATACAAACGTCAGAATATTTTGCAGTTTTGTTAGCATAAAAACTGTACTAAATATATCTTCCTTTTATTTATATAGCACCTTAGGATCTTATAGTAAACTTGGCAATTGGGAATAGATAAAACATTAAAAAGATAAGTAACAGAGTACTAATGAATGACACTGTATGTATATGTATATTTTTAAGGAACTTCTGACTTCTTATAGTATGCCATTGTAATTTGAAGTATTGGAACAAATTTTTGAGTGCCTGCTACTTTTAACATGCCCTGCGCTGCAGACCATAGAACTGATAAAGAAATTGGTGTTCCTTGCCAATGAGCCAGTATGATATACCAACATAGATATGATATGGGAATTTTGGGGTGTCTCCAGATTCTTATGAAGTCAAAGAATTGAAATACAAAGAGCAGAGGGTCAGGTTTAGAGAGAGTTTACTAGCTTATAGGAAGAACTTAAAGCACTCACGGAAGAGTACCGAGAGCTCCAGGCTGTGAGAAAGCAGGGGCGGGTAAAGCCCACCTAGAGACTCAGCCCCGGCTCTTGTGTGGGTTCTGCACGGGGCTGAGCTAACCAGCCAGGTTCAGGTTGACTCTGTCTAGGAATCTTGATTATAGGAAAGGAGAGCTTCTTTCCAGGGAGGGACTCAGGCTGAGTTTAAGGAGAAACATCTAAATAGCTCCTTTAGGCAGCAAGAGCTAACGAGAAAACAAATCCTTCAGTGACCTCTAGCAAAATGCAGGCTGCAAGGGAGGCTGGAGGGGATTTCTGGCTTTTACTTTTGGGTGGGACCTGTTAGCCGTCCACTGTCTCACTACCACAGGCACTAGGGAGTGCCTCCAGAAGACTCACCATCTAGTGACAAATCGCCAGAGGGATTATGACCCTCAGGGTCTCCCAGTCATTTTCACATCCTGACACACGCTGGCAAGAGTTGCATGGTGCACTTTGGGAGACAGCTGACCACTCTTAGCAGGAGATGATGGATGTGGGCATCCATCATGGCCCCTGGGCAACTTCTGAGGACTAAGAGGCATCGTAATCTTGGCACAGTAGGCTTAGGAAATTCCCTAAGAAACTGTGGCCTAACCCAACTCTTCCATTTTAACAAATGAGGAACATTTAATTTTGTGCCTCAAGTCACAGAGAGGTAAAGTAGCTTACTCAAGTTTTACGTAGTGACTTAGTGAGGTTATCACAAATGCAATGTGAACATTTCAGAAAGTGGTGTCTAACATACCCTTCTCTCTTACAGTATGTTGATGAACCTGTGGATCGTCTTCCCTTGAATAGGCATGTCTTCCCCAGTGCTTCATCTGTTTGGCACATTTTATATGGAGAAGGGTGGTAAATAACAGATACAACTCATAGGCAGCCCAATGACTATGAAGCTGTCTCAAAAAAAAAAAAAAATTCAGGGGCTAGAGAGATGGCTCAGTGGTTAAAGGTGCTTGCCTGCAAAGTCTGATGGCCTGTGTTGGATTCTCCAGTACCCACATGAAGCCAGATGCACAAAGTGGCTCATGCAACTGGAGTTTGTTTGCAGTGGCAAGGAGGCCCTGGTGTGCCCATTCTTTCTCTGACTCTCTCCTTGCTAATAAATAAAATACATATATTTTTTTAAAATTCAGGTTAAGGGGCTAGAGAGGTGGCTTAGCTGTTAAGGAGCTTGCTTAAGAAGTCAAAGGATACAAGTTTGATTCCCCAGTACCCATGTAAGCCAGATGCACAAAATGGCACATTCATCTGGAGTTCATTTGTAGCAGCTAGAGTCCCTGGCACACCCTCTCTCTCACTCTTATCTGCCTCTCTCAAATAAATAAATAATAGAAAAAGTATATTTAAAAAATTCAGGTTAAAATTTAAAGCTATAAAACTAAAAAAGCCTGGTACATGGTTAAAAAAGTCAAAAAGCTTTAAAATATTTTATTTACATAAACCAAGAATATTACTTAATGTATTAAAAAATCTGTATATAAGCAGTTGTTTGACTTCAGATTTCAAGGTTGAGGTGGTGGCACATACCTGTAACCACAGTACTTGAGAGGTGACACAGGAGAGATTCAGGCCAGCCTGTGTTGCATAGTAAGACCCTGCCTCAAACAAATAAAGCAAAACAGAAGAAAAAAACAAGAGATTAAAAAATAAGAGGTTAAAGCTGGGCATGGTGGCGCACGCCTTTAATCCCAGCACTCGGGAGGCAGAGGTATGAGGATCGCTGTGAGTTCAAGGCCACCCTGAGACTCCGTAGTGAATTCCAGGTCAGCCTGGGCTAGAGTGAGACCCTACCTCGAAAAACTAAAAAAAATAAAAAAATAAAAAAAATAAGAGGTTAAAGGAGTTAAAAACTTTAATATACTGGCCAGACATGGTGGTGCATGCCTTTAATCTCAGCAGTTAGGAGGCAGAGGTAGGAGGGTTGTTGTGAATTCTAGGCTATCCTGAAACTACAGACTAAATTCTATGTCAGCCTTCGCTAGAGTGAGACCCTACCTCAAAAAAAAGTTATATACTAAGATACCATCCTTCTAATCCCTAGATTTATTATCCATCAACTATTTAAGTCCTTTAAGAATACTAGGAAATAGCTGGAGAGATGGCTTAGTAGTTAAGGTGCTTGATTGCAAAGTCAAAGAACCAGGTTTGATTCCCCAGGACCCACGTAAAGCCAGATGCACAAGGTGACTCATGCATCTGGAATTTGTTTGTATTGGCTGGAGACCCTGGTGCACCCATTCTTTTGCTACCTGCCTCTCTGCCTCTCTCCCTCCCTCTCTCTCTGTCTCTGAAATAAATAGAAATGAAGTATATTTTTTTAAAAGAATCCTAGGAAACAGTGGTTATCTGGCACGGTTTTGTAATTTACTTTTGCTGACCTCTTCACTCCTCTTCAAACCTATTATGTGATCACTGATTTTAACATAATTATAGCTAGCTTCATTCCTATGCATGCTCATATGTGTGCCAGTCAAAATATACACAGGAGCACAGTCTCATTTCAGTTCCTTGTCAGAACCATTAGGCCTGAGTGCAAATTTAGGACAAATCAAAGCTTGAAAATGGTAGTGACAGGTTAGCATTACGCACTATGGGCGGCTGTGTATCCTTGGAGTTGTTCCTTAATCTCTCTTTTTCTCCCCTTTTCTCGTCCGAAAAGTGAGACGTGAGGGATGTCACACAGAACAAATAAATTAATTAGTGAAGGGCCTCATGGCTCACATCTGGCGTATAGAAATATATATAATAAATAAATGCAATAGATGTGAGCTAGACTCATTGTTGTCATTAATAGCCATGACTAGGCTGGCCTCTAACTACAATCTTTTTATCTCTTCCTCCAGAGAGCTGGGATTACATAAGGGTGTGCCAATGTGTCCAAAGGAAGTGATGTTTTAGCTTTTTTTGGGGGGGGGCGATTTTTGAGGTAGCATTTTGCTCTAGCCCAGGCTGACCTGGAATTCACTATGTAGTCTCATAGTGGGCTCGAACTCATGGCAGTCCTCCTACTTCCAGAGTGCTGGGATCAAAGATGAGCACCACGACAGCTGGCAGAAGTGATGTTTTGTTTTTTTTTTAATTTTTATTAGCATTTTCCATGATTATAAAAAAATATCCCATGGTAATTCCCTCCTTACCCCCTCCCCCACACACACTTTCCCCTTTGAAATTCCATTCTCCATCATATTACCTCCCCATAGAAGTGATGTTTTTAAAGTGCATACGTGGGTCTGTTTCTCACAGTGACCCATGGAAGGCTATTCCATGCCAGTGGTATTTTCAGTTTCTATTGGTGCTTCCCAAGGTGTACCTCTGTTCTCCCCCACCAATATTTCACTCCTTCTAAGTTATTTTGGCTCTTTAAGTTTCATCTCTTGAATCTTTTTTGCATCTAGTGTCCGTCACATCTAGAGCCTCGCTGTGCTCCTTACCTTTTCTCTGATGGCCTAACCCTTTGGTTTCATACCACAAATAATATTGTCAGGGAACTAAAATGTAGGATGCTCAGTTCAAATAGAATTTATTGTATTTATTTATTTTAGTATAAGTGTGTCCTATGCATTACATGGGACATACTTAGGCTAATAACTGTTCTTGTCTTCAGGATCCCCTATATTTTTATGTATAAAGTCCAGTAACCGTATAATACTTGTTCTAGTTACATTATTAAGTTTTATTCCCAAAGCAAGATGATAAGAGGAATAACAGAGGATTCCCAAGTACTTTCTAAGGCCTTATTTTGACTAACTTAAAAATGCCTGCAGGTTAATAGGAGATTTAGACAAGTGAGAAGGATGTCTTTGGTTTTAGAGCATGAGGTATCTGCCAACTTGGACTTGAGAGATAACATGGCAAAATGTAAGGCCTCTGTATTCCTGACTGAATGTCAAGCCTGGGTGTAGGTGAAACTAAGTAGTTTTATATTCACATGCCTTTTTTTTTTTTTTTTTTTGGTCTTTTTTGAGGTAGGTCTCACTCTAGCCTAGGCTGACCTGGAATTCACTATGTAGTCTCAGGGTGGCCTTGGACTCATGGCGATTCTCCTACCTCTGCCTCCTGAGTGCTGGGATTAAAGGCGTGCGCCACCTCGCCTGGCTTCACATGCCTTTCTATCTCAGTTCAAAACTTAGAAAAATCTTGTCTTTATTATATAACTCACAATTCTTCAACTGAATAGAGCAGAAAGTCTGTACTAGAGGGCACGGTTGGTAACTTTTGAGCTCAGAACTTGAGACAGAATATAAAAAGATGGCCATCCAGTTAAGGGTTACATCAGGCAGTTTTATGAATCGTAGAAATGGCTTTTTCATGCAGCTCAATTCATGATATTGAAGGGAAAATCCAGAGGGCTGATTTGGGTTTGTCAGCTCACTAACATTTATGGAGATGGCCCCAGGAAATACCTCAGGAATCAGATGACACCTACTTGCTTCAAGAGGGATTGAATTTATGGATGAGAAGTTTGAAAATAGAATGGTATATCCCAGCTTTTCATTTTTTGCCCTTTTTTTCCCTCCCTCCCTCCCTCCTTCCCTCCCTCTCTCCTTCTTTCTCTCTCTTTCTTTCTTCTTAATTCTCTTATGTCCAGATGGAAATTGGTCTACCATAGCTGTGGCTAAAAATAAATGATAATTGGTCATGACCTGACTGTTCTCAGGTGAGGGATACATGGATGATTCTGTCATTCTTCTTAAGAACTTCCTAGATGTGGCCATCATCATACTTGACTGCCTGTTGTGATCCTGGCACTGTTGTGAGTTAGGTCCTGGGGATGCAGCAGTGAATAAGCCAGACATAGTCCTGGCTCTATCCTGGATCTATTGAGTTTGTGCTGTGTCGTTGTAGTTACTTTGAGATATGTAAGTGTGGATATAGGGAGAAGGAAGTGGTGGCCTCTGGGAACTTTCTTGGAGTTGATACCTCGTGTTCTCCCTCTTCCCCCATGGTGGTTAGAGACAGAATAATGGATACCTGGCAGACAGCTACATTGTTTGAAAAGCCCACCAGACCTCAAGTCCCTCATTGTGGAGTGTTTATATCAGATTCTTCAGTAGCCAATTCAAGCTGACAGTAGCTAGCTTTAGTAAGATACTCAGTGAGTTCATCTTATAAAGATAGATCTATCTCATATTAGAATGCATCTTGACATTGGTGGTACATGCCTGTAACCTCACTACTGGGAAGGCTGAGGCAGGCGGATCACCAGTTTGAGGCCAGCCTGAGCTACAAAGTGGGACCGTGTTTCAAAAAAAAAAAAAAAAAAAAAAAAAAAAAGATCAAAACCTTCTGATTTGGTATGCCAGTATCTTTTTGGGGTAGTTATGATAAATAGTAGAATTTCATTAGGCCTAATGATAGTTTGATTAATTTTAGGGGACTAAAGAGATTATATTGTGCTAGATGAAGGATTTTCTCCTCACGAAAAGAATGTATAAATGTTGTAGAAAAAAGAAAAGCTAATGATTTTGACAGTGTACTCTCTCTCTCTCTCTCTCTCTCTTTAAGATAGTGGGGGAAGGGACCCCTCTGATCCTGAAGACCCTTAGAACTTGAACTCTTACCTGTGTTTTGAGGGCTTCTTGAGTTGCTTGGAGTCCCTAGTGTGAAGGCCACAGGATTCATTGTCCTTATATCTGAGTGCTGTCTTAAGTTTGCAGAATACATGAACATAATGGGAATATTTTTTGGGGGGTGGCATGGTTCGCCTCAATAAATGAAAAAATCAGGCAACAATGAGATGCTATTGTGTTAGAAAGACTGGAAATCTGTGCCTTTAGATGTTTAGAGAAGCTAAAAGAAATTAATAACTTTGCATCTGAAAGATTATTTATTTATCTGAGATAGAGTGAGAGAAAGAGGCAGAGAACGAGAGAGGGCGGGGGAGAGAACAAATGGATGCTACAGGAAACAATCTCCGAGCACATATGCTACCTTGTGCTTCTGGCCTTCATGGTATTGGGGAATTGAGCCAGGGTCCTTTGGTTTTGCAGGCAAGAACCTTAACCACTAAGCAATCTCTCCATCTAGCCCTGAAATATTTTTAAAATTTTATTTTTTTTATTTTAAAATTATTTTTATTTATTTATTTTAGGGAGATAGAGAACAGGCATGGCAGGGTCCCTTGCCACTACAAACTTTGGACCTCATTGTGCATCTGGCTTTAACTAGGTACTAGGGAATCCAACCAGGCTGTCAGGTTTCACAAGCAAGTCCCTTTAACTGTTGCATCATCTTCTCAACCCCTCTGAAATATTTGCTGTGGGCTATTTTTGCTATTATTTTACTGGTTTCAAATGGTATTCTAATGAAACCTGTATTTTATAGTCTAGACAACTTGGGTACAAAAGATCATTTTTCCATTCCCAGGGAGGGGCTAATACACTTACAGCTTATTTATAAGAGACCCCTGACTTCAGGTCTAATTGATTCCTGAACATTGGGTCTTGAGTCATGGCCATGGCACAAGCTGTAGGCTATGTCCTGTGGGAAGTGTATATTATATGTTGGGCTTCTATTCTCAGAAGTTTATTGTATGACTTTTAATAACAAAATGAGTCCAAAGATGTATTATAAAAAATAAATATTGGCAGTTGCTAGTTGCTGGCAGAGGGGCAGTCATGTTTTTCCATGGCGTAGCCCCTGTGAAGTTGCCCAAGTTCCCACCATGGTCATGCAGCAAACTCAGGTTAACGTAGTGGGACGCATGCACACAGGCTGTCGAGGCAAGAAGGGAATTAGTTGGGTTAGAGGGGTTTCAGTGGGAGGTAGAAAGGAGATAAGGAAAGGTAATAGGGGTGAATATATTAGATATGTGTATGAAATTGTCAAAATAAAAAAAGGTGCTTTTTTTTTAAAAAATTTTTATTTATTTGAGAGCGACAGACACAGAGAGAAAGACAGATAGAGGGAGAGAGAGAGAATGGGCGCGCCAGGGCTTCCAGCCTCTGCAAACGAACTCCAGACGCGTGCGCCCCCTTGTGCATCTGGCTAACGTGGGACCTGGGGAACCGAGCCTCGAACCGGGGTCCTTAGGCTTCACAGGCAAGCGCTTAACCGCTGAGCCATCTCTCCAGCAAAAAGGTGCTTTTTAAAAGCAAGTATTAGTAAATATTTCAAAACAAAGATAGGATAGATTTAAAGAAATGTTTTCTTATAAACAAATTAGTTTGAGTTAACCAAAGTTTGGGTATCGAACCCAGGGTCTTGTCATGCTAGGCAAGGGCTGTACCACTGAGCCCATTACGGTCCTCCCAAATCCAATCTCTCTAAAGCAAATAAGGGTATTTTTTTTTATTGTTTGAAGGATCGTCAAATTGTGTTTTTTAAAAATGGGGTTATCTGCTTCAAATTCTGTGGTGCATGAACTGGTAGAGGATGAATTCCTTAATTGCCAAAAGTTGAAGGAGGGGCAGTTTCCATGGCAACTTCCTCAGTCACCCATATTCCGTGTATTTCAGAAGGCTCTCCATTGCTGAGCTGTGAATGCAATATTACGAATTCAATCAAATCTTTGTCATGTGAAGAGCAATCACTAAAGAAACCCATTTGCTTTAAGCACAGTTAGAGAGAAAACAGCTAGCTGGGTGTGCACCTTCTTCCACCGTTGGGTCAGCCCGCCCAGCTTACTGACCAAGGCGTGCGCGTTTGCCCAGCAGTTCTTGTCATCCACGTGAGGAGTGTAGAGGAGCCAGTTTCAGAATGGGCTGTGCATAGCTAGGTTTGATGCCTGGAACATCATTAACATATATTGCTTTAATCTGTGTATGTTTGAAATTGTTTCTCAAAAATGTAAAAAAAAAGTACCAATTTTGGTGAAAACATCAGACTTGTGCTGTAACATTTTGAGGACTGTCACTATCTCTTACCAGAAATACTTAAATAGTTTACCATGTGTACAACTGCAGAAAGCACAAAAATCTAGTTTAGAAAGTGATTAGAAAAAACAAGTACTCAAAATGCTTAAAGAAAATACTTTGCTATCATGTCATCCACTTTGATGTGTTTCATCTTTGAAAACATGGGAGATAAAAGATCTTCTTTAATGTCATTTCTGTAGGAACTGCCACAGTTCATGTAGCAGAGACACATAAAATTCTTAGCATTGGTTCTTGCAAGATAGTGACAGGCCATGCTTTGTCCCCATATAATCTATTTGTATCTGGTTGAATTTGTACTTTTTTTTTTTTTTACATTTTTTTGAGGTAAGATCTTACTCTAGCCCAGGCTGATCTGGAATTCACTGTGTAGTCTCAGGGTGGCCTTGAACTCATGGTAATCCTCCTGCGTCTGACTCCTGAGTGCTGGGATTAAAGGCATGTGCCACCATGCCCGGCTTGAATTTGAATTTTTAAAAATTTATGCTAAGAAGGGAAGAGAAACAGTAATCTTGTCTTACTGCTAATACTTGAGCACACCAATATGCACTAAGAACAGTCCACACTTGTCTAGCACTGTGCCCCAGGAGCAAAGGAGAGGTAAGGAATGACCCTATTCCATTGTCAGGTCTGATTTTCTGACTACTCATTAGTGTAACGCAAATTGACATAAATTCAAAGTAGATTTTCACTTTATTGCTATCTTCTCACATTTTTTCCCATTCTTTTCATTTTCGTGTGTTAACATTTCCACAGATTATTCCCTATGTCCAGATTTTTCAGTTTCCTAAGGTGTTGTTTCTGGAGTAGCATATAACTTCTCCCTGTTCTGCCCTTTGGATACCATATAGTAGAAATAAACAGAAGCCATTTTAATTACTTAGGTGGGAAGATGGGACCATATTGATAGATGAAATACTTTTACATCAGTCACTATATAAGCTTCCAAGAAATTCCAATGAGTAGGAAGGAAAGAATGTAGTGATCATTATGAAAGTTCTTTATGATTATGTCGTCTGGATCTCCATTGAGAATCTCAAGTTGGGGGGAAAAGGTAAAAGGAAGCTGGTGTAGCTCAACCTTGAAGAGCCACAGATGCGTGCCTTCCTGTGCCTACCTGCCTCTCTTTGGGAGGTCAGTCTTGTGCAGAGTAGCCACTCTGAGCCACTCCTCTGCCTCCAAACACACTTCTTTTTCAAACTTCTATTGCTCAGCCAAGTCAGGATTTGAAGAGATTTAGCAGTGTTCATTTATTTGTCCTGCAGGATTTTATCTTTCCAGGTGAAGAGCTATTCTCTTCAATGAAATGGGCTTTACCATTTAGAAGGCAGGCATTACAGTGTAAGCTGAGAAGAAGCAAGGTAGTTTGCTAGGAAAAAAAACCCAATAAACAAAAAAGAAAAGCTGAGCTCATGCGGGCTAAGTGGATTGTTAAGTTCTCTAGTTTTCTTGAGTAAGCACTAAGTAGAAGCCAGCAGAGAGAGACACACACAAAGACTGACATACCAGGGCCTCCTGCTTCTGAAAATGAACACCAGATGCATGTACTGTGGTGTATCTGGCTTTATGTGGTTACTGGGGAATTGAACCTGGGTCTTTAGGCTTTGTAGGCAAGTGCCTTAACCAATGAGCCATCTCTCCAGCCCCAGAAGACAGCTTTGAAGAAGCATTTTCTCACCTGATTTTTATTTTTTAATCTGTTTCTTAAGAAATATCAACTGGGGCTGGAGAGATGGCTTAGTGGTTAAGCGCTTGCCTGTGAAGCTTAAGGACCCCGGTTCGAGGCTCGGTTCCCCAGGTCCCACGTTAGCCAGATGCACAAGGGGGCGCACGCGTCTGGAGTTCATTTGCAGAGTCTGGAAGCCCTGGCGCGCCCATTCTCTCTCTCCCTCTATCTGTCTTTCTCCCTGTGTCTGTTGCTCTCAAATAAATAAATAAATAAAAAATAAATTAAAAAAAAAGAAATATCAACTGTGTATTCGAGTATAAGAAAGAAGACTTCAAATTCAAATTGAAAGACATAGTCCTAGTCTGAAGTGTAGTTACTTCATTAATTTAAAGGCTGCTTGCTGTTAGGAAACAAACTGTGGTATATCCACGGGACAAAGAACTAAGGCCTTCAGAAAAGAAGGCAGTTAGGTGTGGTGGTGCATCCTATAATCCTAGCATTTGGGAGTCTGAGGCAGGAGGATCCTAAGTTTAAGGCCAGCCTAGCTACACAGGGAACCCTGTCTCAAAAAAAAAAAAAAAAGGGCTGGAGAGATGGCTTAGCGGTTAAGTGCTTGCCTGTGAAGCCTAAGGACCCCGGTTCGAGGCTCGGTTCCCCAGGTCCCACGTTAGCCAGATGCACAAGGGGGCGCACGCGTCTGGAGTTCGTTTGCAGAGGCTGGAAGCCCTGGCGCGCCCATTCTCTCTCTCTCCCTCTACCTGTCTTTCTCTCTGTGTCTGTCACTCTCAAATAAATAAATAAAAATTTAAAAAAAAATCTGTTAAAAAAGGAAATTCTGACACTTGGTACCACCATACAGGCAAAACTATAGAACATTATGCTGACTGAAAGAAGCCAGGCACAGAAGGGTACCTGGGATAGTCAAATTCACAGAGATAGGAAAGAGCTTGCTGGGTGCAGGCAGTGGAGGGGGGATGGCATGTTAGTATTTGATGAGTTCTGAGCTTCAAGACGGGACGAGTTCAGAAGATGGATGAGGTCATGGTCGCACAGCAGTGTAGATGTGCATGTGACTGCATTGTAGACTTAGAGATGTTAAAGTGATAAATACTGTGTTATATACATTTTACCACAATTATTACTTTTAATATCATATATATATATATTTTGCAAGCAGACAGAGATAGAAGAGAGAATGGGCACACCAGGGCCTCCAGCCACTGCAAACAAATTCCAGATGCATGCGCCACTTTGTGCATCTGGCTTTATGTGTATACTGGGGAATCTAACCCAAGTCATTAGGCTTTGAGAGCAAGCACCTTAACTGCTGAGCCACCTGTCTAGCTCCCACAATTACTTTTTAAAATAGGCTAATTTCCTCACTTGAAAACAGAGGGGGGGGGGAGAGGGAGGGAGGGAGAAAGAATGGACATACTAGGGCATCTTGTCACTGCAAACAAAATAGAAATGCACGTGTCACTTTGTGCATCTAGCTTTACATGGTGTGGTGATTTGATTCAGGTGTCCCCCATAAACTTAGGTGTTGTGAATGCTAGGTCCCCAGCTGATGGATATTTGGGAATTAATGCCTCCTGGAGGGAGTGTATTGTTGGGGGCGGGCTTATGGGCTTTATAGCCAGTTTCCCCTTGCCAGTGTTTGGCACACCCTCCTGTTGCTGTGGTCCACCTTATGTTGGCCAGGGCGTGATGTCCACCCTCTGCTCATGTCATCATTTTCCCCTAACATCATGGAGCTTCCCCTCGAGCCTGTAAGCCAAAATAAACTTCTTTTTCCCAGAAGCTGCTCTTGGTTGGGTGATTTCTACCAGCAATGCGAACCGGACTGCAACACATGGGTACCAGGGAATCGAACCTAAGCCATCGATCTTTGCAAGCAAGAACTTTGACCACTTAGCAATCTCCTCAGTCCCCCATAATTATTTTTTAACACAATGTTTATTGGAGCAACATTTTTGATTCTGGATGTACCCCAGTGGTTGGTAGAAAAGCCCTACAACTTAATGTCTCACAGGTTAATGACAGGTGAAAATGTGAGGCTGTTAACATGAATAAGGTCAAGCTATGGTCAAGGATATTTTTGGCTCTCAGCCCAGATGGATCTGGACCTTGTTAGGATGAGCAATGGTTCTGTTCATAATTCTCATTCTGCCTTGCTTTGCTTATAGCATGCACTGCTCTCCTGAGTCCCAAAGCCAGTTTGGTGTCCTGTGAACTGGGCTCTCCCTTCCTTCACTGATTAGCTTTCTGTTCTTTCCCAGATTTAGGTCTCCTTCTCCTTTCTTGGCACTCTCACTTCTCTTACTTGATATACTTGGATCCCTCATTCTGTAGTCCAGATCATTCTCCATCTTGGACTCTAAAGTCAAAGAGGCTCTGCGCTTTGACCTTTATAGCACCCAGCGCAGTAAACGATACTTAATGAATGTTTTCGATGAAGAGGAGACTCTGAAGTTCGAAGGTGATGTGGCTAATGCCTATTTAATTGAAGGTTATTAATGCCTGTTCAGTGGTGAGGGATGGTCTGCTATTTACAGCAGAGAATGAGGTTTTCCTTGTCATCCTGACTGGCAAATTTTCAGTCAGGTTCTTGCCCTGTATATATTGATCTGACTTAGTATTCCAGGTAGGATGAGAGGAACCATGGGGGTAGGAGGCAGTATCCATTAAGAAGATAGTCTTCCCTTCCTATGCATGGTTCCAAGGTGGGAATCCTGGGTTGGAGTAAATCAGCTTATTGAATAAGAAATCTCTTATTTTAACTCACTGAATAAAATTTCTCTTTTCTGCCAGTATTTAATACACGCTTGTCTGGCTTAACTCTTAATAACACCTTCTTTTTACTCTAGAGGATCCTGGTTTTTAATGGTAAATTTTATTACCACTCTAGTTACAAGTGAGGACGTATAGAGAGAATCACTTATTAGAGGAATTGGGAGAACTTAGACTAATAGATCCCAAAGGTGAGGAATTTGGAAACTGGCTATGTAGTGTGCCATGATAGATAGTGTTTGAATGGAAAAATACTTGCCTTTTAATTATAAGTATGTTAATCTCATGTCAAGAACTTTAAACTGCATGGGATCAAAGAAAGATACTGTACTATAGTGAAGATTTACATGTTAGTATGTTTACTTAGAGCTTCAAACACTTATGGCTAAAGGCAAGAGTTTACTGGAAAGCACGGATTTATTTCCTCCTCCCCTCCCTCTCTTCCTTCCTTTTTTTCTTTCAAGATAACTATGGAGACCAGGCTGGCCTTGAATCTTTGGAAATCCTCTTATCTTGGGTTATTGACTGCATGCTTAGCCACATTTATCTTGTTGTCTATGAAAAAAAAAAAAAAAAGAGCTTTTGCCAGGTGTGGCGGCACATGCCTTTAATCCCAGCATTCAGGAGGCAGAGGTAGATGGATTGCTGTGAGTTTGAGGCCACCCTGAGACTACATAGTGACTTCCAGGTCAGCCTTGGCTAGAGTGAGACCCTACCTCAAACAAAAGCTTTATAATTGTAGAAAGGACCATACATTTTGTTGTATCTACAACATTGGGGAGGAGAGGGGATTAATAATCATTTTTAGTTACATGGGAAGAAATAGAAGTGTGACTTACTCAAGGTATAACTGCTGACAGGTTACACTTAGATTCAAACCCAGGTCTCCTAACTTCGTGCTGTTTACTCTAGGCTTGAGATTGCCTCTTAAAGCTCTTCTGGCCCCATGTATTCAGAGATATTTCTTTTTCCAGTTTGTTTCCTATTTAGGCTTACTCTGAGATTGTGTCATACTGCTCTGTATTAGGAGAGAGGGAGCCATGGTGCTTTTGGGCCAAGTAGATGAGGCTTACCCATTTACAAAGCATGCTTTCTGATTTAAAATTCTACCATCTTACATCTTTACCCAGAGAAGTCAAGGATTGTCAATACTTTACCAATTCTGCCTAAGTTCCCTTCCCACTACATTTCTCATGTTAGGTGTTATTTTAAGAGAGAATGAGAGAGACAGAGACAAAGTGAGAGAAAGAGAGAATTGGCACACCAGGGCCACAGGCACTGTAATCGAACTCTAGACTCCTGCGCCACCTAGTGGGCATGTGTGACCTTGCGCTTGCCTCACCTTTGTGCATCTGGCTTACGTGGGATCTGGAGAGTCGAACCACAGGTCCTTAGACTTCTCAGGCAAGCACCTTAACTGCTAAGCCATCTCTCCAGCCCAGGGGTTTCTTTCCTCATGCTCTTCAGCTCCTGTTCTTCCTTTTTGTCAACCATTGTTTCTTAAATGACTAATGCTCACTCCTCAAGAACAAACCAGGAGATAGCTACCTCAGCGAGATTTTCCTCATCTATTGTAATGGCTCTTTCTCTTCTGAGTGCTTGCAGTGCCTCAGCCGTCTCTTCTGGTCCTTATTCTACACTCTGTTTCACATCGTAGCTGTTTGTGTTTATTCCATCTTTCCTACATGATCATGTGATCGCCCCACGGGCTGTGGGCATTTCTCATTCATCTTGGTGTGCCTGCAGCATTTAGCTGAGCGCCACAACCCTAGAAGGCTTTGTGGCTTTTGGTCCCCCCTCCCCACCTAGTAAATGAATGGGCTTGGAGATAGTTATGCCCCGCTCACAAGAGATGAGGCAATTGTAGATTTTTAGGGCACGTGGATATTACAGAGAACCTTATGCTAGTATAATTATCACCTGGTTTGTGCATAATTAAGAAACATAATTGTCTATGATTTTTTGCAATAGTTTATCATGTACGGGTTGAAGGCTGCCTTCCTTTTTACTGGGACTCCCATCTCATGACACCACATAGGAGCTGTGGGGAATGCCACTGAGAAGAGGTGTAGGCATGCAGTCCCTTCCAGAAGCTAAGTGAGCTGATTCCTTGTGCGGCCAGTATATCCTGTTTGACTAAGCTGGGGCAGCTGACCTCACCTGACTGGCTTCGCTCCTGTGTCTCTCACCTGAGCTAAGCAGATAGGCTGACTGCATAGAAAAGTAGACCTGTGGTTCAGTGGTCGAGCATTTGACTGCATATAATAGTAGAACTTTTATCCTTCTCAGAAGAAGGCATGCACAGTTAAGAATTTACTTTACATTTTAATAATTTTTATTTTATTTGAGAGACAGAGAGAGGGAGAGAGAATGGCTATGCCAGGGCCTTCAGCCACTGTAAAGGAATTCCAGATGCATGCGCCACCTTGTGCATCTGTCTTGTGTGGGTGGGTCCTGGGGAATCAAACCTGGGTCCTTTGGCTTCGCAGGCAAATATATTAACCATAAGCCATCTTTCCAGCACTCAGAATTTACATTTCTGTAAACTGCTAAAGAATTAGAAGTTTTCAATTCATAATTCATTGACATGTTTTAGAGAGGCAAGCTTTTGGGTCTGCTCCTCTAAAGGTTAGACAGTGGTCCTACATTGATACCCCAAGTGGCCTAGGGAGGGCCAGTAGAAGGATTTGGCTTGGGACTCATGAACCTTAAATGTATGTATATAAGGGCTCCTGAACCAATTCCATGAAACTATAGAATTTTGAATGCACTTTTTTTTTTAAGTGGAGAAGAAGGGCCATCGTCTTGACCACATCCTCAAAGATGCCCTTGCTGATATTTAGAGTTACGATGTAATGTTGGCTCTTGGGTTGGTTTGCTTATTTTCTCTGTCTTCTATTTCTTTCTTTCCTATCTTTACAATTCCTGTGGACAGAAAAAAAGTAGTCAACAGAACAAAGAAGATTGAAGCCCATGAGAAGGAGTCATGGGGAAAGCATGGTTTTCCTGGAGAAGACCCACCGTTTGTTTCTCTGTGGGTGGGCCACCATCATTAATAACTGGAGGAAAGGGGAATGCAAGGAGGCCTTTTGTAGAATGTCTGATGAATTTTTCTGTTCCTCATGGAGCCATTTCAGTGGTCTCAGCTGAAGTAGAAAGACAGGGCTATTGTAACAGCAAGGAGGTGAATTACTATCAAGTGTGGAGCTGAGGGGAAAAGCTGGTGTGCGAAACAGGACCACGTGTGAATGGATTTCTCAAGTGTTTCATTAAAGATTCGTCAGAACGGTTAGCCCTCTAACCATGCTACAGTCTCTGGCTTCTGATTCCTTTGTGGAATTAAAAATGCTTTTAGGAAGAGGAGCCAAACAAGCCTTTTGTTTGGATTCCCATATATTGATTAATGGACCCAGTAGAGCAGCCTGCTGTGAATTCCCTCTGCTGATGGTAACCATCACAATGAGCAAAGCTTTTCTGAACTGGCACTTTCCACAGAGTCTGTAGGCTGCTATATTGGGTGTGACAATTTTTAAAAAGCCACTGTGCTAGAATGAAACCAGGGCATTTTTAAATGGCCTATTGATTTGCAAAACCGTTTTGTGTCAGATTGAATGGTCTCATATCTGAGTTGGGGGGCTGTGAAAGATGCAGGCTATTTTCAATTTATTATTATGCCTTTCAGGTTTAAGTTGACAACATTTCAGTGGTGATGCTTGCCTCCTGGAAAGCTCTGCTTGGGTCTCCAGCCCCAGTTATACATGTAAAAAATCTAGCTCATTAGTTTTTGCTATGAAAACATTCTGTAGCTCCACCACAGTGAGTCATGGCCCATGCATGTGCATCTAGAAGGCCTATTATGATGACTCAGGCTTAACCCATAAACCTGAGGACCACCTCTCCACCAGCGCTGTCCACTGGGCTGTTTATGGAAGTCAGCAGGAGTTATAAGTGGCTCTGTGAGCGAGTTGACAGGGATTGTTTGCCTCATCACAGTATTCAGTCTTGAGGCGAAGTGCTCTACCTAAGAGTTACAGAAGGCAACGAGCCATCCCTGGCTATACTGCGTAGTCTGTGTTTTCCTTGCTAATACAGGATATCAGGATGACTTGCAAGCAAACACGGGAGCTGTGTTTAAATGATGCCTTCTTTCCTTCTGTGGTGGTTTGATTCAGGTGTCCCCCATAAACTTAGGTGTTCTGAATGCTAGGTTCCCAGCTGATGGATATTTGGGAATTAATGCCTCCTGGAGGGAGTGTATTGTTGGGGGCGGGCTTATGGGCTTTATAGCCAGTTTCCCCATGCCAGTGTTTGGCACACCCTTCTGTTGCTGTGGTCCACCTTCTGTTGGCCAGGGGGTGATGTCCACCCTCTGCTCATGCCATCGTTTTCCCTTGCCATCGTGGAGCTTCCCCTCGAGCCTATAAGCCAAAATAAATCTCTTTTTCCCAGAAGCTGCTCTTGGTTGGGTGATTTCTAACAGCAATGCGAACCGGACTGCAACACCTTCTATCTAGAACTGACTTGGTAAGAGTCCTAGTTTGACTTAAAAAAAAAAAAAATCCTCCCATGGCAGCTTTTTGTACATATTTGTAACTTTCCAAAAATAATAAGGATGATAAATAATAAAGGTAGTTGAAATATCTGTTTGCCAGATGTCTTCCCAAACATAAAATGTCAAGGGAAGAGGCAGTTCTAAGAATCACAAATGCTCTTTGCCGCCGACGTACGATGTGATCCGTTTTGACAGAGGAGCTCTTTTTCATCTTTAGGCCATCTTCAGACTGGAGTTTGTACAGGTGTCATTTTTTAAACTTGTTTTTAACCAGTATTTTATATCATTGCTGTGGAGCTGTCTTTCTCACTTCTTGAAGTGGCACAAATCTTAATGAAAGGTGGCGAGGTACTAGAAGCATCTATGACAGGAAATGGACCAATGTAATTTACAGTGTGTGCCTTCGGTTTAAACTGCCAGACTTGGTCCAGGACTGGGGCTTGGTGGTAGAGCACTTGCCTAGCCTGAGCCCCAGCTTCAATTCCTATACCACAAAGTGAAGTAATTAATAAAGTCAGTTTTAGCAGTGAGCATTTCCTTTGTAGTGCACATGAAACAAGAATTCTGCAGACAGAGTTGAGGATTGTGCATTTTACTGACTTGTGAATTTTAAGATAAATAGAACCACCGTAGGGGGGGAAAAACATGCTTTGACCCCAACTCTGCATGTCATGTCGAATGGAACCTCCTAGCTTGTACTTACAGCATGCATTGGGGGGGGGATCCCACATTTCATAGGTTTTGCAGCATAATACTGTGTTGTGTAAAATTCTCTCAACAATCTGTTCAGCAAATTGAACACAATGTGCCCAAAACCTTTTATCTCTTTCTTGTATTTTTATACAAATTATATTTGTCAGAAATGTATCTTGGGTAATCTGAGTTTAAGAATTTGAACATTGAGTGTTTAGTACAATCCTTTATACTAAAACCGGGGAGCCATTTCATTCCTCAAGAAAACAGGGGAAAGCATGCTATTTAAAGACAGTTTTGAGTATTTTGAAACCTTCCCCTATCTTTTCTCTTTCACATTTTTCTCCAGCTGCAGGCCTTTGCTTAGAAAAAGCTAATTTTTTCCCTCCTCTTTCCAATTTTTGAATCCCCCACTTTGCCCTCTTGATGGCTTTCCTACAAGGTGTATAGAATAGGTTAAGAATGGATAGCAGAAATCCTGTCACAGGTAACTCTGAAAAATGAAGTCGTTATCTTTGAGAGCTGTGCAGGGGCTGTTGTGAATTGGAGTGGCTGTCAAAGAAGGAAGCGGTCTTCAAGCTGTCAGGAGAGGCCAAAGCTGCAGTCTGAGCACTAACTCAGCTGGTGGAAGTGTTGCCCCCTCACCTCATGGGCTCATTGGAGACAGTGATTTAGGGAATGTTTATTAATTAGCCATTTGTTTCCTTTGTTTATTTTGTATAATGTCATCAGACTGTTGCCATGGTACCTCCCATCATGGAAAATGGGACTTTAAATGTCTTCATACCCATTTCTGGACTGAAAGCAGGAGTCATGTGTTGGCATTGCTCAAAAAAAAAAAAAAAGCCCTTATTTAGAAATTCAATGACAGTATTGGATTTGAGTTTTTAAATAAAGAAGCATATTTATGACAGAGACTGTTTTCTTATTTTGAGTCAGAGCTTAGAAAGCACAGTAGCAAAGGGACGTGCATTCCCCTTTTAGCTGACAGAAGAGAGTTAGCATGGCCTTCCTGTCTATTCAGCCTTAAGTGCTGAGCCTGAAATCCACCTGACGTGTGAGACTGCTTTCCCTTCTAGTGAAATGTTGCACTTGCAGTATTGAGGTCTCCCTGGTGATATATAGTGCTTCCAGATGCCTAAACTGCTTCCATAGGCTAGGGATGACTGCTGCGCAGAAAATTGGAATTCAAAAGTTTGTTAAAGAGCTCATGTTTACAAGCAAGTGTAGTGTAAAATATAGACATTAAAGTCAGAAGGAAAACAAGGTGGTGGTCCCATCTCTCTGAAACTTCAAGAATCGTTACAGGCTAAGCACAGTCATTCTCCGAAGTCGACAGATCCCACTGCGCAACTGACCGGCTGGCAGTATTTTTATCATGACTGATGTGACACTTGTGGAAGGTGCTCGTGAACCAAGGGCTTGGGTACTTTCCAACAAGTATGTGTCACATGTCCAGTGACTTGGACTGGTTCCTACCATATTTGCAGATGCCTAGAAGCCTGGGTGCATAATATGAGCTTATAAGACCCAAGGTCTGTCTTCAGGCGCAGTATATTAGAAAATAGAACAGGTTCTAGTTGAAGCATATCGCAGTGGTTCTTAGAAAACTGGCTCCGTTACTGAGTAGTCTGTACCCTCTGTGATCAGCCCTCCTCAGCATCAGGGACCTTCAGTAGCCTCGGGTATAGGTGTCACTCATGAAGTTGACAAGAGTCACATTGCTTCCTACCAAGGGTGTTCTGACAATGCCTCTAGGTTTTTAATAGTTGGCCCTTGGTTTTTTTTCTTGCCGTGTCTGTGATCATCAGTCGGATGAGGTCTGTGGGTGTCCCCAGATTGCAAGTGATTGTCAAGGACAAGGAATTTGCCTCCTCCTCATCAGTGATTAGCATATTTACACAGTCTCCACAGCCAGAATAGTAGGTGGCTGTCCCTGGGGGACTGCACCTGGTTTCAACACCATGACCCTGGGGAGGATCTCTCTGGTTGACACCTGGCTTCGGCAGGTGGCTTCCATGCAGAGATTCTTGTCACATGGTTGCTAGGGGTTGCATCACATTTCTCCTACAAGTTCCAAGAAGTTCACTTCTTACCCACTAAATGATATTGAGAGACAACCTGTCCATGATTTTCCTATTTCCAGACTCACCTTTTCTTCAGTAGAACAGCATCAAACAGACCTCTTCCTCAGGAGGTGACTAGTAACCGTCACTTTGGTCTGCATGTATGTGTGAACACCTCCTCTGAGCAGCCTGTGGATATGAAGTCACTGGATCCTTGCGGCCATCTCACTAGGCAGGTACACTATTGTTAGCTGCAGTTCACAAGTGAGGGAGCCAAAGAGACCGAGCTATTCAGTTACCTGGCCAGGTTGTGGCACTGGTGGAATAACACACCTAGTTGTAAGGCTCTGCTCGTAACCAATTATGCCTCTCATAGCAAGTGCAAAGTGGTTTCTGGGTGGTTCACTTGATTCCATGGACTTTTCGTGTACTTCAGTTCAGTCATTTGTAAAGCTGTGGAGGAGATACCCGAGGAGACATTAACAACACAGCACAGAGGACAGACCTCAGTGTTGGGGGGTCTCTTCACCCTGCCTCTGCCTCTGCTGCCTGGACTTGGGCACCGAGTGCTCTCATGCCCATTAACTTTCTGCTTGGAATAGACTTTTCTCAGATATCTCCATATTCCAGTCTGTTCTTCCTCTTTCCCTTCTCTTTCTCTCCCTCCCTCTCTCTCCTTCTCTCTCTCTCTCTCTCTCTCTTTTTGAGGTAGGGTCCAGACTGACCTGAAACTCACTATGTAGTCTCAGGGTGGCCTCAAACTCACAGCCATCCACCTAACTCTGCCTCCCAAGTTCTGGGATTAAAGGCATGCGCCACCATGCCCGGCTACTTTCTCTTCTCTTCCGCAAGGTCGTCCTGTTTCTTCGTAGTGGCAGAGGATCTTCGGCATGGTCTGAAGGAGTTGGGAATCTGAGTGGCAGGGATTGGCAATTCACACTGCCTCCTTGGAGAGATTGAATATTTCCTTATTTGTCCAGAAACCCTAAAAACCATGTTATCAGGCTGGCCTCTGATGTGATGTCACTGCCCGCTCACTGGGCTGGTACAGAACTTCTGCTTTATCCAAATCTTACTCTGGTCAGTGTCAGTTTCCAGGTGAATTGAGGAATAAAAGATTCTAGTGTCTAACATAAAACTGTAACTTGCTTTTATTCTGAGCTCTGTCTTGGGGACTATATTCCATCCAGAGACCCTAAGGAACTCTTTTCCCTCCTTGAATCTTATCCCATGTTATTGATCTTGGCAGATATGGGGTTCAAAATTGATAGAGCAGCAAGTGGCATCATGTTGCTATGCATTTGACTGAATTCTGTCCAATTGGTGAAGGAAAACTATAGTCTTTTACCATAAAGCCAACTTAAGCTTTGCTTTAGGAAAAAAAAAAAAGAGAAAGCAGTTCAGGGCTGGAGAGATGGCTTAACAGTTAAGTCAGTTGCCTGCGAAGCCTGAGGACTCATGTTCGACTCTCCGGGTCCCACGTAAACCAGGCACACAGTGACGCATGCACACAAGGGGCTGCACGTGTCTGGAGGTCAGTCACAGTGACTGGAGGCCCTGGTGCACCAAAACTCTCTCAGTGTCTCAGTCACTCTCACATAAAAAAAAAAAAAGGCAGTCTGTTGGGCTTGGCTCAAAATAAATAATAAAATAAAAATGAGTAGTTCATACATTTGTGTGTTCAGATCCTTTACCATAGTAAAGTCGTAAATTTTATTTCAAGATTTTAACAGTCCCATTTCAGGCTGCCTTCCTTTGCATCCAAGACTGAAGAGGAAGAACAAAGGACTTTGTAGGCTTTGGCACTGACTCTACAGTGTGGAGTCCATGTAGTTCTAAACAGTTTTGAAGACTTGACCTTGTTTCTTGGTTGCCTTGTTCCTTAGAAGATGTGCAGTTGTTGATTGTAGTCAATTAACTTTTCCTATAAAACGGTGCCCCCCCCCTCCGTGTTAGGCCACTCTGAATGGTGAAGTTCCTCTGCTGTCTTGAGTCATCTTGTTAAGAAAGTAATGGGGCTAGAGAGATGGTTTAGCGGTTAAGCGCTTGACCTGTGAAGCTTAAGGACCCTGGTTCGAGGCTTGATTCCCCAGGACCCACGTTAGCCAGATGTAAAGGGGTGCACATATCTGGAGTTTGTTTGCAGTGGCTGGAGGCCCAGGGCACCCATTCTCTCTGTTTCTCTGCCTCTTTCTCTCTCTGTCTGTTGTTCTCAAATAAATAAATAAAAATAAAAAATTTTTTAAAAAGAGAGTAATGTTTATCCAATTCATTAAGCTTCTAAGAGTTTTTTTTTTCCCCTTTTGGTATGGAGCGAAGAATTGTGGGTATTTTAGGAATTCCTGAATAGCTGTTTTATAATTAGACCCATGAAGAGAAAGCTGATTTTAGTCATGGGGTTATAGACAATTCAAGTGTCAAATACTTGAAAATGATGCAAAAATCTGACACTCTTCTTGTACAAAATGTCCTTTTACATTGAGAGAGAAATGCAGAAGGACAGTTTAATATATATTTCAAAGGATATGTGATTGTGAGGCATGACTTGTAAAATACTCTTTTCTATTGTTACTAATTCAGAAATTTTAAATTACTGGCATTCAATTTTGACAGCTGATCTCTAAATATGTATTCTGTCCATGCAGGTTGTATATGACCATACATTTCTGTAGGATGTTAGCATTGTTCAGTTTTTTATTTTCCAAGTAATTTTTGAAGGTATAGACTAAATCGTTTTATTGTAGCAATGTGACTTACAAGCTACCCTTTTTAAGATAAATATTTTTTAATTAAGTAAGATTTTTGTTTTAATAAGTTAACAGTTTTGCCATGTTAAATTGCTTTCATATCTTCCCCCCAGGAAGAGGTAAGAGTGATATGGAATTTTAGATATAAACTACACTTATGCCAATATCAGTATCAGAGTGCCTTCCTCACCTCCCCTCTTTTTCCTATTTTACAGCATGAAGAAAATGTATTTGCCAATGATGGAGTAGATAATACAAGCATTTATCTATTTTAAAAACCAGGCAGCATTATTCTTTTTCATTATGTTTTATTACTTGACTTCAGGATGTTGCCTCAATGGTGAGGACCACTTACACTTCATCTTAGTGGTGTTTAGTGTTGAACGAAGATTCGTAATCTGGCTGGGAGGCTCCAGGCTCTCTTAGGAATAAGGTAATTGATTGATGACATGCAACCCTGGATTTATGCCTGGGATTCTTTTCTAAGGAGTTTCACCTGATGATTACTTAAATTCTAAGATCCTGGCACACTGAAATATGTGCATATATGTATCTTCATTCACAGCTTGCCATGTGTAGTTATAGTGCAGATTAACTGCTGAATTTTAATAAAGCCTTGAGTTTTTTGGATCTTATTCCCCTAATAATTTTAAACTATTACTATATATTTTTAAACTTTTTAAATAAATAAATAGAGCGAGACCCTACCTCAAGAAACCAATAAATAAAGAAATAAAATAAAAAGTAAATAAAGGAAAAATAGGTTTTAAGCAGGTCATCCTCTGTGTTTCAGCATTTCGTGTTTTAAGTAGTCTATAATAGGGCCTGGGGAGATGGTTGAGGGTTAAAAGTACTTGCAGCATAAGCCTGACAACTAGAGATCCAATCCCCAGAATTCCACGTGACAAAAGTAGCTCCTATGTTGTGATTCCAAATGTGCCCATGGCAATCCGAGGCAGTGTCAGGAGAATCCTCAAGCCCCTGAGCTTGCACCATTTGGTTTTCCCAGAGCAAAAGAATACCAAGAGGAACCTAGGTACATGGTGAAAGATGACAAGGACTGGCAGTCAAAGTTGTCCTCTGCCCTCCACATGTACAGCAGAGTATGTGCATGTTTCTACACACACGTGCGCACGCACACTTGCGGGCACGTGCACGCGCTTATGATACTATAATGCTGTTAATCTGACAAACTTCCTATTTACAAAGCATTTTCACATCTTTTATCTGCCTCATTCTTCATATCTATACTCTGAGATCTGAGTTAATTGGCTTGAGTTGACACATGCATGGAACAGAGATCAGATTCCCAGTCCCCATCAGTGGTTGAACTGGTCACCTAAGCCCCTGGTTTGGGTGTTTGGTCTAGGATCCATTCCTCTTTCTGAGGCTCAGGCTGGGGTACGGCTTCCTCTCCCCTTCAGTGATATTTGCACAACCTACTATTTCTGTGTAGAACTCTGCTCCCTTCCGTTCCTCTTCTCCCTTCCCTTCCTTCTAGTAAAGATCCAGTTATCCTGTAGACTGAGGTCAAAATCCTTCTCATCTATCTTTCCCACATCCCCGTTGTTTACTCCCCTCCTCTCCCTTCTTCTTCATCTTTTCCTCCTCTCTCCTTCCTCCATCCTCCCCCTCTTCCTAATCCTCCTTTGAATTCTCCTCTTCTTTTCATACGTGGAAGGTGGAGTGTTAGTAGAGTGTGTGTGCGTGTGTCTATGCATGTGTGTATAACTCAGGTGAGTGGGTGTAGAGGTCACATGTTCTTTATTCTTCTCCTTACCTCCCTGAAAGTCTATCCCTGAACCTAGAACTCCCATTTTTCCATTAACTGGCTGACCAGGGTCCTCAAGAGATCCTCTTGGCTCTGCCTCCTAAGCAGTGGGGTATAGGCCTGCAAAACCATGCCCAGCTTTTTAAGTAGGCAATGGGGATCAAACTCAGGTCTTTATGTTTGCATAGTAAGCACTCCTACCCACTGAGCCATCTCCCCCACCTCCACTTCCTTCTTCTTTAGGACACTTTTCATCTTCAGTTTGTTTTTCATATCACTTGACTGTCTCCAAGTTCTGTTTTACAGAGCCTTTGTTTAGTTTTCCATTCATTGTAGTTTGGCTCCTGTCATAGTGTCTGACATATAAGAGGCAGTTATATTCACCTTTATTTATGAATGGATGGATGGATGGATGGATGGACAGAGAGATGGATGGATGGATGGATGGATGGATGGATGGATGGATGGATGGATGGACAGAGAGATGGATGCATGGGAGGATGAATGAGTGAATGATGCAGAGACTCATTGGTTACACTGACATTATTTTGCTTCCTTTCTCAGAGCACTACAATAGTGGGGAGCTTTGGCATTTGTCTGGTATCCATTAAAAGTAGCTTGTATGGTGGAAAAATTAGGACTCCTTTGTTTTGTTTTGTCCCATCTCCAATCAACCAATACTTACTGAGTGTGAGGCAGGGTGTGAAATGTTGTAGCTATACTGCCTTTTTTGTTTCTCCAGCCTAGTGTTTGATCATGTTTACAGAGCGCTGCAAATGATTTCCTGTAGCTGCTAGAGGCCACTAGGTAGGAATATGCACATAATTAATATCTATATGAAGGGAACCTCGTGACCATTTGAATGCAAGCTATATGCCATTGATTGAATATTAAGCTAGGCTGGATTTAAAATCTTGCCCTTTGGTGTACAATATTTTGTGGTGTTGCAAGTTTTCGAAAGAATTTAGGCTCTTCTTCAGTTATTTTAACATTTTCTGCTCCCATGTTTCCCTTTGTTCACCTTTCCAGCTCTCTTTATTGACCCTGCCCGTTGAAGCACACGTATAAACCATGTATTTCCATATTCTTTTGCTTGCTGCAAGGAGGATTTGAGATAGTTTACATTTTTTTTTCTTATTCTAAGAATGGTCTATTTCCAACCTAACGAATAAACTGTATAATTTACTGAAAGCTAAACCTTTGTGCTTCTTAAGCTAAAATATGGTTTGGAGTGCATTTTCAGAATACTGTACATATACAATATTAAAATGTGACTGAGTAACACACTTGAATATCTAGACTAGGAAATGTATGATTTGGATTATTTTTGTAATGATATTTCATATTTCCCACTCTTAGGTGTGTGTCTGACATTTTGAGAAACTATCTATATGTTAGCTTTAGTAAGGAATTTCATTCTGTTGAAAAGAAAAAAATTAAGCTGGGTGTGGTGGTGCATGCTTTTAATCCTAGCACTTTGGAGGCAGAGGTAGGAGGATTGCTGTGAGTTTGAGGACAGCCTGGAGCTAAGACCCTACATTGACAACCCTTCCCCCAAAAGAAGAAGGAAAATTAGATATGGAAATTATTCCTCATCTTTACTTTCCTTAGCCCTCCTCCACACACAGTTAAAAATATTGCAAGGGTTTTATTGATTAAATATTTTGCTGTTTCCAGGTAGACAAGTCAGTTGGTATCTTCATATGGGTGGCGCCTCTTTCTCCACCCTCCCTCCGTGTCCCCCCGACATTTTTGTTTCTTTGAACCCAAGAACATAAAGATCTGCTGTGAAGAAGAATGGAAGAATGGCAAGATCAGGACAACTTTTATTTATTTATTTATTTAATTTTATTTATTTATTTATTTGAGAGCGACAGACACAGAGAGAAAGACAGATAGAGGGAGAGAGAGAGAATGGGCGTGCCAGGGCTTCCAGCCTCTGCAAACGAACTCCAGACGCATGCGCCCCCTTGTGCATCTGGCTAACGTGGGACCTGGGGAACCGAGCCTCGAACCGGGGTCCTTAGGCTTCACAGGCAAGCGCTTAACCGCTAAGCCATCTCTCCAGCCCTAAGGACAACTTTTAAAAGCAATGCATGAGAACATAAATCCAGCGAGCTCATGCTGAGGACAGATGTTAGCGTGTGCCAAAACCATGTCTCCATTCCGTACGCTTTGTAGAGAAAGCCTCTAATTGGTACACTGAGTAGTTAGAGCAGTTGTAATTGCATCAACCTGTTTGAGAGGAGGATCCATTCTGTGCCTCGTGGTTGAGAAGATTATAAGTGTGGAGGAGAGCTGTGTGTCATTTAGGAGGGGCTTGCTGGGGCTCAGATGTGCCTCTTTTCCCTGTGAGTGGAGATGGATTGCATTGAAAGAAACTGCAGTTGCCCTGGTTTTTCACCAGGAGAAGGGGTTTGTGGTTCTGTCTCAAGACTGGGAAAATCAGGACCGGTGCCTAAGCCCAGGAGGTGGCTCTTGGTGCTTTTGTGGCAAGCAGCTGACGGGCCAGCGTTGTTAAGCATGCTCCGTGCATGGCCACCTGTGGTGTTGGTTGTTGTCCATGGTCACAACTTCAACATGCAAGATTAAATAGCAACGAAGAGTTCCTGCATCTCACTTTCTGAGATCGGCTTGCGGTTCTGATACCTAGTTACTGCTCAGAAATAGTTTATTGAGTGAACAAATATGATTTTGACAGGGAGTAAGTCCATGTGCATTCTGTAAGCATGAAGGTTTGGAGAGCCATTTCTGTTCCGTTTGAGGATGGTAGGAAACCAAGTGATTTACATTAGAGAATCACTTCAGTGAAAAAAAAAAAATCTCTAAATTGGACACAATCTTAAAAGTTACTGTTAATTTCCAGATTCCTGAATGGGTTGCTCATGGAAATCCATTGGCTTACTTTTGACCTGTTTTTGCATGACTTTCTTGGAACAGGCAGTAAATTCATTCAGATGAATTTCATGACTCAATCACCTGCCTATGCTTGTGACACATGGACCGGTGGGGGTGAGGTAGAATAAGATGGCAAAAGAGAATAGAGACAAGACTAAATGGCTTGTGCCTGAGCTGGAGCAGTCTAGCCGAGGGTGGAAATGATTGCTGTGGTGTCCTCACTCACCTAGAGATAGAGCTGAGTGTGGGATGGTGAGGAGGGGACATTGCTACCAAAATGAAGTAGGACTGTGGGTCCCGGAAGGGGAGTTGGGATTTTTTTTGAGAGAAGTCACGTGAAGCCTCTGCAGGTTTCTAGGAAGAAGCAGCATAAAACTGACATTGAATGAGGCCCTCTTATGACGTTGTTCTAGTGGGTTTTGCCTCCCTGCCCCTGTCTACTACCACACATAGAATACCCAGTAAGGATTTAGTGGTTAAACTGGACATTTCGTCTTGAGTTCTCTATCTCAGTAGTGACAAAGTGCAAGTGTTGTTGTACCCCCCATCTTCAGGAAGAGATAATCATAGTTCAAGGTCCTGCAGAAGATTCCATCTATACAAGACTCAGCCGCTTTTCTCCTCTGGCACTTCTAGACACATCTGAATGAGGAATGAATTGGAAATACTTGGAGAAACAGAACACTTCAACCAGAAGTTAGTTTTTGAGTTAGTGTTTGTTCTTAAAGGTGACAAAATGTTGAAAATTTATATCTACCTTAATTTTCTTTCTTTGAAAAATGTTTTGTTAACAATTTCCATCTCTCTCTCTCTCTCTCTCTCTCTCTCTCTCTCTCTCTCTCTCTCTTTCCTCCCTCTCCTCCTCCATCATTCATAATGACATGTTGGTGGTTCCAGTACTGTGAAGGTAATGCCAATAACTGTGAGATCATGAGTGAAATGGCCACTTGTTCCAGAAGACAGTGTGTCACAGCACTCCTCCCCATCCTTTGGCTCTTTCATCCTTTCTGCCACCTCTTCTGCAGTGTTCCCTGAGTCTTGGAGGGTGTGATAGGGATGTCCCAGTGCTGAGAACTCATTACTTCTCAGTACTTTGCTGAGTTCTGAATCTGCCTAGTAGTCACCACTCTGTAACTAAATAAAGACTAACTAACTAAATAAAGGCTTCTTTAAAAAGTGAGAGCAGCACTAATCTGTAGGCATAAACATACATAAAGAAAAATTGTATGGGCACAACATTTAGCTGAACAACAGTAATATTCCCCCCTTGGGCCTGTAACCTTCCCAGCCACAGATTCCCCTTTCCTCTCTTAATTTCAATTGACTTTTCAAAGTGGGTTTACAGATTCACACACCATATATTACACCCATCTAAAAACTGTGCACTGCAGTCATTTTTAGTATATTTGGAGTTGTACAACCATCATCATGATCTAATTTTTGAACTTTTTAATCGCCTTTCTAAAATTATATCCATTAGCACTCCCCTCCCCTTCCCTCACAGTTCCCACCTCCTCCCATCTGCCTGACCTCCCCTGTCACCTTATGTCTAGCTCTGTAGTCCATTCGGCATCTTTTAAAGCTAATTTTTTATAGGATGTCAACGTGGACTTTAGCATCAGAAGGTCAGTGTAGTTTACTATGACCTTAAGAAAATATAACTTTGTAAAGTCTGTCTCTATTTGCAAAACTACTTCACAGAAAATTTCAGAGTATTTATGTAAAGGTGTTTTGTCATGTTCCATAGGTGACATGTAACAGAATTCTTTTATTGAATGGTCTCATTTTTATCATGTGTAATAGGTGGTGTAACAAAATGCATGATAAATGTTTTGTTAGGGAAGGACAAATTTCCCATTTTTAGGGTTGTGGTTTTATTATTCATAGGATTTTTGAGTTTGACGTGTAAGATGAAGATATTTTTCTTTTCTGGATTTCCCTTAGTACAGTAATACTTACTCTGTTTTTGGAGCTTAAACCCTTTGGGGAATCTGAGGAAAACTATGCATATGCACTAGAATGTTCAAAAAAATATATCAGGAGATTCATAGATCTCTAACACCAATCCATGCAGTATCTACACACCAGGTGAAGAGCCCCTTGACCTCAAGAGAGATAAGGTAGCCTGTAACACTGGGCTAGTTAGGCCCACACACTGGCTGGAAGCAGCCAGCCTAGGGTGTGTTCATTTGCTCTCCAGATCTCAAGATATTCTACCCTCCACATGAAAGTGGGCCTGGCACGTGCCTGCTCAAGCATGGGCTTTCCTTCGGGGTCTTTTATTCAAGGAACTGTTTGCATATTTTAGTTATATAGAGAAGGCAAGAAGACTGGTAGCTCTCGAAAATAGCATACGCAACTAGAACACCTTTCATAGTGGACAATGCCCATGTGGCCTGCACATTTTTAGAACCCCTGCATAAACAAACAAGTGATGGATTCCCAAAGCACCGCAGGAAAGTGGGGAATTCACAGAAGCCTTACTGTTCAGGGTATGGCATGGCCTTCCCTGAGTTTATTCTCCAGATAACTGTTCTCCCAGGTCACTTGATACCACGGTTGTTTACTTAGCACTTGGTAGATGGCTGAGTGGTGTAACATCCCCTGATGAACACAGATCTCCTCCCCATGTCTGAAAAGCAATCTTCCAGTCCTGTCTTAACCAGTCATTTGCCTGAATCTGAGATGCATTATTGTAGGAAATCTTTGGTTCTCAATGGTGGAAGCATCCATCCTAGAACACAGCTCACAGTGGACAGAAAGGGATGCTGGGGAAGTCACATAAATACCAGCTCAGAACAACTTCACAAGTGGCCCAGCCAGGTGAGGGGACAGACACTTCACAGGTGGCAGTGCCAAGTGAGAGGAAAGAACAGTTGCTGCACAGCCTTTGTGTAAAAACTGTTTTTCATTGGACACAACTTCTGCTAATACTTTCTTCCAGTGTGTTATGTCTCCTCACTCTCCTGACAGTGCGTATTGTGCAGTAGCTGACACTCACCTGACTTTCTTCTTTGTCTCTTGAACATCCTCTCACACTCTTTGATCCCTAGGCTGAGAACTTTCCTCATCAGCCTGCTTCCTTCCCCACTTTCATTTCTCCATGCTCAGATTGCTAACACAGTGGTCCTCAAACTTGAGCATGCACTAGGTTCACTGGCGGGCTTGTTAGAACACGGATCGTGGAGCGCTCCATCCAGTGGGTCTGAGGATTTATATTCTTGTTTTAAAGATTTTGCTTTTGTTTATTTATTAATTAGAGACAGAGAGAGAGAGAGGGAGGGAGAGAGAAAGAGAAAAAGAAAGAGAGAGAGAGAGAGAGAGAGATTGGGTGCGCCAAGGCCTCAGCCACTGCAAATGAACTCCAGACAAATGTGCCCCCTTGTGCATCTAGCTAACATCGGACCTGGAGAATTGAACCAGGGCTCTTAGGCTTTGCAGGCATGTGCCTTAACCATTAAGCCATCTCTCCAGCCCTGAGAATTTATATTCTTATCAGAATATATGTTCAGCTGCTTCTGTGGTATGGGAACCCTGCCTGAAGACTCACCCTCTTGCACAAGTCTCACAGCTATTCTGGAAGGACTGTGGGTCATCTTTAGTGGATTTTGGCTAAAGGGTATATGTGCTTCACAAGGAAGCTGTTATAGTTTGGATCTGAACTGTTTCCCCCAAGGCCATGCATTACAGGATTGGTGGTCTAGCTTGGCACTGTTAAGAGTCAGTGGAACCTTTAAGAGATGGGGCCTCTTAGGAATAGTTAGGTCACTAAGGATGTGCTTTTGAGGGAGATACTATGCCGCCAGCTCCTCCTCTTCTGCTCTTGACTGCCCAGCCTCCATGAGGTGGCACTTTGCACTGCTGTGTACTACTCCTGGCCATGGTCTGAAGCTTGTCCACAGGCCACAAGCAATGGAGCCAGCTGATGTCCATTTTCTGAGACGTCTAGAGCCATGAGCCAAAACAAACCCATCCTTCCTTAAAGAGTGATTTATCTTGGGTATTTGTTGCAGTAATGGGAAATTTACTAACAGGGAGCCCATTGGTTCCTCAGAGCCATGCCTCAGATTTATGTGCAACAAAGCTAAAATTGTGTTGTGGGCTTAAATACATGTTGACGCTGCTCTGTCAGTGGACAGGCCCTTTGTCCATGAAGGTACTGCTGAATTGAGGGTTACACATCTGGGTTTCTCTACGTGGTGGGTGAAGACATTTGCCATATTTAGCCTTGAGTCACTTGCGGCTACCCTCTGTTATTACAGACCAGCAAGCCCCACAGCCAGTTAACTGCCAGTTACCGAGCTGTAGACCTGTGTTCTGGAGGAAGTTCTGCCAAGCCAGGGCAACATCTTGGTGGTTTCTTCTGTCCCTGGGCCCAGATGCAGTCTTCTCGCCCTGGGGTTGGAAGTTGCACCCTGTAAAAGATATGAGTGTCCTCATTTATGTTGGTGAGAAGGTTTTACATTGTAGTCTTATCATTAAATGGTGCAGATGATTTCTTCTCTTCCAGATGGACCTGTCAGCCACTTGTGCCATTGTGGCAGAAAGGGAGTGGATGGTTAAGACGATGGAGCCATGGGCACATAGGGAATAGGCCTGGGCAGAAACCTCTAGGGGCCTTGTAACCCATTTATCTTTGCAAGGTACCTCTGAAGGCGAATGCAATTGCTGCAGAGTATTTGAAACTGTTAAGGAAGGTGATTACTAACCTGAGAGTTTTCGCTTCTCTTTGTGATTGCATTCTGCTGATCTGGACCGCAGTCCCTTGAGCACAGTATTTTGTTGGGTGCATGTGGTGCTGCCTCCCACACAGTGGTGAAGGACCTGTACTCTCTCTCTCTCTCTCTCTCTCTGTGTGTGTGTGTGTGTGAGAAAGACAGAGAGAAGGACTCTAACATGAATGTCTACTGAGTTCTCTGATAGGTGAATGGACCTTTACACACCTCTAGAATTTTTAGCATCTGACTTAATATAAATAATTGTCCAAACAAATGCCTTGAAATTCCAGCATTTTTTCGTACCCCAAAGGAAAGTACTGGCATCTTTCTTGCCTTGGCAGAGCACCTTGCCCACTGTTCGGCCACTTGGACTTTGAGATCATTTAGAAAACTCAATCATCTGCTGTTGCTTCTATGTCAGTCTCTGTGCATTGCTCATTCTGCTTCATAAACTTTGATGTGTTAGCAGCGGGCCATCCTTTCCTGTGGGGAGTATTCTAGTTTAAAAATTGTACATTGAGGACAGGAAGGAATTTTGGGGAAAATTACAGTAAGTTAAGCATGAAATACATCAAGCATTTTAGCTGCACTCTACTATGCTTGAATGGGAGTAAGCATGAACACATGAAGCTCTCACGGAGCATATCTTAGAGATGGGATGTCTGTTTAGACTTCATGTGATTGAGAGAGGCCATATTTTAAAATATCAAAGTGTCTCCATTTTTCAGAGGTGAAAGTTTTATCAAAAAGGCCAAGTTCAACTCCTCATCGTATAATTAACACAGGAAAATACTGGTAAACACACTGACCACTGAAACCCCCTGGAATCTAACTTCATTTTTGATTCAGAAGATATCTCAGCATTTGAGGGCATGGTGATGCATGCCTTTAATCCCAGCACTTGGGAGATAAAGGTAGGAGGATTGCTGTGAGTTCTAGGCCATCCTGAGATTATATGTCAAATTCCAGGTGAGCCTGGCATAGAGTCAGACCCTACCTTGAAAAACCCAAAACAAAACAAAAAAATAAAACATTTCAGTATCTCTGAGGATCATTGTATTGAAAAGAATCATCCTTGTTTGTGCCACAGAAGTGAATTCAGGTTGTGCCATCCCTTGACAAGGCTGATGGTGTTTAATGTTTATCAGTCCTAAACGATGTGCATTCATAGTCTCATAAAAGTAAAAATCCAGGTGAGAAGTGTGGTGTGAGGGAGAAGGTTGAAAATGTGAGATAGAGCATTGGGTTCTATAGTGTGCTAGTTGCGTTTTCAGTGTGGCTGAGAATTGGTGTTTATTAATTTATTTTTTTATTTTGAGAGAGAAAATGGGTGCTCCAGGACCCTCAGCCGCTCCAAACGTGCTTCAGACACTTGTGCCCCTTGTGTGCATGTGCAACATAGTGTGCTTGCGTCACTGTGTCCGGCTGTGTAGGACCTGGAGGTTTGAACGTGAGTTCTTAGGCTTCGCAGTCAAGTGTCTTAACTGCTAAGCCATCTCTCCAGCCCTGGGCCTTGGTTTTATGTGGCACCAGTCACCTATACATTACCTGGAGATTCAAAGACATCATGTTCTCTCACAATAACTGCAAAAATCGGGTTAGAAGGACTGCATAGAGGAAAGGGGATGTAATTTGAATGTAATAGCACTTTCCCTGGATAGTGAGGGGGAGCTAAAGGCCCAGGGATAGTCAGTAGAGTAACCAGTGAGGCTAGGGACTTGGGGAAGGAGAGTTCTGTGGCCAGTTGCTAGAGCTGAGTTCTAGGCCGTTGGAGCTTCTTACTCTTGGTCCCGCATACAGAAGGGCCACCTCCCAGAAAGCTGGGTCTTGAGCCTGCCTTCTGTCCTGCCACTTACACCACGTTGAACCTGGGCAGGACCTGGGACTCACTGGCCTCCTCCATCTGTCAGTGGTTCGTGATGACTGCTGCCTCGCTGCCTTCCCATGGGCACCTGGCACATCAGATGGGAGACAGTCACAGAGGGCGAGGAGACAACTTCTTACCTGATTCCATCCTTAACTTCTTAAATGCGTCTCCTAAAGCAAGTGTTAGCTGGTCATTTAAATGCACACTTCATGTAAGCATGAGAGTTGACTTTGATACGTTCGTGGTCTTAAATACTTGGAATGCTTCATGGCATTTATGTATTTCTTGCTATTATTTTATTTTTATTTATTGAAAGAAGGAGGGGGGAGGGGGGAGAATGGGCATGCTAGGGCCTCTAGCCACTGCAAACAAACTCCAGATGCATGTGCCCCTTGTGCATCTGGCTAGCGTGGGTCCTGGGGAATCGAATCTGGGTTCTTTGGCTTTGTAGGCAAATGCCTTACCTGCTAAGCCATCCCTCCAGCCCTGTATTTCTTATTATTTTAGAGCATTTAGTTCATCTTAATGCCATAGACTCATAAAACCATTGATAGTGGATGACAAGGGGCATGATACAATGGCTTTCAAATAGTTTGACATACCTGGGAAAATAATGAACTGTGAACCAAGACAGATTTTAACTGGACATATTTTCCATAACTACAAAAGCTCTTATAACTACCACACTTACGAAGTTCATGTGAAATACATCTAACAAGCATCCATCCATATATACACACATACACACACATGTGATTTATGGTTTCCCCGTCCCCATTATTCTGACTTTATTATGAAGCAATGGCCCAATTGTTAATTCTTTAATGTAATCTTAAGCATTCTGTTTAGGGAGCGGTTTGTTTTTGTGCTTCTGTGTGTATATCCAAACACCTCTATATTTTCCAAAGTTTGCATGTAATAATTTGTCAGTAAAATTTTGAGGCAATCACAATTTCTATTTAAATGCAATCAAAGCCAGCTTGAAGAATTCCATAGCAAAGAAGATGAGGAAGAATTCTCAAGTCTCAACTGCAGTTTGAGGAGAAAATGGCATCTTCTTGCAGCAGTCTTAATTAAGATGGTATGTTCTGCCATCTTTAATTCAACAATTTCCAAGGATAATTTCCTTGTCATCAATATTTTTCCTTGAGCTTCTTATTTTGGTTAAAGTTCTGTCACCCACATGGTGAGACAAGGTGACACCAATTCTGCACAGGAACCTGTGTGCAGGCGCCTCCTGTAGCTGCCCAGAGGTTAGTGGCATAGCCTTCACTTTACGTGTTACATGTTGCTATCACTCAATCTCGGCCCATATACTGCTCCCACCCCCCGCCATGGCCTTCTTAGGGCGGTTGGATTACTAGTTCCTTATCTAGTATGTGGCAGTTAAGTGTTATTCTTATGTTTTAGCATCAATAAACGTAAAGAAATTTGCCCTAATCTTGATTGCTTTATGTTAAAAAAAATTATATGAACTCTGAGCCAGGTAAACTGTGTCTTACAGAAAAGCCCCAGGGTTTTTCCTCAGAAGTTCTTAATTAACCTTGGTGCATCCATCTGGTGCTGAAAGAATATATTTTCTGGGGATGGAAAAATGAAATGAGAAGTCTCAGGAACAAATCTGTTGGCTGATGCACATAGCAGGCCTCAATGAAAGGAGCAGCTCAGAAAAATGTTTCTCATTGTGTGCTATAGAAGACCACCCTTCAGAGACACTAAACAACTGTCCTGTTGCAAAGATGGTCATGTCAGTGCCTTCCAGTGACACCCAAAGCTTGGTCTGTGTTAGGCAGGTGGTGGTACATGTGAGTCAAGGTAGAACTCTTGCTTGGAGTACTTGGTAGAAATAATGCCACAAAGACAAAACCGATACCATACTTTCTTGTCTTTGTGACTTTGTGGAATGTGAACTGATCAGACAGCGTGGATGGAATACCATTGTATTGACACTGGAAGCTCGAAGTGTGTTCAGGTGCAGGACCATAGCCCGGGCTACTGTTCTGGAAATGTGGGAGGGGAAATGAAGGGAGGGCGGAAGTGTGTTTAGTGCTTCATGGTAAGAATACTGGTAAGTGAGGAATTTCTCATCTGTTTTGGATAGGCAGACATAATTCAGAGGAAGTGCAAGTAAAAGATAGGAAGAGTAATGAAAAGTGATAGGCTGCCAGGAGAGAGTGAAAAGTTTCCATGGCTGGTACTTGGATAAGAATGGGGGCTGAGGAGATGGCTCAGTGGTTGCAAGGTGCTTGCTTGTAAAGCCTGCCAATTTGGGTTGGCTTCCTGAGTACTCACAGAAAGCTAGATGCCCAAAATGACACATGCATCTGGAGTGCATTTGCAGCAGCAAGAGACTCTGGTACCCCCACATTACAGATAAAAAAGTAAAAACATATTTAACAAATGAATGGTAGGTTTTGTTCCACACACTCCCCTTCTTCGGTTTTCAGTCTGGGTATCGTTTCTTCCATGAAATGCTTGCTCTGCCTTCCACCTACTTGGGCTAACTCCTCTGCTGTGGGGTCCTCACATGCAGTAGAACGTCTTTCTCTTGACTGGAAGTAGCTCATGTCTGTCTGTTCAGCCAACTGTAAGCCCCTCTAAGAGCAAGGGCTGTAAACCCCACCTCATACCTGACCTCACAGGACTTAGATTTGTGCTAAATGAAGTAAAATCCAGCTGTAAGAGGTGGAGTCGAATTGTGGAAGAACCCTTCAATATATTCCGTTTTGTAGGGAAAATGTTGAGGCATAGGATTGAGTGTCCTCCCCAAGGTTGCTTACTTTCTCTTTGCCTCTAACCCATCCTGCTCGGGTGTTGAGATTGGTTTGTGGAGGTGGTGAGGCTATGCGTTCTGTATGCATTCTGGTGTGTGAGGGCATGTGATTTCTGGGGAAGGAGTCCTGCTTCTGTTGTGCAATTGGACTATACAAAGAGGCAGTCACCTGGCAACAGTGAATGATATTTTGTCATTTATTAATCGAGCAAACAAATGGGACACTACTAAGAGCCAGGCACTATTCAAGTTGCTTTACAAATTTGAATTGTTTTACTGCTCTTTCAGCAGCCCGAGGTGGTGGGCATTGCTTCTGCCATCTCTGTCCATTTCATAGACGAAGACCTGGGCTTTCAGGGAAGTCCTGCAGCTTATAGGTGACAAAATCTGATGATAAGTTTATTCTTATTTATTTCTATTAATGATGCAATTAATCTATGAATAAATCTCATGTGGGTCCCATTTCCCTTGTGTTACCCTCTTGTCCCCTCTGCCCCAGTGATAAGTGTTTGAACTGTTCTTGCAAGATGCTGCCCTGCACAGAGGAGATGAACGTGAGATGGGATGAGTATGTCTCTAGCAGATTAGTGCAGGATCATCATGGTATTTTGGGGCTGGACCTTCCCATTTCCAAAAATATCTTAAAATATAGATCTAGAAGTATTAACATGATTATATTTAATATCTGCTTGGATAGAACAGAAACAAACAAAAACAGATATGAAACTTGTTCTTAAAAACTTACAGTCTGCTGAAATAGAGAAGCAGATAGACATACAGCAAAACAAAATCAGATGTGAAAAGGCAAATCAAGAAAGTAAGATGCAGCTCTATCTCTCGCCACTATGGTCACCACCAGTGACATGTGTCCTTTGAGCACTTGGTAGGTGGCCAAGCTACATTGCAGAATGCTGTAAGCATAAGATACTTGGAAAAAATTGACAACTTAGTATGGAAAAAGTGTCCAAACTATCTCCTTAGTTTTTACAGGTCTGAGGATTTAATTTAGCTCAAGAGTACAGTGCTGGCCCAGCATGCTTAAAGCTTTGGGTTCAACTCTTAGAATATAAGAAAATCATTTTTTTTGCACTAAGTGTGCACTAACCTTAAAGTAATTTGTATTTTATCTTACAAACAACATATTATACATTGAACATTGCTGACCTGAAAATCGAAATGCTTCAACATCTGAGGGCCTTGTAAGTATCATGATGCTAAAGTAGAAACTCCCACACTATAAAACTTAAGTTTCATGTGCAAAAGTCACTTGAAACACCATATAAAATGATCTTCAGGCTGTATGTACAAGGCATATGTAAAACATAGATGGTTTTTTGTCTTTAGACTTAGGTATCACTTCCCAAGATACTGGTTTTGTACAACACACACATGCACACACCAACACTTAAAATAAATCTATAAATAAACTAGGCACCAAAGGACACACTTATTTCACTTGAAAAAGGCACCTGTAGTACTCAGATTCCTTGAGACAAAATGTACCACAGTGGATGTCAGGGGCTGGGATGAAGGAGAGTGGGGATTACAGTTTCGTGGACGCGGAGTAGTTTCAATTTAAGATGACACTAAAAGGGCGTGGGATATGAAGAATACTGATGTCATATAACAAAGCGAAGATTCTGACGGAGTCGTACACTTAAAATTGGTTAAAATGATAGCGTTCGTTATGTGTATTTTACCACAATTTAAGCTTTCCCCCTGAATTTTAATTCTTATATTAAAAATGGTGTTTCCAGAAGAATTTTGAATTTCACTGGTGGCTGGAGTTGTAGTTCTTTTGGGCTGTTCTGGGGTAGAAGTAATGGGTAAGGGCCAGGCCAGGCTTCTTTTGAGTAGCTCACACTTGTTCCCAGGCACCAAGAAGGAGCTAAGAAGGAACTGAGCACACAGGATATTTGAAGGATGAGTTCAAGTTAGAAGAAGAGCTGGTTCAAAGCCTTGAGGTGGTAACATGTTTGGATATTCGGGGTGGCAGGATAAAATTAGGATGGAAGGCGCAGAGCCATATGGAAAATTTGTATACTGCTCTAGCAGATAGTGCAGGATCATCAGGGTATTTGGGGGCCAGATCTTCCCATTTCTAAAAATATTTGCCTTAAAATATTGATCTGGAAGCACTAACATGATTATATTTAATATCTACTTGGCTAGAACAGAAGCAAACGAAAACAGGGTTCTTGCTCTTGAGTGCTTTAAAGGAAGAGTTGGAGGCACAAGAGTTGCTGCAAAGCCTTGCGGGTGATAATGTGTTTGGATATTTGGGGAGGTGGGAGGAAAGTAGGATGGAAGGTGCAGGGCCATGGTGAAAAGTTTGCATACTACCGCTATGACTTAAACTTGAGAATAGAAAGCAAGTGCACGGCTTTAATCCCAGCACTTGGGAGGCAGAGGTAGGAGGAAAGCTGTGAGTTCAAGGCCACCCTGAGACTATGTAGTGAATTCCCCACCAGCCTGGGCTAGAGTGGAACCCTACCTCAAAAAATAAAATAGAATAAAATAAAGCATACAGCTGGGTGTGGTGGCACATGCCTCTAATCTTCGGCACTTGGGAGGCAAAGATAGGAGAATTGCTGTGACGTTCATGGACAGCCTGGAACTACAGAGTGAGATTCAGGTCTGCCTGCACTAGAGCCAGACGCTGCCTTGAAAACAACAACAAAAATGGCATCCATTTCCATATACCCTGCGCCACATGAACTTGCCAGGGTTATAACCTATACATACATCCTACACAAAACAATTCCACGCGATTTGACCTGGTAGTGTTTGTAGTTTGATGATCTGGTTGACCATCTCCCTAATGATACACACACCTTGTCAGCCAAGAGTGGACTTCATTGTCGTCTGCTTACGTGTCCACTGGTGGGTGCCCCATGGACAGCCGTTTGCATACAGGCTTGCCTAGCACAGCGTTGCCTACAACAGATGTGCTGAAATGGAAAAAAAAAAAAAAAAAAAGCAACCTTGCTGTCACAAGTAAGAAATCTGAAGTCAGAATGTTGAGGGTTTCCGATGTCATGAAGCTCCATCTTTTGTCAGTGTGGTGGCATTGGGGAACCAGAGGGAGAGGTAATAGTGTCATTAGCACCTTTGGATCTTGGCCCTGTCAAGCCACTTGGGCAGTCATTAACACTGCACAGGTAGACTTTTCTTTCTGCAAAGGTCTTGAGTCAGGACAAGTAAATTGAAGGGTTGGCTTTCTCAGTAGGGGAGGGTAGTTAGGAAGGAAAATTGGGGCTTGTTTATCCTTCTATTAAAGGCCATCTGTGCTGGTTCAGGCAATCTCCTAGCTGTGGCTGCCACCTTGATCTGTTCCTGAGTTCACCTTGGTGGCTTCATTGTGTGTCATTATCACTTTTGCTGGGACAACGAGAGATGACCCCATGGGAAGTGCTACAGCAGGGATTCTTTTCTTAATGGGTTTTGACTCCAGAACCCCTGGTAGAAAATGTTAGATCATATTAAAAGGGAAGATGGTTGATATCTTAAAAATCTTTTATTCTTTGAAAACATTTTCTGAGCTTTGAAACATCTCTGGCTACCTTCTGGGGACCACTGAGTCTAGCCAGTGATAATGTTTCCTGCCTTGTACTCTGGTCTTTTTTTTTTCTTCAGTGTGCGTGCATGCCTGTTCGTATGTATGAGTGCAGGTGAATATGTGCAAGGGTACATGTTTGGAAGTCAGAGGGGAATTTCAGGTGTTAGGCCTCACCTTCCCATCTTGTTTCTGGCAGGGTCTCGCAACATTGCTTACCACTATGTGTGCCAGGCTAGTTGGCCCATTAGCTTCTGGGAAATTCTCTGTCTTCACTTCCTTTCTTTCTGTAGGCACACTGGGATGCCCACAGCATGAAGCTTGTATGTGAGTCTGGGAGTCAGAGCTCAAGTACCCACACCTATACAGTCGGCACTTTCTCCCGTGAGCCGCCTCCGTGGTCTGCTCTGTTGTTTTGTGGAGTGGATCCAGGTGTTATTTTGTCTCTATGGTCAATTTGAGTGGCATGTTGGTTCTGGGAAGTGGAGAGGTGACTGCGGGTTCCCTACGTTGTGCTGAATTTTCAAGTTGACTGGAGACTTTGTGCTCCCCTGGAATAGCTGGGTATTTCTTCATAGTCTAGGTATTGTGTAAGCTAGTTTGCTACAAACAGCAAATTTTTTTTTCTGTCCCATGTTGTGTAATTATTGATATCTGAGCCGCCATCCCAATAGCAATGTGCAGAAATCATCCTACAATTTATAGACGTTTTCTCAACTCTGCACATATTGTGAACCATTTCTGAAGGATCATACATGCCCCAGGCCAAATGGTCACCTCATTTAAGTCATTCAGGACATGAAGTAAACACTTTAAAAACCTCAAAGATATCCACGTCTTAGTGGGCTTATTTACAGTGGGCTGGGTTTGGCTTGACATGCTGAAGCCATCTTTCTTTGCTTTGAGCCTTGGTTAGTTTTCTGTGTTTGGCTTTGTTTGTGTCAGGATTAACCAGACCTAATCTGGCTTTGTTATGAGCAGTTTGTACATGTGGTGCCTTGCCTGCCTGAGAAAGCAAATGTAGCTTCATAGATGGAAGACATTTTTGTATTGTTATGCTTCTTGGCAGTTATTTTTATTTTTATTTATTTATTTATTTTTTAAATTTAATTTATTAGTTTCTTTTCAGCAAATGCAGGCAGTTTGGTAACATTGTTTAGGCTCATCCATGACCTACCCCCTCCCAGTGGGCCCTCCTTGTTGATGTAAATGGGTCATGCACTGTGGAGTTAGCCCACAGTTCTTGGTACGATAAATGTCTCTGCATATCATGACCCAACATGTGACTCTGACATTCTTTCCGCCCCCTCTTCCGCAAAATTTCCCTGAGCCATGTTGGGTTCATTTTTGGTCTGCTTCAGTGCTGCGGTGTTGGGGCATCTGAGGCTCTGGCTCTCTGATTTGGTAGGAGTTGAGTTTTCTCTGCGTTGGTCTCCTTCCCCTTTGTTAATTAATTAATTAATTAGAGGGAGGGAAGGGGGAAAGAGGAGAGAGAGAGGGAGAGAGAGGAAAGAATGGGCACATTAGGGCCTCTTGCCTCGGTGAACAGACTGTAGATGCATGTGACACTTTGCAGCTGGCTTTACATGGGCACCAGGGAATCAGAGCTAGGCTGGCAGGCTTCACAAGCAAGTGCTTTTAACTGCTGAGCCATCTCCCCGGCCCATCATTTTGCAGTCTATATTAACTGTCATACACATTCCTTCTCTTTAACCTTTATATGGGATATGGGAAAGTGTCATTGCTGTTTACTCATCTCACTGATAGACGAAACTCACTCTTAGAGCTGCAGTTTGGGCGTTTTAGCTTCAGACTGGACTCTTCACACCTCCCAGCCACCTTGTTGCCTCACCTTTGCCACATGGTCAGAAGGGCTACGAGAACCTAGTTAGTCATTCAGCACAAGTGGAGAAAATGACTCTCTGTCAAGTGTCATTCCCAGTTCTTCAGCTGCACGTAGTAGGTGTGCAGCGGATGAACAGGTTATCTTGTGGCGTAAGTAGATAGTGATGACCAGCATCATTAGCCTAGGGGCCTCTAAAATCTCTAGGGATGGGCAGGTTTGGCAAGGCTGGCTATAGCCTTCTGGGTTAAGAGCAGAGCCACCAGGATCCCTGGGAAGAGAAATGAGATCATGCTCCTCAAGAACAGCTCTATCAACTGCAAGAATGTCTTCCTGTGGTTTTCTGAAATTCTGGTGAATTCAACAGCCAATGGCCAATTAGTCTTTTGTCTAGAACTACTATTCGCCTATTCAGAATTTAAACTAAGATTGTCTTCTAAACTAAAGCCTAAGGACCCAGGTTCGATTCTCCAGTGCCCGCATAATCTAGATGCACATGGAGTTTGTTTGCAGTGGCTGGAGGCCCTGGTGCACCCATTCTCTCTCTTTCTCTCTCTCCCTCTCTAATAAATAAATAAAAATAAAAAAAATGAAAAATCCTAAGTGTGCAGCTTGAATTTCAAAGTGTCTGTTTAATATATTAAAATGTGAAACATGAATAATTTAGGTATTGATGCTATCATCCATGTCTTGGTTAATTAAATTAAGGGGTTGGTGAGGATGGAGACAGAAGTTTTGAATTACACTTTCTTGATTTTTTTTTTTTTTTAATTTTGGGTGTCAGTGATTGGTCCTAGGGCCTTGTGCATGCATGCTGAGGGGGAGTGAAAAGGAGAAGAACACACAGTCTGTTGATGAGCTACATGTACCCGCAGCTCTTTTGACATGACTGCGTAATAACCTTCCTATGGTCACTCGTTCAGAGAGGTGAAGTTTTCTTTTCATGGTAGTAATATCTATATCATTCACAGATTATATTTTTTAACCTTAAAATTTCCACTTGTCCCCAAAGTGTGTTTTCTCTCTCTCTCTCCCTCTCTCTCTCTCTCTTTTCATGGTAGAGTTTCACTCTAGTCCAGCCTGACCTAGAACTCACTATGTAGTCTCAGGGTGGCCTTGAACTCACGGTGATCCACCTACCTCTGCCTCCCAAGTGCTGGGATCGAAGGCGTGCTCCACCACACCTGTCCTCATTTTTTTTAATTTTTATCTTTGTTCATTTTTATTTATTTATTTGAGAGTGACAGAGAGAGAAAGAGGCAGATAGGGAGACAGAGAAAGAATGGGCCAGCTAACTCCAGATGCGTGCGCCCTCTTGTGCATCTGGCTAATGTGGGTCCTAGAGAATTGAGCCTCGAACTGGAGTTCTTAGGACTCACAGGCAAGCGCTTAACCGCTAAGCCATCTCTCCAGCCCTCATTTTGTTTTTAACTATGATGTAATAGATTTTGTTTTTTTGGTATCCTGAAATTTAGTTAATTTACCAGAGAATATTCAAGCGGTTGTGATGGCTCCGTGGAAGGAACAGTTACAACACATAGGCAAGTGAGCCATGTGTACCACACAGGCTGCCCTTCCCTGTCCGTCTTTGGCAGTCTCTTTTCCTCTTGATGTGGCAGCCATGTAGGCTGAGGTGAATGGATTAAAATGAGTGCAAAACACTCATCACCACTGCTAATGGGTGGCTTGGTAACTTCCAGAAGTATAAGAACATGCTATCTGTATGTTGCTGCTGTTAGCGTCATGCCAAGGTAAGGCCACTGGGCACCTAAGTTATTGACGACCAGCAACCGTGTCCTCTGTGATGCTCTACTAAGCAAACCTGTCTTCACTGTGGAAGGGCCCTGAACCCAGACCACAGCCCAGAATGTGGGCAGAGGCCTAAGGGGTTCTCTAGGAAGTTGAAAGGAAGGGGAAGGGAAATGAAGAGTAGTTTTAGATTTATAGAATAATGGAGTAGATGGCACAAAGTGTTCCACATCCACCCTTCTCCCTGTTACTATATGCTAACACAGCTAATGAGGTATATTTTTGCAGGTATTGAACGAATATTGGTATGTTATTGTTTACTATGTTCATAGATTATATTAAGGCTATCACTCCATGTTGTACCATTCTGTGGATTTTGATAAATTCATAATGTCATGAATTCCACCACTATGGAACCATGCAGAATATTTCAATGCCCCCAAATTCAAATGCCGTACTTATCCGTCCCCTTACTTTTATGTGGAACCCCTGGCCACTGATGACGTTTCCAATGTTTCTCAAGCCCTTTTCAAAGTGCCATGAGCTGTGAGTCTTACAGTATGTAGCCTTACCAGATTGCCTTGTCATGTTTTATCCATGTCTCTTGGGGGCTTGATGGCTCATTTTTTTTCTTTTTGTTTCCCCATTGAGTAATATTCCATTGTTGGGATGCATCACAGTTTGTCTACCCAGTCATATAACATACTGTTTTATTTTGAAACAAATAATAGAACACTTCAGCACATGGCAGTTGTTGAACAGTCATTAAATGACTCAACCTCCTTCATTTTCTGCCAGGTATGTAATGCCAAGGGAGGGTTGTGATGGAAAAGGCAATTAGGTTGTTAGGCACTGGCTGAGGCAAAATACTCCACTATTGTTTAAGCAGAGCCTCTAACCAAGTAGGGGCTTAGCCCAGCAAACATAAATGGCTTTGAGGTATCCAGGCTGTCAATCAACAGTTCAAATCATTGTAGGAATGCATTGTTCAGTAACGGTAACCACTGGCCACTTGTGGCTCTTTGGACATGCAGTTGATCAAAAGTAAATAAAATTTAACACTTGAGTTTTGTACTAGCTACCTTTTAACTGTCTCAGAGTCATCTGTGGCTAGAGGCTACCATTTTGGAGAACACATTTCCTTTATGGAAGAAAGTTTTTACTGGACGGCCCCAGTTCAAATAAAAGCATTCCAGCAGGAGGATTGGATTGAAATGAGTTTAGCAGGCTGATTCTGCTTTCTTTTTAATGCGTTAGCTCTTTTGTGCCACAACGATTTTACAATAGAAGAGATGAAGCCTGGAGATTTGTTTGTTGGGGCAAAAAATATATGTTGCTTAAAATGACTTGCTGAGGATAAAAAGGCTGCCTGGGCCAGTGAGGCCTGGAGACGCTCCCTGTTTGATAACCCCAGGAGGCTGGGCTTGACAGCAGTTCCGCCCTGCATCTGCTAGTGTTGAGGAGTCTTATAGGTCTCTTAGCTCTTGCTAATTTAGTTTGGAGGGGAAAAAATAGCACAGGCTTTCTCTAATTTGCGGGGATAGGATAGACGTGGAGGGAAAGTTAAACTTCTCAAGAGAAAAATGTGCAAAGAATTCGCCCTTTCCTTAGGTAAGCCCCCATGACTGTTGCATACCAGGAATGTGAAACTTGAATGAATATCAGACATTTGCTCAAAATTGTAGCCCTCTCTCTTGAAATTGAAATTACTGTTATTTGGGAGCAAAGCAAATAGCAGTTTTAGTTTTTTCTTTCCTTTGTGCCAGCTCTGTAGATGTGGCCGGATCTAATTTCAGTCACATAGAAGGTGTCACAGTGACCCAAACAGTGATGGACTGTCCCCATCTTCAGATCTCAGCTCTCTGTCCATGTCATATATGGTATCTTAATAAAGTCTTTGGTTTCCCACTCTAAACAGAACCACTGATAACAACATTTGCATTAAAGTGTGCTTTGCCTTTGTGTGTAATCTGGAAATCAGCTGTGGACATTGGTGGTGAGGGTTTTTAGTGTGATTTCAACTGACAATGCTGAATTGCTCTGTCCATGCATTGTAGCTTTAAATATTGACTTTTGCCTTTTGAAATGCTCAAGTTTTTAAGAGGCCTTAGTATGAAAAGGGCTAGCTTGACAGAATAATATATCTCCCATAATTTCTGTGAAAAGGCAGCATATTCTGGTATTTGGAAGTTCCGTCAGGGTGTGACCACTTGGAGTCATAACTGTCTATAAACACAGGCTTAGAATTGATAGTTTTCTCTAAGAATAGGCACAGAGAAAATAGTATATTATCTTGCAAATTAGGAATTGGAAATGCCAGATCTTGAATGAAGACAAATTTGCCTTCCATCTTGGAGCCAGTGTCACTCTTACAAGAGTGGCGGAGGTTCAATCAGTATTTAATAATAATTGAATTTGTTCAACTGACTTAAAAGAACACGTTGCTCCCACTGAATGAAAGGCAAGGTTTCAGATGGGTTGGTTTATATCTGCCATGATATTTAAATAATTCTAAAAAAATATGTATTTTAATTCAGATATTATTTCATGTTAGCAAAGTTCAGAAGAATTGGTTACTATTTCTTAACATGGGATTGTTTTCTTAAGAGCTGTGAAAGGGAAAAGAATCAATATTCAGCCTCTTGGAAAGGCAGCTTTTTAAGGAGCACCCCCCCCCCCAGCACGATTGATTACAGCTGCTTTTGTAAAAGATGGAAAAGAACAATCCGTATTAAACACATCATGCTCTGGTATGAGCTTGAACAGTTCCAAAAGGGTTTCCATGGGGGCTGCCCTGTAATGTGACCACTGCAAGGGATTGTGGCCTTCACCAGTGGGCCGGGGCAGTGAGGCAGGGGAAAGATGCTTAGGTGAGGAGTGGCTGGCATGCATGCCAGAGAGGTTGCCCTGGCAGCTGCAGTCAGTCAGCCACATTCTTCAGCCTCCGAAGCCGAAGGGGCAGGAGGAGCAAGTCATTTTTCTGCTTGTGCCGGGGCACGAGGTTAAGCCGCAGGAAGAGAGCGTCAGAAGGATGTGTGTGATCCAGGGTGCTGGCCAGAGCAGGTACAGCCAGTCAAAACTGGGAATAGTAGGGAAGAATCTCTCCCCAGCCTCCAGGGCCTCAGCTATTGCCTTGAAGCCCTTGGGGAGTGCACATATCTTTATTGACATCTCACACATATGCACCATGACCTTGTCAGCCTGCCTGACTGCACACCAGTTTGCACAAATTTAATAATAAATGCCCCTCTATGGGCAGAGTCTCTGCTACAGGTGAGCCTGTCTGCCCTAGTAACATTTGCAGAAACCAGGTCAGTCCTCACAAGGAGTGTGACATACACTGTGCCCGTGAAGTTTAAGACTCAGTATCTCTTCACTACCTGGGGATTTGTAAGACGAAACAAGTAGACCAGTAGGCTTTCATTCCCCAAAGGAGTATTTAAAAAATATATATTTTATTTCTTTATTTATGTGTGAGAGAGACAGAAAGAGAGAATGGGCACACCAGGGTCTCCAGCCACTGCAAACTAACTCCAGACGCATGTGTCTCCTTGTGCATCTGGCTTATGTGGGTCCTGGGGAATCAAATTGGGGTCCTTAGGTTTCATAGCCAAATGCCTTAACCACTAAGCCATTTCCCTGGCTCAGGTGTATTTTTAAAAAAGCACTTTCTAGGGGTTTTGGAGACAGGGTCTTACTTATGAAGTTCATGTTGGCCTTGAATGTGTGACCTTCCTGCCTCAACCTCTAGAGTGTCAGCACTTCAGACATTGGCCACCATGCCTGGCTAGAGGGCATTTTTTTAAATACCTAATAGGCCATTGGCTGTCATGTTGAAGGCATTTGCAGGAATGGATTGGCCCATCAATTACTGAAGATCCTGGAGAGAGAGGGACTTGTGAATGGTTGAGTTTGCATCATCAGTTTTACTCCACACTCTGGGGTGCCTTTTACTGTGGTTCCCTACAAAACCTGGTGGAATCCGCGGTAAATTGCTGGACTTCTTTGGAGAACAGCCATTCTTTCAGATGACGTGATACATACTTGACTCATAAAGATTTGCTTTTGTTAACCTCCCTTTTTTTTTTTTTTTACCTAACTATATGTTATATCAGTTACAACATGATATTTATGAATGTGCATCCCAACAGAAGCTTTTAATTATCACTAGTGAATTACCATATGTCATCTTCCTTTGAAGGCAAAAAATAGTTGAAATATGCTTTTTCAGCCCTTTCTCAAAAGCACTTCTTTTTATTTTTATTATTTATTTATTATTTATCATTATCGCTATTATTAACAAGATGTTTCATATGGATACCTCATGTGTTGGTACCCCTCTTTTCCATCATCCCTGCCCCCATTCACTTCTCAGTGAGGCTGCAGATATTCCCCATGGGGTTGTGGTTTATGCATTGTGGGAGCAGCATTCAGTTATCTTAAGGGGGAGGGAATGCCTTTGGACGTGATGTCTCAACCTGTGGCTTTCACAATCTTTTTGCACTCTCTTCCCCCAAATTCCCTGAGCCATGGTGGGTGAGTTTTAAGTTTACTTCAGTGATGAGCTCTTAGGAGCCTCTGGATCTCTGCTTTGGTAGGCATTGAGGATCCTCAGGGTCTGTCTCCTTCACCCTGGTGCTGATTATCAGGGACAGCAGGGAAGCAGAACTCTTGTTCATCTTCCCATTCCTCTGTGGATTCAGCTGTGGCTTGGCTGAAGTGTGATGGGTGGTTTATCTTCTTGGGTCTTGCTACCTTCTGAAAAAGAACAGATTCTCCAATTGAGAGTGAACTCAGCATAGTTTAAATGGAATAAACATTACTAATTTAGGGAGAATTTGATGTATGTAACCCTTCTTTTAGCCAAAGACTAGTGAGAGCTTGACACTGGAGAACATAGTCTTTGCTTCCATAGGCTCCTGATCTGGTTCCTAATTCCAGATATGGTTTCCTTTACACTGAGCAGATCTCTTAGCCAATCAGAAAGCTATTGGTTACCTACCAAGGCTGTGTGCCACTATTGCACTGGCATTTACATTGTGTGAGGGTGTCTGCTTCTGAGTAGCTTAGACCTCTGGTTGCTCAGACTGTTGTTGGCCATTTTCCCCCAGTAGCTCATGTAGCACTTTTCAGCACTAGACTGGCTAACTATCTGGGGACTGGCTTTCTTCTGAATTTCAGCCAGGTCTCTCCATGCTCTGTGTCAGCAGCATATGGTGTCTTCAGCAGGAGGGTCTTATTTTTTGCCTCAGGCAGGTAATCAAGTGCTTCAAAAGCACTTCTTAAAGTTTTTTTTTTTTTTTTTTTTTGTACTTGAGCTCATAATTTTTCCTTTTCTCCCTCTACCCTTCACAACCTCACAGCACAGCATGTGACTCTATGAGCAGAATGTCAGGGCATCTGTCTACTTACATAGACTCTGTTGGCGGTAGATCAGGCAGCACTTTTGGAATTTTGCAGGCTTTGGCTATACATGTCAGTTTGCACAGCTGATAAAGTGCGCATTGTTGATGGAAAGACTATTACTGCCCACAGTTTTCCTGTTGCTCATTTGATAAGACCATGAAGAATCATTTGATAAAGCACTCATATACAATACTTTCACACACCAGTGGGCTTGTTTTCTAAAAATCATTTGCTTCAAGATGGCTCAGTTCATGTGGCTGCATGAAGCGAATCTGTTTGGCTTGGAGCTCAAACTCCTTCCTCACAAGTAACGGTGCCGTTTGAGGAGGCTCTGTTCCTGGGGGAATTTCATGCTGGTCTGTGATAGAGTTCATAATAATCTCTAAGAGTTTGAAATCTCTTCATGAAACCATTGTTTTAAAAGCTGCTTGGCCCTTATTCTATCTGGTTAAAAAGTTTGGATAAAGTTAGGCATGATGATGCTTAATATATACATCATATATACATGGACTATATAAGAAATGCCTTCGTAATACTGAAAGTACAAATGCACGTCTGAAAGCAAATTTCTTAACAGTTAATACATGTACAAATATAAGGATCTACAGATAGCATCATGGTAGCATCTGAATGTATAAATGATAAGTATTTAAAAAAAACAAAACTTCACACTTCAGCAAGGTGCCCCCTAGTTACAAGAGTCCTTGAACATTCCTGATCTGTTGCATCTAAGGTCACAGCAAAATGTCTGATGAAATCATGGTATGACCACATACGATCTCAAGACTTCTGGATTTTTAATTCCAAATTTTATTTAGCTACTCCTTGCTTCTAGGTCATCTCAAGTGCTGGGGGTCACTCCAAGTCAAAGTGAGGTAGCTCAGTTTCCCAGGTAACAAGCTCATTTTTAGCCTGGCTCCAGTCAGCAGAGGCCACTGCCCACACTTGAGTGCAGTGTCCCTGACACACCCATAGACCTTGCATGTCAGCTGGCTCAGGGGTGTCCCACGCTGCTCCTAACCTACAACACAAGTCTGTCTGCCTGCAACAGGACCCACTTGAGCTGGTCGTGAGGAAATTCTGATTTGCCTCAGTGATTTTGTCATCTAGGAGGGTTCTGCATGGAGAAAACATTTGCAGCTACTTTTTTTTATAAAAGAAAGACTGAAAATATGTTTTAAAAGGCCCCCAAAATATCAAAATCAATCCATTGCATCCTAAACAAAGGCAAGAGCTAAAACAGAAGCAAGAGACCCAAAGGTGACAGAAGCGGTGGTCTCAAAGGTAAAGGTGAGATGACTATTCAGAACAGCTGTGAATTCCTAGGCCAGGTACCCGTACAGTTGCACTGTGCAGCCAAAGGATTACTAACCTGCCAGATTCTCTACCCAAAACACCGTTTTCTCTCACCAAGATTTACAGTCACTGGCTCTGTCTGCATTTCTTTTTTTTTTTTTTTAATTTTTTATTTATTTATTTGAGAGCGACAGACACAAAGAGAAAGACAGATAGAGGGAGAGAGAGAGAATGGGCGCGCCAGGGCTTCCAGCGTCTGCAAACGAACTCCAGATGCGTGCGCCCCCTTGTGCATCTGGCTAACGTGGGACCTGGGGAACCGAGCCTTGAACCATGGTCCTTAGGCTTCACAGGCAAGCGCTTAACCGCTAAGCCATCTCTCCAGCCCTCTGTCTGCATTTCTTTATCGGAACTGCTCTGTGCATGCATGTGCACATGTGTGTGGAGGCTAGAGGAGAACCGTAGGTATAGTTCCTTAGGTACTATGTACCTTTACTTTCTTCTTTTTGTTGTTGTTGTTTTTTTTTTTTTTTTTTTTTTTCAAGGTAGGCTCTCACTCTAGCCCAGGCTGACTTGGAATTCATTATGGAGTCTCAGGGTGGCCTCGAACTCATGGCAATCCTCCTACCTCTGCCTCCCTAATGCTGGGATTAGAGGCGTGTGCCACCACGCCCGGCATACCTTTTCTTTTGAGATAAGCTCTCATTGGCTTGGAACTCACCAAATAGGCTAGACCAGTTGGCAGTTGAGCCCTAGGACCACCCGCCTCTGCCTCCCCAGTGCTGTGATTACAAGTATGGGGGACCATGCCTGACTTCTTATTTTGACGTGGGTTCTGGAAATCAAACTCAGGTCCTCGTGGAATCAAGCTCACACTTGGGAGATCGCAAGCACTTTACTTATGAAGCCATTGCCCTAGCCCAAGGAACTGTCCTTTAAAAAATATTTTATCTATTTATTTGAAAGGAGAGAGAGAATATGAATGAATTGATTGGAATGGGCATGCTTAGTGTCACTATAAATGAACTTCAGACATATGTGCCACTTTCTGCATCTTGCTTTATATGGATACTGGGAAACTGAACCAAGGCCATTAGGCTTTCCAAACAAGTGCCTTTAACCTCTAAGCCATCTCCCCAGCCCAGAAACTGTTTCTAACCAAAAAAAAAATTTTCAAGTTTCACTCTAATCCAGGCTGGCCTTGAACTCACAGTGATCCTCCTACCTCTGTCTCCCGAGTGCTGGGATTAGAGGCATGCATCACCACACCCAATTCTCATATATGATTTGTTATGGCATGTGTTGCAAAAATTAACATGCAAAGTCATCACATATTGTCACTCATTGTATTTGGTACATAGTTGTCTAAGTGTTTTTGCTTTAAGGGTATTGGTAAACACCATTGAGCGGCTTTATTATTATTTTTTTTTAATTTTTTTTTATTTGAGAGTGACAGACACAGAGAGAAAGACAGATAGAGGGAGAGAGAGAGAATGGGCGCGCCAGGGCTTCCAGCCTCTGCAAACGAACTCCAGACGCGTGCGCCCCCTTGTGCATCTGGCTAACGTGGGTCCTGGGGAACCGAGCCTCGAACCGGGGTCCTTAGGCTTCACAGGCAAGCACTTAACCACTAAGCCATCTCTCCAGCCCTGGCTTTATTATTTTTTAAAATTGTATTTATTTATTTGAAACAGAGATATAGGGAATATAGGCCCACCGGGCTTTCTGCCACTGCAAACGAACTCCAGACACATACCCCACTTTGTGCATTTGGTTTTACATGGGTACCTTGGAATGCAACCCAGGCTGTCAGGTTCCAAGTGAGTGCCTTTAACTGCTGAGCAATCTCTCTACCCACCCCCCACCTTGAGCTTCTTGATTTTAGAAAATATCCTTAAGATAATTCCTGAAATATATGCTGTAATTATGTGAAAATTTTCAAGGCCTCTCCCCCATCCATTGGTTACAAGTATGTGGGACCATGTCTGACATTTTATTTTTACATGGGTTCTGGAAATCAAACTCAGGTCCTCTGCTTTTTTTTTTTTTTTTTTCCCTCTACTTTCTCTCTCCCTCTCTGTTTTTTTGTTTTGTTTTGTTTTTTGTTTTTTGTTTTTTTTTTTGAAATGAGGTCTAACTGTATAACCTAAGCTGGGCTTGACTTCATAATCCTTTTCACTCTGTCCCCAAGTGCTGGGATTACATGTGTGGGCCACCATACTAGGTTTTGTAGCTTCTTAAAATCTACTGCCAACATGGTTTCTAAAAGGGCAGACCCTCCTGATGAGTTTGCATTGTTTAAATAGCCAGAGCTTCTTCTCTAGGACAGCAAGATGGAGCATTACATCTTCCTTAGACATTCAAACACAGCTCTAGTTTACATCTCTGAGCAGGGACCAGTTGGAAATTCATCCACCAGTCTGTAGGCTTTCAGTCCTGCTTCTTTCCCCAACATCTGTTATCGTCCAGCAAGGTATGCTCTGCTCTTTAGAGTCAAGGTCAATACAATTTTCCTACCCCATAGACTCCCTATGTCATTCTGTCAGCCCGGAATTGGGTGGAGAATGTCGTGGGCCCAGAATTGTAGCCATTGAAAACTCCTAAGAGTGAATTATTAAATCCAGAGCAGAGACTGTTGGCTTCCTGTGCTTGACTTGAAGTCTGTTCCATGGTGGTAGTTTTTACAAAACACTTTTGAATATGAAATAAATTCCAAGTATCTTTTTCCCTCCTCTCCTGCCAAACTCCATCAGGAAACAGCATCTCGTTACTTCAGTTAGAATTTATTAATGTTGACCCTCTCCAACACTTGGAACTTTCAGGTTTGGCTCACAGGGCTTCTATTTTTACTTTAGTCTAAACTGTGGTCATCTGGATATCAAAATAAATACTGGAATCTTCTAGCTTGGGAAGGGGAGAGGCAGCAACACTTATAATAATGTAGCTGCAAATCTCTTGCTTCCCCCTGTTTGATATTCCAAAAAAGGAAGGAGGCACAATTCAGAACACATCTGTAAGCAATGAGCATTTTCCTTTTGTGTGTCATGCATATTGAGCATGACCCCACTGATAGTCCCAGGCACTGCTTTCATATGCATTGTTTTGGCAAGCCCTATGTTTGTTGCCAACAACTTTAATTCTGCACAAAGGTTGCTTCCCTTCTCTTGCTAGACCCGAAATCTGAATCCATCACCACAAACAGACGTATACATTGTTGGTATGTTTCATTGGTATTTTTGTTTTATTTTATGGTGTCTTTGTTATCATTGTCAAGGAGTAAGACTGGTTTTTGTTTTTTTTAGCATGAACAATAAACCAATTAATGTCAGGATAGGTAGTTGTTTTTTATTATTTGTTCTGCAGGTATTGGGGTTGAATACAGACCCTTGTGTTAGCCAAGTACTATGCCATTGAGCTACATCCATAGACCTGGGAGGATTTTTTTTAAAGTAAATTTGTTAATTAAATTTTGCAATGTAACGGTCTCATGAATCAGAAGTGACATAAGGACATCAAGTGAAAATTTTCTCCAGGTGAGATATTTTGCTTTTAATGGAGTTTCTCCGTAGTTTTTCTATATTGCAAAGTAAAAGATGTGTTGAGAATTTGTGTGCAAAGGTTTAGATATTTTTTCCTCTTGGTTTGTTTGGTTAAGTGTTTTCATTATGAGACAGTGGCTTGTAAAAACTGAGAGAGTTAGATTACAAGGTTCATAAGATGATATATATGCCAGTGGTATGTCTGTGGGCAGATGAACCTACCTGAGTATGTGTGATCAGGGCACAGTTATCAAGTTCTTGATTAAAGAGAAATGAGGCTGGGACCAGGAACCTTGTCTTGTTGTCCTAATGTAGGAGGGCAGGGGAGGTACTTTAACTTAGTTAAATTAACATTTAAGATCTTTCTGAGTCATCAAATCTGAGGTGCTATTTTATATTTACCCAACAAGTCAGTGATTATGCCAGGTGCTATTTTCTGGAATCAATAAACATACAAGCAGAAAGAAGGAAAATGGCTTAGTAACACCAGATACCTTTTCTGAATGTGATAGTAATACAACGAACCTTAAATACTAGTTTGTTTAGATAAATTGAATAATGCTCTGGCAAGATTATTTGGGGGTGAGTAAGGGGTGTTCCTATGCCGGTTATGGCAATGTTATGTTTTCTTAAAGGAAGATTTTATTTGAGTATAGTTGGCTTAGGATCTCTGACTGCTTTTAACCAAACATAAGCTGTGTTTTTATAAAAAGGAAAATGTTCGCAATAAGTGCTGCTTTTTAACATCAGCAATCAACCATTTACATTTTCTTCCTTAAACTAGCATTGTGCCGGCTCCTTCAAGGCATTTGCATGAGAACACTTGTTATCTACTCTCTCTTTAAATAATAAACAATTATTTTTGATAAAGAGCCTCACCACGTGATCCTCAGGCCTCATCCTCTCAAGTGCTGGGATTATGTGTGTACTCCCAGCTCATTAGAGACATTGTTAATGGCTTGAGGTTTCTCCCAACATCATTGGTGTCTTTCCTGAGAGTCTTTATCACAGTATAGGACTGAATCCAGCGTGGCCTTCTGTAAAGGCAAAAGAATGTTGATGTTTATTTTTTCCCCAAATGCAGTGCCAATAAGAATTCTTTCAAATGCACAGTCATTTCCTTTCATTACATAGCCTAAAGCCTGGAATCAGCCCACTAGAAATCTTTGACTTCTTTACCTCACACCCTTCCCACACCCACATCCCCAGAGCAACACTGGGAGGCAAGGGAAAGGACACAGAAGACCACAGAGCTGGGCCTGCCTCTTGGTCATCTAGAGGAACTCTCTTTCAAAGTGATAAGACTTCCACTCTGTGAGGCATCCAACAGGCAAGTCCAACCTCAGCAGTCACTTCCAAACGAAACGTTTGGACTTGAAGAACTATTAAAAAAGTATCGTTAACTCCAAGGCCTTGGTTTGTTTCTAAAGCTTGTGGAACTAGAGGGTTTTTTCCAAAACTGCCTATAATGTGATGTGTTTTTTTCTTTTTCTTTTCTATGATGGCCCAATTATCTTTGTGTCCCATACTGTACACCCAAAAAGGATCCCACTGTACAAAACCTGATGTTTTTCAGGTTATTGTGTTTTCAACTCCTAATATGCATGAGGCAATATTTAAAATTCATACCCGATGTTGTAGAAGGTTTGTTAAAGTATTTCTTAACAAGACATTTATCTTTTGATAGAATTTTTGATAGAATCCATGTTTGGATGTGTATGTGTGTGTATGCATATGCAAGTATGCCTTGATACGTGGGTTGAGATCAGAAGGTAACTTTTGGGTGTGGGTCTTGTTTTTGAGGCAGGGTCTCTCATTGTTTGCTATTCCCTTTGCCAAGTTAGCTGGTCTGTGAGCTTCCTGAAGATTCTCCCTGCTCTGCCTCCCTTCTCACCATATACCTGCTGGGATTATAGATGCCACTACAGCATCCCCAGCCATACATGGGTGCTGGAGATCTGAACTGAGGTTCTTACACTCACATGGCGAGTACTTTATCCATTCAGTCATATTCCAGCCCCAACAAGAGGAGCGTTCTTTCCTTCCTCCCTGTTTTTCAGTTTGGTTGGGACACATGTTTATTAGCAATGAAGAGATTGCTAAGAGTTAATGGACGGCCATGGGTGCCCATGGTTGCTTTAGGCATCCTCAGCCATCCTGTGGGAGATTTGTAGGCTGCTAGAACTCTAAGCTTTTGCCCTAGTTTTCCCCACCTGTGATGCTAAGAACTGTAGGTCTGACAGATGTTCAATGCATCTCCTGGAGGGCGAATGTCCACCAAGCTTGGAAATGCTGCATGAAGCAGAAGCTTCATGTGTTTGTTTGTTTTTTTTAACTGAAGGTCTCCTTGGAGTCTTCATTATGTAAATCACAGGGAAAGGGAGGGAGATGGCAGACACAATGTGTTAACACCTTCGCAAAAGCTCCTCTGAGGCTGGGTCTTTCCACTCCTGGGCTGTGTGTCTTCAGGCAGGCTCAGCTCCCGATCTGCAGTATGGCTGTTGCTGTGATTAGATGAGCTGGTGCATATATAACAATTAGCTGAAACTAGTCCTTGTAAACTGAGGCTGAAGGATGTGACACCATTCATGTTGTGGGACTTTACATTGTAACAGGAAGAGTTCAGAACTGGATGACAGGAGCTTTGGGCTCCAATTTGACCATCATTTAGATCAGATGGTTTTGGATTACTTTGCCACTGTGATGTTCTCTTCCCTCTCTCTTGTTTATTTTTTAGTTTTTCAAGGTAGGGTCTCACTCTAGCTGAGGCCGACCTGGAATTCACTATGTTAGTCTCAGGCTGGCCTTGAACTCACAGTGATCCTTCTACCTCAGCCTCCCAAGTACTGGGATTAAAGGCGTGCACCACCATCCCTGGCCATTTTTGACACAAATAGGTGTTCTTCGGGCCTATAATGTCCAGTCAAGCTCTAAAATTCTATGATCCTTTGGACTGTACCTAAGCAGAAATGGCAAGTTCAGTTTTAAGGACCCATAAGTCATTTCTGAAGGACTGTGTGGGATAAACTTTTAGCTAATTATTATTTCCTTTACAGTATGTTTTAGCTACGTCCAAAATAGTTTACTAAGCCACCTATGGGAAGATAAGCTTGAGTGAGCCTATGTGGTACTCTGTAATCATCATCCAAGTTAATTCACATTTGAGTCTAAAACAGAAAGGAACATTCCTTCATCTTCAAGCAAAGAGGCATCAACTAGGTGTTCATTTTCCCTCTTATGATACAAAATGTATTACTAGGCCCCAAAGATATTCTACTTTTATGTTCAAAGGCTAATTTTCAGACAATTGGGCTTGTGATATCCAAAAGTATTTTCATTTTGTTAGCCTTTCAATTTTGTTGTTCATCCAAGTTTAACTGTAAAATAAATTGAGCACCTGTTGCTTTGAGCGTTGGTTATCTTGACCACCATGTGGGTATCACTGTCTAAAGTACTGGGAAGACATTTATTCCTTTCATGGGTAAGACTATGTGTTTTGCAATATAGCCATGAATTTCTAACATAGTTCCACCCTGGTTTTAAAAGGGCATTTCTTGTTTGGTATGGTGGTGCACACCTTTAATCTCAGCACTTGGGAGGCAGAGGCAGGAGGATCACCATGAGTTCGAGGCCACCCTGACACTACATAGTGAATTCCAGGTCAGCCTGGGCTAGAGTGAGACTCTACCTCACGGGGTGGGGGGGGGGGTGAGGAAGAGGCATTTATTCAATGTAAGCTTTACATGTGTGCAGAATCACTAAGACAACCCAGCTTTGATCATCACCAAACACAGAAGCCCTCGCTTTTGCTCCCCATTGCTTTCTTCCATGTTTTCTCCTTAAAGGAGTTTTTTTCTTTTTTCTCCTTAGGATTTTTATGTGCAGGAAGTTGATGTCATCAGGTGTTTTCATGCTGTTTTTGTCTTGGGGCCTTGGTGTTTGGGTGGGTGAAGGAGACAGCAGCAGCTGATGTGGGAGATGCAGGTGAAGCCACATGCTAAGAGGAGTTCCTTCCGGGCCAGGGGTCTCTTCCTAGAGGTGACAGAAAGTCGATAAAGGGGAGTTTAGCCCGGAAAGGATATGTTTATGTTTGTGTTTATTAAGGGTCTCTCTGTGGTGAATGCCTTTGAAGCCAAAGACTTGGGGAGCATGTCAGGAGGTCTAGGCCCAGCAAGTTGAGGTTGTGAGGCCAGGTATGGAGAGGTGGCGCTAGGAGGCGAATCCCGTGTAGCGTCCCTGCTAGGCTTAGTGGAGATAACAAAGCCTGTACCAGGTGTGCACCCTGCTGGGGTTGAGTCTGTGAAGACATGGGTGTCTGCTGCAGTTCCTCTAGCTGAACATGGCAGGAAATGCAGCCCGATCTCTGCGGGCAGTAGATTTCCTCTTCATGGCACCTCGTTGCTTTCCTTCCACAACTCCCTTTGCCCTCCTGGGTTCACATCTTGCATCAGCCAAAGAGAACAGGTATGAAAGACCAGCTTTGTTTTTCTTCTGGCTCATACCGTGAACCCTGTTAGCCAACAGTCCTGGCACTGCCTCCCAGCCTTGGTGCGACCCAAATCAAACAATCTCCTGATGAAATCCTGCTCAGGCTCAGCTCTGTGCCTCTGTGTACCTTCGGTTACTTTCTCTGTCCCCAGTGAGCCTGTGAGCATGCACAGAGCATATACCACTTAGTGAGGGTAGGGAGATGTGCCCAGGTGGAAAATCAGCAGCTTGAGTCACCCTTCTCATGGTTTTTAAGAGTTGCTCGTCATCTTGTCCTGAGGGACGGTTTATTTCCCTTTTCAGGCATGTTATCTTTAAACATTCTTACCAGCATGACAAGTGAAGTCTTCAGAAATAACATTTATCTTGTTTGGCACAGTTTCTTTGGAAAGGGGGTGGAAAATCGAGGTTTTCTTGGGGAAATATCTGCTATTCAATTGCACTGTATAAAAAGGACATTGGTACTCCATCCCCTACCCACATTCCTAGTGCTCCTGAAATGAATGGGAAAGAATATTTTTCTTTTGATATCAAAATTACTTGCACCACATTCAACGATGATGATGGAGAAACAGATACATGTGGCTGCTCCCAAGCACATTAAGCATCTTGGCAGCCCTGGGCCACCCTGGAGCCCTGTAGACCCTGACTGGGTGCTGACAAGCTGTTTCTCCAGGCACCTCCTGACCTCCATCCCAAGTTCTGTAGTAATCCAAGCCTCACAGTTACCTCCTAAGAAGCCAATGGCTTGTCAGGCTGCCCCAATACGTGTGAAGTGTGATACAGCTGGGCTTCATATTTTGGCTCACTTCCTTGGTAGTGTGACAGGCATGCTGATCCAGACAATGGAGGTGTTTGATGGCTAGAAATTCACTTGGCACATAGGGATTGAGTATCTCAGCATCACCCTTTGCCACATCAAATTTCATGGAGAGAGCCAAGAGGAAAATGACATGTGTTCAATATTAAGTGTCAAGATACTGAGTTCTAAAATAAATATAAGATATTTTGTCTTGCATTCAGGACTCTGAGCTACTTATACAGATGAGATTTGGGAAGTTTGGGGAAGATTCTCTCTCTCTTAGGCTTGAAATGGACAGCTTTTAGCTCTAGGGATCCTGGAGGTCTTGGGATATGTGTTAACTTTGGAACTAAAGTCAAAGGTTACTTATGTCAATGTTGTTTAGTAATCTCCATTGACAAATATTTATTGAGCACCCATGCACTTTGACAGGGACAGAGAGTAAGTTCACATAGGTTATTCAAGACCTGTGTCGACTCATAGTTGTGAATGAGAGGAAAGATGAAGACACATGAGCTCATTAAAAGTAACAGTGTAAGCCGGGCATGGTGGTGCACATCTTTAGTCCCAGCACTTGGGAGTCAGAGGTGGGTGGATTACTGTGAGTTCGAGGCCACCTGGAGACTACATAGTGAATTCCAGGTCAGCCTGGACTACAGCGAGACCCTACCTCGAAAAACCAAAAAAAAAAAAAAAAAAAAAAAAAAAAAAACCAAAAGCTAAATGATGCATGCACCACAAACTGAAGTTGCACAGTTTATACACACCAGAAACGTGATTGAGGTCAGAGCCTGTTCTAAACAGCAGGTGGGGCTGACAGTGGCTTCTTTTTTTTTTGGTGGGAACACAATCTGGTTTAATCCAAGCAGTGTTTACTGGTACTGAGAGTTAATGATGCTGGGTGGGGACATTAAAGCAGAATCCAGGATGCCCCTTGTACACCAAAATCCCAGATGCCCAAGTTCTTTATATAAAATGGTGCGGTGTTTGCATGGAAGCTGTGTAGAGTCTCCTATCCTCCTCTATGCTTTTAGGTACATCCAACCTTTTGATATTGCGACATGGCATTGTCATCTTCAAAGCTCATTCTTAAGTTCCAAAACAAAATCACAATATGCTCTCATAATATTTCAAGTACATTTGCACCTGTGCATTGGACCACTTCATAGTTATCCTCAGTTGCCTCCTGTAACGTGCTGGCCACAGGTTGGCTACGTCCACATCATCATCATCGCTGCATTGCTTACAATACCCAATACAATGTAAATGACATATAAGTTGTTGTCGTATTTTTATGGGATAATGGTAAGAAAAAAATCTATACATGTTTGGTACTGACATTTTATTTAATTAATTTATTTTATTTACTTACTTTGAGACACAGAGTCTTGCTTATGGCCTAGGCTGCCTTTGAACTTCTGATCCTCCTACCTTTAGCCTCCTTACTGCTGGAATCAAAAGCTTGCCCCACCACACCTGGCCCAGCTTAACTTAAAAAATATAAATATACATATATATATATATATTTTTTTTTTCAGGGCTGGAGGGATGGCTTAGCTGTTAAGGCATTTGCCTGCAAAGTGAAAGGACCCAGTTTCGATTCCCCAGGACCCACGTTAGTCCACGTTAGTTTGTGTGCAGTGGCTGGAGGCCCTGGTGTCTCTCTCCCTCTTTTTCTGTCAAATAAATATATAAAAATAAAATATTAAAAAAAATTCAACCTACAGTAGTTGTCTTTCAGTCCTCTCTCCCAAGAATGTTGAGTGTGATAGGGGTCAGTTCTGTAGAGAGCTGAGGAACACAGGCCTCTACATTTAATACACAAGCTATACAAATTCAGGTCTGGGACAGTCCGATACCTGGAAACCAGTGTTGTGCCGAACAGCCTCAGATTGCAGTGTGAAGTTCTTACTGTGTGGCAGGAAAATTCCAGAACATTCTTGGCTCAGTGGGGTCACTCAATGCCTGCAGAGCAGCCTGCTGGAACCCAAATCCCTAAGGGCTCAGTCCTCAGAATCTGCTGGTGTGATAGCTCAGTCGAAACGATTCCCATACTTTTCTGTCGGTTGGCACCGAGGCCCGTGGAGAATGTGGGCTCACATTTAAAACCCTTCAGCCTCTCCAGCCAGCCACTGAAACTTGAGAGAATAAAGCACTGCTGTTCAAAGGCCGAGCCTGTCCCTCCTCCGAGGAAGTCTCACTCGCAGAACTGCTGAAACCAAGTTTTATTTTTAGTGGAAATCTAATGGAAGCCACCATTGTAAATGAAACATTATTTTTTTTTTATAATTCCTGGGAGGAACAAACATCCAATTTGATCTTTAAAAATAGGACAATAATGAGTGTTGCCTGTTTTCAAATGCAAACTTTGCTTAGAAGCTGCCAGTCTGAGACGCTGGTGATGGCAGTAAAATATCAATTTACTAAAACCATTTTGAAGAATTTGTACCTCTGCTCCATCTACACTTCATGCAAGTAACTCCTTTGGCAGGATTAGAGTGTATTTTAATACTAACCCCTCATTGAAGAGCTGAGAAGCTGTGGAACTGGTATATTTAGTGACTGAGTTCTCTCCATTTTAAGCCTGTTATTTGCTATTACTTTTGTGGGTTTATCTATATTTGTCATTAAGGCTCTGCTAAACCAACAATCCCTAGAAGTGGGCTTGTGGTGGGCTTTTCAGATGGGCCCTACAGGCTCCGCTCCACAGGCGTCAGTGTGAGTCTGGGCTGTAGCAGAAAGCTGTGGACTGCCTGGGCATCAGGGGAGCACTTATCTGTGGTGACAAAGCCAAGCCTGGCCAGGCCTGTGAGCATCTGGTGCACTTGATGGATCCCTAGGTGGTTATTTAGCCAAAGCACTGAAATGCCTTGCTGTACATCCCCCAAGAAAGCCTTAAGTGATTTGGGTGTTTTGTAACTTTTGCAGTCAGGGAATCTCATTTGTGACACAGGGAGGGACTGAGATAGCACTGGGGTGATGGAAACTCAGACAAGTTTAGTGGAGTAGAATAAAATTAAGCTGTGCTTGATTAGACCACACTACTAGCTTCCCTTGGGGGCCTAAGTGCGGGGCTCTTGATTTCACAGAAGTCCAAGTCTCTAGGGCATCCTCAGATGGCTAGATCTGAAGACTCAGACGCATGAGGGTTGGGGAAGTAGCAGGTCATCCCACCTGGAGACAGCATGTGCAACACTTTGGACAGTGAGATAAATCCATCCATTTCTTCATGTAAGACCACCCTGAATCCTTTGTCTTTCCTTTCTCAGAAGGCGGAGGTGACGTCTGACAAGGATATGTACCTTGACAACAGCTCCATTGAAGAAGCTTCGGGAGTGTATCCTATTGATGATGATGACTATTCTTCCGCCTCTGGCTCAGGTAAGAGTGTCTCCTGGTCTGGGTGTGTGTGTGCACACACATTTTACTGCAGGACACCAACAGCATGCCCAGCGGTTAAGGATGTGGTCTTTGGGTACAAGTTCTCGCTTTCTGTGACTTAAACTGTGAGAACTTGGGGATTTAGGCATCTGTACTGAGTTTTAGATTCCTCATTTAGACAAGGGAAAGTGATAATAATATTTACCACACAGAGCTGTTGTAGGGATTAAAAGAGCTGACTGCGTTAGCTTTAAATTTCATTCTTAAGACTTTCAGAGTGAGGTCATAGAAACCTCTGCTAAAGAAGTCCTGCAAATACCAATTTTACATAAATTGCCTGCCCTATTTTAAGATTAATAGACGAGGGGCTGGGAAGATGGCTTAGCGGTTAAAGCATTTGCCTGCAAAGCCAAAGGATCCCTGTTCAATTCTCCAGGACCCACATAAGCCAGGCACATGTGTCTGGAGTTCATTTACATCAGCAAGATGCCCTGGTGTGCCCATTCTCTCCCTCTTTCTGCTTCTTTATCTCTCTCAAATAAATAAATTTTAAAATGTATTTTAAAAAACATTAATAGATGAAATTAAAAAAAGAGAAGCATAAGCTTTGAAATTCCTAGTATGCTCTCACAACTAGGAGGAGCCTGTAACAGCCAGGTAAAAGAAGACAAAACAATATCTTGAACTTCTTTGGTATATTACTTATCTATTTCCTTTGCAATGCAATGCTGTATGACAAAGCATCCCAATCTTCACTGGCTTAATGCAGGAGATATTCATTTCATTCATTATTTTGTAGGTTGGCAGTTAGGGCTGGCCCTTGTATGTCTAAGCTGAAGCTTGGCTGATATTGGCTCTTTAATATGTCAGAGATAGCCAAGTAGACTTGGCTTTAGTCCTCTTGGCCTCTCATCCTCCAGGTGGCCAGCCATTTGTTCATAGAAAAGCAGAAACCCCAAGCACCATGCATACATGTGCAGAGCATCTCACAACCTAAGCTTACAGCTTGACAAAACATCTCTGCTACCATATTTTATTGGTCAAATCATGTCTGAAAGCCAGACTCTTACCTTTCTGTGTTGAACTCTGCAGTGCTAGGAATTAACCCTTGTGTGTTAGTTTGATGGTCACTGTGACCAAATATCTGTCCAAAACAACTTAAGTGAGGAATGATTGATTTGGGCCATGGGTTCTGAGCAATCAGTCCATTCTTACTTGGCCTTGTGTGCTTGGCTAGGACATCACGGCAATTGGAGCATTGTGGTGGAAAAGTTTCCTCACCTTTGGTGGATAGGAAGTAGGTAATATGGAAGGGACCAGAGAGCAGGTATAACTTTCTTTTTAAAAAATATTTTTATTTATTTGTTTGAGAGAGAGAGAGAAAGATAGAATGGGCACATCACTGCCTCTTGCCACTGCACAAAAAACTGATGGCTACACCACTTTGTGTGTCTGCACATGGGTACTGAGGAATTGAACCTGGACCATCAGGGCTTCTCAAGCAAGTGCCTTTAACTGCTAAACCATCTCTCCAGCCCCAGGTGTACTGTTCAAAGGCATGTCTCCAGCGACATATTTCCTCTAATTAGACCCTACTTCCTAAAGTTTCTACTGCTCCTAAAATAGAGCTGCTAGCTAGGAACCAAGTGTTTAATATCTGAGCCTGTGGGGGGTTATTTAACATTCAAAACAAAACCCAGGGTCTGATGTATTCTGGACAAGCATTTTACTGCTGAGCTATAATCCCAGCCCCAAGTTCCACCTCTTAACCCAACGAGCTATGATCACATTGCAGAGGATATGGGTACAAGGAGGAATAAAGGGCCATGACTGGTTTTCAAATATATGGTGATACGCCATCCATGCCAGGTATAGCTCCAAAGAAGCCAAGAAGAAGGAAGAGCTACTCAGACACTGAGTTAACATATATGTCAGAAATGTTTTGCTGCAGCATATGAGACCTTTCTTGTGCAGAAACTTTTATTCCAGATTAGACTCAACAGATGATAAAACGTTAGGCTGAGTATAGATGCATGACAATTAGATTGGCCTACGCTCCAGAATGAACCAGGACAAATTAATATCAGATGTGTCCTGGTAAGTATTTAGACAATATAAGCTTGTTTCATGTTGAAAAATAATGAGTCTGAAAAGACAAGTGAGCACAAGAAAGGCGGTGGCTGACCTAGTAACTGGGAGCTTCAATGCAATCCCAATGTAAAAATAGTCCTGGTTATTCTAGGAAGAGTGATGAATATCACACATGCAGAATGAGTGTGAAAGAGTTGTTCTCCATTGCCCACAGCTCTATAAATAATCTTTCACTCATGGCACCTCTTTTTCTTAGCACCTCAAAGGTGCTTTGTAATTGTCACTTTCAAAATGTACCAGGAAATAATAAATATGATATTTTTGTTCCCCCCACCCCTCGTTTTACAGACCTTAGCATGCATGAATTGTTGGGGATTTGTAGATGCTGTCCGACTCATTTTGCTGACTCCTCCTGAGACTGGGTGTCCTCTTAACTTAAGGGACAAGAGTGCAAAGTCCTGCTCACCTGCCCGCGCTCTTCCATCGTATGGTTGGAGTGGCACATTTGAAACTCTGAACTCACTCCTCAGAATGATGCAGATTAGGCTTGAGCATGGGCAAGTTGCTCAGCCATAGCTTGAACTTTGGGCAGATTCTTGCTGTGAGAATAGGAAGGACATGGTTCTTGACATAAGAAACTACCTTGCATGATGCTGTTTTTCAGCTTAAGGTGGCAGTGCTTGTAACTGAAATCTGTGAAGCTTTCACTGTGTGCTGGCACTGATATGTCCTTATAACATCCCTGTGCTGGGAGATTTTGTTATCATTTCTACTTTTCACATGAGAAAATCTAAGGTACAGAGAGATGAAAGAACCTGCCTCATCTCATGCTGTCAGAAAGTGAAGGGGCTAGGGCAGGAACCAAGGAGGGGGGCTTGAGAAAGTTATCCTTCATTCCTGTGATACACTGTGTCTCCTGTATTGTAAAACTCCCATTCTAGAACTAAGAGGCCTTGCCTCACTGACACCTAGTCTCATCGGGATCTCTCACGGTTAGTCTGGCCTAACTGCTCTCATGTTAGTGAGTACAAAGGCAAATGGCCTAAGAGACAATGTCTAAAGGCCCAGAGGGCACCTCAGCAGGGAGATAGACCCATGTTTGGGCTCAGAACAGATATCAACAAGCTCCATAGGCGTTTATTATCTGCCATGCAAAGTGCTATGAGAGAAATAGAGACGTGAAAGATATACTTTGTAACGCTAGTTGATGGGCGACTTAACAGAAAAGTACTGCCCCACAAAACTTGAAGATGTAAATAATGGAGTTCTGTTTAAAGATGGCAAAGTGAACATAATTATGCCTTCCACAACCCAACTCAAGCGAAAATAAAGGACTCGGACATTAACTCACCAGAAAAAAAGAAGATGGTAAAGGAGACAAAAGACAAAGTTTGGAGAGTAGGAAGCACATGGACTCATGGTACCGGTCTTGGTAGACATGAGAAAGCTGAACTGGCCAGCACGGGCCAGAGCCAGGACACAGACCTGTCAGAGTCCCCTGAGTGCCGAGGAAGCAGTGCCACGGGTGGGTTGGGGGAGGGTGAGAGTGGCGCTAATATAAGAATGACCAGTTGCTGCTACGTAGGCTGGACCACGAGTTGCTTGGGCAGATATTGGTCGTTTCCCCCAGTAGCCCATGTAGCACCTTCTGGCACACAGAGACATTTACCATACCAATATCCATGGGCTGACCCCACAATGCACGACCCATATACCTCAACAAGGAGGGGCCAATAGGGAGAGGGTAGGTCATGGATGAGCCTAATAATGGTACCAAACTGCCTGTACTTGCACAATAGAAAACTAATAAAAAAAAAAAAAAAGAATGACCAGTTGACAGTCTATTTAGGAAACAAGTCGATCTGTTTCTTCCCCCCATCATGCAACAAAACTCATGCCCATGCTCTAGTCCTGGAGGAAATCCGGGTGTGGGGGGGACATGGGTAGAGTAGACACTATTTAAACACATGAAAAAGTAGCTGGCCTTGTTGCTGTATACCTGCGGTTCTCTAGCTGCCAGGGATGCTGAAGCAGGAAGAACACTCTGAGCTCAGTATTTTGAAGCCAACCTGGGCAGCACAGCAAGATCTTATGTCAAAAAGTAAACACTGCATACTTAGGAATTTGTTTTAGATAATTTCCTTTTTAATGCTGAGATATCCCCAGATGTGTTTCCTCCAATCAGTTTCCAGAACACTGCTGTCTGTCCGTTACTATCGGATAAAGGACTGAGAAATTGCTCAATGGAGTTAGTCTAACTAAAAAGCAACTCAAAACTGGTGGCATTTGGAGCTCTCTAACGACATACATGACTCCATCTTAAACTGTAGTGTCCACATATGATAAACCTCTCCTGGGTTTAGAGCTTCCGGTGGGCATTTCTGTGTTTAAATGTGAAGAGCCAACTCCAGTTTCCTAGGCACTTATGAAAAACTCAGAACACAAAAGATAGAGATTTCCCCAACCCTTAACTTGGGAGACCATAGAAACTCACAAGAAGAAATCTTACAGAAAAACTCGATAGATTCTAGGAGATAACAAGATGCCTTGGGCCAGGCGTGGTGGCGCACACCGTTCATCCCAGCACATGGGAGGCCAAGGGAGGAGGATGGCCATGATTTTGAGGTCACCTGGATACTATAGAGAGGATTGCAAGTGAGCCTGGCTAGAGTCACCTCAAAAAGTTGAAGAAGGAGGAAGGAAAGAAAGAAGGGATGGAAGGAGGGAAAGAAGGAAGAAAGGGAGAGTGGAAGGAAGGAAGGAGGGGAAGAAGAGAAGGAGGAGGAAGAGAAGGAAGACGAGGAGGAGGGAAGAAGAAGCAGCATTAACAGGAGAAACATGAACAGGACACTCATGATAAAACAGGAACATTCATGAGAGTGGAACTCCAATGTTGAAAAAAGGAACCCCAGAGGCTGAGAGACGGCTCTGGGTAAGACTGCGTGCTGTGCCATGCCAGTGTGAGGGCCTCAGTCTGACCCCCAGCATGACATAAAAAGCCAGGTGTGGCCCGCATGCCCAGCTCTGACAAGGCTGGAGACAGAACTGAGACTCACTGATCATCCACTCTAACCAGAAAGCAGCCAGAGCTGTAGGTTGAGGAAGAGACCCCATGTCAAGAAAGGAAGGCAGAAAAGTCCATCTTTTCATTAAAGATAATAAAAATAATAGCTGAGACAGAGTACACATCTTTGGAAATGCTAGCTTGAGAGAATTTTCTACTTTGTAGCTGTCTTCTCCCACTCAGCTCTCTCTAGCCCTCATTTGGTGACTCATGTTTGGGATTCTTTTGTAGCAAAGTGGTGGTGGGGAGGGTCTTGAAATACCTTAATTGAGATTTTTCATTCTCATTGAGATTCTGTATTGTTTGTACGAAAATGATTCATAGAAAAAAATGATTCATTGTAGTAACAATCAAGCATATCAAATGAAACTTTGATGGATCAGGTAGGCTGATAGAAAAGTTGATGTTCTATTGTTATTTTTTCACATGTTTTCTTTTCCTTCTTTGTGTATGCGTGTTCTTATGCTTGTGGGCACATGTATGGGCTTGCGTGTATGGAGGCCAGAGGTTGACATTGGATGCCTCCCTCGATCACTCTCCACTTTATTTACTGAGGCAGGGTGCCCCAATTGACTCCAGATCTCACTGATTGCTAGTCTAGCTGGCCAGCTTGCCTTGGGGAACCCATGTGTCTGCCAGCCGCCACTCATTCCTGGTGTTTATGTGGGCACTGGGGATCCAAACTCCAGTCCTCAGGCTTGTGTGGTGAGTGCTTTATTCATGGAGCCATCTATCCAGCCCCCTTATGGTAACATTTTATCTTTATAGAATGCCTGCACGTATGTGTCACATCTGTGATAGATATATTATCATACACGCCATAGGGACATTTTGGTCAGTGATACACTGAATACGATGCTGCTCCCCTAATATTATATAAGGAGCTGAAAACTCTTATCAACTAGTGACATTATCATAATGTCATAGTGCAACCCATTGTTTATTATCATGTCTTCGATGACACTGGTATAAACACATGCCAGACATATAAAATATATAGTATATACTTACATACACTACATAATACTTGGTAGTGGTAATGAACAACTATGTCACTGGTTTATTATTTACTATGCTATACTTTTTAAAGTATATTTCTACTTATAAAACAGTTGGCCAGTATGCTGCAGCAGCTGCAAGCACTGTATATTTACAAGGTCTTTTGATTACATTGTTTTTTTTTTTCCTCTCTCTCACTGGCTTTTTGGTCCATGCTAGGGATCAAACCCAGGGCCTTGTACTTACTACCACTGAGGCACAACCTCAACCCTCTTGAGTTTGGTGGAAGCAGTAGATATGTTTGCATATGCGATGCGTATTTACACCAGATGGCCCTAGTGCACAGTAGGTTTTATACCTAGGCTTATGCAAGCACACTGTTATATCCCCACAACAGTAAAAGCCAACACATTTTCCTAGAACCTCTTTGTTAACTGATATAATACTGGTATGTGTACCTTACAGAGAAAATTATCCTCATTTTACAGGTGAGGAAATTAACCAGTAAGCAATCCCTTCAGCCCCCAAACTCTGTATTTTTTCAATATACCTGGTCAGTTCTTCTGTGTCACAGTGAGCCTACATGTTCTGACATTAAAGGAAAGAAATTAACTGTGGCCATTGCACTGTTTCCAGCATATCGCCTCTTGCCTTCAGAGCTGCTTCCTTCATGGTTAGAATCCTATGGGAAATATTCCTTTGATTTGAGAATATAGAAACAGTCATTTATTGTCTAAGGAAGCAAGTTAGAGTCTATTTTTAATTATTATATAGTGTTTACAAATGATTAACTTAAAAGCAATGTTACATTTGCATGTCAGAAATTCTTACATGTGAGAAATTGGTGGGTAGTCACTGTGTTATTTGCTCTTCTCGTCACTCTGACTGAACCTGACAGAAAAGTGAAGGAAGGAAAGATTCAATTGGGTTCTTTGTTTTAGAGGATTGTGGTCCATCATGAAAGCCAAGGATAGCAGCTTGGTCATTAGACCAGAACCTTGAAAGTCCCACCCACAGTGGTCCTTGTCCTACAGTTAATCCCCATGTCCCAAAGGAGCCACAGCCTCACAAAGCAGCACCGCCAGCTGGGGAATAATGTCCCAAAATTCTGCTGGTGACATTTTAGACTCCAACCATGATGGCCATGTAATGAACACTGTACCAGATCAGAGCTTGTAGTGCCCCAGACGCTATGCTAGGCATGTAGGGAGCAAAACAGATACAATTTAATCTCTTGGCCTTCGGGAACTTCCAGTGTGGGAGAAGAGATGCTAATCAGTAATGATATCAATACATGCATTATAACACAGTTTGTGGTGAATGCAATTAGGGTAACAAAGATGGCACTAAAAACTAACACAGAGCTCAGTCGTCATGGAGGAACATCCTTCCCAAGGTCCAGGCATGTGTGAAGAATTAACTTGGTGTGAGGGCTTCTGTCAGAAGATCAGGGCACCACAGCGAGGACACAGGAAGTTGTAAAGGTCGGCTTGACTAGATTGCACTCAGCTGGGTTGAGGCAGTCTGTTTGGGAGTTCATATTGTAAGGATTTTAAATAGGGATAAAGGGGACACAGCCACTTTGTAGATAGTGGATTTCCCATCAAGTAAAAGGGACTTCTTAGGAAAAGGGCAGCAAAGAGAGTTCCCATAATGGCTTGAATTTGGGTAGTATCCTCCAACTGTAGAAATGTCAAACTGCAGAGATGCTAAGCAAATAAAATTAATAGGGCTAGCTGATGGTGTCCTTACAGAGGCAAGAAGAGGAATCAGAGCTCTGGTATGTAATGACAGAACGTTCTGGTCACTGAAAGACAGTATGGACAAGATTGAGTTTGGGAGCAGAGGGGAAAAGATTATGAGTTCGGTTTGCTTCCTTAGGTGTGTAATGTCTTGGAGACATTCACGTGAAAATGTCTAGCACTGTCACACATTCAGACCCACTGGGTATGTGTGCCTGAGTCTGAGAGGGGTAGTGAAAGTTACCATCAGAAATTTGGATACTATCAATACCTAAACTCACTTCAAGCCATGGACTTGGGAAGGGAGACAGTATAGAATCAGGAGCCTGGAGTTGAAGCATAAGGAACCTTTGGTGTTTGGTATTTCAGTAGAGGAAGGTAATCGGACTACTTAGAATAGCCAGTGAAATAGGGAAAAGCCAGAGAGTTGTAGACTCTGGAAGAAATGAGGTACATCAAGGAGATGGTAGTTGACACTATCCAATGGTGCTAGGAGTGGGTTAGTTACTCTTTTGTCACTGTAACAAAACATCTGAGATATGAAATTGAAGAAGAGGAAAGGTTCTTTTGGCTCACAGTCTTGGAGTTTTTAATCCATGACTGGTTGGCCTATTACTTTCCGGCCTGTAGCAAGGCAGAACATCATGATGAGAGTGAATATCTCTGGATGCCACTTACCTCACGGTGGCTAGTAGGTAAAAGAGAGAAAGGGGCTAATGTCCCAATACTGTCTTCAAGGGCATGAGCTCCAGAATCTTCCTGGAGGACCCATCCCTTAAAGCTTTCACTACCGTCCAATAGCCCCATGAGCTGGTGGGAAATCTTGTAACATGTGGACCTTTGGGAGACATTTACCCAACCAACACAAGAGGCACTGGTAAGATGATGGTCACTCAGAACAAAGCTCTTGGGTATGGCAACATGGAGGACATTGGGGACCATGACATAAAAGAGCATTAGTATGACTTCAGGATAAATCTAACCAGATGGAGCAGGGTGAGGAGGTTGTGAGGACAAGAGCTAGATGGTCTACAGTACCACTGGGAAAGTTGGTTTTAAAAGTGAGAGACAGGGTAGGGGCTTGTCATAAGATAAGGAGGCATTGTGGTAGAGTTTGAACTTTCCATGTTTGGATCTTTTTTATTTTAAATATTTTTATTCTTTTGAGAGAGAGAGAGGGAGGGAGAATGAGCACATGCTACAGCCTCCTGCCACTGCAAATGAATTCCATACGTGCGAGTCACTTTATGCATCTGACTGTACATGGGTACTTGGGAATCGAACCTGGGCCATCAGTCTTTGCACAGAAGTGCTTTTAACCACTTAGACATCTCTCCAACCTTGTTTTGTTTTGTTTTTGTTTTTAATGAGAAAAGGGATATGTTTCAACATAGATAGAGGAAAAGATGACTGTGAGATATAGAGATTGAATGAGTAAGGGAAAGAGGTCCACTTGGAAGAATTCAGGATGATAAGATTTTAGAAAAGCATGCCAGGCTACCCACAAATCCCCTGAGAAATTGCTAAAGACTGCAGAAAGGTTCGTGTTAACAGTTCAAGGACAGATATTCTGAGAGTGTGACTCCATCAGCATCCGTAGATGTTGCCTGATAATGTTGCAAAGCAATGCTGATTTCCATGCTCAGCTCACCTTCTTGACGTTCTAGGAGCCGATGAAGACATGGAGAGTCCAGAGCTGACAACATCTCGGCCCATCCCAAAGATTCCGTTCACTAGTGCTGCTCCGAAAGTGGAAACCGTGACACTGAAGACGCAGAGCAAGATGCCTGCTCAGACAAAGGTGCCTTGGCTTTGCTTTACGTTTATCACCTACCTGTGAAAACTCCGCTTATTTGCCTGTACAGAATAGCTCTTTTGAGAAGCCACACATCAATTATGTGAGAACAAATGGCCTTTCTCTGCCCATCTCTGCAGGCCTACCACAAGGGCCCTCTAAACTTGCTTTGCTTCTGTGATCCTGAGGAGCATAGCACACCTGTGTATATTCATTGTGAGAACTTACTTAATCAGAATGAGATTGACCTCCGCACAGAGCGAAGCTACTAGCTAATGAAAACAATGAGCTCATGATTTTGACCTTGTTAGCAGTACATTGTAATTAGCTCCATCCACTTAAAGGTCAGCTATTTAAGTTGCAAAGTGTGTATTAAAAGTCTGGAGGTCTAGATTTAGAATCCCAAACCCAGTCAAATTTCTTGTATCATTAAGAAGATTGATGTAAGTGCATGTGGCATGGCACCTGAGACCTGGTAAGTATTCTGGAGACGCTAATTGAATTTGGTGGGACAGAAAGGATCAAGCCAGTTCACCAAATGAGCGTGAGTGGTGAGTGTGTGGTAGACTTTGCACTTCAGGGATAGTGATGAAAACTTAAAAACACAGTGTCCCCCTTCAGAGCTCACCATCTGTTGCTTAGAGGTAAGATGCTGCCAAGCGTTACAGAAGGCGGGATTTGGAAGGCAGTTCATGAAGTAGCGAGCAGCAAACCCTCTCTGGAGCTGGTGGGAGCATAGGTGGGCTTTTTCTGTGCTTACTGGAGTCCCATGTTCCCCCTCTTCCCCAACCCTCCTGCCACACATGATCAGGATGGAATGGCGGATGAGAAGTGGCCAAGAGTAGGTGCAATTGACGGCACAGTGGCTGAACCCTTCAGAGTGTGTGTGGCACAGTTATGTGATATGCCTGTGGGAGGGTGAGTCTGGCCTTCTTCACTTTTTTAAAAATTTTTTGGTTTTTCAAGGTAGGGTCTCACTCTAACTCAGGCTGACCTGGAATTCACTATGGAGTCTCAGGGTGGCCTCGAACTCACTGTGATCCTCCTACCTCTGCCTCCCAAGTGCTGGGATTAAAGGCGTGCGCCACCACGCCCGGCTATCCATTCTCACATTTTTACTTCTCTGTTCTCCAGACAGTCTCTTAGACTCAGTGGCCATTAGAAATTATGTGGGACAAGAAAGCCTTCTGGGGCAATTTTGGCTTTCAGTGACAAGGAGTTGTATATCCTAGGGGAAACCTAATTCGATGTAGATTTTTGGGCTGTTGACAGCAATGGATTAAAATTGACTTAAGTTTATAAAAGTTGACTGTAAAAAAGTAACTGAATTGCATCTTGATTAAAAAAATAGACATTTGACTGATGAGTTTAGGGATTAAAGATTTTAATACATTGATATTTCTATTTTAATTAATATTAATGTAATAATTAAAATTCATCCCTTCATGGGTAATCTGTTCACTATGTGTTAAACACTGTTCCAGGAACTAATAACAATGATATTGATCATGAATAACAATGATAGTGATATCATTCTATGTTTTGTGGCTACATGGTACAGCTGGATTAAACATTGCCTCTCAGATACCCTTAGTGAAATTCTGCTGTAGATTGGGTCTCACAGTGACATCAGTGTCACTAGTACCGATATTCTATCTACTTTGTTTTTGTGGATTTATGTGACTACAGAGTCAAAAGAGCAGTCATTTTTTTTATGCAGACTGCATCCCTCAGTCTCTTACTTCATTGTATTTCCATGCCATCCCAACAGCCAGACGTGGGTGCAATAAATCTTTAATTAGCTTCATTTAATTATCCAGGCTGCCTTTTGTTTTTGTCATTTCATCTTGCACAGATGTGTATGAGAGTGCCAAGTTGTCTCAGATTATCTTTACGCTCTGGTTCTTAGTACTCAAGTCTGTGTTTCTACATAATAGAACATTTCAAGTTAAGAGCAGCGAATGTCCCTTCCAGAGCACTCTGCTAGGCCATTCCTCTAAGTGCCAGGGGTCTAGAACGAACTACGGAGATCTTTTGTCCCATACCCTCAAACCCTAAAATGGTCTCTTGGGTGTCCCCACCCCCCAGATCCAAAGTGCTGGTATTAAAGGCATGTACCACAATGCCCAGTTGGAGATATATATATATATATATTTTTTTTTTTAAGTAGCATATTTTTCATTCCTCCACATTCCAGTCACCTGAAGAAATTGACAAGGAAGAAGTACACCTCTCTGACACGGAAAGGAAAATGGATCCCGCTGAAGAGGATACAAATGTGTATACTGAGAAACACTCAGACAATCTGTTTAAACGGACAGAAGTCCTAGCAGGTGAGTAGCTGGGAGATGTCAGGAGAGAGAGCACTTAAAACAACAGGCTTGGTTGGAGTAGGTGGTAGTCAGCCATTCTTTGCTGCCTGTCACCTTCCTCCTGGGAAGAGAGAGACTGGTAAAAGGTTAGGAGAACCTTGTCTATTCTTTTGCCAGTTTTTCCAGCCTATCCCTCAGCCAGCCTATAGGTGGAGGCTGAGGTAGGAGGCAGGCTGGCGGAGTCAAGATGGGAACTTGCCCAGAACAAGTGGGGTGTGGGGCCAGGGAAGGACATGAAGAGCAGATAGTCTTGCTCCAAGTCATCCCTGAATTCAAAACAAACTTCAGAGCAGAAAAACCTCTTTGTAAGGTGGGTAGTTGGCAAAAGGGCTGTGATGAAAGTATAGGTTGAGCATCATTGATCTGAAAATCTGGAATGCTCCAGAAATTTAAATGGCGACATGATACCATACATGGAAAATCCCACAACTGAGTTCCTGGGATGGGTTGGATCGGACATGTAGACGCAGTACACAAACTGTTTCCTGTACAAAGTTAATTTTTTAAATTGTATAAAATTTCCTTCAGGCTATGTGTTTCCAAGAAAAATGAATGAGTTGCATGTTTAGACTTGGGTTTTAACCCCAGGATAGCTCATTGCATGTATGCAAATATTCCAAAATCCAAGAAAAGTCCATAGTCCAAAATTTCTGGGCCCAAGGATAACTGATACTCAACCTGTGCTAACATTTGTTTTAAAGAGGAATATTTGCGGTGGAGAAATAGATAGCTTAGTGGTTAAAGCACTTGACTGCAAAGCTTAAGGACTCATTTTTAACTCTCCAGGTCCCATGTAAGCCAGACACACAAGGTGATGCAAGTGGGCAAGGTCACACATGTGCAAAAGGTGGAACATGCGTTTGGAGTTCCATTATAGTATCTGGAGGCCCTGGCACGCCAAATCTCTCTCTCTTCTCTCTCTTCTGTCTTCTCTCTCCCTCTCTCTGATAAAAATAAATGAAATTAATTTTTTTTAAAAAGTATTTGAAGATTTAAGAACACCTAACTTGTGAAAAGCTAGCATCACATTTGTTCAAAGCTAGGTTAACGATACCGTGATTTGTGTTTTCATTGACAAAACAGATCAGGATATGATACTTAAGACTGAAAAGGTGAACGTATGGAATTAGTTAAGGGCACAGTCATATTGGCACATTGGGGTTGGTATTATTGCCTTTCTGAGTTTTTGTCAGATTAGCATAGTTAACCTTTATTGAAAACTAGATTATTTTTTAAATTGGAATTTTTTAAAGTAAATGTTTTATAAAAGGGTAAATGGACTGGGTTTGACCAAGCCAATCTTTGCCCCCTTTGAAAAGTAACCGTCCTCTCTGTATGTTTCAGCTGTGATTGCTGGTGGGGTGATCGGCTTCCTCTTTGCCATTTTCCTCATCCTGCTGCTGGTGTACCGCATGAGGAAGAAGGACGAAGGGAGTTACGACCTTGGTGAACGCAAGCCTTCCAGCGCCGCTTACCAGAAGGCACCGACCAAGGAGTTTTATGCATAAAACTCCCACATAGTGTCTCTATTTATGAGATCACTGAACTTTTCAAAATAAAGCTTTTGCATAGAATAATGAAGATCTTCGTTTTTTTGTTTGTTTGTTTTTCATTAAAGAGCCATTCTGGCACTTTAATGATAAAATCCCATTGTATTTAAAATTTTCCATGTATTTCTTCAGAAGGACATAAAATTAAAAATTTAACATTTGCAGTGTTCTGTGAATAGCAGTGGCAAAATATTATGTTATGAAACCTCGATGTTAATTGGATTGGTCTAAACATCTATGTGCAAATGCAAAATGATTGTTTTTGTCCTCTGGGTTCAAAGATGAAAGCTGTCTCATTCATTAGCCTGTCTCAGATTGACCTGACCAAGTTGGTCTTTGTTAATTTATCTCTTGTCCCCTCTTCTCTTCCTTCCCTTCTTGTCCCTTTAAGAAGCAAACCAAACCCTATGCCTTTTGTAGCTGTCATGGTGCAATTTGTCTTTGGATGATTTAGATAACGGTAATTTAGTGTATATGTGATTTTTCAAATATGTAAACTTTAACCTCCACTTTGTGTAAATTTTTAAATGTCAGACTATCCATTTTACACTTGCTTTATTTTTCATTACTTATAGCTTCAGGCAGATTTGCAACAGCAAATTAATGTGTAAAATTGGATTATTGCTACAAACTGTAGTCCTATCTACTCAGATCTTCTTTTGCGAGGATTTGATGTGAGTAACTGAGCAGCCTCAGCAAACCCAAAGATGCCAACAGTATTTTGAGAGGCTGCTGCAGATGTCTTTGGCCACTGGGCTTGTTCATTTCTTGCAATTTGAAGGTATGAAGAGGAGTTTCAAGAAAAAAAAAATCGGTTTTTGTTCTTCAAACGCATTTCAGTTGTAAACATCTCTTAAAGCCTTTGAAGTGCCTATGATTCCATGTAACTTGTCACAAGACTGGTGTTAATGAGTATATATAATAACAGTTTGAAAAAAGTTGGTATTTTATAAGCACAGACAATTCTAATGGTAACTTTTGTAGTCTTATGAATAGACATAAATTGTAATTTGGGAACATAAAAACTACTGAATAAATCATGTGGCCTAATATTGAAAATGTCACTGTTATAAATTTTGTACATGTTCCATCCAATGTACATCTCCCTTTGCTAACGACCATCTGCTCTCAAGAATGACATGGGTGTGTTTTTTGAGTGTTACACAGCATCTGTAAATCAAGACCAAAGAGCCCATCCATGAGACAGTTTCCCCTCTGAATTAGCAGGGGGAAACAAGCATATCATCTCAAGTGTCTGGGTTCAGGAATTGAAAGGCTGCTACAGAATTTCTAGGTTTGCAACTCTTTTGGAATGGCTGGTGGAAATATTGAGACAGATGCCTGCTTTTGCAAATAACTTTTAAGACTATCAATCCCAAAGAATGGAGGGGGGCTTTCTGGAAGTAGGTATCTCAGGCTTAGTGGTATAGATTGATTTACCTTTCAAGTATGCTCCAAAGCTGTCCTGAAGCTTAGCCAAAGAACTCATGTGTGGAACACCAGTCACTTTATGAGATAGGAGGGAAGGGCCGGAAGGCTCTGGGTGTTACATGAGATAAATAAGAGTCTTGCTTTTTAGGATGGAAGTTTCTAGAGAAAGTGACACCTTAGGAGGAGATGAAAGTATGAGGGTACCCTGGTTAGGTATTATGGTACCTAATATTTCCTTTTCTGTTTTGCCATTAAGTTTGTTTTAAACCACGAGCCATGGAGGCAGAAAGTAGACAGCAAAAGCATCAGCTTTTCCAGCATAACATTTATTTTTAATAAAGTTTGAATACTTCATTTAGAGAACTTTCTCTGGACTTACCACAGAACTCATTTAAATATATATATATTAGAGCAACATTTCAAACAGTGTTTTACCTAAATCCTTCATGGCCTTAATTCTCAAATTCCTACTTAATCACAGATTTGATTCACCTTGTTTAGGATGATTGAAAGGAAAGGAAAAGATAGGCCTTTCTAAAGCTACACAATGTCCCTCAATTACAGAGGCTAAGAATATAGTGGGTTTACCGCTAACTGTGCAAAGCAAAGTGAAACTCTATTCATAGAATAACTTGCTTGGAATATCCATGCCAGGAAAAGAAATTTTCTGGCAAATATTTTGTCACTGCTGTAAAGCAAAATATTTGTTAAAGTGCCAAAATAAAGTCTGTCATGCCGAAAGTAAATCATTGTATAGCCTCACATCCACTTTTCTTCAATTGTACGTTTTCTGCTTAGTTTATTTATTGTTTTAATTTTTAAGATGCAGTAAATAATACTGTAAAAAGTGTTAGTAATCATTACTGGGTGCAGGAAATTTTTAGTAAAATATACATATTAAAACCAGTGTGAAAATTTCCTGTTTCCTAAAGCACATGTAAGTGATTTCCTTGTGTGAATATAGCTTTTTGTTTGAGAGACTTGCAGTATTCAAACTGTCCCGTTTTCAGCATGTGGGGGAAATGGGATGAGCACTTACTTTTTTTTTTTAAGTGAATGTTTTAATCACAGGTGTGCTATGTGAACTTCAGGATTAGGACCCAGCTAATAAGAATGAATCAGGAACGTGATCAAAATTGCCCTTAGTGAATGTGGACAGGAAAGAGTTTCACATCACATGCCAAGTGAATTTATGTGGGAATGCCACTTATCTCAGGAGTTAAAGACAATGCCTGCCCTTGCTTCTTGAAGAGGTGGTGTAGTCAGCATAGGGCCTAGGTGAGGGCACTGAATGCAGCATGGACACACCTTACTCAGGGCCCTGAAGGAACTAGTGTCTTATGAATAGTAACTGCAGTTTTAGGTGCTTCTTTATTCAACATCTCAGACATTTTCAGAGCTTAAAAAAAATCTATGGAAGAAACCTAAAAATCTTCTGGGGTTAGTTTGACTATCAGGGTTTTATTTGTCATACTACATTTCAATAATAAAGTAGTAGAAAAAGTTCATTTTTCGGGCTGGATAGATGGTTTAATGGTTAAGGCTCTCTCGCCTGTGAAGCTTAAGGACCCATGTTCTACTCTCCAGATCCCACATTAGCAAGGCTCACAAAGGTAAGACAAGCACAAAGTCACACATGCCTCTATGAAACAGGCAGTTGTCAGCCAAATCTGCTAGCCTGGTTCATTTCCCTAGCTACCCACGTAAAATAGGACTGTCATTCATTTGAAGGGGTAACAGATCCTTGTACACATCCCCAAACTCACACACACATAGGTGGGAACTTTTTTTAATGGGAAAATGGTAGGTTTAGGGTTAGAAGTATAGCTCTGGTGGATCATTTACCTTGTATGCATGGTCAAGGTCCTCAGTTACATCCCCAGCACCACAAAAAAACAAAGTTAAACAAGGCAATGACTTTATGCAACATAATATCTAATGATAGTTTCTAAGTTCCAAATCTATAGCAATCAACAGCAAGATGCTAAAAGATTTCAATTAACATGGATCAAGCCAGATGAACAGTGATGTTGGTCTACAGTAAGTGATCTCTGAGGCTCTTTTCAGTGCTGATATTTTATAACGATAGTGAAATTTGAGACTTGGCCATTTCTGAGGAATTAGATTCAGCCAGCACAGGAAACTTTAGAAAGGATAGAACAACATCTGTCTGCCTTTTAGTGGTAAAAAACAGTATCCAAATGAATCTTGCCCCCACTGCCTCCTATCCTGAGTACTCTGAGGGTTCCAAAATTTCATTCATTTTCTGTTCTCTGTGGTCTTTAGCAGGACCTTTTCTGACCAAGGACTCCTGGTGTCTTTGAGAACTACTTGGTTCCCTGAAAATTACCTGGAAGAATGTAACCCAAGCTCATGGGCTTGGATCCCCACAAATATCCAAGTGAAGCTTTAGGCTTTGGGGATCTGGATATGCTAAGCCCAACATAGATTCATTCCAGTTTCGCTGGCAAGTAAAAGCTGCCTGTGCAAACCATAAGCAGCTACATCAATAACAGCTTGTCTCGTGATGGTATAGAACACGTACAGAAATTGGGAGCAGGGGGTGGTCAATGTAGACACACGCTGCTCACAGGAAGCTTTCATGGACTTGCAGCTAGTGGAAAAGTCAGGAAATAAAGCTAACAGGTAGTTTCCCTTGCTGGTAATTTCCATAGTGAACATAGTGCAGGCTGATGTAAGGAACTGAAGGGTTACGTGTGTTTGCTTATTTCCACTTCTTGTTTTGTTTTTCTTTTTAAAAAATATTATTTATTTGCAAGCAGAGGGAGGTAAAGAAAAGACAGACCAAATAGGTCTGCCCAGGCTTCCAACCACTGCAAATTAACTACAGATGTATGCGTCACTTTGTGCATCTGGCTTCTCATAGGTTCTGGAGAGTAGAACCCAGGTTGTTAATCTTCAGGCAAGCACCTTAATCAATAAGCCATTTCTCCAGCCCCCCTCTTTTTTTTTTTTTTAACACAGGGTCTCATGTAGCCCAGGCTGATCTCAAACTTGTTATGTAGGATTTTGACAACCCGATCCTTCTGCCTGCACCTCCAGAATCCATAGAATAACTGCCTGTTCCACCACCACACCTGGCTAGCAAAGCATTCTTGCTTAGTCAGGATACCCGTCTATGAGCTGGTAAAGAGTTGCCCTCAAAATAGTGTCAGGCACCGCCAGGCACAGGCAGGAGCCTTCAGAAGAGGGGCCTGAGCTGCCAGGCATGGGTAAGGACCCCTGGGCTACAGGAGGCCACGTCCTGTCCAAGCCCAGCACACCTGAACTTAGGCTTTGCCCATAGCCTTGCGACCTTTGTCCAGTTGCCTAGGAAACTCCTTATAAGCCAGCACCTTCACACAGCCCATCCCCATGAGACCCTAGATCACCTGACCCCCTCCCCACCCACCATGGCCTATGTTCTGGATTGAATATCCCCTATGCAAATTACACATCAGCAATCAACCTTGTCCATCCAGTCCCCTTAGAACCTTCCCTCAGATGTTTATAAACCCATTTCCCTGACAATAAACTGAGAGAGCTATTCACTGAAACTCTCACAAAAGTCTTTTACTTTTGCCCACTCACCCACTCTGGTTGCCTGGGAGCCTTTGGGGGGACAGTGTCTGACCCTGTAGTGAGAACCCAGGAACCCACAAAATAGTAGTCATTATCTTGAGCATTTCTGGTTACCAAGTAGAAGGGGTCAAGAGTGAGTAGGGCTGGAGAGATGGCTTAGTGGTTAAGCACTTACCTGTGAAGCCTAAGGATCCCGGTTAGAGGTGCGATTCCCCAGGACCCACATTAGCCAGACACACAAGGGGGCACACGCATCTGGAGTTCCTTTACAAGGGCTGGAAGCTCTGGCGCACCCATTCTCTCTTTCTCTCTGCCTCTTTCTGTCTCTATCTGTCACTCTCAAATAAATACATAGAAATAAACAAAAAATTTTTTAAAAAGAGTGAGTAGAGGTGGTGGAAAGAATGTAGGAGCCAAAGGAAGGGTACCACTCCTTACATACAACTGTCCAGACAGAAATTGGCCTCGATATCCAAGACCTTGCAGTGCCTAGCAGTACTTACACAAGGCCCTCATAATAGGAGAAAAAAGATGATGACATCAAATTAAAAGAGAGACTAATGGAGAGAGGGAGGGGATATGACAGAGAGCAGAGTTATGAAGGGGAAAGCAGAGGAGGGGAGGGAAATACAATGGTTTGTTGTCTGTAAGTATAGAAGTTGTCAATAAAAATATGTGTGTGCAAGTCCCAGGTAAGCCAGACACACAGTAAGTGTGCAATGCTGCACATGTGCACAAGGGGACACACGTGTCTGGAGCTCATTCATTCGAGTGGCTGAAGGCTCTGGTGAACCCATTCTTTCTTTTTCTCCCTCTCTGAAATATATTTAAAAGAAAAGGACTGGAACAGAGTTGTAAGTGCATAGAAAGTAGAACTTAGATGTATATGTAGAGAGGCTCAGAAAACACACTCAAGGCATCTGCCATGTGCTTTCCTGAAGAGAAAAAGCATCAAAGCAGGAGATAAATTGAGAGTCTCTGGGGGAAAACTGGGTATGTAGAAAGACTCAGAAAGAACACACATGGCATCCGCTATGTGCTTCCTAAAGAGGGAAAGTATCAAAACAGAAGAGAAATTCAGAGGAGAAATGATGAGAAGAGGGTTACACTCATTGTTACCCTGAGTTTGGAGCAAATACACAGGCAGCAAGCCCCGAGCTGGTGAAAGTACCCATGTAGGAGATTCAGTGATCAGAGAAAAATCACACATGTAATTAAAGTGAGAAGTTACTGTTTCCTCACACAAGAAACAGTGTTATACCCACTCCCCACCCCCAGCCAGGCTAGTGAGGGGGAGAAGCCAGACTCACGAGCATCCCTGTGGCCCAGCTGAACAGGAGAAACACAGAGTCCTGGCATCCAGAGAGCAGAGAGGGAGGGGCTGGAAGTCCACAGCCTTTATAGCATCAGATTCAAGTATTTAATGGGAAGACCTGATTGGCTGGAGGATGAACCTGAGGGAAAGCCCAACAGGGTCAGCCCACCCAGGTAGCGCAGTAGACTGTGGGCAGCAAGGGTTGCTCTGGATCAGTCTTGATAAGACATTTTTGCTAAGAATTTCTGGTGGCAGTACTGGTGGCGAGCTGGCACCTCCTCATGCTCCTTGGGCCTCGATCCTTAACTGAGACTGCCTGAGAAAGCTAACTTTCTCCTACCCTCCTTCAATACCACCCTCCCCAGTTCACACTCACACCTTTATGCAAATCCTTGCAGCTGACTCGAATACTAAATTCTAGAATGCGTCCAGCATGGGTTCTGTTTTCCTTCCTGGATTCCTACTGATGATAGAGGTCTGAACAACCTGAAGGTGATATTAAAAGTCATGGGACTACATGAGATTATTTGGAGAGGTTGATAGAGGAGGAGGATAGCACTGAGTCTTTTTCAGTGAACCAATTCCAGATTCACTCCAGAGCACAGACTAGCTGCTTGGCGGAGAACACAAGTGGGCAGGGAGAGGCTTGAAGAAATTCATAAGTAGTTAAAGTATAGCCTTCTGCTTGGTGATTTATAACGAAATATGAACTGTTTTTAAAACAAAGTAATTGGGCAGGGAAGTACGAAGTATGTGTACAGTCAGGAAATATCTCTATTATCTGTGTTTACAATGGGACTGTATCAGCAAGCAAAGCAGCAAGTCAATTCTCCCACTTGTAGCATTATTTCTGGTGTCCCTGGAAACAAGATTTTTGCTTCCTTAATTACATTCTGCTTAAGTAAATACCAGAGTAAACTTGTTGTATCAGTTACTTTCTTGTTTCTGGAACAAAATACCCAACCAGAAGCAGCTTATGGATACAAAGAGTTTATTTCAGCTTTATTCCTTCATGGTGGAGAAAGCATGGCAAAAGCAGAAGCTGGGGTCCTAGCATCATTTGAGCAAGGAGGAGGTAGAGAGACCAGGATGTGAGGACTGGCTATAATACCTCAAAGCCCCTGATCTTCCTACCCAGAAACATACTTCCTCCACTGAGGCTCCAAAAAAGTGCCACCATCTGAGGATTAAGTATTCAAATACATGAGACTACAAGGGACATTTTACATTAAAACCACCCCCACACTTGCATTTCCCTCCTCCTAAACCAATTTCAAAGAGAAGCAATAAGTAGGGCAAAAATGTAGATGGTTTTATTCTATATCAGACTAGCACTTTGACATTACAAAAAGTATTCTGTTCTGATAACCTCACATCTTAGTACTTAATTTGATTTTTAGTATCTTTTTCCTTTTTCACTTAGTTTATTTTTTTTTCCCCTTTTTAAAATCATAACAGCATTACCATGTTGGCTTGTAGGGACTGGATGAAGCAGTGAAAGTGATGCCTCAGCACAAGTTCTGGCATAAGGTAGATCCAGATGGTAAATCAAAATGGCTTATGCATTCTTCTACCAAATGTTTCCTGGGCACTATTTGCCAGGCATGGTGCTAGGCCCCGGAAGGGAACACAGTAAGAAAGTATGGGATGTAATTCAGCAAGGTGACCCTTGAACAAAGTTGAGGGTGATGAGGAGTTGCAACGTGGTGGATGGGAGAGAGAGCCTAGAGATCTGGGAATCTAGAGAAGGTGATAGGCAGAGAGAACATGGGAGCCATGGCCTTGACTATAGTAAGGGGGCGGGATGGTGGGCAGCACCCATGGACCAGATCATGTTTGTGTGGCCTTGTAGCCATTGCAATGACTTCAGAGTGATACCACAGGATGTTGAGTCAAGGAACAGCATAATACGATCTTCCTTAAAATTAGTTCTCCAAATTCAGGATGAGGATCACCTGATAGACTTGTTAATGGACTTCAGGACCCAGTCTGGAAGGTTCTGATTCAGCAGGTGGGGGCAGCCTGAGAATTCTCATTTGCATCAAGCTGCTCAGGTGTGACATGCTGCTATTCCAGAGATCCACACTGAGAACCATGACTTCACTTTGATTATGCTGTTGACAATAAACTGAAGGGGTGGTGGACATGGACTGAAATAAGACAGGGAAAGTAGTGATACTAGGGGAGTCCACACAAAGAGGAACAATCCCAGTGAATGGAAGTGGACAGATTCTACAGACCCAAGATGGCTGCCAAGCCTGGAGACCCATGGGGAATGGATCTGTGGATGTTACGTTACAATTTCTAAGAACAATATTTCCAGACTTTATGGGACATCCACTTTTTGAAGGTATAGGACATGATATTTTCTAACATACCCTTCTACATGTCACAAGTTCCCAAATCTTCCCCACTTCCCAGGATATCATGCACCATTGTTATCCCCTCCTCCAGGCAGCCTCACTCCTTCCTTTCATTCCTATAAACTTCGACAGGTATTTGTCTCTGGTCTCATGCTTTACACAGCACCTGCCTTTGCCTTCAGTTCAGGTGTACAGTAGTCAACCCCCTTGTATTTATTGTTTCATTATCCATAGTCTCAGTTGCCCATGGGCAAATGTAGTTGGAAAATTGTAAACGGAAAATTCCAGATGTAAATAACTTATGTTTTAAATTCATTTTAACAGTATGTTGCTATAATTATTCCTTTTTATTGTTAGTGTTAATCTCATAGTTCCTTATTTATAAATAATTGTACTTCATCAAAGGTTTGGTTATATGCATAGATGCATAGGAGCAAAATATTAGGTTGCTTTTTTTTTTTTTTTTTTTTTTGGCTTTTAAGGTAGGGTCTCTCTCTAGCCCAGGCTGACCTGGAATTCACTATGTAGTTTCAGGGTGACCTCAAACTCATGGCGATCCTCCTACCTCTGCCTCCCAAGTGCTGGGATTAAAGGCATGCACAACGATGCCTGGCTAAAATACTGGGTTTTGAGTTCCACACATGGTTTCAGGACAGTGCTGTGGGTCTTGGAATGTGTCTTTCACAGAAGAGGAGGGACTGTTACATAGAGCACCTCAATCATGTTCTATTCATTATGCTACTCCTGGCCGAAGCATTCCTTGCCTCACACCCTTGGTACCAAGCACTGTTCTTAGCACCACAAGAATCTCTAGGTCTTTATTCTTCACCTGTGAAATCTGGCTGGACCTTCTATGTCTGAGACCTTCAGCTAAATGTAACAAAGCAAACAATCTACATCACATCAAATCTAAACAAAATTCAATCAACGAGGTGTCTGCAGAGATTTGTTCAAAGCTTGGGCTTCAGTCTCTCCTACTTAAAAACCGAAAACCCTCCGATGGGTTGGTGGTTTCCTTGCGGATACATTTCAGCATTCTACAGATAAATATTTAGAATGTATGCAGGGAGCTGATTAGTATTTTCTTTCTTTGTTCTTTCAATATTTCCGTTATTGTGCCACATAATCACCACGCTGGGTCCAGGCTGTCCCTGAGATCAAAAACTACCCTTTTTATGACCCCCTCTCTCCCATTTATGTGAAGGAGGCAAGGCTGTCAACGTGGTAAGAAAAAAATTCTTATATGCCATCTTGATTGCTAACATCTGTTCAAATTTCCATTCATAAATTTAAAACCCAAGCTCCTGAGGCCATCTGTTTTCTCCCAGCAGTCTGAAAAGAAGAAAAGCCCAAGGCAGATTTGCAGGTGGGAGAAGAACTTCTCTGGCCCCTGCCACTTCAGTGTGTGTGGACTTCGCCTGCGTGTGTCTCCCTCACAAGTGGAAGAGGGAGGACTTCTCTTCCTTAGGGTGGGATTTCAATCCCTGCGTGGCCGTTAAAGGGGGAAAAAAAGAGATCAGGAAAAGGCTTTATCCCCACATTCTTCTCCTTCCCTCCCTCGCTTCCTCTCTCTCTCTCTTTTCTCTCTCTCTCACTTTCTCTCTCACACACACTCATATTTCGTGAACAAAAGTCAAGGACTAAAATCTCTAAGTTGCCCTATAATCTGAGTAAACGCCAGTGAACTAGGACCGACTTCTTTCTAGATGGTGGACAGCTTCCCTGCTTGCTGGGTGGCCACTGTGCCTCTCAGTGGGACTCTTTACGTGGATGGCTTTGGCATGGTTAGGGGATATGATATGGCAGCTGCAGGACCCACATGCCAGGCTAGGCATTGGTCTTTTATTTATTTATTTTTTATTTTGCGCTTGGCAATGTCATCCATGTCTAAGGGACTAGGCTTCTTCTAAAGCCACTTGGCTTGATTCCAGCCGTGCTGTTGCAGCGACTGTGAATGCCTTCAAAAGCTGACGTGACATTTTAAGGGCCCGCTGGGCTATAGTACTCTCTCAAATGCCACCTAGCTGGGGACTCCCTTTTAGCTTCGAAGATTTTTTTTTTTTTCTGGTTTATGTTGAGAAAGAAGTCCTCAAGAAACCACAGGCCAAGTCTAGCTGTCTTCCTCATGTCCTCTCTGAAAACCTCAGCAGAATGAGCAAGGATCCACCCACCTCAAACCTTAGTTCCACAGTGGTGGTTTGTGGGCTTGCCTTGCTGGCTTAGCGTGCTCATTTTCATTCTGCTCTGACCTTGCTTTTATATATAACTCATGACTGATACTGTGGGTCTCTCTGTGCGATTCATTTCACAGGCCTCAGCCCAACTTCTTGGCATGCCCATAGACTACTTCTAGTACCTTCTTATGCTTGCCTGCTATGATTTAAAGGTGTCCCCTGAAAGTTCTTGTGTCAGGAACTTGATTTCTAAATGCATATGCTAGTGTTATTGGAAGGTGGATTGTGTGGGTGGGTAGTCATTGAGAATAGATGAGTTCATGAGCAGAGGCGCCATTTTTCCCTTAGTGGCTTTATAAGAAGAGGGAAAAAAGCCGTCAGCCTGGTGGCATGCCTTCAATCCCAGCACTCAAGAGGCTGAGGCAGGAGAATCGCTGTGAGTTTTGAGGCCAACCTGGACTACAGTGTTAGTTCCAGGTCAGCCTGGGATAAAGTGAGACCCAACCTTGAAACCCCTCCCCCACCCTGGCCAAACAAAAGAAGGCGGAATAGAGATCAAGCTTGCATAGGCTTATTCTTACTCATACACCAGATACCCTCTGCCGTATGCTGATGAGCAAGAACTTCCTCACCACATGCTGGCAACGTGGATTTAGACTGCCAGCAGCCAGAACTGTGAGCTCAGTAAAACTGTACTCTTTATGTTACCCACTCTGTTATTTAGTTATAGCAACAGAAAATGAACTAAGGCATTGCTACCAAATACTACAATCCGTTAGGAGATGATTGTGCTCTGGAGAGAACACAGCAGCAATCATTGACCTAGGCATACTGGACTTGTAAGTGACCTGTACTTCTGAGAAGTTGTGGCCTGGCATCAGATCTTTCCACGGTTTCATCAGGCCCCCTGTACCGTCACTGAAGACTCCCCTTGTGCTCTCAGAATCCCTGCCCTGTCCCTTCCCTCACTCCCCGTCTACCTCCCCCCAAACTCAGGAGCAGTGTACAGAGACCAGGTCACAAGTTCCATCTTACAGCTAGTGTTAGAGCTTAACAGAACATGGAGAGGAGATGGGAATGCCTTGTGTTCTGGCCTCTCTCCATTTCTACACTCAAAGCAGAAATCTTTTTTTTTTAATTTTATTTATGGGCTGGAGAGATGGCTTAGCGGTTAAGTGCTTGCCTGTGAAGCCTAAGGACCCCGGTTCAAGGCTCGGTTCCCCAGGTCCCACGTTAGCCAGATGCACAAGGGGGCGCATGAGTCTGGAGTTCGTTTACAGAGGCTGGAAGCCCTGGCGCGCCCATTCTCTCTCTCTCTCCCCTATCTGTCTTTCTCTCTGTGTCTGTTGTTCTCAAATAAATAAATAAATATTTTTTTAAAAACCTTAAAAAAATTTATTATTTTTGTTTTGTTTATTTTTTAGGGGAGAGGAGAGAAAGGAGAGAGAGAGAGAGAGAGAGAGAGAATGGGCATGCCAGGGCTTCTTGCCCCTGCACATGAACTCCAGGTGCATGCACCATTTTGTGCATCTGGCTTTACATGGATACTAAGGAATCGAACCCAGGCCATCAGGCTTTCAAGTAAACAGCTTTAACCACTGAACAATCTCTTTAAACCCAAATCAGACATCATTTTAACATTTTTTATTGACAACTTCTGTACTTACAGACAATAAACCATGGTATTTCCCTCCTCTCCCACATTTTCCCCTTCACAACTCTGCTCTCCATCATATCCCCTCCCTCTCTCAATTAGTCTCTCTTTTATTTTGATGTCATCATCTTTTTCTCTGATATGAGGGTCTTGGGAGGGTATTGCTAGGCACTCTGAGGTCATGGATATTGAGGCCAATGTCTCTTTGGACAGTGGCATTGTAAGGAGTGGTGCCCTTCCTTACATTCTTTCCATCACCTCTTCTGCCATGGACCATGAGCCTTGGAGGGTGTGAGATATTTCTGTGCTGGACACTCCTCCCTCACTTCTCAGCACCATGTTGCTTTTTTGGTCATTCCAGCAGTCATCGCCATCTGAAAAAAGAAGCTTCTCTAACCAAAAGTGAGAGTAGCATTAATATATGAATATGAACATTAATTGATGTGCTTACAGGCAGTTTGGTAACCATAATATATGCATTTAGCCAGTCAAGAGCAGGCTTTACACCCCTAAGGCTCATGACCTCCCCCACCATAAACTTTTGATTAGGTTTTCAGTACCAGGCTTGTAATCCCTCCCTTAGAGCAGGCATCCAGTTCAATTAGAGAGAAGTTGGTTTCCCCCAGAACAGACATGCCACTATCGCACCCATTCAGTCATTTGGCCTGGCTGGCCAAACTCGAGGTTTATATCACTGTTTCACCACTGATGGCTTCTGTTTCCCATAGAGCTGTATGCAGTGCAGCTTTCTGTCAGCTGGTCTATAGGGAGGAGGTTTTTAGCTCAGCCCCAGCTTGATTTCTCAGTGCCCTTGCCACCCAGGCATGTGGAGTCTTCCTCAATAGGGTCTTACCATCTGTTTCTGGTGGGAAACCAAGGACCTTGCCAATAGCCTGTAATGTTTTGAAGGCAATAGGGATTCAACAACTTACTGGAAGGTATCTCATCTCTGGCATTGAAAATTTTCTAGTAACAGTATATTACTTCTGGGTGTTCCATTATCCAAAAAAGTAGGCTTTCATATGTTTTATTCACAATATATTGAATTTGGTTGACCCTCCCCCCACCCTTCCTTTTACTCAATCTCTTCCCCCAGCCTCACTTAAGCCATTCCACTCCATGTAATCTGTTCTTCTGTTCTTCTACATAAATATATATATGTAATACCATATATATATATATATATATATATATATATATATATATATACATATGTAAATATATATATGTAATACCATCCTCTTAAGTCCTTCCCTCTCCTCCCTCCCTTATAGCCCTTTTCTAGCTTACTGGCCTCTGCTACTGATTTTTGGTTCCAGCTCACAGACAAGTCTAAACATTTGTAGCTAAGATCCACATAATGAGAGATAACATGCAACGTTTGCCTTTCTGGGCCTGGGTTACCTCACTTAGTATACTACTTTCCAGATCCATCCATTTCCCTGCGAATTTCATAATTTCATTTTTCCTTACCCTTGAATAGAACTCCATTGTGTAAATGTACCACATCTTTGTTATCCATTCATCAGTTGAGGGACATTTAGACTGGTTCCATTTCCTAGCTATCTTGAATAGAGGGGCAACAAACATGGTTGTGCAAGTATCTCTAAGGTAGTAAGAAGAGTCCTTAGGATATATGTCTAGGAGTGCTGTAGCTGGGTCACATGATAAATCTATTTTTAGCTGTCTCAAGAACCTCCACACTGATTTCCACAACGGCTATACCAGTTTACATTCCCACCAACAGTGTAGAAGTGTTCCTCTTTTTCTGCATCATTGCCAACATTTGTTGTCATTTGTTTTCTTGATGGTAGCCACTTTGACAGGAATGAGATGGAATCTCAAAGTAGTTTTAATTTGTATTTCCCTGGTGGCTAAGGATGTAGAACACTTTTTAAGATGTTTATATGCCATCTGTATTTCCCCTTTTGAGAATTCTGTATTTAGTTCTATAGCTCTATTTTTTCTTTTTTGAGGTAGGGTCTCACTATGTAGTCTCAGGGTGGTCTTGAACTCATGGTGATCCTCCTACTTCTGCCTCCCGAGTGCTGGGATTAAAGGCATGCACCACCACTCCTGGCTTCTATAGCTCATTTTTAAGTGGGTTGTTTGATTTCTTACTGTTTAGGTTTTTTTGTGTGTTCTTTGTATATTCTGGATATTAATCCTCTGTCAGATGTATATCTGGCAAGGATTTTCTCCCATTCTTTATGTTGTCTCTTCGGAGCAGGCATATTTAATTCACCCTCTCTGATGGCTTGTCCCATAAAGCCATCAGAATTCTCCAGCTCAGGTTTGGTGTAACAACAAGCAATTGGTTGGAACTGGGTTGGGAGATGAGACCTATTCACCAACCTCAGCCTAGAGTGACGCTTGCTGGTTTTGATGCTGTAGGTATTCTGAATCTGCCTTGCAGAATGTGCTATTGTTTTCTATTAATCATTTGTTCAATATTTTATAGATACATGGACTTGTTAATGCTCCCAATAACTTTCTGAAGTAAAGAACTTGTCCCCATTTTCCACATTAGGTAGATGAGGCATTTGTACATAGCATTAAAATATCCTGACGCACCCCTTCAAACTCTGTAGATACCTGTCTGATACATGTAGCATAATCTAAAACTTCATGCCAGAGATAAGCAGATGCTTCAGAGACTTTTCTTGGGTTCCTTTAGTAGCACTGATACATCCTAGTTTATAAAAATGTGAGTTACTAAAGGTTGTAAATACAGATCTTATCAACCCTTCTTAAATTCTGTTATTACAATTTTTATCTTAACATGAACTACTAGAACAGAGGCAGGATATTTATTAGGAAATAAACACAACAAAATAAAAGAATAGAAAAGTGTTCTCATTTCTCAGTGAGTACCAGTACTAAGGTTATTATTATCCTAATGGACCATTCTTTACATCTCTCCTTTGTTTATATACCAAGTGTAAAGTCATGATTCATACTTCTGTTGTATTGCTTGCTGTTTTTGTAGTCTATGAGTTCTACTTTTTCATTTCAACATATCTCAGCTCATGTAATGTAAGCCATGATTTCCCAATTGTCTCTAAAATGTGCTTTATCACTGGTTTATGCAAACCTGAATCTCATCCAGGACACATTTCATCTTTGTTATGTCCTATAAGCCATTTTAATGTATCACTTTTTTCATGACACGTATGCATTGAGTGGACTGAACCAGTTGCCTGCATCCTTGACTTTCTTTTTTTAAAAATTGGAAACAGTCCCAAGTACACAGGAAAGCGACAAACAAATCTTTGTTTGTTTTTCTAGGCTATCGACGTAAAAGTTGCTGATGCAATGACTCCGGTTTCCCACATATTTTAGTACATTTCCTAAAAAACATTAGCATTTTTTATAAACTTCCAAACAAGCTCCAGGAAATTAGTGTGTCTACATGCCTATCCTCTACCAACTGCTCCAGTAATGTACTTTAAGAGACAGTTCCAGGGCTGGAGAGATGGCTTAGCAGTTATGGCCGTTATGCAAAGCCAAAGAACCCAAGTTCGGTTCCACAGAACGGACATAAGCCAGATGTACAAGGTGGCCCATGTGTCTGAAGTTCGTTTGTAGTGGCTATATGCCAGGTGTGACCATTCTCTCTCTCTGCCTCTTTATCTCTCTCCCTCTCAAATAAATAAATAAGAAAAGAGCAAGAGAGAGAGAGAGAGAGAGAGAGAGAGAGAGAGAGAGAGAGAGAGGGAGAAGTTTCCAGGCTATAATCACATGTTGCATTTCTGTCTCCTATTTTTAGTCTTCTTCAATTAGGAATATTCTTTAATCTTTCCTTGATGTTCGTTACCTTGACACTTGCAGAGGTTAAAGGCTAGTTAACTTATATAATGTTCTTCAATCTAGATACATCTGCTATGTGTTCATGATTATTTTCAGGCCAGGCAGTGTAGCAGAAATAGCACGGTCTTGATTCTGTGATATGTTCTCTTTGCATGCCATTAAATTACATGGGATTTAGATTTGTCTCATTACTGCTGATGTTGATCCTTATCTTTGATTAAGGTGGCATTTGCCAGCCATCTTGCCCTTTCTCATTACTAAGTATCTTATGGGAAAGTACTTTGAGTCTGTATCAATAATCTGCTTCTCATCATAGTTCCAATTTGCTCTTGATTTATATCAGTAAGGATTCCTATTTCATTTCAGGGGCCAGTCTGTTACTGATTAAGTTTTGTGCTTGTATTATTTCACATTTGACCAGTAGGAGTCCCTTCAAGCTGGACTCTATGTCCTTTTGATATGACGTATTTCTAAGTTCTTCCAGCCCCTCCCCCCCCCCCCCACCAAGGTAAAGTCTTAGTCTAGTCTAAGCTGACCTGGAACTCTCTCTATAGCCCCTGGCTGACCTCAAACACATGGATCCCTTTTCTTTAGCCTCTCAGGGCTGGAATTAAAGGCAGGTGCCACCACTCCCATGTCTAAATTCTTTTAACATTTTTATTTTACTTTTTTCATTCAAAAAGAGGTATCCGGCTTATCTGATAGTTTGGCACAACTCTGGAATCAAACATTTATCCAAAGACCCTTGGTTTCTTTCACTGGGAAGAGAACGGTGTTTAGAAACCAACACTTAGTCACTCAGTATACCCATGGCTATTGGGATATCAGTGTTCCCAGACCTTCCAAGCACGTGGAGCTAAGGGAAGTATATGTATTTCTACGTGTATACCTCTGTTTGTACTCTTTTACTGATGAGTTTCATATATGTACATAATGTATGTTGATCATAATCCTCTCCCACTCCATTTTTCATTTTATTTATTTGTTGGCTTTTAGAGGTAGGGTCTCTCTGTAACACAAGTTGGCCAGAATTCACTATGTAGTTTCAGGCTGGCATCAAATTTATAGCAATCCACTTACCTTTGCCTCCTGAGTGCTGGGATTAAAGGTGTGCACCACCACTCCCAGCTCTTCCACTATCTTCTGATGCCCTCCATTCCCTTTCCACTGAATCCCTTCTTCTTTCTAACTAGTTACTTGTTTTTATTTTGATGTCTTCTGTTTCTTTTTTCTTTTTTCATTTTTCATTTTTCATTTTTTTTTCCTTCTTCCACCATAGTGATGAAATGTTGATGGAGCCAATATTTTGTAGGTTGTGTGAGGGCATAAATACAATGACCATGTCTGGAAAACAGTATTCCAAAGCACTCCTCATTTTCTGGTTCTTAAGTTCTTTCTGCCTTCTCTTTCCTCAGTGTTTCTTGAGCCTTGAAGCAGGTGAAATTGATGTCTTATTTAGTACTGAGCACTCAAGAGTCACTTACTCTCAGCAATTTGATGAATTTTGAGTCTTCCCAGAAGCCATAGAAAATTGCAAGAAGAAGATTTTCTGACCAAAGGTAAGAGCAGCTGTGTTTATATTTGACATTTATTTCTGTTCTGGATCCTGAAGACTATGCACATACATCATTATCTCCCAGTGTAACCCAGCCCTCCCTAGGATTCATCCTGATTTTCCCTATACCATATTTCTAATTCCCTCTCAAACTATGTGCTGGCTGCCCTATGGCTGCTCCTGGGGAGAAATGAACACATCTATTTACTCTAGATAAGGCACCAATGACAGACCCAAGTAATGATTCCACTCAAGTCCAACTTAATGAACCAGTGAGTTTACTGGAGTTTCTTACAGGAGCACATGTGAGGGGTCCCTTATAGCATGGGTGACTCGATGACAGTGGCAACAGTGAAAAGCCAAACCCAGCATGGATGATGGCTCAGGAAATCTGTGTCCCAGCAGCTTCCCACTCGACTTACAAGTAGCTCTACCAGTCGCTTACTGCTCTTGTAATCATGGAAAAGGGCCTTGTGAACTTTCAGGAGTCTCTTGACCCTTATGTGTCATTTATTTCCTAAATCTTATGGCCTTCCTTATTCCTTCCAGGAAAGAGTGTTTCAATTTGGAGCTCTAAAACATTAGCTCTCATTCTACTTAATCTGCTCACTTATTTAAGCAGTCCTTTATGCAACCAGCCTCCCACCGGTATTCCTTTTATGTCGCCACATATGACCATACCCCACACTGGGTCAGCCTACAATGCAGGTTACCTATTTTCCCAAGCCTCACAATCTTGACATTTGACAGCACTGTCAATGAACTGGGACTTCTGTACACCAATGTGAATGCCTACCTCACTTCCCTTGACTTCTGACTCTAGGCTGAGCCTCCCTGCCACGTGGATGTCATCCTCACCCCGCTGAGCATTCACCGTTACGTGCTGAGCTGCACTCTTGTGGGAAGGAGTGCCCTCCTTAACCTTCTCTGCTTCAACCCCTGCACAGGGCCACCTTTCTACAATGGAGACGACTTGGCACACTTGGTTCAGCCTTCGACTCCTGAAGGGCCTGAGACCTGGAAAACAGCAGCAGAAGAGTGAAACTCTGGCCGAGGGGAGATGGCTGCAACATCCCAAAGCCCATCATAACAGCACAGCTCCTCCAGCAAGGCTCCACTCCTAAAGCACTACCAGCTGAAGACCAAAAACACATGAATTTATTGTGGTGGTGGTGGGGGGTTCATCTGATTCAAAGCGCCACAGCCTCTCTCCTTGGTTTGTAGATGGAATTTTTCCATTTGTTTTCACATGTCTATGTCTGGCTCCTAAATTCTGCTAATAAGGAGGCTGGTCATATTGGATCAGGGCCTACCTGAATTACTTCTTTAAAGAATATCTCTAAATATAACCACATCCTGAGTTAATGCAGGTTGAGGCTCCAACATGAACTTGGCCCAGGGCACATACTCCTGGAGAACAAAATATCTAACATTCTTCTTGATGTGCCAAGGTTGATTTATGTAGCTTGTTAGGATTTCCTCATTTGAACAACTAACCTCTTCATGCAATGTTATTTTTCTTATCCCTTTCTAGCAAAATTTTTTTGTAATTATGCTTGGGAAAAATACTAAAATTTTTGGTGGGACATAGAGTAGAGATGCAACTTCTTGTGTTTTTAAATATTTATTTATTTGACAAAAAAAGAGGAGGAGAGAGGGAGAGATAGAAAAGGGAGACAGACAGAGGGATAGAGACAATGAGCATGCCAGGACCTCCTGCCTCTGAAAATCCCAGAGGCAAGCACCACTGTGTATATCTGTATATTGTGTGAGTACTGGGGAATTGAACCCTGGCCTTGAGACTTTGCAAGCAAGTACCTTTAACTACTAAACCATCTCCCCAGTTCTCTAGTGATTTCTTGAATTATATTAATAAAATGAGAATCTATAAAAGGGACCACAAAGGTTCACTTACAGGACCCACTTGAGGAGACAAAATGATGCAGTTATTCTTGATATGGAAGATGGCTGTCATGGGCCAGAGACACCCCCCAGGGAGATGGAAAGGATGTAGTTTAAGTTCGTTGGAGGGACTACATTCAGGATGAAACTGAAACAGAACAGACTCCATGTACTGTGAAGTGTCAATCCAAAGTGATCCAGGCAGCAGGGCACAGGATAGAAGTAGATAAGGAAACAGAGCAGGGGATTTGGTGTGGAACGGATCCTGGGGCAATTTTCTGAACCATTAGGATATAACTGTAGGTACTATTTATGGGCCCCAGCAGCTTTAGCCCCAGGGAATACTGGAATTGTTAGTCTTCCTAGAAAGTGTCTTGAAAGCAAAGGTCAGAAATGCTAACTCAAATAAGCCTAAAGAAAAGCAGAAATTACTTGTGTATGTAGCTGTAAAGGGACAACTGTAGTTCAGGAAGAGCTGCATCTTAAGGGTCAGACGGTATCTGAGAGTGGGTCACCTCTACTTCTCTCCCTGGGTTGGATGCTTTTCATTTTGTTTGACTTTTCTGGGGCAGGTAAAGATATTTACAAGCAAAAGCTCTACTGTGCTTTATGTATCCAGAAGAATCCACCTCTTCTCTTCGTGTGTGTGTGTGTGTGTGCGAGTGTATGTGTGTGTGTGTGTGTGTGTGTGTGTGTGTGTGTGTGATATTTTAAGGAGTGCTTTGTATCAGATTGGGTTAAATTTTCACTTGTAAACTAAACACGTAATCAGTAAGAAAGCATCTTCTGAGCTTGGTGTGGAGGGGTGAAGTGGGATTTTTCTAGGATCATGTGGAAAGGGAAAAAAGAACGGAGTAAGTTGTCAAGGAATAGTTGAACGAATCCATGATGGACAATACCTCCTATTCATTATAAACGCATCCAAACAAGGGAGCAGACATGGTTTTCATGCCCAGAACATCTATTCTTTTTTTTTTTTTTTTTCCCCTGAGGTAGGGTCTTGCTCTAGCTCAGGCTGACCTGGAATTTACTATGTAGGCTCAGGGTGACCTCGAACTCATGGCGATCTTCCTACCTCTGCTTCCCAAGTGCTGTGACTAAAGGCATGCGCCACCATACCTGGCCTATTCTTGAATTATTCTGTGTACTAACTCATTGCTAACATGCAGGAGAATGATCCCAAAAAGAATAGTTCTGAGATATGCATCCTAGAGTTTCTTCATGTGGCACTGGCTGCCTTCTGTATCAGGCTTTTTGCTTCTGCTGCACCAATGTCCATTCTGATTCACTTTTATTTATTTATTTTTTTTGGTCATTTTTTGCTTGATTTTTCTGCTCCCACAAGAGACCAGTGAACGGCTAGAACATGTGGTAAGCAAATGCATCCAGGCTCAGCCAAGCAAAGAAATGTATCTTTGGGTCCCTGATGAACTGGTTCCTACCATGGAGACCCACTGGCGTTGTCTGTCTTTGTAGAGAAAGTTATGATTTGGGCTAGGGAGATAGCTCAATTGATAAAGTGCTTGCCTTGCAAACATGAGGACCTGAGTTTGATCCCCACTGCCTACATAAATCTCGAGCAAAGAACCTCATACCTGTAGCCCCAGTGCTGGAGTATGGAGACAGGCAGATCCCTGGGGCTCACTGGCCAGTTCCAGCCAGTGTAGCCCAATTGGTGACCTCCAGACCAACGAAAGATCCTGTCTTGACAAAAAAGGTGGATGCTTTACCTGAGGATAACACCTGAGGTTGTTATCTGCCCCGTGTGTACATGTATACACGTACACACAAACACCCACATTTATACATGTGTGCACACCACACACACAAACATACACACTCAGGCCAAAAAAAAAATTGAAAAATATTATGATCTACTTGTGCATAAGGGAGGACAACATAGATTTTTTTTATTGCATTCCCTCCTTCTTGCCTTCATCTGACCGATAATCTACATCATATGTACATGTCTGTTTTCTGTCATCTGCCCATCATCTATGTATCTTTCACCATGACGCTCACAGAGCATCATCCTAAGTGCTTTATTTAAACCCATATGTCATCTCCTTTGTTCCATAGTCTTAAGTCCCTTCTCTATGCCAACTGAGCAGTAAAGGAGAAAAATTTTCAGCTACAGGTTTATGAAAGTCTACCAATTAATTGTGAAGGTTTTAGTAGTAAAGAAATTCATAATCAAAACTAAAAGAGCAATTCAGCGATAAATAAATTAATGTTATAGGAATAAAAGGGGAAGAGGAAAAGGAGGAGGAGGAGGAAGTTGCTACCTTAGTACTAACCCAAGTATTTGGTATCTGGGCCTTTCGAAAACTGTAATTCAAGACATTCTTCTAGGCTACCTTAATGTGATAGAAATTGAATTTAATCAAGATTATTAAGGGTCTTTCAAGTGATAAATACTGCTGAATTTACTTGTGCTTAAGTGAAGAAGACATGGTTCCTGCTGTCATAAAACTGTCTACTGAGCAGTAGTTAAATGTGACAGACTGATAACTGTCTTTCTGTTTATTCTACACATCTTCCTATTAGTAAAAGTGCTCTTAACTGTTTTAGCTTTGTACAGGCTGCCACACTAGACACTGCTTTTCTCCCCATCCTTTGTGACAAGATTTGATGGTGACTTATATCTTGGCCAAATAGAAGCAATGCAGGCAACTCCCAGGTCTTAATGTTTAAAAAAATCTGCTTGCTCCCACTTTGGTTTCCAACCCACAGATTGGAATGTGAGGATATGGCGCAGGAGTCAAGTATTAGTTGTAAGGACAAGGCCCGCAGGCTAATAGCCTTTCTCAGCTGGTGCTCAGGTACTGAAATTAGGCCTTAGAGAAAACAAGTTAAGTGGATATTATTTACATCTGTCCTTTATTCCAGGGATGGTATGAAGCTATGCTATCCCAGATGCATAGAATAGTTAATCCATTTCTACGATGGGTTCTATAAATTATTACAACTTAATTCTCTCAAGCAAATTCCATTAGGAAGGGATCCTTGAGGGGTAGACGCTGGATTCCTGCAGAAATGTGGGTTTCAGGAGAACTGGGGTTCAAAAAAAGGTTGTGACATTGGTCATGTTGGTTCCAATCTGAGAATACAAACGAGAGTCCTTAGGGCATTATTTTGGATTGTGATGACTAATCTTGATTGCCAACTACATTGGCTCAGGAAGCAACTCAGACATACCTCTGGGTGGGCCTGTGAGGGCATTTCCAGGAAGAGTTAAGGAAAGGAGGAAGACCCTCTCCTTCCTTCCTTTGGAGCCCAGGTGTAAAGAGACGGAGGGGAGTACAGCGCTGCCCTTGCCTTGCCTGCCACATGTGCTCCTTGCTGCTCGGCTGTGCCTCCTGTGGCAGACGTCAGAGCCCAACATCGTTGGCTTCCAGTGTGGTATGGAGAGGGTGACTCTCTGGGAATCCTCCGGTTCTTCAGCCCCAGACTGGAACTTCTGAGGCATCCGACCTTGTGAACTGAGCAGCTACGGGGTTATCAGCCTTTCCAGTGGGTAGACAACTGTTGGTGAACTACTCAGAGTAAGTAAGCCAATCTAATAAACCTCCTTTGTAATATACATGTATTCGTCATTTCTAATCCTCGAGCAAACCCTGACTACTACAGGCACCTTCTGTCATTGGAGGAAGCCTTCTGGATAGAGTAGCAGTGGCAGTCATGGAGAAGAAACTATAGTAGTGCCATTTCCAACTCTAGCTCGTGTGGGACAAACGCCCTCTTATCTATGAACCAAGGTGGCAAAATGCCGGGAAATGAAGGATATGTGAAACACAATAGTCAGAATGAATATATCAGCAAACATTTGCCCTTTCTTCTGGGAGATATATTCTTTTGCCAAAGGCAGGTAGCTGTAGTTAGTAGCAAAGAGGCGATTCGTAAGTATCTGGAGAGAATGCTGCTTTAGGGGCCCCGATGGATTTTTGTTTCTCTCCAATACGGTGACTTCGCTACACCGCAAGGCAACCAGTGATCTCCCTCTGATGGTGCTTTCTCCTTCTCCTTCTCCTCCTTCTTCTTCTTCAGATGCTGGGCTTAACTTTACTGAGGATGGGTTTGAACTCACAGATACTCCTACCTCAGCCTCTCAATGCTAGGATTAAAGGCACAAGCCACCACACCTAGTTTAGCCTCCCATAGTTCTTACCAATCATATCATGGTGTCCTAGATGTAGGGAGCAATAAGAGGAGCCGTTTCTAGCATTGATACCCAAAGCACAAAGCCCATTATAATTTATAAGGTGAGGAAGGATCACATGGACATTATAGACGAGAAAACTAAGGTCTGGAGACTTTTAAATAACACATAGAAGGACACAGAGTTACTAGGTGATAGTCTGGCTCTACATACACTCCCCAATACGGCACAGCTGTCTTTCAGTAGTGAGCATAAACGGCCGTAGTGCTAGGCTGAATTGGCCTCAAAGTGTCACCACGCTGTAGCCACACTTAAAATAAATAGGACTGCAGAAGGAACCTAGAGCCTTGTTTGTGCTGGACAAGCACTCTACTACTGAGCTATATTCCTTGACCTCTTCTAGTTTTTCTTTTAAATTAAAAAAATTTTTATTTATTTGAAAGAAAGAAAGAGAGAGAGAGAGAGAGAGAGAGAGAGAGACAGAGAGACAGAGAGACAGAGAGAGAGAGAGAATGTGCTTGCCAGGGCCTCCAGCCACTGCAAATGGACTACAGATGAACGCGCCACCTCGTGCATGTGGCTTTGTGTGGGTCCTGGACAATCGAATCTGGGTCTTTTGGCTTTGCAGGCAAGTGCCTTAACCACCTCCTAAGACTTCTCTCCAGCTCTACCTTTTATTATTTTATTTTACTTTTTGTTTTCATTTTTATTTATTTATTTGAAAGTGCCAGAGAGAGAGAGAGAGAGAGAAAGGCAGAGAGACATAGAGAGAATGGGCACGCCAGGGCTTCCAGCCACTGCAAACGAATTTCAGACGCGTGGGCCCCCTTGTGCATCTGGCTAAGGTGGGTCCTGGGGAATAGAGCCTAGAACTAGGGTCCTTAGGCTTCACAGGCAAGCGCCTAACTGCTAAGCCATCTTTCCAGCCCTCTACCTTTTATTTTGAGATAGGATCTGCAGTCTCTCAAGCTAGCCTTAAAATTACTGTAATTGGCAGTAGATCTTAAAGTGGCAATCCTGCGGCCTCTGCCTCTCAAGTAGTTGGAATTGCAGGTCTATGTCACCAGGCCCAGTTTATAGGCACATTTTTTTATGAGTGAGTTTAGAATTTGTGTCATTGGAGATAGAATATCTTTTTCTGTGATGGCTTTGGACTGAGCTACATGATTTTTAGTGGGGTCAGTAGAATATGGGAAGCCATCATGTGCCTGCTCTGACACTGGGCTTTCAGGGCATCAAAATTTCTGCCTGGGCCCCAATCTTCTGTCACTGACATAAAGGAATATACCCTGATAGTCACATGACCAAGGAAGATGAGAAGCATACCCTATTGGCTGTGTCCCTTTTTTTTTTTTTTTTTTTTTTGCTGAAGTCCCAGAGAAACTATTTATGGAGAAGACCTCAGGGCAGCTGACATGGTTGTAGATTGAAGAAGACAAGCCTGCATCAGTCCTGGCTATGTACAGAGTAGGGGAGTATTGTCTTATGACACTGAATTTTGGGGTTTTGCTATAATACATCCATAACTGTGTCTTCTCTCTGAACACTTTTTAGCACTGCGGAAATATTGGAAACACTGCTGTTCAGCTCATTTTTCTCTCATGGCTCCCAATAATATTTATGATAAAGGCAGCACACTGACACATCTCTAATCTGTCTTGGTTCTGACCTGCCCAGCCTTCCGCTGCATCTCCTCAGGATCCTTTGGGTCTCCACGTAGGCTATGCTTTTCTGCCCCTTCACAGTTCTTTTACTCAGGTTCCTCTTCTGAGAATGCCCTGTCATGCTCCAATTCTAACAAATGAAGCTCGTTCTTATTCCGTTAGATTCTCAAGGGATTTTAGCTTTTGCTACTTCACCAGTTTTTGTTGATGGTAATGAAGGAAATTTTTATGAAGATAATTTGGGTTGAAATAAACTTAAAAGGTTAATGTTATAGAAACAATGGTAATAAGTCATGTGGATGCATCCAGTTTGGCATTTCACTGTGGAGAATTTGTAACACCTCCTTCAGGAAGCTTTCTACCTTTATTTATTTATTTTAGAGAGAGAGAATTGTCAGGCTAGAGCCTCAGCCACTACAATTGCACTACAGATTGTTGTGCCACCTAGTGGGCATGTGCAACCTTGCTCTTGCCTCACCTTTGTGCATCTGCCTTATGTGGTATCTGGAGAGTCAAACACGGGTCCTTAGGCTTTGCAGGCAAATGCCTTAAGGGCTAAACCAGTTCTCCAGCCAGCTACCTTTATTTTTAACATGTCATGTTACAACCATCATTTTACATGTCTATCTCTTAGCTCGAATTTACTGGAGATCATGTAAATAGTGTTTATCTTTTGTTTGTCTAATAGAAAGTGGGGTCACAGAGTATTTGTCATTTTCTGACTGGCTTATTTCACATTGCATAATGGTCTTCATGGTAGGATAGCATGCTACCTGCCTTAGTTAAGATTTCCTCCCTTCTGAACATTGGATAATTGCTCACTGTGTGTATACAACACATTTTGTTCATAGGTTCTTCTGTTGATGAATCTTTCCACCCATTTGCTATTGAAAACAATGCTTAAGTGGAATTCCTTGATCATATGCTAATTCTTTCTTCTCTCTTCTCTTTCTCTTCCTTCCTTCTCCCTTCCTTCTTTCTTTCCTTCCTTTTTTTTTTTTTTTTTTTGAGATAGGGGTCTCACTATGATGTGCAGGGTAGTCTTGGACACATGGCTTAAGTGATTTTTCCCCCCCTAGCCTGCCAAGTAGCTGGAACCACAGGCACATACCACCATGCCCAGCTATTAAAAAAACAAAACAAAACAAAACAAAACAAAAAAATCTTACAGATCCACCATAGTATTTTCTGTAATGGTTGAAGCATTTTACATTCTTGGTGACAATGCACAGTGGTTGGTTCTGAATCATATATACTGGCAATAACACTAGTTTATCCTCCTTCCTACCTTCCCTTTGTTTTTCTGATAATGTCCATCCTAATGGTTGTGAAGTTGTTCCTACTCTGTTTAAATGGGTTCTTATTTGGAAATGCTAATGCTGGGGCTGCTGGAGAGGATGACCCCATTTCAGAGTCACAGTCACTGGGACTGTACATCCCGAAGAGCATTTTCTAAACTGGGCTTGGTGGTGCACCCCTTTAATCCCAGCACTCAGGAGGCAGAGGTAGGAGGATCGCCGTGAGTTTGAGGCTACCCTGAGACTCCATAGTGAATTCCAGGTCAACTTGGGCTAGCATGAGACCCTACCTTGAAAAAAAAAAAAAAAAGAAAAAAGAAAAACAGAAGAACATTTTCTAACTCTAGGCCAGACTCAAGCCTGGCAGCATACTTTGTCCCTCAGTGTATGAGCTAGAGGGTCCCCAAGTATGGAGATATTTGGCTTTGGAAAACGAAAGAAACCTACTAAGCATTGTGATTTTTTTTTTTTGTGCTCTGAAGTGCAAGATGGACTAGTTTGATTTTTACCTGAGTCATATGCCCCAGTCAACCAATATCTAAGGATTTTACCAATGTGCTTTCAGCCCCCTCCTTTGTAATGTTCCTTTGGCCTTGGATGGCATGCTAGGGCTGTTTCATTTGGCACTGGTCACTCAACAGCCACTTATTCTCAGTCCTCTGGTGAGTTTTGAGTCTCCTGCCTTTCTACCACCTTTTGCAAAATAGAAGTTTCTCTGGCTAATGGTGATAGCAGCACTAATTTACAGGCATAAACATAATACAAACTTTTAGGGTGAAATTTGTTGAGCACATCATATCCATTTAGTCAAAACAGTATAACTTTCAACCCCTACAGTCTGTGACCATGCCAGCCATAGACTTTTGAGTAGGTTTTTAGTATTAGGCATGGATTCTCTCCTGTGAAGTAGGTCTCAGATCCAATCAGAAGAGCAGTTGATTACCCCATAAGAGCCATGCCATTATTGTACCAGGAGGTACATAATGCTTGGCTGGTTGGTTGTGTAGCTTGCAGGTAGGACCCACCTTTGGATGAGACTGTTGATGACTGTTTTCCTCACAGTCTGCATAGCACTTCCCTCCATTATGGCAACTTGCCAGCAGGGAGGAGGCTTCCGGTTCATTTCCAATTTGATTATTCAGTGTCCTACAGCTGACATGCATGGTGTCTTCAGCAGTAGGGGCTCACCACCTTGTCCTGGTGGGCAAACAAGAGCTTTGGTTAATTTCCGTATTATTTAGGGGACCTCTAGGGCCCACTGGTTAATAATTCAGTGGGAGATATCCCACTCTAGATACTTGAGCTTTCCTTGCAACAATCTATTGTTTCAGAGAGCAGCATTGCCCACCACCTCTTTTTAAATTTAATTATATTTTTAATTAGCTGACAAAGAAGTAAGTTACTTTTTATGACGTTTTTCATAATGTCCTTAGTTTTGCTTAACACCTTGCTCCATTTCCTTTACCTTCGCTGATGTCCCTTCACGCTGCTTTAGCCTTTCCATCCCAGTATTTCACCTCTCCACTTAAATGTCTGCTATCCTCCCCTCTTAAGCCCTCCCCCGTGAACTTCCCTTGGCTCCTTTCTAGCATCATGATCACAACTATCTCTTACTTAATTAGTGTCCACATATGCGAGAAAATATGTGGCATTTTTCTTTCTGAGCCTGGGTTACTTGATTGAAGAGAAGATCTTTTAGATATGCTCTTGAATTTTCTTTTCAAGTATCTTATTGACAATTTTTGTGTCAGTGCTCATCAGGGATATTGGTCTGTAGTTTTCTTTCTTTTTTCTTATTAGTTTTGTACTCAGAGAAATACAGTCAAGTTGATACCATCATTAGCCTCCACCCTGTCCTTCCCCTTCCACAGGGACCCTCCTTATTGGGGAAATGGATTGTGCATTGTAGGGTTAGCCATCAGTTATGGGTAAGAGGCAATGTCTCTGTGTATCATGACCCAATGTGTGGCTTTGACTTTCTTTCCACCCCCTCTTTCACAAATTTCCCTGAGGCATGATGGGTTCATTTTAGGTCTGCTTCAGTGATGAGGTCTTGGGAACCTCTGTGCTTCTGGATATCTGGTTTGGTAGGAGTTTAGTGTTCTCTGTGTCTATCTCCTTCACCCTTGTGCTGGTACCAGGTTTACCAAGAAAGAAGCACTCTTGTTTATTTCCCTAGTTACTCTTAGTTTCAGCTGAGGCCCTTTTGAGGTGTGATAGGCTGGTTCTCTCCTTTGGAGCTGCATCTATCTGAAAAAGAGAAGCAAATTCTCCAATGGAGAGTAAAGTTAGCACCAGATAAGTGGGATGACCGTTATTTTTTAGAGAGAATTTAATAGGTGTGGGCCCTCTTGTAGCCCATGATTGGTGGGAGCTTGATAATGGAGAGTGGGCTTATTTTTGGATATGGTTGTGACTTGATTCCCAGCTCTAGCTATGGGTTCTGTTCCACTGAGCACATCAGTTTGTCAAATCAAGAGCAGTTGGTTTCCCACCATGGTGGTGCACCACTATTGCACATGTGTGAGCATCACAACAGGTTGTTTGCTACTGAGTAGCTTAGACTACGAGTTGCTTGGACAGATATTGGACATTTTCCCCCAGTCGCTCATGTAGCACTTTCTGGCACTAGAGGAGCTGACTGTCTGGGGACTGACTCTCACGTCACTCCATGTTGCGTGCCGACAGCATATGGTGTCTTTAGCAGTAGGGTGTTGTGTCTCTATCTGCTTTTTCAATTAGTGTAATGCTGGCTTCATAGACGGAGTTAGGGGACAATCCCTCCTTTTCTATGTTATTGAATAACTTGAGAAGTAGATCTTCTATAAAGGTCTGATGGAAATCTACAGTAAACCTGCCTAGACCTGGACTTTATTTTATTTGGAGATCAAAAAAATTTTTTTATTTATTTATTTTCAAAGAGAACAAGAGAGGAAAGAGAGAGAGAATGAATGTGTGAACCAGGTCCTCTAGCTTCTGTAAACAAAATCCAGATGCATGTGCCACTGTGCGTCTGGCTCTATGTGGGGACTAGGGAATTGAACCCAGGTCGTTAGGCTTTGTAGGCAAGCGCCTTACCCACTGAGAAAGTCTCCAGTTCCCACACTGTGATATTTTTAATTACCACTTTGATCTTATTGCTTGTAACAGGCCTGCTTAAATTATTTATCTCATCTCAGTCCATATGCATTGACAAATTTATTCATTTCTTTTTAGGTTTTCCAGTGTATTGGAATATAGGTTTTTGAAGTATGTCCTTATGGTTCTCTCAATTTCATTGATATCTGTCGTAATGTCTTCTCCCCCACCCCCAATCATATTGATTAGGGCTTCTCTCTTTCTTTTGGTTAGTTTGACCAAGGGGTTGTCACTCTTGTTCTTTTCATGAAAATAAGTCTTTGTTTCATCAATTCTTTTAATTATTTGTTTTGTTTCTACTTCATTGATCTCTGCCCTGATCTTGATTATTATTTTCAATTTTTATTATTTATTTGAGAGAAAGAGAGAAAGAAACAAGTAGAATAAGAGAGATAATCAGAATGCCAGGGCCTTTAGCCACTGTAAACAAACTCTATATGCACGCACCACTTTGTGCATCTGGCTTACATGGGCACTAAGGAATCTAATATGGGTCCTTAGGCTTCACAGGCAAGTTCCTTAACCACTAAGCCATCTATCTCTCCAGACTACCATCCTTGTTTTTGAGTTTATTTTTGTTCTTCCAAGGCTTTCAGGCACATCATAAAGCTATTTATTTGAGATCTTTCTGTAAGAACATGCCAAAAATATCATCAACCTTGGTCAAGTAAGATTTATTCCAGAGACGCAGGGATGGTTCAACATATATAAATCAATAAATATAACACATTACACAAACAGACCTAAGAACTAAACTCACACGATCACTTCAGTAGATGAAGAAAAGAAATAAGAAAAGAAAAAAATGAAAATAAGTAGAAGAAGAAAAGGCCTTAGAGGAACTGATAGAACTGCTGGAGAGACTGGGGATAGAAGGAACATAATAAAGGCTCTATGAAATAAGCCCATAGCCAACATCATATTAAAATGGAGAAAAACTAGACGTATTTCCACTAAGTCCTGCTTGCTTCATAGACTACCTACCGGCAGTACTGACACTTGTACTTCAGCCCAGGCTGACCTGGAATTCACTATGGAGTCTCAGGCTGGCCTCAAGCTCAGCCAACCTCCTACCTCTACCTGCCCAGTGCTGGGACTAAAGGCATATGCCATGTACATGCCTTGTACTTCCTTTAATTAGAGTATCATTTTTCAAGTTTCCCAAAACGCAATGTAGAAGCTTAGCATCATATCTTGAGGTGTTAAATCCTGAATCAGGTGAAAATGCTCCAATTTGAAATCTCCCTAATTTAACTCTATGCTCCACTTTCCTTAATGCTGTACCTGTAGGGAGAGTAGCATGCTTTCTGTTTTCCTGCTATACACGTAATATAGGTACTGCTGGAACTTTGAGTGAACTTCTTTTTAAAAATTTTTTTTTTATTATTTATCTATTTATTCAAGAGTGACAGAACAACAGAGAAAGAGGCAGATAGAGAGAAAGAATGGGTGTGTCAGGGCCTCCAGCCACTGCAAACAAACTCCAGACATGTGCACCTCCTCGTGCATCTGGCTAATGTGGGTCCTGGGGAATCAAGCCTCGAAAAGGGGTCCTTAGGCTTCACAGGCAAACGCTCAACAGCTAAGCTATCTCTTCAGCCCTGAGTGACCCTCTTTTAACACACTCAGCTACTGTGGAACTTTTCCTGTGGAAATGTAAACAGAGATTCACCCTAGGTAAGGCAATGATAAATGAAGAAAGGACTCCATTCAACTTCAGCTTGATGAACCAATGAGTTTATTTACAGAATTATTGGTAACTCAAAAACAGCTATACCACTGGGAATTCCCCTGGGAAACTTATGGGCAGCCACATTACTAAAGGGTCTCACCTTAATCCATTTTTCACTTCTAATTGCATCTCTAGGTGGGGAGTAGAGTTGTGAGGGTCTTGTGACGATGGCCCAGGAGCCTCCTGAGCCCTCCCTCCCACTGCAGGAGGGAGTGTTAAGTGGGCTGACCTCCTGTTGGTCTTGCATGAGTGATTACAACTGCTCTGGTTCAAGAAGACAATAGTCACGTCTAATTCTGAAGAAACAGATACACAACATCAGCAGAGCCCAACTAGAGTCTTGATCAGTGTGTAGCAGCCCTGCCTAAATTGACCCTTTTCCTTCTTTGAAACTCCAATGATTAAGGAGGCTCTCAGTCTCTCTCTCTCTTTTTTTTTTTTCTCTCTGCTACCCTGCTCAGGAAATGAAAACCTTTTCATATGACACTGTTGCTTTCACACTCAGCATTTGACCACACATTAGTCATTCTCAACTACCCTTGATTGCCTCAGTATGAGCACTCAAATCCAATTTCCACATGATTTTGATTTCCTCTGTGATTTTCTAATGTATCACCCCTTCCTTTTGTTCTCAAATGTGAAAAAAGTGCTCTATGAATGAGGCAACCCTTCATAAAGGAAATTCTAGAGAATTAAGAGCTACACAGCAGAGAGCCCAGTGAAGGGTTATGAATAGTTTGGAATTGGAACCAGAGCGTCCATGTATTTAGCAGTGGAGTCCGAGTCATCTGAAGGTTAGTCTAGTTACTATTCCCCTATAATGATCACCTCTGCAGACCAAGTAAAGTAGCTCGACTCCTTGTTGAACTTGAGAAAATAACACCACCCATTGTCACAAAGCAGAGAGAAAGGGACAGAACAGGGCTCTGGCAGAATGCCCAGCGCAATGACCTTATTCTAGACATTTGGAGGCCTTTTAGTACCAGTCATTGATGCTTCTTTCTGCCCATACTTCATGTTTTAAGGCTCAGTATCACCTTGTGAGGCAAGATGGTCCACTGCCTAGTGACTACTTCCTTCTTCACATTTCTGCTGGGAGGCAGAAAACATGAGGAATTCTTCCTTCAGTCCCCTGGGAGTCTCACCCAACTTTAAGCACAGAGTCGACTTTATTTAAGGTTTTGCTTCCACTTACTTACTGTTTTAGGAAGTTATTCAATGGAAAGCTGTTTCTAGAAAAAGTAGACATATACAAGGAGCAAGAAAAAATAAAAATAAACACAACCATCCTATTACATAAGACAACTACTTTTATCATTTTGGTATATTTCATTTGTGTGTTCTGTTCTTATACAGTCATAATCACATGAAGTATTTTTCCTATTTTAGACCTTAATGAGATAAAAAGAAGGATTTCTATTGTTCCAATCTATTGTACACATCAAGTGAATTATAATATAGCAGTGAGTGCATCACATCCTTGTTTAGGTATAAATACAGATGCTCTGTGACTTATGATGGGGATATGTCTCAATAAGCCCATTGTATGTGAAAAATATTGTAAGCACATCTAACCTACAGAACATCACAAGTTAGCCTTGCATGCCTTGAGCATAGTCAGAACACATTCATTAGTTCACATTTGGATGAAATTGTCCAGCACAAAACTTATTTGTAATTAAATGCTGAATAGCTTGTGTAATTTATTGAGTAACTGTATACAAAAACAAGACAAAATGAAACAAACTCCGTACTGGCAATACAGTACACTTTAGGGTGTTGGTTTTTTGCCCTCATGGTAACCTGTCTATATTGCTGGCACTGTCTAATATCAAGAGAGAATATCAGACCTCATATTGCAACCGTGTATGAATATCAAAGTTTGAATTTCCAAGTTCAGTTTTTACTAAATTCCTATTGTTTTCATATCATCATAAAGTTGAAAACTCTAGCCCATCACAAGTCAGGGATTATGTACTTCTGACATTTATGACAAATTCATATATTTATGGAATTAAAACACTGTAAGTATGTGTTTATGGTAAGGTTTTTAGTAAATTATATACTGTTAAATATGTCACAAAAAGTATTGTATTTGTAAATCTAATTCTGATTTGCTTCATAGCATTTCACTATGTAGATATAACAAAACTATTACTAACTATTCCTATATTTGTAGTCATCCTATACATTGCTAGTATTTTGCTATATTAAGTTTACCTGCTGTATCTACCATAATTTATTTTATTATTATTATTATTAGTTTCTTTGCTTTTTCAAGGTAGGGTCTCACTCTAGCTCAGGCTGACCTGGAATTCACTATGTAGTCTCAGGGTGGCCTCGAACTCACTTTGTTCCATCTACCTTCTACTATAATCTCTTTAGAATACATTTATAGAAGTGTGGGATTGAGTCAAGGTGTGTGACATAGGTGGCTAACTATTCAACAAACCTCACTGCACCTTCTTCCTAAATACACAACCAGACTGTATTTCCTAGGTCCCTTTGAAGGTTACTAAGCCAGAATTATAGCCAAAGGAATGTGAACTATTGCCAAACCTGCTCCACAAAACTTCACTTCTTTATAGTTTTCGACTTTTGATGACTCGATGGACATGTCCAGAATGACCTTGGATGATCTTGAATGCAACCAAACTATTAGTTTCCAGGTTTTTGAATAGTTGTGTATCTCTCTCTCCCTTTGTATCCCACTCCCCCACCTCCAACACTCATACAATTCAAGTCCTGAAACAATGCAAGAAAATCATATGTAGAAAATAAGCTATTTTATTTCTGCCAGTATACATTTAGGAGATGCAGTTCATGTTTAAGAAGCTAGTGTTAGCTAATAAAAATTATACACTTCAAACTGTCTTTTTTTTGTCTATTTTGCAACTATTGTTAAACTATGGTCTGGAAAAGCATTGTTAATGTATACTTTCATATGAAATGTTTGGGAAAACCCATGTCACTGTTGGTATTAAAATTATATTTGCCACCTTACATGGGAATACTTGTCATCAAGTATGCCTTTTAAAATGATTATTTGCATTTGGTAATTTGTCAAAGTAGAATATTTTTCTTGAGTATTAGATATTTGCTTCTCATAACATTTCTCAAATACGGAATGTTTAATTTTTGAAATATTTAATTTGTCATGTGTATTTTTCTTCTGTGACGTGTTTCATTGTTTTAACATATATGTTCTTATATAATTTAGACATTTTACTTATTTTTTACTATTTTGGTTTTTTGAGGTAGGGTCTCACTGCAGCTCAGGTTGACCTAAAATTCACTATCTAGTCTTAGGGTGGCCTCAAACTCTCAGTGATCCTCCTATCTCTGCCTCCCAAGTGCTGGGATTAAAGATGTGCACCACCATGCCCAGCTTTTTAATTGAAACATTTTAAAAATTATTTTTATTTATTTATATTGTGGAACACCACAACACAAGAGTGAACAGAACACTGGTAAGGGGGGGATCTGGCTATAATACCCATAAACTGTCCCCCAACAATACACCTACTCCAGCAAGGCTCCAGTTCCCACATTGCCACCATCTGAGGACCTATCACTCAGACCATGGTGAGGAGGGGGCACCTCATTCAAACCACCACAGAAAATGTATTAGTTACTTTTGCATAGCTGTAACAAAAATACTAGAGAACAATTGAAGAGAGAAAGGATCGAGTTCATAGCTCATTAGCTAGTTGCACTTGGGCAGAATCGCATGGTGACAACAGCATGTGGCAAAAATAGCAAGCTGGAAGCAGAGAGGGAGGAAGGGATTGGAGACCAGGTACAACCTCCAGAACCACACTCCCAGTGACCAGCTTTCTCTAATTATGCCCCACTTCCTAAAGTTTCCAGAACCTCCCAATAAAGCACCACTGGTTGAAGACCCAGTATTCAATACAAGAGTCTGTGGTGGGTATTTCATATTAAGTAAGTAACAGTAAAGTTATGAATGTAGCATGTGGTGTATGGCTTGGTAGGAGATGCATATGTAAACAAAGATTTAGAATATGGAATAAGCACAGAAGACAGTCACACAAAGAATGACTTCCACTTCCAGCAGTCAGAATGAGTTGAGTTTAGGTTTAGGACATTTTTCAGGTGGAGAGAGAAGTGAACATGCTGTGGAGATATACCGATGTCACTATCTCAGAAGCTTAATTGTTCTGGAACAGATATGGGTAGAATGAAATCCAGTGGGGGGAAATGTTATGATATATCTACAAGTAAGGAGTGATTCATTTCAACTTGCACATTGGGAAGCTTCATGGAAAAGGACTTAGCACAACGTTGGAAGAGAAGGGCTCAGGAATCAAACCAGCTCTTAGTTTCAAGTGCTGACTTTGCACCTTACTGGCTGTGTGACTTGACCTCACCGATCCTCCATTTCCTCATATGTAAAGTGAAAATAATAATAAATACCTAGTTCTTAACGCTGAAAAAAAAAATCCATTTAATCCATCTAAAGTTTTTTCAGGAAGCACTCTGTAAAAGTTGTGCTACTCGTTACTACATTAGGAGTTGGGCCTTGAGGAAAACAAAGGAACTGGAGGACTAGTACAAGAAAAGGCTCGGAAGTTGAAAAGCATGTGACGTATTAAAGAGCAAGTCAAGGGCTCCTCCAGTAGGTCATCAGTGCTAGTCTATGAACTGTTCTATATTGGCCCATGGTGAGGTAAGTACAGAAGTTGAGAAGCATTTAAAAAAAAAAAAAAAACTGGAAAAGCAATTTTATACTTGCTGCAATTTGTGTATTGTTTGGACAAAAACCAGGGGCTGTGGGTTTATATCTTTTCTACTTTTGTTAGCAGATTTTTTTTAAATTGCAGTTTGCAGAAATAACAATCATGAAAGATTGGAACTAATAAAGCTTATATAGTAAACAAAAATGTAATTCAGTGGGACTACATATGGCACCTTAGAGATGATCTTGGAAGGGTCAGTAGGATCATATTGCTTGATAAAGCTGATCTGTGTGCTGCACCACAGGGCTAGCCAAAGCTTAGACTCTGGATGTGTTTGTGGGTATGAAGTCCCCCACCCTGCCTGTTTTTGTGAGCCTGTGAGTCCAGGGTCCCCCACTGTAGTCCACGCCGGCGTCAAACTCAGTATCCTCCTGTCGGTACTTCCTTAGTGTTTGGTTAAGAGGAGAGACGGGGAATTACTCAGTGTTTCGCAAAAATAACTGTTTGTATTTGATAAGGGTTTGGTTGAACAAAGGAATTCAGACTTATCAAAACATAAGAAGGTTGAAAATACATGAGCACACACTTTGTGACCAGAAATGTGTGTGTGACCTGTTGAGATAAGCTATACACAGAAATCAGACGGGTAAGCTTTCTTCCTGGGTATCTTCTCATAATTCTCATAATTAATTAATGCCGAAATGAACTAAAAGACTTTCTGATCTCCTAATTAGTCATTTTCTCAGCTTCCTAAGATCCCCTCCTCCATACAGTCCTTCAAATGGCAGAAGGTGGGAAATCCTTTCTTTCCTTCCTTCCTTCCTTCCTTCCTTCCTTCCTTCCTTCCTTCCTTCCTTCCTTCCTTCCTTCCTTCCTTCCTTCCTTCCTTCCTTCCTTCCTTCCTTCCTTCCTTCCTTCCTTCCTTCCTTCCTTCCTTCCTTCCTTTCTTTCTTTCTTTCTTCTTTCTTTTTTACTTTTTGTTGTTGTTGTTTTGTTTTGAGACAGGCTTCTAGTCTGCATCCCAAACTGACCTGGAACTCCCTAGGTCGTCCGGGTTAGCCTCGAATTCATGGGCAATCCTCCTGCCTCAGCCTCCCCGGCGCTAGAAATTCAGGCCTGAGCCACCAATGCAGAGTAACTCCTGCAGTAACTGCTTCGCCGGGGGAGGTGTTCTGACAGTTCACCGGGCACGACTTCCAGGATCCCGGGCTCAGAAACACAAACCCAGTGTGGGCAGGTCTCGAATCCCCGCTTCGGGGCGCCTCTCCTCTCCCCACCGGCACAGCCCCGCAGACCCCCGAAAGCTCAGGCCCCGGGCCGGGCCGGGCCGGGCGGGGACGGGTCGGCGGCCCCGCGGCGCGTGCACAGGGGCGGAGGGGGGCCCCCGGCGGCCGCCCTGGCCCGGGGTTCCAACGGTGGGCGGCAGAACCCAGCAGGTGAGGCCGCCAGACCGCCCTCCGCAGCCAGCCCGACCCCCGGGTGCATCCGCCCGTGCCGGTCCCGCCTCCCTGCTCGGGGCCGGCCCGCCCGGGCTTGGGGAAACGCCCGCCAAGGCCTCGGCGAGCCCCGGGCACCGAGCTGCCTCCGCCGCGGCCGCTGCCCAGCCTCCCTCCAGGTGCGTGCGCCGCGGCGGGGCCGGGCCGGGGCCGGGGCCGGGGCCAGGGCCGGGGGCGGTGGGCCGGGGCCTGGCTCCTCGCTGCAGGCGGGCGGCCGGGGACCGCGGGGCTTGGACAGTAACCCTGACCCCTGGTACCTGGGAGCCCAGACCCGGGAAGGGAGGTTGCTTCGGAAACGCAGCGTGCCAGTCCCCTGCAGCGCTTCCCCCCAAAACCACCTTCCTTGCCCCACAGCTTCAGGACCCAGCTCTAAGTCTCCTAAAAAATTTCCTTCAGCCCCCATCGGGAATGTTCTTGGGTGGGGGAGGAAGGGGTGTCTCTTTTTTAATGTCTTCCTTTCACTTTTGGTAGGCGTGAGCTGGCCTAAACTGCACGAGGGCCGAGCTCTCGCCCCCCAGCCCCCCATTCTGACTTGTCACCCATAGTCTCTGTGAAGCAGAGCTGAGTGAATGCTATTAGAAAATGACCAATGACCGAGTGAGTGAGAACGTATGAAATGAAGCCCAGTGAAGAAACAGATGAGTGGATGCTAGTGTGTGTGGAGCGCGGGAAGCACCCACGCAGCCTTACCGCTTTCATTTTCTGTTTTCCCAAAGACTTATATAAGTGTTCTTTTGCAAATGGGAGTCATTTTGATTGTGATAACTTGAGAGCTCTGTTTCATGTAGTTGTCAAATCGTCCCCAGAGGGAGGGCCCCTCTGGTGGATTTGGGTTTTGTTTTTGCTTGAAACAAATATGCCTTGGCTGTTTCTTGATTTTGTTTGTTTGTTTTGTCCTGCTTTGTATTTTGAAGGATCATTGTCACCATAATATTGAATGTATTTCTAAAATATCACTTAATGTAGTTCCTAAATATAAGGGTGAAACTAAAGGTAGACTCACATGACTGACTTGGTTATAGAGCCAGACATTTCTTTTGTATTCAAGACTATGAAAGATGTCTGTTTCCCTGAGGTAAGTTGTGTTGAATTGAAGAGGAAGGCTCAATATGTCTTCCTGAAGAAAAGAAAGACATTTGTCTGTATGTGAATACAACATTGGCTGGCGGGCTGAAGACCCAAGTTACAAGTTTTAATAAGACACCTCAGTCTATGGGGCACATATATCCAAACCACCATATATACATCGGCCATTAAGGGGCAACTGTTCAAGATTACAGTTCAGTCCCATTGTAGTCCCACTTTCTGCACCTGATCCAATAAGATGTGAACCAACATACGGAAAGCTTCCCACACTATGGATAGCTGCAATCCCTTCCCCATCATGACAGATTTTTGTCACCTGAAACAGTGAGTCAAAATAAATACTTCCTTAAGACAGATATTTTGTCATGGCAGTGAGAAAAATGACTAGCAGAGAAACATGTATAGACAATACAAAGCTCTTCAGTTAAGGAATGACTGACTGTCAGCCACAAATGAAAGTCCCTGCAGAATATATTCACAAGCCCCTAAAAGAGAGAAAAATTTTATATTATAGTATTATTTTCCATGACATATATAGTGATTTTCCCTCCCAAAGCAACACTTAAAAGAAAAAATTAAGAACATACTCTGGGGCTGGAGAGATGGCTTAGCAGCTAAGGCTCTTGCCTGCGAAGCCTAAGAACCCATGTTTGATACTCCAGGTACCGTGTAAGCCACACACAAGGTGATGCATGCACAAGACTGCATGTGTGGATAAGGTGACACATGCATCTGGAGTTCAGTTACAGTGGCTGGAGGCCCTGGTGTGCCAATTCCCTCTCTCTCTCACTCTCTTGCTCTTTCTCATTAAAAAAAGAGAACATACCGTGTATGGGTTTATCATGTGTTGGTACCATCTTTTCTCTCCTCCCTGCCCCCATTCCACAGGGGGCCTTCCTCAGTGGGGTTGCTGGTACTCCCTATGAGGTTGTTGGTTATGCATTGTAGGAGCCATGATTATTTGGGGGAGGTAATGTCTCTGGGCATAACATCTCAATCGGTGGCTTTTATAGTCTTTCTGCCCCTTCTGCAAAATCCTCTGAGCCTTGGTGGGTGTGACTTAAGTATACTTTAGTGATGAACTCTTAGGAGCCTCTGGATTTCTGCTTTGGTTTGTGTTGAGTATCCTCAGCGTCTGTCTCCTTCACCCTGGCACTGATTGTCAGGCTCATCATGGAAGCAGCGCTCTTGCTGGTCTCCCTACTTCTTCTGGTTTTGCCTGGGCCTTGACTGAGATACAAGGGGTGGTTTACCTCCTCTGGTCTTGCTAGCTTCTGAAAAAGAAAAAAAAAAAAAAAATTCTCCAACAGCAAGTGAAGTCAGTATAAGTTAAAGTAGATAAGTGTTATTAATTTAGGGAGAATTTGATGGATGTGGCCCCTCTTTTAGCCAAAGATAGTGGGCGCTTGACACTGGGGAGCGTAATCATTGTTTCCATAGGATTCAGACCTGGTTCCCAGTTCCAGATATGGGTTCCTTTCCAATGAGTGGATCTATTAGCCAATCAGAAAGCCACTGGTTACCCACCAAGGCTGTGTGCCCCCACTGCACTGGTGTGTACTTCTTGTCAGGCTGGTTGCTTCTGAGCTGCTTGACCCCTGCTTGCTCACCCTGTTGTTAGCCACTCCCCCTAGTATCTCATGTACTGCTTTCTGGCACTAAACAGCCTAACCATCTAGGGACTGATTATCTTCTCAATTCCAACCAGGTCTCTCTGTATTCTGTGTTGGCAGCATGTGGGGTCATCAGGATTAGTGTCTTACCTGTTACTTCAGGTGGGTAATCAAGTGCTTTGTCAGAAGTCTGCCTTGCTTTGGAGACTTCACAGGTCTCTATCAACAGCTCAAGGTGGATAGCACCTACTTCTGGTACTGCAAATTACAGGTCAGAGCCACAGGTTTTTTAAGTTTAGGTTTCATCCCACCCTTTCAAGAGCCCTTCTTTTCAGGGGCTCCCTGTATATTTTTTTTGAGGGTTCTATATTTTAGTCCACCTTCAAGGAGAAAGGTTTCTGTGGTACCAGTTCATTTTGGATTTAGTTTTGTGTTTATTTACCCCTACCCTACCCTACCCTTCCTCCCTCCCCAAATCCTTCCACCCCTGTTGTCTAGGCCTCAAGTTGCCTACCTGTTATGCCAGCAACTCAAGCTGATCCAGGTTAGGAACCACAGATGAGTGAGAACATGCAGCAATTGTCTTTCTGTGATTGTGTGTGTTTGCTGAATGTAATCTACTCTAAGTCCTTCCATTTCCCTACAAATTTCATTGTGTCTTTTTTTTTTTTTTTTCCTGGTGCTAAGGACCGAACCCAGGGCCTTGTGCTTGCTGGGCAAGTGCTCATCCACTGAGCTAAATCCCCAGCCCCTCATTGTATCTTTTTTTTTTTTCTTCTTACTGCTGAGTAGAATTCCATTGTGTAAATATACCACAACCACAACTTTGTTATCTGTTTGTCCAAAGGTGGGCACCTGGGTTGATTCCAGTTCATAGCTATAATGAATTTAGCATCTATAAACATGGTTGAGCAAATATCTCTGTAGGGAAGCATGGAGCCTTTAGGGAATGCCCAGTAAGGGAATAACTGGGTCTGTTGGTAGTTCTATATTCATCTTTTTCAGGAGTCCCCATGTTGATTTCCATAGTGGTTGTACAAGTTTACATACCCACCAACAGTGAATGAGGGTTCCTCATTACCCACATCTTCACCAACATTTACTGTCATTTGATTTTTCTTTTTTTTTTTTTAATCTTTCAAACACTTTTATTAACCATTCTGTTTTGATCACAAAAATTGTATGTTAATATTTTTTAAATTTCAAATAATTACAGAAAGGTCCTAGGTAAAAGTGAAAGTTCCTTTCCTTGTCTTCCCAGGTGCTACCCTGCCCATCCACTCACTCACTTAAACTGGGGAGATGATCAATCTTATTTAATGAGTTTATTGGGAATTTTAATATATGAACATATTACAAATTGGTCATACTTTCATTGGGTTATCCTCTTTTGTTTCCATTTCCTACCATTATTTCACTGGGGTGCCTCCTTAATCATTTAAGAAATTTATATTTTAATATAACTACATTATATTTCTTTGTAAAATAAATAAATGTAAATTGAATTTTATAAAAAGATGTTGTATAAATAAGCTTTTTGCTCCCAACTGTATATTTTGGACATTTTTCATACTACTAATATTACAGTAAGATCTATCTCAATCTTTTTAGTAATAACAAAGTATTCTACTGTATGACTATCCCAAAATTTGCTTAACCAGTTCCCTATTGACGGGCATTTAGGTTTTTGTTTTTTTTAAAAATTTAATTTATTAGTTTTCATTTCAGTGAATATAGGCAGTTTGGTACCATTATTTAGGCTCATCTGTGATCTACCCCGTCCCATTACACCCTCCTTGTTATTGAAAATGGGTCGTGCATTGTGGAGTTAGCCCCCTGTTATTAGTATGATAAATGTCTCTGCAAATCATGACCCAACATGTAACTCTGACATTCTTTCCTCCCCCTCTTCCGCAAGATTTCCCTGAGCCATGTTGGGTTCATTTTTGGTCTGCTTCAGTGCTGAGGTGTTGGGGGCCTCTGAGGCTTTGGCTCTCTGATTTGGTAGGAGTTGATTTTTCTCTGCGTTGATCTCCTTCCCCTTTGTGCTGGTATCCGGTTCACAGGAAAACATCACCCTTGCTAATTTCGCCAGTTGTCCTTAGTTTCAGTTGGGCCCCTTTTGAGGTATGTTGGGGCAGTTCTCTTCTTAGGATCTGCATCTATCTGGAAAAGAGAAGCAGATTCTCCAACGGAGAGTAAGTTAGCACCCAGAAAATTGAGATAACACTTACTTTTTTGATAGACAGTTTGATAGGTGTAGGCCCTCTTATACCCCGTGATTGATGGTAGCTTGATATTGTAGAGTGGGCTTGTGTTTGGGTATAGTTCTGACTTGTTTCCCAGCTCCAGCTATGGGTCTAGTACCACTGAGTGGATCAGTTAGCCAAATCAAGAGCAATTGATTCCTCACCATGGCTGTGTACCACTATTGCACTTGTGTGGGCATCACATCCGGTTATTTGTTGCTAATTAGGTTAAACAGTGTGTTGCTTGGACAGATCTTGGTCATTTCCCCCAGTCGCCTATGTAGCACCTTCTGGCACTAGACACGCTGACTGTCTGGGGACTGACTCTCTCCTGGCTTCCAGCCATGTCATTCCATTTTACGTGTCAGCTGTGTATGGAGTCTTCAGCAATAGGGTCTTACCACTGGCCTTTGGTGGGTCATCAAGTACTCTGACAGAAGTCTGTCATTGTTTTGGGAAACCTTGTAGGTTTCTCTGATCAAAAGCTCATTGTGGATGGTAGGCCCAAGCTGGAAGTGAGGGTTACAGGTCAGTGTCCATTAAGAAATTGAGGAAAAAGATAACTAATACACAAGAGTTAGAGAGGAGAGAGATAGAGGGGAGAGGGGGAGAGGGAGGGAGGGAAGATGTAGGAGATTTAGGTCAGTCTTGATCCTACTCTCTCCAGTGTCTTGTGGTTCAGGTGTTTCCTGTAAGGGTCTAGTGAAGGTTCAGCCATTTGGTCTGTCTTTTAGGAAGTAGAATTTTATGGTACCATTGCCGTTTGGGTCCGGACTACTGTTTTCCACCCTTTGATTCCCTCCCTGCCCTCCCATCCATCTTATTGTCTAGTCCATGAGGTGCTTGCTGGGTATGTAAGGCATCTTGGGCAGATTCAGTTTAGGTGTTGCAGATGAGTGAGACTATGTGTCGATTTTTTTTCTGTGATTGGGTAAGTTCGCTGAGAATGATCTGTTCCAGGTTCAACCATTTTTCCTCAAATTTCTTTATGTCGTTTTTTCTTACTGCTGTATAGAATTCCACTGTGTAGATATACCACATCTTTGTTATCCATTCTTCTAATGATGGACATCTGGGTTGATTCCAGCTTTTAGCTATTACGAATTGAGCTGCTACAAACATGGTTGAACAAATCTCTCTGGCTTTTGGTTTGAAGGTTTTAGGGTACATGCTCAGTAATGGTGTAACTGGGTCTGTTGGTATTTCTATAGTCAGCTTTTTCAGGAGTCTCCATATTGCTTTCCAAAGTGGTTATACCATCCTGCATTCCCACCAACAGTGAATGAGTGTCCCTGCTTCTCCACATCCTCGCCAGCATTTATTTTCATTTGACCTTTTGATGTTGGCCATCCTTATTGGGGTAAGGTGGAATCTTATAGTTGTTTTAATTTGCATTTCTCTGATGATTAGGGATGATGAACATTTTCTTAGGTGTGTGTTTGCCATTTGTATCTCTTCCTCTGTGAATTGCCTGTTTAACTCTGTGCCCCATTTTGTGAGTGGGGTATTTGTCTTCTTATTGTTTAGACTTTTGAGTTCTTTGTAAATTCTAGAGATAAGGCCTCTATCAGTTGGATAACCTGCAAATATTTTCTCCCATTCTGTGGGTATTCTATTGGCTTTGCTTATTATATGCTTGTCTGTAAAGAAACTCTTCAGCTTCATAAGATCCCAATGGTTGAGTGACTGTTTAAGAACTTGAGCCACTGGGGTTTTATTCAGGAAGTCTTTTTCCATTCCTATATCATGGAAGGTACTTCCTAAATTTTCTTCCAGTAGTTTTCGAGTTTCTGGTCTTATGTTGAGGTCTTTGATCCATTTGGATTTGAGTGTTGTGCATGGTGAAATGTGTGGATCAAGTTTTAGTTTCCTGCATGTGGTTATCCAGTTTGTCCAGCACCATTTGTTGAAGATGCTATCTTTTTTCCAGTCTATATTGTTTGGGCCTTTGTCGAATATCAAGTAGCTATAGTTGCTTGGCCCAAAATCCGGGTCCTCAAGTCTATTCCATTGGTCTATACTCCTGTTTTTATGCCAGTACCATGCTGTTTTTATTACTATGGCTTTGTAGTATAACTTTATATCGGGTATGGTGATGCCACCAGAGGTATTTCTTTTGCTGAGGATATGTTTGGATATGCGAGGCCTTCTGCCTTTCCACATGAAGTTTGAGATCATTTTTTCTATGTCTGTGAAGAACACTGTAGGGATTTTAATTGGAATTGCATTAAATCTATATATTGCCTTTGGTAGGATTGTCATCTTCACCATGTTAATTCTGCCTATCCAGGAGCATGGGAGGTCTTTCCAACATTTCAAGTCCTCCTCAATTTCTTTTTTGAGAGTTTTTATATTTTCATTGTATAGATCTTTTACTTCCTTGGTTAACGTTATTCCAAGGTATTTTATTTTTTTTTGTTGCTATTGAAAATGGGACTATGTCCTTTATTTCTTTTTCTGTGTCTTTGTCATTTGCATACAGAAATGCTACCGATTTTTGTGCATTGATTTTGTATCCTGCTACTTTGCTATAGGAGTTAATCACCTTCAGGAGTTTTGGGATGGAGTCTCTCGGGTCTCTTACATATGCAATCATGTCATCGGCGAATAGCGCTAACTTAACTTCTTCCTTTCCAAATTGTATCCCTTTTATTTCCTTCTCCTGCCTTATTGCTTGGGCTAGGACTTCCAGAACTATATTGAAAAGCAGAGGTGAGAGAGGACATCCCTGTCTTGTTCCTGATCTCAATGGGAATTCCTCCAGTCTCTCTCCATTAAGTATTATTTGGGCCTTTGGAGCTTTGTATATTGCCTTTATTATATTAAGATGTGAACCGGCCATGCCGATTCTCTCCAATGTTTTGATCATGAAGTGATGTTGTATCTTGTCGAAGGCCTTTTCTGCATCTGTCGAAATGATCATGTGATTTTTATGTTTAAGCTTGTTTATGTGGTGTATTACATTGACAGATTTTCGTATGTTGAACCACCCTTGTGTTCCTGGGATAAATCCCACTTGGTCAAGGTGGATAATGCTTTTGATGTGTTGTTGGATTCGGTTTGCGAGAATTTTGTTGAGGATCTTTGCGTCTATGTTCATTAGGGAAATAGGCCGATAGTTTTCTTTTCTTGTGGCATCTCTGCCTGGTTTTGGGATTAGGGTGATACTAGCTTCATAGAAGGAGTTGGGTAGTTTTCCCTGTTCTTCAATTGTGCGGCACAGTCTTAGGAAGATTGGTTTGAGTTCTTCCATGAAGGTTTGATAAAATTCGGCTGGGAATCCATCTGGTCCTGGACTCTTCTTTTTTGGGAGGTTTTTTATTACTTTTTCAATCTCCATGAGCGTGATGGGTTCATTGAGGTGGTTGATCTGCTCTGAGTTTAGCTTTGGTAGATGATATGCATCCAGGAATTTATCCATCTCCTCCACATTTTCCAGTTTTGTGGAGTAGAGGTTTCTGAAATAAGTCCTGATGATTCTGCCGATTTCACTGATGTCTGTTGTGATCTCTCCTTTTTCATTTTGAATTTTGTTAATTTGGAATCTCTCTTTTTTTTTTTGCTTGATCAAATTGGCCAGAGGTTTGTCAATCTTGTTTATTTTTTCAAAGAACCAGCTCTTTGTTTTGTCAATTGCCTTAATTGTTTCCTTGGTTTCCAATTCATTAATTTCTGCTGTGATTTTAATTATTTCTTTCCTTCTGGAGCTCTTTGGGTTGGATTTTTCTTGTTTTTCCAATGCCTTTAGGTGGATGGTTAGGCTATTGATTTGGGATCTTTCTGTCTTTTTTATGAAGGCATTGAGTGCTATGAATTTTCCCCTGAGGACTGCCTTCATTGTGTCCCACAAGTTTTGGTATGATGTGTTCTCATTATCATTCAATTCCAGGAATTTTGCAATTTCATTTTTTATTTCATCCACTATCCATTTATTGTTTAAGAGTGTGGTATTCAGGTTCCAGTTGCCGTTGGGGCTCTTGTTGGTTTTTTTGTTGTTGATTTCTAGGACTATAGCATTATGATCTGATATCATGCAGGGAATTATGTCGATTTTCCTAAATATGTGGAGGCTATCTTTGTGACTCAGTATATGGTCTATTTTAGAGAATATTCCATGGGCTGCTGAGAAGAATGTGTAGTCTGTGGATTTGGGAATGAAAGTTCTGTAGATGTCTGTTAGGGCTAAGTGCTCTATGGTTTTGTTGAGCTCTCTTACTTCTCTGTTGAGCTTCTGTTTGGATGATCTGTCTATTACTGATAATGGTGTGTTAAAGTCCCCAGCTATGATGGTGTTGGTGGTTATTTCTGTTTTATTGTCAAGTAGGTTTTGTTTTATGAACTGCGGTGCCCCTGTGTTTGGTGCATACAGATTTATGATTGTAATATCCTCTTGATGGATTGTTCCCTTTACAAGTAGGAAGTAGCCTTCTTTGTCTTTTTTGATTGTTTTTGGTTTGAAGTCAACTTTATCTGATATTAATATAGCTACACCTGCTTGTTTCTTATTCCCGTTTGCTTGGAATATTGTTTTCCACCTTTTCACCCTGAGGAGGTTTCTGTCTTTAGTGGTAAGGTGGGTTTCTTGAAGGCAGCAGATTGAGGGGGTCTAATTTTTTGATCCACCCTGTTAGCCTGTGTCTCTTGATGGGTGAATTAAGGCCATTAATGTTTAGGGTGATGACTGTGAGATTTGATTTGATCCCTGTCATGTTGTGGTGGTAGAGGTGTGTTGGCATTTTCATTACCCACATCTTCACCAACATTTACTGTCATTTGATTTTTCAATGATTGCCATCCTTTCTGGAGTCAGGTCGAATGTCATAGTTGCTTTAATTTGCATTTCCCTGATGGTTAGGGATGTTGAACATTTTCTTAAGTGTGTGTTAGCCATTTGTATTTCTTCCTCTGAGAATCCCTTATTTAGTTCTCTACCCCATTTTTTTTGAGTGGGTTGTCTGATTTTTTTGTTGTTGTTGTTTAATTTTTTTTGAGTTCTTTGTAGATTCTAGCTATTAGGCCTCTGTCAGTGGTATAGCTGGCAAAATTTTTCTCCCATTCTGTGGTTAATCTGTTGGCTCTGCTTATGGTATGTTTGCCTATGCAGAAGCTTTTTAGCTTCATGAGATCCCATTGGCTAAGATTATTCAATTTTCTGGGCTACTGGGGTATTATTCAGGAAGTTCTTTTCCTATATCGTGGAGAGTTCCTCCTATATTTTCTTCCAGTAGTTGAAGAGTTGCAAGTCTTTAATCCATCTGGAGTTGATTTTCGTGTATGGTGAGCTGACTGGGTCTAGTTTCATTTTTCTACATGTGATAATCCAATCTTTCCTGCACCATTTGTTGAAGATGCTGTCTTTTCTCCAGTGTATGTTTATTTTCTTCTACATTCATAGAGGCTTCTAATTCTGAGGTTAACTTGTTTCCAGTACAACCCAGCCAGGCAATGTAATGTTTTTCTAGTGTATCTAAGGAATTGTGTCACTATTAATTTCCATGCAGTTGAAATTAGTTATCATAGATCATATTATCTTGGAACCAAAAGCCCCTTGGAGATTTTTTTTAAATACTTAGAGTGTCATATTGCATAAATATTAAAATATTTTTACATATTCTTAACAAACACAAAGTCAAAAAATAAAACCAGTGTTACCTACTTCTGTTAAGTGTATTGGGTGAAGTAAAGAGAATGTTTTTTTTTCTGGTGAAACAGATAGACATTTTCAGGCTGTTTTCCCAAAGAGCTAGTCGTGGAGTCATGTGTCATTTAGACATGAAACGCAATACAGTTGATATTTATGGAGCACTGACCATCCACAAGACACTGCTATATTTAATGCTTTTTTACTTATATTACCCCACTCAATCATCATCATAAACCTCAAAGCTCAGGACAATTGTAATCCCTTTTGACCTTACTAAGCAGAAATAGTGCTTGTGAAATGGTAACATCAGAATTAACTTAGGGAGACCAGAATCTCTCTCACATACAAGGAAAACTCTGTCATGAAAGCCCGTGTGATGTGGAAGTATGTGCAAACTCTGGGCACGGGGGTAAGTGACTTTAGGATGGGAATCCAGCAGTAGAATGATTAAGGATGAATAGGTGGTCTTTAAAAAATGTTAAAACAATTATCAACCAGGTATGGTGGTTCATGCCCATAATCTGGACAATGGAGAGATTAAGACAGGAGGGTTGCCATTAGTTTGAGAACAGCCTGGACCACATAGTGAGTTTCTGAGTACAAAGTGAGACCCCATGTCCAAAAATAAGGCCAAACAAACAAGACTGTTGAATTCCATTGGAATTCTCATAGACTGTAATGCTTTGAGCCTAAATGTTCCTGTCTCCTCATAGTTGTACCAATTTAGGGAGCATGAAGCAGATGATATTGAGGGATGTCATCTGTGACCAGCACTTAGGACATTGAACTACGAATACTAGTCACTTTTGTTTTAGGGATAGATTTGGTTCCTGAATAAGGTGCTGCCCTGCCAAGCTTTTTCTTCTTCTACTTTTTTTTTTTTTAATTTTAAATAAAGACAACTAGTGCAAAGTATAATGCCTTCCTCCTAGAATCCAGAGTTAAGAATGTAAGATGGGCTCCCAGGACCCCTTTAATTAATTGATGAGTGCAAAAGAGTAGCCTATGAAATAAGTGGAAAATGATTTTGTTCCTTTTTGTCAGCCGAGTTAAGCCTCCTGGAAAGCAGAGACCAATTATAATGGCCTGACAACCTGAGAGCCACGCCGGGTTGATTTAGCTCAGGAGGCGGAAGCATTTAGCCCTGGAGGCCAGTGTGATGGAATAGACTGTCCTGTTGCTCACAATATTTTGAAAAAAAAAAAAATTAAAGCAACAATTTTTATTACTTGCCCTGGAGCTAAAACTTAAAAATGTACTTTCTTCCACCCTTACTCTACTTAAACCACTTAGCTTTAAAAAATCAACAATCCATTCATGTGTTTATTGTCCTTCTTCTTTCCTTCCTCCCTTCTGCCTGTCTTCCCTCCCTCCTCCCCTCTCCTCATCCTTATTTTCCATTTTATTGCTTTATTTCATTTTGTTTTTGGGACAAGATCTCACACTATAGCTCAGGTGACCTCCACTATGTAGCACATGGAGACCTTTGACAAGCTGCAACAGGTCTCAAGTCCAAAAAGAATCTACGTGGTAAGTCACTAAAGATGCTAAAGAAGAAAAATGCAGTTAATGATCCTTATATCAAATTCCCAGGGCGTTGGTGGAGCTGTCATTTTTGTATAAGTTCTAGTGAAGGAGACTCTGAGGGACAGCTATAAGCTCCCCAGAAACTGACATAATTCGGCATGGTGCCCTGTGGCTGTCATCCTAGCACCAGGGAGGCTGAGGCAGGAGGGTCTCAAGTTTGAGGACAGCCTGGGCTATACAACGATACCCTGTTTAAAAACAAAAACTAAAACAAAGAAAATCTCAAGTACAGGCTAGAGAAACAGATGTGGCCCAAAGGAATAACAAGAAGGAAATGGTGAGAGCGTGGAGGAGCATGGTGGTGATGGTAAAGACACAAGCAAGGGCAGATCTGGAACACACAGGAGGACACTGAGCTGTTTCTTCACTTCACTGTACTTCCGCTGGCAACATGATTAGGAACTTTCATTTCTCATCTTACTCAGTTTGACAAACTTACTCAGCAAGAGACAAACAGGAGATTGCCCTGAGATGTGGGTGCTGGGCAGAGATCTTGATCTTGCCTTGCAGAACAAATGTTGTGAGTGTATGAGAAGAAAAGCAAAGAGGTGGAAGTAAGATAGAAATGTGAACAGTAATGATTAGGAGAAAGTTTTCAGACCACCTGATAAATTGTTGACAAGGAATGAGGTAGATGAACACAGTGTATTTTGATGTAGTGGTATTAATTTTCTTTTGTATAAAAGGAATGTATTATTATAGTCCCTTTGTATCTATAAGTAGTAGCTTTATATTTGATGATTGCACAATGCTCAAAGTAGGTGCAGCTAGGCACCATTATGTTTCTTTTGTAAACTAAATCTCTAAAACTGAGGTGACTACAGTTTGCTTCAACTCCCAGGCTGGAAGTAGCATTCAACCTTCTGACTTTTACCATGGCTCTATGCATTGCTTTGCCTTGGAACCTTGGTATTTTGCTGTATCTTCCCTCAACTCCCACCAAATCACACCAAGTGATAAAGTAAACGTAAATCAGATGTTATTTCAAGGCCAACAGAGTCAGGAGCTTGAGTGGTGGAATAGATTCTTAGCACCAACAACACTATTACATTGTAGTAGGGGTGTTCATGAAGGGTTGAATAAAGAGAATTTGTGGTAGTCAAATATTAATTTCAATGCAGCAGGGTAGCCTCCAGTAAAAGCACTCAGGGATAAATGTTAGCAACCCGCTACTCATTGATATATTTTGTGAATAAATCCAAATTTATTTTTTGTTGATTTTCTGAGGTAGGCTCTCACTCTAACTCACAGCTGACCTGGAATTCACTCTGTAGTCTCAGGGTGGTCTCTAACTCATGGTGATCCTCCTACCTCTGCCTCCCAAGTGCTGGGATTAAAGGCATGCACCACCATACTTGGCATAAATCCAAATTTTAAAAGTACATTCAGGAAAGGTCAATCAGTAAGATCTGCATATATTATATGTGAAGACTCTCCTGACTTGGTTGTCAAATATCAAAATGATAATCTGGGAACAAATTTCTGAATTATTTGCAACCACTTAAAACATACTGATGATAGGGATTTTTCATTTAAGTCCACCTGGCTCCCTTTGTTGCTTACCAAGCACCTATAAGTAGGACATTGGATGAGTTGAAGTTCAGTTGGGAAATAGAAAGACAAATCTAGTTCTGGTGCTTCTCTCAGTCTGACTGTAAGACACACAAGAGACATTCATACCTATGGTGGGCTGGAGTTATTATTATTTGGTTGATTGACCAAAACCTCTTATGGTCTTCTAGATTCATTTCAATATTGAAACAAAACCAAGTATTCTTTAAAGCAAAGGTTATTATGTTGACCCAGAGTTATTTCATATTAATTAAAAACACAAGCTATGAAAAAGGGATAATTGGGACTCTTTATGGGTCAAACATGTTCTGTCATTGGCATATGTGCATCTAGGAGATAGCTAACTCTTCTGGCTTTTGCGGGTATTTGGGAGGAATGAACTTTTAGTATTTAGTCCAACCTGAGATTCTGGTTGGGCCCACTGGCAATGCTTCAGGCAGGCAGCGCTTGTTTGATTTTCCAGTTAGTGGGCTGTTTCCCTGTGGCGTTGCTACCCTAGTCTACACTGTCTGATGAGACCACAGGCTAGGCTCTGGAGTCGGCGGGGATCCTGCTGGGGCACTGTGCTCCCTGGCTCGGTGGTGTCACTGGGTTCTGCAGTTGTTGGGGGCTGTTGAATGGGCTCTGCTGTGTAGAGTGAATAGGTTTTGATACTATTCTCCAAGAAATGCAAAAGGAGACTGGTTTCTTTCTGGGTGGGGTCTTGAGTTTGGGCTGTGCTGCTGTGAGCTCTGCCTTATTTCTAGCTGACCCTAGCAGGTCTGGCCCTGCCATGATCCAGTGTTCTTCATGGTGAGTCATGAGTGGCTTCCTGTTTGGGAAATATCTCTGAAAATGATACTTCCCCCCCCCCGGCAGATCCTTTCTGTTGTGTTGTTGTGATGACCTGTGGTAAGGGAAGGGTTGAAGTTGTCAAAATGACATTGTATCATATATATATATATCATATATATATATATATATATATATATATATATATATATATGACACAATGTCATTATATATATAATATATATAATATATAATATACATATTTCAATTCTATGGTACATGTGGTCTCTGACTCAGTGCCAAATTTTGGGGTTTTCACCAAGGAGTTCTTGTCTAGATCATAGTTTCTAAGGTTTTGTAGAGGGGAGCAAACTTTCTGGACCCTCATAATCTACCTTCTTTCTGAATCAGTTATCTGCTTGTATGTTTCTTCAAGTAAATTTGCTTCCTTAAAACACATATGAGAGATTATAAAGAGGATAAATGGGAGCAAAGTACAATGATGTACATGTATGAAAATGTCAGAAGGAAACCCACTACTTTGAATGCTTATTAAAAAATAATTTAAAATGAAACAGTTAATTGTAGACTTTCATGACTGAAGAATCTTTCTTGTTCTTACTGGCCATGTGTCTTAGTCTTCTGGCTTGCTCATTAAACCAGCTTTGTAATAGGTTAAGATGACAGAAGAAAGGAAAGCACGTCTCTTTTTGTCTCAATGAATCTGTTGAGAGTCTTTTTTTTTTCTTTATAAAAATACATTAGATGGCTGGGGAGATGCCTTAGTAGTTAAGAATGCTTATTACTTAAGTTTTGGGAGCCCGGGAGGGCCGCAAACAGTCCAAGTTTGACTCTCCAAAACCCATGTAAAAAGCTGGTGTGGCCATACACATCTTTAATACCAGTCCTCAAGGGTGGGGCTGAGATTGGAGGATCACTGGTGCTCACTGAAAAAATTCTGCCCAAAGGGGAGAGAAAGAGAGAGAAAGAGAGAGAGAGAGAGAGAGAGAGAGAGAGAGAGAGAGAGAGAGAGAGGGAGAAGAGGAGGAGGAGGAGGAGGAGGAGGAGGAGGAGGAGGAGGAGGAGGAGGAAGAGAAGGAAAAGGAGAAGAAGAAAGGAGAGGAGAGGAGATTCCCATTTCAAAACAGTACATAGAAGGGCAGAGAAGAGCTTGTATGCTCATGTGGCTTCTTCTGTGGCTCTACACACATGTGCACAGTCCCCACAACTGCACACACATCCATACAGCAATCATGATATACCACACAGCACATATTCTACACACAGAGACTGCACCTAATATACAACACCACACAGATTCTACATACACACACATATACAACACATATACCATTCATGTTCTACACAGTACCACTCCACCTATGAGACTTTAGGCCAATTCTATTTTGCTGCATGCTTTAGTTTCCTCATCTGTGGAATTGGAACTGTCTGTTGGTAAGTAATGTCTCTTCCTCACCCCCAGTGATGTCCATGTCCCAATCGCCAGAACCTATCAGTGTGCTAAATTACATGTCAAAGGGTAATATAAATTGCAGATGGAATTACCATTGATAATCATTTGACCTTAAAATAGGGAAATCATCCTGGATTATCTGGATGGCTCCAATATAGTCACAAGGTCCTTAAAAGTGGAAGCAGCTGAGCTATGACAATGTTAGACTTGTTAGTGACAGGCAGGAAGGTAGCCCTGGAACAAGGCATGTCAGTGGCCACTTGCAAGCAAGAGGGGCAAGCAAACAGACCGTTTTCTGTAGCCTCCAGAAAGGATTGCAGTTCTGACAACAGCTTGCTTTCACCTGGTACACTCAGTGTTGAGCACCTGATGAGTAGAGCTATAAATTGGTAGTAATTCATTTTAGCAGCAATAGAAAATGCATGCACTATCCAATAGAGTTGCTGTCTAAAACATTCAGTACAGGCTTGAGTCCAGGTAATTTCTGAATCTATATTAGTACTCATTGCTAATTAAGCCCCCCCTTCTTGTCTTGCTCCTTCATTGTAGTTGTCTTGTGATTACTCAGGACTGTGGGCCCCTCCTTCACCTAGACAATGGTGTCAGGAGTTTCTTACTGTCACCATTGGCCAGAGCAAGCCTTTAGCAGTTTGTTTTAATTGCCATTTCAGTGTTTATGCCAGTGTATGGTTGCAGTGGCTCCTGGCCCAGTGAGCTGAGCTTGGCTGTGACTGTATGTTTGCCTCTTCAGTTTTAGGATGGTGTCTGTCCTTTCATTCGCTGAGGGTCCAAGTGAAGTTGCTGTTTTTCAGTTTTCCCAGTTTTATCTGTTGCTGTAAAGACAGGAGTAATAACTTGCATGCTTTTGACACATAGGAGGCTGAGATTAGGTGTGAGCAATGCTGTCTGTACCCACGACCTTCAGGCTCTCAAGTATCCTCAGAAAATCTTTATCTCTAACTTTGATTTAGTTCTGATTTCTTTTCTGTGGTTTTCACCTTATTAGTGTGCAAGAATGGTGGGATGTTTCTTCTTGATTCTCTTTTTGAATCAAATATTCTTAACACAATGCATAGTCCTCCTCCTCCTCCTGTTTCTTTTCTTTCTTTCTTTTCTTTTCTTTCTTTCTTTTTTTTTTGTTTGTTTCTCAGGGTAGGATCTCACTCTATTCCATGCTGACCTGGAATTCACTATGTTATCTCAGGCTGACCTTGAACTCACAGGAATCCTCATGCCTCAGCCTCCCCAGTGCTGGGATTAAAGACATGTGCCACCATATCCAGCGTGATCAGTATTCTTACTGTACATTTTCAGTTTGGGATATTTAACATTAAAATAAAATTCTTGAAGAAGATAATATGAGAACATCAGGAAGGCAATATAGCAATTTGTAATGGTTATATATTTTCTCCATATTTTAGGACAGTTCTTACAGATGAGTATATCTTCAGCATTCATTTGTAGTAATTTCTGCCTTTCAAGAACTGCTTCTTTGTTGCTTACATGTTAAGATGGACTTGTCTACTAGCTGAGCCACTGAGCAATATCTCCCTGGGCCAATGAATGACAGAATCACCTCTCAGAATAATTGAATCAGCTAAGACACAGCTTTTGAGGAAAGAGCTGTGAGCTGGTATTTACTTTGTGCAGGTTTTCCAAAACAGTACTAAAGCTCCAACCCTATACTTTCTAGAGATAGAGTCATCACCATGCAAACTATTTTTTTTTCCAGTGCCTTTCTGAATCAGGACAAGCAGTAGCCAAGGTTGGCAGGGGAATGAATGATCGATGTGTGCCCATGTGGGAAGAAGACGGCTTTGAAGACACAGAGGAGCCCTTGAGTGTGGAAATTTACAGGGCTCAACATCTTTAGGAGCTGAGCCCAGCAGAATATTAGGAGGCTGTGTGCTGGCTTGGCATTGGAGCCTGTCTGCCCAAACTACACTGTAAACAACTTTCCAACATTTGCATCTGCACACATGACATTAGATTCTCAAAATGTCCAATTAAACACTTGTCACTAGAAGAAATGTTTGTTTCCTCGGAAGACTGGGTGTCAACCTTGGCCTCTGATGAGAGAGTAGCTTTAGCTGATGTGTCGTCCACTCTTCCTTTTCTGGGCTAGGTCTTGTGCTTGTTCAGAAAAAAAAATCCTCTTGAAAGCTGTGGAGAGTATGCCAAGCTCTGTGCCATGGGATTAGGCTAGGTAAGAGGAACAACAGGTACTTTTCAAAACCAAGAAGATTTCAGTGCTGAGGTTCCTTTTCCTTTACAATGCTTGTGTTTGAAATGCTTTAGAAAATTATTTTAGCTGGGAAGAAGAAGGAAATGTAGTATCACCATGGTTTTATATGTTTTCTAAAGATAATTCATTTCCACAACCATTTCTAGAACGAGTACCAGTAGCAGTGACACATTTGTTGTTCATGCCATGTGTGCATTTTTATCCTTTTTGGCAGAAACACTGAATCACAAATGTCTGAGATTGGAACAGCACTGGAAGATTCAGACACATGGTAAAGAAACACACATGAAGATAGAGGAGGAAATAAGGAGAAGGATGAAAAAGGCTCCTGATGATTCTTTAGAAAAGTTGTCACATGAATGAAAAGAAACTCTATCTTTGAGTAAATTTCCCAATTCTGTTGGTCTCAGTTTTCTAATCTATAAAATAGATAATATATCCACATTAAATAAAGTGATCTTTGTAAAAGTTACTTTAAAAAATTTTTTTTTTTTTTTTTGGTTTTTCAAGGTAAGGTCACACTCTAGCCCAGGCTAACCTGGAATTCACTATGGAGTCTCAGGGTGGCCTTGAACTCACTGCGATCCTCCTACCACTACCTCCTGAGTGCTGGGATTAAAGGTGTGTGCCACCATACTTGGCTTAAAATTGTTTTTTGAGGTATAGTCTTTCTCTAGCCTAGGCTGACCTGGATTCACTATGTAGTCTCAGGATGGCCTCAAACTCATGGCAATCCTACCTCTGCCTCCTGAGTGCTGGGATTAAAAGTATGTATCACCATGCCCAGATTTTTTTGTAACTTTTTATTAACAGTTCTATATACATGCAAAATATATTTGGATCATAATCCCCTCCTTCTACGAGCTGCATAGCTCTTGAAATTCAGGGCCCCAGATACATGAGCATTATTTGAAGCTTTCCAGTCACTTGGACCAAGCATTGGTTTCTTCCTCTGTTCGCACAACAGATACTTCAGCTCTGTTCCTTCCTTCTCGTCTGAAATGGCTCCTGGATCTTCTCCTACCCTTCCTGTGTAAGCTTCTGTCTTTCTAGCCTCTCTTTTCTTAATATTTTTTAAGTTGGTATACAAAATCATGTCTTTTTTTTGTTTTCTCTTGCTCTAATGCCCCTATGCCCCTTCCACTGAACACTTCCTCTCTCTGACCAGTTTCTCTACTATTTTGATGTCTTTTTTTTTTTTTTGTCATGGGTGATGATCCATGGTGACACATTGATGTGCCTACTATCATGCAGGTAATGACAGCCACTGTGAGGTCCAGTGCCCACCTTGTGTCAGGAAGTCTGCATTCCAAAACACTCCTCCCCATCCTCTGGCTTTTACATTCTTTCTGCTACCTCCTCGCCAATGTTTTCTCAACATTGGTGAGTGTGATGGAAATGCGTCATTTAATGCTAAGTGTTTAACTGCTGCTTCCTCTCAGCACACTGATGAGTAGCCACTGTCATCTGTGTAAATACTCTTCTTTGATTGCATGTCAGAGCAGCACTACTATATGAGCCTAAACATGAGTATTTAGAGGGCAATTTGATGATGGGCACAGCATATCCAATTATCCAGACAACAGTAGTAGCTTCCTCCCTAGTGCCTGTGATCTTCCAGCCATAAGCTTTTGACTAGGTTTTCAGAAGCAGGCATGAATTCTCTCCCATGGAAAGTGGTTGCCTAAACTGCTTTTGACAGGACTTGCCTTTCATCCTGGGTGGAGTCTCATCTCATAAATATTCAACAAATGTTTGCTAATAATGTTTTGTTAATAACTTTTTGACCTGACAAGGCTTAAACATTTCTGTATGATAAAAGGAGCAAAGGACAGGGAGAAAGAAATAGATTATTGGTGTTAGATAGATATAAAAGCTTATTTAGGAAGGATGGCAGGCATTTCTTTCACTGGATGGGAACTGAAAGGCAGTCTATAGTTGAAGGTATAGAAAAGCTTTAAGGTGAGATAAAGAGATATAGAACATCTCATGGTCATAAAATTGTCCCCTTGGTTTCAGAGAGAGACAGTTTATTGAGCCTGAGGGGGGATAGGGGTGGAATTTGGGGCTTAAGGAGAATGGAAAAATTTTGTACCAGCTGCTGTGGGGGAATTTGATAGGTGTCAGCTGAAGATAAATATATGGGTTGCCCAGCAATGCAGAGGGTACAGCTGAGGTCAGACAGCCTTGGTTTATAGCATGGTTATGTGAATGTTATTGGTGGTATTGTGTACTGGCAGCAAGCACAGAAGATTTGAAGGTAGTTCTGAGATATCAGAAGGTAGGAGAGGAAGAATGGCAAAGGAATTATAAGATGGTAATGAGAACACCATAGGAATCATTAGCCAATAAGTAGATTTGTGAGCTAATATTAATTGGAGGCGATAGGTTGGGTAGATGATTACAAGGCCTTGCACATAGCCAACACCTATCTGGTTGATACTCTGCCTTGTGTATGCTGAATGATGGATGGCTGATAAAGATGAAGGAGACAGCTAACTTTAAGAGCTAAAAAGCCAGGAAGGTCATCCACATAATAGCTATCCTGCCCTTGTAAAGCTTTAACCTAGTGAAAGAAAATAATGACACAGCCCTAAGAAAAAAATGCAAAGGCAAGACAAGCAGGTTTAAGACTGGATAGTATGAATACTATTAGTGTAATGAAAGACAAAGAAGTTTTCCCATGTTGTTTGATACCTTGCTTTGGGGTGATTATTTGTCTGGCCTGTGGGAATTTTATTTTATTTTTATTTTTAAAAATACCTTATTTATTTATGAGAGAGAGAGAGAGAGAGAGAGAGAGAGAGAGAGAGAGAGAATATGTGTACCAAGGCCTGTAGCCATTGCAACCAAACTGCAGATGCATGCATCCCTTTGTGCATTTGGCTTATGTGGGCACTTGGAATTGAACCGGGGTCCTAAGGCTTCACAATCAAGCGTCTCAACCACTAACCCACCTCTACAGCCCCTGTGAGAATTTTATTTTATTTTGGTTTTTCAAGGTATGGTCTCACTCTGGTCCAGGGTGATCTGTAATTAACTATGTAGTCCCAGGGTGGCCTCGAACTCTTGGTGATCCTCCTACCTCTGCCTCCCAAGTGCTGGGATTAAAGGCGTGTGCCACCATGCCTGGCTCCCTGTGGGAATTTTATAAGAGAGGTGTTTGGAAGGTCTGGCTAGTTTGTATATGAAAATAGATAAACATCATTAATTTACCTCATGTCAGTTCTAAGAAAGATTCTGATTTTGTGATTGTCCTTGTTTGAGTCATCCCATTTATATAGTTTGGATATGAAGTGTGGGTAAAGGAATTGCATTGAGGCTGATAGATAATTTAAGACTAGAATATGAGCATCAGAGAGGACTTACCTGTGAGAGAGACAGAGAGGCGGGGGGGGCGGGGGGAGGAGGGAGAAAGAGATCAAAGCAAAATAAAATACAGACATACCAGAGAATGGGAAAGTACAATGAATGGCAAGACAAGAACTCCATCTGGAAGTCCACTACGAGGTGTCTGGGGGCCATTTGGGTGGGCTGACCAAGTTGCAACTCAAATGTGGGTGTTGGTCTCTAGATGTCAGGCAAGTTTAAGGGGTTTCATTTTGCTCTATTTTTAAGAACTTTTATTGCATAATATTTGCTGCTCCTTGTCCTGATGCCTTTCTTTTGTTCTTCATTTCTGCAAGCTACATAGTTCTTGAATTACTCAGTGCCCCTAACAAACCAGAGCATTCATTGAAGCTTTCAAGTCACTTGGACCAAGCACTGGTTTCTCCCTCGATGCTCACAACAGATCCTTAGGCTCTGCTCCTTCCTGCCTGCCTTACATGGCTCCTGGATTTTCTCTTTTCCTTCCTATGTAAGCTTCTGTCTTTCTAGTCTCTCTTTTCTTAGTTTTTGAAAGTTGGCATACAAAATCATGTCTTTTATTTTATTTTAGCACATAATTGTTCTTTTCTTCTAGCTCATCTTCATCCCCTTTCTACCATCCCCTACTTGTCACCCTTCTGCCATCCTGACACATGTGTATATCTATATACACACATACATATATGACCAAATGTAGATTTCATGTATGAGAGAAGACATATGATATCCTTCTGATCTAGCTCACTTCACCTAGTAATTATCTCTAGTTGCAGTCATTTTCTGGTCAAAGGCATTGTATTTTTCATAAAGACTGAATAAAGCACTGTAGATTATATCAACCATATTTTCTTTATCCATTAAAGCTGTTGATGGGCATCTGGGCTGCTTCTACCTGGGAGTGATCATGCAGAGTGCTGCAAGTGTGCAAGTAGCTTTGTGATATGCTGTCTTAGGTGCCTTCAGGTGTATATACCAAAGAATGGGATAGCTGGATCATATGGTAGTTCTGTTTTTAGTATTTATTTATTTATTTATTTATTTTTAGCAACTTCTGCACTGGTTTCCATCGTGAATGCACCATTTTAATCATACCTCTCCCCCACAGCCTCCCCAGCATTTGCTGTCCTTAGTTTCTTTTCTTAAAATTTATTTTTTATTCTTTATTTTTTGATGCAAGCCCAACAGACTGGCCTCGTTTGTAATGCAAGAGACCGAGAGAGAATTGGCATGCCAGGGCCTGCAGCCACTGTAATAGAACTCTAGATGCATGCACCACTTTGTATGTACATGTGATCTTCTACACTTATGTCACCTTGTGTATCTGGCATACATGGGACCTGGAGAGTCAAACATAGGTCCTTGGTCTATGCAGGCAAGTGCCTTAACTGCTAAGCCATCTCTCCAACCCTGTCCTTAGTTTCTTGATGGTAACCGTTCTGCCTGGGTGAGATGGAGGAATCTCAGTGTTGTTTTAATTTGCATTTCCCTGATGGTTAGGGATATTGAGAATTTTGTTTTCATATATCTAATGGCCATTGTGTTTCTCTATTTCATACGTGTCTGTTCCTTTCATTTGTGCATTTGTTGATTCAAGTGTCTTTTTTGCAATCCATCATTTGAACATGATAGTGAAAGAATGTTGTATTCGTAATGTATTCTGAATACTTGGTGCCCATCTTGTGATGCTGTCTTGGGAGGTTGTGAAATCCCTAGGAGATGGAACCTAGCTAGAGGAAGGGTGCCATTGAGAAATGAGACTTGAGGAAAATAGTCTGGCCCTGCTTTTTCCCAAGATTTCTGCTTCCAAGTTGGTGACATGTAATAAGTGGCTGCCATAAACTTTCACTTCCACAGACCAAGCATTCTACCATGTCCTCTCCATAACAATGAACTTCACTGAGCTAAAGCAAACCTCTCCTAAGTTTTGTTTCTGTCAGGTATTATACAGTGACTGTCTAAAGACCTGGATTAGAGTCAATTCACATTCCTCCTTGGTAACTTCTTAGCAATAATACATGGCTTAGATTAAAAAAATGCATGTTGAAATTTTTCTTAGAATGCATGTTTTTCATATGTTTATGATTTCTCATTGTTGTATGAATTCCAAGTTTTGTTTGTTTGTTTGCATTTGAGGCAAGGTTTCTTTTATCTCAGGCTGGCTTTGGACACACTATGACTGAAGATGAGTTTAAACTTCTAATATTCCTGCCTCCACTCCCAAGTGCTGGGATAACAGGAGTATGTTAATACATCTATATTATCTTTCTTAAACTTTTACTTTGTCTAGGTGTATTCTTCTCTAGCTCTACACTTAGGCCAATGTTCTTACTGTCTTTTCTATTTCTCCTAAAATTCCCCTTCTCTTTTACCCTTCTGTCTGCTAACAAAAAGCTTTATTCCTTTAAAGTATGACAGAAGTCTTGTTTCTCTTATGAAGTCTTTTCTAATTCTCTAGCTCACTTATTTTTCCATTCTCTTATAATTACATTTCACTGCTGATGATGTGCTTGCTGATTAATGATGCCTTACTTTTGCTTTTTTGGTGCCAAGTACAGTTCATGAGATAGTTTTAAGTAAATGCTTGTTAATTGATAAATTATTCACTAGGGAAAGTACTAATCTTCAATAGTTGCAAATTGGATATACTTTTTGTTCTTCCTTTTTGGCCATCAGAAGTACTACTTCTCAGTTGATTGGACTGACAGATGCTGAAACAAATTAGTTCAAATAAGAAATCCTTATTAAATTCTAGAACACATAGTAAGTGCTAAATAAATAATTGTTTTACTTATTCAGTTAACAAATACTTATTAAGTATACACTATTTGTCCCATATTGTCATTCCAATTTGTATTTACTATTTGATGTTTAAGTGTTAAAATCTAAGAAGGAATCTGACATGGTCCTCACCTTCAATTGGCTTGACTTGCACAAGAGATATTTATAGAATATCATATGAACATGAAAGATATGCTTGTGGACACATGAAGAAAGAAGTAATTCATTCTGATTCAGGTCATTCAGGAAAGGATTCACAGAAGAGATAACGTTCAGGAAAAAATGAAGTATGCTGAAAGGAAGCATTGACGCATTTGGCTTGAGAACCTTTTGTATTTTCAACAGGGTGTTGTTAAAAATTAGTATGGTGGAATATTTCCATTTCCAGGAAGATAAGAGTAGACATAGTAAGTTTTTGTCCTCCCAAGTACAATTAATAATCTTTGACATTATATATTGAAAATAAGTAGAAGACAATTTGAAAAATGAACAGGAGAAGGCAGACCAAATAGAGATCTTGGGAACTGAAGAAGACATGTTTGTTAGTTCTTGGGGTTTTATTTTTTATTTTTATATATCAGACTGGGAGCTGAAGAATCTGGAAACCTTGAAGTAAGTGTGTGTGTGTGTGTGTGTGTGTGTGTGTGTGTGAGAGAGAGAGAGAGAGAGAGAGAGAGAGAGAGAGGGAGAGAGAGAGGGAGAGAGAGAGAGAGGGAGAGAGAGAGAGAGGGAGAGAGAGAGAGAGACCCAGTAAAAGTCTGCTCTCTAGCCAAAGAACAGAACCAGAAAAAGAATAGTTAGCAAGACAGAAAACTTTTAGAAAATAGCCATCCTACCCTAGCTGTGGCCCCGCCATTACCCAAGCCAGCGAAGACAGGGACCCTAACAGTATCCCCAACAGCGCTATATGAGTTACCTACTCTTGTTAGAGTTAAGTCAAATGTCAACAAGTAAAGAGCCACAGCACTTATCTTTAGAAAATCATGAGTTTTTTCTCAAACTATCACACATCTCTGTTTGTGGTGTCAGTAGGGACCACGTAAGGAGCATGAATTTTTGGCATAAGTGGGAATAATGTACCTCTTACCTTACCTGCCTGTGTGATGTTAGGTAAGATCTAGTGGGGAGAGCTAAGATTTTCACCCATGCCCAGAAGTAATGAGGCTCTGACACCACAGTGTACTGGAGACCACACATAAAACCAGTAACTCCTTACTTCATAAGTTATGAGGACCCCTTCCTTAAATAATGGGGAATTATAGGTCAAGTGGAGGACCTGAATTCTATGTCTATCTAGCATTGATTAGGCAGTGCCCTCCTTTGCTCTACAATTGCTGTAGCAGAGAAAACAAGCTAAAATAGAACACTTAAGCAGTGTCTCTCATAATGCAAAAACATATAGGATTTTAATTAAAAATCATTTGCCATAAGAAGAACTAAAAAAGTCCCAAACCGGGAAAAAGAAAGCAATTGATGCCAATACTAAGACAACATAGACTTTAGAATTACCTGACACACTTTGAGCAGTCAGGTAAAAACATATTTAATAAGCAATTACCAACATGCTTAAAACAAATATAAGATTGAAAACCTATGACAAAGAAATCAGAAGCAAAAGAAGAATGGAGTGCAAATTTAATGCAAAAGTACTCTAAGCAAACTATAAATCTCAGTGAATGGGTTCAATAGCAGAAGAAAGGGCATGGAAGAATGAATCAGTGAACTGGAAGCAAAGTATTAAAAGTTTCTCAGTCTGAACAACAGAAATAAAGTAGACTAAAAAAAATAGAACATCAGAGAGTTGTGGTACTTTAAGGAAGGTCTAATATTCATGTGAACAAAGTTTCAAAAGGAGAAGAGAAAGAGAATGGTTGAGGAAAACACACACAAAAAAATACTGGCTAACATTTCCTCAAATTTAGCAAGAGACATAACTATAGATTCAGGAGGCTGAGTGAATTTTCATTATGAGAAGCCCAAAGAGATACTTGCCAAGGCATCCTAATTTATCTTCTAAAAACTGAAGACAAAAACATCTTGAAAGCAGCTAGAGAACAATGACAGCATCCCCACAGGGGAAATATTCTTAGAATTGTAGTGGATTTCTCAACAGAGACCGTGGAAGTCAGAAACCATAGCAGTATAGTTTTTAGGCATGAAAAGAAATATTCTTTCCAGATCCATCCATTATATTGTTTTTATATTTTTTATTTTTTTGGTCTTTTGAGGTAGGGTCTTACTGTAGCTCAGGGTGACCTGGAATTTACTCTGTAGTCTCAGGGTGGACTTAAACTCACAGTGATCCTCCTACCTCTGTCGCCCGAGTGCTGGGATTAAAGGCATGTGCCACCACGCCCAACTTCATCCACTGTATTAAGAATTGACCCAAACATAGAAAGACCAGAGCCACATGTTTTCTCTCATCTGTGAATCCTAGCTTGTAATACCCTTATGAATGGATATAAAAGTGGGGGACAAGTGTGCATAAAACTTATTAAAACCAGAATGGTAACCAAGAGTGGTTATGAAGAGATGGCCAGAGAGGGGTCAGAGAAAGGGAAAATGACACATGTGTTATGTAAAGAGAAGAGGAGATGGAATACTGGGGAGAGGAGCTTTGGAGAGAAGAAGGAAAGGAGAATCAAATAAAACAAATTGTATTGGAAAATTCAGGGATGATACCCAAACTCTGTATGTTTGCTAAAAAGTAAAATTAAAAAGAAATATTACTTAGAAATGAAGAGAGAATTGAATTCTCATATAAAAGAAAATAACTGAATGCATACACCTGCCTTAAAAAGATGGCTAAATTAAGTACTCTGAACAGAAACAAAATAATAAAAGAAAAAAAAAACGTGGTAAGCAAATATGTTGGTAAATACAAGAGCTCTCTTATTCTCTTGACTTTCTCATTTTTTACTGAGAACTTTACTGAATGAACATTTTGCATATTAGTCATATTCCTATTGGATTATACTCTTATGTTCCCTCTCTTTGACCCCCATTCCACTGAGGGCCCTCCTTAGTGGGGTGGTCAATATTCAGTGTTGAGCTCTCGGCAACCTTGGATTTTCTCCTTTGATGAGTTTTTGAGTCTCCTTGGTGACTATTGTCATCTCCCCGGAGGAGGTTCTCAGGTTAGCTGGGACAGCAGCACTCATATTTAATCAACCTCTTCCCTTATATTATTTTCTGGGTCCTGGAAGATGTGACAGAGATGACTTGTCTCAGGCTAAGCAGTTGCCTTTCTTTTCTTCCTATGAATGAAGTCTTGGGTCTCTCTGGTATTTGCTACTAACTGTAAAACACAAATTTTCTAACAAAGAGTAAGTCCAGGATGGATAAAAGGGGTAAAAAAATAGACATTTAGAAGATATTTTGATGGAAATAACCTCACATTTTAGCCAAAGAACAGTGGAAGCTTCCCTCTGGGGTGTATGATTTTTCAAGCCACAAGCTTCCGACTTGGTTCTGAGTGCCAGGCATGAATTATCCCCCATTGACCCGTCCTCATATCCAACCAGACAGCAGTTGATTACCACCAAAGCTTGTGTGCCACTATTGCACAGGTATGCACATCTTTCATGGAAAGTTGATTTTGTAGCTAGTAGGATCCCCTGCTTGCTTATGCTGTTGGTGAACACCCCCCCAGCAGTTTGCATGTCACTCTCCAGCACGATGAGAGCTAGCCAGCAAGGAGCTGGCTTCTCTCTCATTTCCAGCATGATCTCTCAATGTCTTGTGACTGCAGCCTGTGCTATTTTCAGCAATAGGGTCTTACCATTTAGATATGGTGGGTAACCAAGTGCTTTTGCAATGGCCTGCATTGTTTTAGGGCCTCATGGGCCTTCCCGACCACCAAATCACTTTTGGCAGGTTTTAGAGTAAAGCTTTCAACACTCCTACAGAGTGCTTCTGCCCAAACTATTCCCTTTTCTCTAGCTTATTAAGAGAGTTATGTCTGTTAATTAGCTAAGCAAGAAGGTTTCTTGTGGTACTGATTCATAGCATCTTTAGTTTTATATCTTTCCCCCTCCCTTCCTTCCTTATCCCAATCCCCCATAGGCCCTTCCACCCATGGTTTTCTGTCCCTCCACTGAGTTTTTGTAATGTGTTTGACAGGTGAGGTGAAAATTATAACACTGAGTATAATTTTAAAAGTTTGCAGAGCTAGGAGTGGTGGCTCATGTCTTTAATCCCAGAATTTAGGCAGCTAAAGTAGGAGGATTACCATTATTTGAAGGCCATTCTGGAACTACAGAGAGAGTCACAGGTTAGTCTGAATTAGAGTGAGAACTTTTAAAAACAAAACAAAACAAAATGTGTGTAGAGAAAATGAGACTCCATTGTAAACATGAAAGTTTTTGTTTTTCATTCAATCTTGTGACATGATGACAGTGGTTGATTATGATGTCACATGTAAAATATTATAAGTAAAGCAAGATGGAATTCTAAAAATATGTTCAAGTAATCCATATGAAGGTAAGGGGAAAAGCTTGAAGAAAAAAAATAAAGAAGAAAAATAAAAACAAAAAATAAATGAACAGACAAGTTCTAATGTATGAATGATGATTATATTAAATCTTAATACTACAAATATACTAAATAAATCAAATTTTCAGAGATGATTAAAAATAATGTTCTAACTCCATGCCATCTGAGATAAATTCACTTTATATATAACAATATAGTCAAGTTGAAAATTAACTAATAAAAATATGCATATAGGTACTTCTTATTCTTTGAGCTAACCATATTAGTCATAAAAATCTGTCTATAACATATAGAAAATAAAAATTTATTAAAAAAACTAAGTGAGTAAAAGCCAAATCTACAGTTATAGCTGGAGTTTTCAATCCCTCTTGTAACTATGAATTAGTATGGACTTGCTGTTCCTGGGGGAGATACAAAGTTAGGGTTCTAGATGTTCCAGAGTTAGGAGCCTGTGATACTTACTGCTGTCAATAGAAGAGAATCTGGAATAACCTAGGAGATACATCTGTGGGCATGTCTGTGAGGAAGTTTGTACATTAGACTCACTGAGATGGGAAGAACCCTTTCCTGTGCTGGGGTCATGGACTGAATAAAAGAAGAAGTCTAGCTGAACATCAGCATTCATCACAGTCTCCATCCTGACTGTGGATGTCATGTGACTACCTGACTCATGTTTCTTCTCCAGCTGTGATGCACTATATCCTCAAACTGAGCCAAAATAAACCCTTCCTATCTTAAGGTGCTGCTTGTTGCCAGGTATTTTGTCATGGCAATAAAATCACATTTTTTAAATTAATTTTTTTAATTAATTAGTTTTGTACTCAGTGAATACATTTAAGTTGGTACCATTGTTAGCTTCCTCCGTGTCCTATCCACTCTATGGGTCATGCATTGTGGAGTTAGCCCACAGTTATGTTTTTTTGACAGCTGGTTAAAAGATAACTTATCTGTGTTTCCCTTCAAGGACAACTTAGTATATATTGCTGATTCATTAATTTTTTTTTTTAAAATTTATTTGAGAGCGACAGACACAGAGAGAAAGACAGATAGAGGGAGAGAGAGAGAATGGGCGCGCCAGGGCTTCCAGCCTCTGCAAACGAACTCCAGACGCGTGCGCCCCCTTGTGCATCTGGCTAACGTGGGACCTGGGGAACCGAGCCTCGAACCGGGGTCCTTAGGCTTCACAGGCAAGCGCTTAACCACTAAGCCATCTCTCCAGCCCTGATTCATTAATTTAAAACTCAGTCAGTACCAGTATACTGTTACATAACTAAGCAAACATTATCTAAATAGATACTTTCTCTGTAAATCAACTCATAGCTTTCTTTGTGTGTGTGTGCGCACACATGTGGTATGTTTATAGTATATGCAAAGCTGGCACATGCGGAGTAGAATATCAGGTGTCCTCCTCTATCATGCTTCTACTTTGTTTCCTTGAAATAAAGTTTCTTACTGAACCTGAGGTGGCTTAGGATTGGGAACTATAGTAATATTGTTTAGACATATATCATAAAGTAGCCTGTGTTGACAGAATGGCAGCTGAAGTACAGAGCCACAATATCGCCTGGTTTGACGTTGGCGTGGCATGTGTATGGGAAGGCAAGTAAAACTTCTACACTTTTATGTTTAGGAATGACTGCAAAAACACTGTATTGATTTGAGCATTATAAATAAACTTTAGCATTGGATGAATTGGAAACTATGCCATGCATGGCAATGAGAAACAATGATACAATGCAAAGACAAATCAAAAGAAAGTAGAATGATTCCACCAATATCAGATAAAATAGATTTCTGATCAAAGAGAATTATGAGGGCTAGAGAGAGAGAGAAGACCAACCCTAAATGTTGCATCAAAAAAGCTGTGAATTATGAGGCAGAACGTCAATAGGAATATAACTAATAAAAAATTGTAGTAGATATTTATAGAACATCCCACCCAACAATAGCAGAATACACACTCTTTGCAAAAGCCCATGGTATGTTGTCTCAAGATAGAACATATACTGGGCCATACAACAAACATCAATTTAAAAGAAGGGAATTCATATGAGTATGTTTTCAAAACACAATGGAATCAAAATAAAGCCACTGTGAGAATTTAATGGGAAAATCTGCAAACACCTAAGAATAAAACAACATGCTTCTAAATAATTTTTGGATCAAAGAGGAAGTCTTTAAAGAAGTAAAGTTTACAAAAGTGAATGCAAATGAAAATACGATGGGTTTAAATTTGTGGGAAATAGCCAGAGCTGTGTGAAAAGCGATACATTAGAAAAGAAGAAAGGTCTCCTCTCAATCTAAACTCCTACCTCATGAACCTGGGAAAAGGAAACTAAAGATTAACCAAAGAAAGTGGGAGGAAGGAAATAACAAAGAGCAGGAATGAATGGAACTCAGAGAAGACAGCAGAGAAAACCCACCAAATCAGTGCATTCTTTAAGAAGATCAGTGAAATTCACAATGATCTAGCAAGACAGACAAAACAATGGTAGAATAGACATACCAGTTGCAGGAATTAAGGAGGACCTCATTGACCTTCCAACCCCCAAAAGGCTAACAATGGAATCTTACAACCAGTTCTCTGTGGATGAATTTATAACAAGTGAAATGGACCCAGTTCTTCACAAACACCAAGGACCACAACTCTTTCAATATGAAATAATTACCTGAGGAGCTTTGTATTTGTTAGGGAAATTTATAAATAAAAAGAACTCGGCTGGAGGGCTGGCTTAGCAGTTAAGGCACTTGCATGCATAGAAGCCTAAGGACCCAAGTTTGATTCCCCAGGACCTACAGAAGCCAGATGCACAAGGGGGCACATGCATCTGGAGTTCACTTGCAGTGACTGGAGGCCCTGGTGTGCCCATTCTCTCTGTATCTGCCTCTTTCTTTTTCCCTCCTTCCTTTCCTTCCTCCCTATCTCAAATAAATAAATAAATAAAATAAAAAAATAAGTCCCAAGAAAGAAATAGCTAGCCACAGATGGTTGAAATTATGCCAAATGTTTAAAAAAAACTAACACCAGAAAACAAAAGAAGGGGAAATATTTATTGATTTTATTAAGGTACTATTATTTGGAAACTAAATGGTAAAAACATGCAAAAATAAAAGAAAAAGAAAAGAAAACCCAAACCCAACCAAACAACAACTATAAAAATAAAGCCAAATAAAGCTATAGAGAAATATGTGTTATGAACATAGACATAAAACTGTGGCAAATATTAGCAAATAGAACTTAGCAGTATAGAAAAAATAACTACATACTTGCTCAATTAAAGTTTATTCCTAGAATACCAGGCTGGTTCAATATTTGAACATCAGTCAATGTATCCACCAAGGGGGGAAAAAAAAGAAATATTCCATGATTTGATCCATTGATGCGCTGAAAACATTTGACAAAATATAGCTTCCATTCAGGATTTAAGTTCTCCGTTATGAATGAAGAAAGCTTCTTCTGTTTGATACAGAGCAAATATCAGAAACTGATGATTAGCATTCTACTTAATGGTATAAAGTTCAATTCCTATACCAAGATCAGACTAAAGTAGGAAGAATTAACTGACTTGAGCTTAAGCTTTATAGTAGAGGCTCAGTAATCAAGAATGTATGGAAGGAGAGACACATAGAGCTACGCAGCAAAGCAAAGACAGTCCAAAGTATGTCCTGGAGATGGCTCAGCAGTTAGGAGCATTGCCTGTGCAAGCACAAGGGCCTGAAGAGCTCTATCCTTAAAGCCCACATAAGCAGCCGGATGTGGCTAGGCTGTCTGTAGCCCCAGTCCTTCAAAGGAGCAGAGACCTGAGCATTGCTGGAACTAGCAAAAAAATCAAACCAAACCACCACCAACAACAAAACACTGGCTCCTGTAATAGTAAGAGACTCCAGCTCAAATAAGAGTGGGGAAGTTGATGGAGTAGGACACATTATGCTCTGCTCTGGTCACCTCAGGTGAGTGTTGTCTGTCTGGTAGCAAAGGGGCCTATTCAGGATTCCACATGGTCATATATACCACACATGTGCACGCACACATGCACGCTTGCAAACAAAAAAAAAAAAAGAAAAGTATGCTCACATATATGTAGCCTTAATGTCTTGGTGAAAGGTCCAAGAAGGAAAGATAGTCTTTTCAAAAAACAATGTTAGAACATTGACACAAATCTCACATTCCATAAGAAAATTGAATCAAAATAGATCATGGGGAAGGGGGCTGGAGAAATGGTGTAGCAGTTAAGGCACTTGCCTGTGAAGCCTAAGGAACCAGGTTCAATTCTCCAGTACCCATGTAAGCATGTGTCTGGAGTTCATTTGCAGTGGCTAGAGGCCCTGGTGTGTGCATTCTCTCTATATATCTGCCTCTCTCTCTCTCTTTCTCTCTCTATAATATAAAAAGAAGTACTTTGAAAAAAATGGATCATGGACTTAAAAGTACAACTTAAATATAAAACTCCTACACAGAAAAACATAGGACAAAATATCCAGGATCTAGGGTGAAAAAAAAATGATCAATTTCAAAACTTTCTCTGTGGAAAGTCCTGTTATGAAGATGCACCGATAAATAAAGATCAAGAAGAAACATTTGCTAGCCACTTATCTGATCAAGGGCTGGGGAGTAAGAATATAAAATCTTTCAAACCTCAACAGTCAGAGAGTAAATAATTCAATCAGAAATTGGATAAAAGGTAAGAAGATTCATTTGTCTAAAGGAGACATATAGATGGGAAATAAACTCCTGCAAAAAAAAAAAAAAAAAAAAAAAAAAGGAAGTAAGGTCCCACAACATACCTGTTGCAGTTAATTTCTTGTTGCTGGTACAAACACCGGTTGAGAAGCAGTTTATGGGAGGAGAGAGTTCACTTCAGGCTTACGGAATCGGGAAGTTCCATCCTAGTGGATGAAGCTGGCTTGCTTCCATAGATCCATAGCAGAGACTCCATGAACAGCTAGCAGACACAAAGAGTCAGAGCTCAAACTGCTCTCTACACATCTAGTAGAGCTGGACTGAAGATCTTCCACCAGAGACACCCCACTTGGTAGCAAGGATCTGCTTGCTGGGAACATAATTAGAAAGTTTACCCTTAAGCAGAAACCCCTGAGGCTATGGGGGGACATACATTCACATTCAAACCACCACAACACCTATCCCAATAGTTAGAATGAAAAGAATTTATGACAATTCTTAACACTGGCAAAGATATGGAAAATCTGGATTTCTTTTTTCTTTTTCTCCCCCCCCCCCCCCCCCGAGGTGTAGGGTCTCCCTCTAGCTCAGGCTGACTCGGAATTCACTATGTAGGCTTAGGGTGGCCTCAAACTCAAGGTGTTCCTCCTACCTCTGCCTCCCAAGTGCTGGGATTAAAGGCATGTGCCAGAAAATGTGGATTTCTTGTGTACTGTTGGTCAGAACATAAAATCACGCAGCCATCCTAGACAAAGCTTATCCTATGCAACCTGGGTTTGTCCTCCCCTCCCTCCATCTCTCTCTGTCTCCCTCCCTTTCTCACTGTGGTACTGGGTGGGGATCAACCCCGAGGCCTCACATATGCTAGGCCAGTGCTGTAAACTTAACTGCACCCTTACATGAAGACTTAAATTCACATAAAAGCCTATACACTAATGATCATAGCAGTGTTATTTGTAATGCTTCAATACTAGAAATGAGATATACTTCAATGGGCAAATAGTTAAAAAATCCTTGTGGACTACTACTCAGCAATAAAAAGAACAGATAACTTATATAGGTAATAATGTCAATGAATGTATAATGAATTCTGCTGGATTATAAAAGCAACACTCAAAGTTTCTACACTCTATGATTTTCTTTATATAACATTCTTGAAATGACAAAATTGTAGTTTCGGAAACAGCATGGAAGTTGCCAGGATTTAAGGAACTGGAGTGGGATGAAGGAAAGGATTAACATAGCTGTAAAAGATCAGCCAGAGATGCATTGTGGGGCTGGGCAAGGGGCTCAGTGGTACAGCCAGCCTAACATGTCCAAGGCCCCCATGCTTAAAGAAAAAGAGGAAGTGAAAAAGCAATCTGAAGGCTCCTTGTGATGATGGGATATTCTGTGTTCTGTCTTGTCTCAATGGCAGTAATCTGGTTCCAACATTGTACTAAAGTTCTGTAAGATTAACACCGGGGGAAACTGTGGGAAAGGTTCGTGAGATCTCTGCAGACTGGTAGGTGCACATCAGTCTACAATGAGCTCAACTTAACAACTGCAGTAGAGCTCAGAGTATAGCTGAGTGGTTGCACATGCCTAGAAAGTCTCGTGTTCAATCCCTAGCACAACAAAGTGACAGTGAAATCTCCAGAAACCTAAAATTTAAAAGAACCTAAGTGGGTTTATGTGTACTTCCCTTCCCTGTGATTGATATTTTAAATTATTTTGTCAGCTAGTGATATACTGGTCTTCAATATTTATTGTGAATGCCTGTTTTATACTCAGCACTACGGTGGCTGAAGTTATTAGCAGTGCGAGTATAAAAGCCTTGATTTGGAGTGCATAGAAAAATGTGAGATTGGTGTAAGTGTGTGTTACACTGTGTGTGTAAAGCATGTGTAAACATGTGTAAGACAGTGGGTACGACTCTGTTTTTCTAGTATCTCTAATGTTCCACTATGAATTACATGGAGCTGTGGTGCAAAATGACATTTGTAATCCCATTCAGCTCTTAACTTGCCAAGAAGAATATCCTCTCTCATGATATATAGCTCTACTACAGTGCTAACCATTGTATTGTCAAACCCATGTGAATGATACAAAACAAAGAAAAACAAATGGCTGATGTAAGATTTGGCAGCTACAGCAAGGAATTTATCAATCTGAGGTTAGTTGTAATGCATTGCATTTTGCATTTAAAGAACGTTCTTCTGAAGTAGCACTGGGGCTGGAAATGAATGCAGAATCATGCCAAGGATACACCACACATTTCCAAAAGATTTGGCAGGGTGGGGGGCAGGGGATGGGGGTGGAATTCTTGTCAATTCTTTCTTGCTTTGTACTTATAGAATATAGAAAGTGTTAACATTTTAGAGTCTTTCCCAATGTTCCATTATTTTGCCTACAGAATCCCTCTGAAGGATCATTTTCATGTTTATTTGAGTTTGAAGGGACAAAATGGCAAAGGGACACACCTAATAACTCTGTAGCTTGAATGCTAGTTTGCTAATATGCTTTCCTGAGGGCTTACAGACAAATAAATCCTCTCAGATCTCATGGTTTAGAAGATTCTCACAGATTTAGATGATATAGGTGAGGATTTCTGTTGTCATCAGGCTAGATAATAGTCCTCCTATGCCTTGCCCAGAACATGTTTGCTAGATAATAAAAAATGAAATGGCAAAAAGAGTAAAAGAAAACAAGGCTTCATGGACCTCTTAGACCATTTGGGAAAGTGCATCACAGAACACAGAGCAGGTAGTTAGCCATTACAAGGATATGCTATTGCACCCTATGCAAAGGGTATTCGCGAGGGTTTTGGTGTGCCCAGCCAGGACCTGTCAGTAGCACTGGCACTATGCCTGATGTCTTGCCAAGCACCAAGGATACAGCAATGAAGAAAACACATGAAAAATTTAAGCATATCATTGCCTTTGTGGAGGTCCATTCTAGACTGCATAGGTATCCCCCATCTGAAATGCTTGGGACCAGACATGTTCTTATTTCTGCCACATCCTCCAAGGCTCAGGGACCATTGTGGAAGAATGTAACAGTCAAAGTATGGGGAGGAGTGCTTTGGGATGTTGTCTTCCAGATACCAAGCAGCCATTGTATTCATGACCTCACAGTGGATGATGCCACTACACAAGACCTGAGTAATGTGAGAGCAAAAAATGAAAATAGAAACATCAAAATAGAAGGCCTATTTGGAAAAAGGGTTTCAGTGGAGGAAGAATAGGGAAGGGGAAAACTGAAAGGCATGTATTTTGTAAACACTAATTTCCTTAATAATGTTGTTCCAAACTCACTTTTGAGAGTTTATCAAGACTAATAGATAAACTCGCTTACATCTCAATACTGGCAAATCGACATAGCAGGTTAGTATGGTAGGATCACCTCCTTATTGTGTAGGACTTCATAACCTAAGGAAACTTTCAGATGACTTTTAATTGTTGTTGCTTAGGGTATACCTCATTAAGAAATGCCTGGGGGAACCTGAAATACTGAAGAACAATCAGCACACCTACATAAGAATGACTGCACAACATCCCCATTCCTCTACATCTAGGTCTGTCAGCACATTCATTCCAGGCATGTGTTCACAGGTTACAGCGTGGCATGTGGCTCTAACGCGGAGGGGATTCAAACAAAACATGAACAAAGTCTTGCTTTCTTCTGTTTGAAAGAGGAATACCATTAACACCCTGATATATTTACTTTCTGTAAGACTTTTGATGACCCGTTATCTAGTAAATAACATTCCACACCCATGCTCTTCAAGCAACCCTAATTTAATCAATGGGACACACACACACACACACGCACACACGCACACACACACACACACACACACACACACACACGCACACACGACATGAAAACAGGGCAAGGACTAGTTGGGTTTCAGCAGCAGTGGAAGCAAATTAAGGGTGAATATGATCAAAACACATAATATATGTGTATGAAATTGTCAAAAATAGATAAAAATATTTCTAAAGCTGGAATTTTAGTTGTTTTATTTTTTTGGTAAGGTAATAATTGCCTTTGAACAACAGTTTATTTCTGGATGTGCAGGAAGAAAAGAACCTCTTGATGTTCTGCAACAGATTTGCCTAAGAAAGAAAATGATTTAAAGGGCTTTTAGAAAAGAGCTAGTGTTGTATATTTTTTTTTCTCTTGCAGATCATAATCATGCCAAAAATGGAGACACCAATACCCTGAAGTGTTAAGTTTAGTCTTCCTGTTCTTGGGAACAGAACAAGCATACCCATGAATGGGGTACTTAGGAAGGGACATGCAGGGCATATTTGTTGAGAATTTAGGAGGATACATGACTCAGGTGAAAGTATATTTTAAAAGTCTTTATATTTTTCTTTTTTTTTTTAAACAAAAAGTCATCCTCAATATGTTGGCACTTACCTTAACAATTGTTTCTTCATGGCGTATTCACAGAACCAGACATACCACGAAGCTGTGTCCAGAGACAGGAAGATGCTGTTTCTCTTCTGGAATTTCTTCCTAAGAGCAGAGAAGCATGCCTCCCCCTCATGCTTCACTGGCCAGAATTGAATCACATGCTCATGTTATAATGAGTTCATAGCAAGCTACATAGATTTACCAAGACTCAAGGGACTAATCAGTGATCATTCTCCATTGCTGTAGTGAAACCCCTCCTAGCTCCCTCCACCAATAAAGAAACAGCGAGGTTAGTGGTGGCTGCTGCCTCTGCTATGGAAGGTGAGGGAATCAGTGTGTGCGTACTACCTCTGGCTTTCTCACACTCTCCTCACTTTTGTTCATTATATGCCATTACATGCTTGGGTCCCTAATATGTTCATTCTCTTTCTGTTAGCACAATAACTACTTGTCTTAGTTATAATGAATTCTGTGTAATTAGAGTCACGCATTGCATAATGATGTTTCCGTTAACAATTTGTTATAGATTTGACAGTGGTCTCATACAATTATAATGGAACTGAAAATTTCCTACTGCCCATCTACATTGTAGTCATCATGATGTCACAAAGGAATGTGTTCATGGTGATGCTGGTATGAACAAACTTACTGTGTTGCCAGTCATATAAAAGTATAGCATGTACAATTATCTGCAATATGTAATATTTGGCAGTGATAATGAAATAAAAACTATGTTGCTGGTATGTATATCTACTACACTATACTTTTTATCAGTATTTTAGAGCATATTCCTACTTATTAAAAAAAAGTTCATCAGGGCTGAAGAGATGGCTTAGAAGTTAGAAACTTGCCTGCAAAACCCAAGGACCCATGTCCAACTTCCCAGATTCCACATAACCCAAGGTAACAGATGCACAAGGTTGCATATGCACACAAGATTGCACGTGTGACTGAAGTTTGATTATAGTGGCTGGAGGCCCTGGTGTGCCAACTCTCTCTCTTGTTCTCACTCTCTCTCATAAAAAAGGCCAGTCTGTTGGAATTATCTCAAAAAAAAAAAAGTTCATTATAAAACAGTATGCCACACTATGCTGGCAGCAACCTCCTATATCCCATATAACCCATATGTATTTCTTCTCTTGCTTGGATAATTATCATTTGTATGATAACATCATGTTGTCTTGTCATGCTGTGGCCCTTTTGTGTATCTTCTATAACTATCTTCCCTTTATTTTTAAGTAGCAATTTTTATTTTCAAGGTAGGGTCTCACTCTAGTTCAGGCTGACCTGTAATTCTCTCTGTAGTCCTAGGCTGGCCTCAAACTCACAGCGATCCTCCTACCACTTCCTCCCGAGTGCACCACCACAGCCGGCTCCAGTAGTCATTTTTAAGTGAGGCACATTCTTACCAGACCGGCTACTTTTATATGGTCTGTATGGGAAAGGGACTAATGCTGTGTTCTAGGTAGCACAAGTGTCCTTATATGACATAAGTTTCATTTAAGGAGGTCTCTTGTCCTTCATTTTTTTTAAAGTAACCATACACAATAATGGGTTTCACTTGGCATTTTCATACAAATATGTCATTATACTTTGTTCTAATTTTTCCTCCTCCCCCATGCCCCTGCTGGTTCTCTGCTTCCACTTAGTTAGTCCCACCTTTGGCTTTCATGTCATACATTTCTCATTCTCCTGCCCCATTTTCCCTTAAGAGTTTTTCCTACCCTCTCATGAACCCCTTTTCAGTTTCATCCAATATGCACACTGTCATGCTCATGCAAGTGCGCACATGTACACACACACACACACACACACACACACAAAATTTTAAATCTAGCTCCTATACATGAGAGAAAACATGCTATTTTTATTTCTGACTATGACTTATATGGCTTACCATAATGATTTCTGGTTCCATCAGTTTTCTGCAAATATTATGATTTCATTTTTATTTGTAGCTGATGGACATCTGGGCTGATTGCATCTCCTGGCTATTACAAATAGTATACCAATAACATGAGGCATGTTGACTTAGAGTTCTTGGATATATATCCAGGAGTGGTGTAGCAGGGTTATATGGTAGTTCTGTTTTTAGTTTTTTGAGGAATCTCCATTATTTCTGTAGTGGCTGCACAAATTTATACTTTCACTAGCAGTGAGTAACTGTTCTTCTTTTCCCACATTCTCACCAGAATTTGACTGAGATGAGATGGAATCTTATAGCAAATTTAATATGCATTTCCCTGATGGCTAAGTATGTTGAACATTTTTCAAGTATTAACTGGCCATTGGTATTTATTTCTTCATTTGAGAACTGTACATATTCAATTTGCTAGTCATTTTTAGTGATTAGATAATTTTTTTTAGTGTTTAATTTTTTTGGCAGTTCTTTATATATTCTGGATATTAATTGTCAGTCTGGTGTATAGTTGGCAAAGATGTTTTTCCTCTTCTGTTGGCTGGCTGTTCATTCAGTCAATTGTTTGATTTGCTCTGCAGAACCTTTAACTTCATGTAATTAATTTGACAACTCTTAGGATTATTCCTGTTCTATTAGAGTTCTCAGGAAGCTTTTTCTTTTCCTAAGGGTTTATTTTGACTTACGGTTTGAGGGGATATACGCCCCCGTGGTGGAGCAGGCGTGGTGGCAGGAGTGTGGACAGCTGATCACATTGCCTCCACAGTCAGGAACCAGAGCGATAGATACTCAGATAGTTCTGGCCTGTGCCTGTATCACAACGTGCTTTGCCTATGTTTTCCACTTGTATTTTGAGGTTTCAGGGCTTACACTAAAATCTTTGATACATTTTGAATCGATTTTTATGCAGGATGAGAGATATGAATGTAGTCCATTTTTCTACATATGAAAATCCAGTTTTCTCAGCACTATTTTATTAAAGTGGTTGCCTTTTCTCCAATGTATGTTTTTTGTTGCCTTTGTTAAAACCTACAATAGACCATCATAGTAGGAAGAAAAGATCATGACATCAAAATACAAGAGAAAGTGATTGAGAGGGGGAGGGGATATAATGGAGTGTGGAGTTTCAAAGAGGAAAGGGGGGAGGGAGAGAATTACCATGGGATATTGTTTACAACTATGGAAGTTGTCAATAAAAAAATAGGTGATTATAACTATGTAGGTATATTTCTGGATCTCTGTTCCACTGGTCTACATGGATGCTTATATTTAAAAACTTCTTTTTGCCAGTACTATGCTGTTTTGTTACTGGCACTTTGTAGTATGGCTTGAGATCAAGCTGTGATACCTCCAACACTGCTCTTCCTGCTTAGGATTTCTTTGGGTATTGAGGATCATGTGTGCCTCTAAATTTTAGGAATTTTTTCTAGTTCTGTGAAAAGTATCATTGGCAGACATCATAACCAAAGTTCATCAGCCATCCAACATGGAATGAAGACTATTTTGCTTGTTTCAACCCAGATATGGAGCCACAGGGGCTCCTCTTTGACCTCTTTTTTAGCCATAACAAGGGTCCATATCTAATGCAGGGGAAATGACGTGTGCCTGGCTCTCACCACATTGTAGTTTTTTACTTGTTCAGGCTCTCCTAGATTCTTGTGTCCTGTAGGAATTAGAAAAGGCTTGTCCAGAGTCCTTTGCCTATGACATCTATTCTTATGATACCAACATATGACTTCATCTATGGTCTTTTATGAAACTCAAAGAAAATGTTCTCCCAACAACTGGCTCTCCAAATCTAGGAGGCAACCAGAATTGCTTTGGAATATGTTTCTCCAAACCAATATCTTTGTATAAGGCATTTTTTTATATCTTATATGTCTAGCATAGTGGCAATTTGTATTTAACAGCCTTCTAAAGAATATTTCTAAGTGTAAGAATAAATCTGCACAAGTTGATTCTATTAGTTTCCTCAAGCTACCTGTGATAGTTTGAGTCAGATGTCCCCCTGTCATAAACCCAAGCATTTTGAATGCTTGGTCCCCAGTTGGTGGTAGTTTGGGAGGTGGATCTTTGCAAAGCTTGAGGTTTATTAGCTCCTAGTTTTACATTGTTAGCTTATCTCACTCTCTTGCTATTTTTTTTTTCCAACTGCTAGCAAGAAGTGATACCCACCCTATTCCTGTGGCATGCTCTCCCCTGCCATCATGAAACTTCCCCTCGAGACTATAAGCCAAACGAGCCTTTTCTTTCCCATTAGATGCTCTTGGCTGGGCATTGGGTATCTACACAACTATCTTAGCAAATCACCAAAAAATTGGTGGATTAAAATAATAGATACTTACTGCTTCACAGTGATGAAGGGCATAGTTTCCAAATTAAGGTGTAGGCATGGACACTCTATCCAGGCCCTTGAGAGGAGAATACTTCTTTGCCTCCTCCAGCTTCTGATGACTCCAAACCATCTTCAGCTTGTTGCTGTAACTCCAGCCTCTGCCTTGTCTCTACATGGCTTTCTCTTTTGTGCTATGTTATCTCCTCTGCTACCTCTTATAAGCATTTTTTGGTACCAAGTTTAGGGATAACCTAAAGCAAATATCAACTAGGAGAAAATTTTCATAGTACTTATGGCTCTGCAGAAGAAAGACAATATAAGGAACATATCTGGGGACTTGTTGAGTCATATCTATCTGTGTGATAACCTCATTTGGTGAGAGGTCTAGCATCCTGGATGAGTGGCAGAAACAAAATAAAAGGAGATACATTTGCCTCCTGTCTGAGGGCACCCCCATCATATACAGGTGGAGCTAGAATGAAGCATAACCTCTCTCCAGTTCAAGCTCTTGCAATTTATGGATAGAAACCACCAAGTAAAGACCACCATCAGCAAGAGCCACACGTAGCTTGAATGGGAACCTCAAATAGATAGCCACCTCTTTCCCAGGCTGTACATGAACCCCTGCCATCTCTCAGATTTCTCCCCTTCTGATCTAATGCAAGTGTTCACTTAAGGCTGAGGAGATGGGGGAGGAGGTACACTGAACCAGAATGCTTGAGGAGAGTAAAGACTCAGTTTCTGTTCCCTCAAACCCCTGACCTGCAGCCTGGCTGGATCTGGGGAGAAGGAAGACGAGAGTTTTAAAGTAAAGGTGAAACAAAATGAAGGTAGATTTCATTGTTAAATACTGGAACAAGTCTTTTATAGTAACTGAAAGGGACTAGGAATTGTAAAATTTGTTCTGATATCAAAGGACAGTAAAATGTGATTCAGTGTAGCACAGCTGGCAATAGAAATTGGAGAAAATCAAGCCATTTTGCATTCAGATCCCATTGGCTTCAGGCTATGCAGTATCTCTGTTATATGTGAGGCAGTGGATGTAGCATAGATGTAAGAAGAATATAGAATTGATTAGAATGCTTGCTCAGTCACTGTCTCTCCATATGATTTTTGCCAAATTGTTTTCCTTAACTGTAACACAAGGATGTATGATAATAGCAATCTCCTAGGGATCTGGGGAGGATTCAATGAAATAAATGCCAGGAAGGTCTAATGTGAAACTTGCATTATAGACCCTGGAAAGGATCAGCAATTACTGTTATAACTGAAGGCAGATATGGTTAAATTGAGTGCTAAAGGTTGATGTAGCTAGCAAATGTAGTTTTCAGCATTTAATGTGTTGAATGTGAGAGGTATCTGATGTTTTCTGTATTCCAACAAGGTCAGCACATTGTTAGGACATTTTTCTTAATATGGAAGTTTAAATGTAACTATCTGGAACCTAGTCCTATAAAAACTATGATAAAGGGCTTCCTGTCCTAATCAGAAAGATGATGTTCCAAGTTGATGTGAGGCAGGGCTCCTGGCAGCCCCAAATCTGCCACCCACATTGCACTGGGAAGATGGGCTGAATAACATGCTCCAAGACATGCGAGTGCACTCCTTGGCAACCTTGGCCCTGTAGAGCTTGGCAGGATGGAATTTTCATCCTGCCAGCTAAATCCCTGCCACTCAAGAGTTGCCTTTAGTGTTTCAGAGCCCATCCTCTTCTCCATCCACAGCTGAAGGACCTTTGTGTTTGTACAATAGCCATTGTCTTTTGTTCCTTCTCCTTACTGCCTCTGGCACCAACTTCTTGTCCCTAGGCTCCAGCTTGGACAGGCCAGTAGGAGGCTTGTTCTGAGAAGGATCCAGCGATGGCATCATCAGTTTCTCATCTGCATCCCAGTCTATCCTTCCTCATATTGTCTCTAGTCCCCCTTCTTTTTTGACCCACTAATAGCTGAAGTCTGCACTGGTTGTGTGGAGTGTCTGCCCCAGCAGTGGTCTGAAAGGAGGCAGTTGTGTAAACCACCAGGTTAATAAGAGGGCTTCTCTGCCTCCAGATGGTCACTTCATCCTGGGCTGCAGCCAATGGGAGCACAGCAGGGAGGACGGATTGTTCTTCCTGAAGAGTCACTTGAAGTAAATGTCATCTGCAAGTAACTTGCCTCTAGAGAAAACTATCTTTAAGTCAGAAAACTCGTTAGAGGAAGGGGTGCTTTTAAAATTATGGATAAGGAGGTAATGAACTTAAGGAAGAAAAGGGGGGAGGGAAAGAAAGATGAGAAAGGTGAATAAAATGTATAATAGCTATTGAATACTTACCTGTACGTGTCACATAATTTTATATTCAGGAAGTTTCAGATAATGTCCCATTTCTTAATCCTTATTTATTCTGATAATTCATCAGTAAATCATGGTTTTTATTTCTGTGTATACCAGGCACTGTACCAAATGCTTTATATATATTAAGTCTTTTAATCTTCACTTTAAATAATGAGGCAATATTATCTTCATTTGAGAAACCAATAAGCTGAGACAATGAATCACTGAGTAACTTTCCTAAGACCACACAGCTAGTAAATGGTAAAATCAAATTTCAAATCATGAAATTTTATTTTCTTCTTTCCTTTTCTTTTGTATCCTGCATTTTCATCTCCTCCCCTTCTCTCATAGGTTTTACTTCTTTTCATAAAATCCCATACCGATATGGTGCCTGGAAAATGGTTCATGCTCAAGGAATGGACATTGAGTGAATGAGTGAGAAAATGAGTACTTAAGCCTATAAAATAACTTGATCCATTAGTTTTTATTTTAAGGAACATGGATAAATCCAAGAATCAATCTTTTCCTTCTTTGTAAGTAAATCATAAAATTTTTGAGGCAAGCAAATAGTTCTAAGTTATCTTCTAGTTATACTGTTTGCTGAGAACTGTCTATTGTGATTTTCAAATGAAACTTTCCATAGTTTGCTATTGGATTATTTCCCTTAATCTGACAATATTAAGTTACATTTGTCTTGAAAGTGTGAACTAGCTACTTACTGGGTTAATGACTTGGTGTCACTGTGATGGACTACCTGGCAGTAACGATTTAAAAAGGGAAGATTTATTTAGCTTATGGTTCTAGAGAATCCCATCCATAGCCATTTACTTATAGGTTTCTGGACCTGTAGTGAGGTATAACATCATGGCAGCAGGTGTGTATGGGCTGAGAGTATGTTCACTTCATGGCATATAATAAGAAGTGGGAAGGAAAGAAACCATGAGGAAGGAAGTAGAGGGAGGGAGAGAGAAAATAAGGAAGAGAGAGAAAGTGGGCTCGAAAGCCAAAGCTCCTCAAAACATGACCCTGTGACTTACTTCCTTCAGCTAGATCCCACCTCCTAAATTTTCTAGAACCTCCTAAAATAGTGTCACCAGCTGGGGACCAAACAGTCAGTATTTGAGCCTGTGGAGGCTGTTTCTTATGCAAACTATAATCCTACTTACCAAAAGCACTTTGATAAAAAGGCCTTTGTCCATTTGTCTGAATACTGTATAGACTGTTAGGCTACAATAAAGTTAAAGTCAAGGTTCATAGATGTAGGTATGTTATGTGAGGCGTTTCTGTCAATGAAGGACTTTAGATATGCACGAGGAACTATGGAAGTAGATTTCAGTTTCAATAATTCATCTCTTTAGTAAGTATTTTGAAGATGCATTGGTGATGCAATTTGGAATACTAAAATATGACCTCACTGAGATTGCTCTTTAGCATATGAGAAAATAGTTTTATATAGAAAGCAATACTTTTTGTGCTTTTATTTCTTAAATATTTATTTGGTTTAGGGGATTAGGCCATAACGTAAGACAAAACCTTTGCTCTTTGAAGCTTACATTACTTCAGATAAAAGAAACATCATCCAAGTTTTGCTTCTCCTCTGGTTGTGCTCCTGACTCAGCCATCTGTCACATCAGCCCATTATTTTCCTCATATTTCCTGTTATTTTCTGGGTAATCTTTGTGTTTGTTTACTAAAGCCTGTGTTTGTTTACAACCATTACTTAGTCCAAAAAATCAAAAAAACCTTGTTTATCTTCCTGTTGCTGAATTTTTTCTATCACCTATAATAGTGTTTGGTCCAATAGTATATATATATTTGTTCTCATTTAAACATTTTTATGGTAATACCACAAGTACATTCTTAGAAATTTTACTTAATATGGAGAATCATTAAGAGTTATTAAAGAATCATTTCATTAAGGAAATATTGGATTTTTTTAATTTTTTGCTTTTTTGAGGTAGGGTCTCACTGTAGCTCAGGCTGACCTGGAAATCACTCTGTAGTTTCAGGGTGGCCTCAAACTCATGGCAATCTTCCTACCTCTGCCTCCCTAGTGCTGGGATTAAAGGCATGCACCACCACTCACAGCACATTAAGGAAATATTGATTGAATTAAATGCTGAAGAAGTAAGAATTAACTAGAGACAGCAAAGAAGAGATAGGCAGAGGGATTAGAATGATGCATGGCGCCCTGGAGAGTATAAAATCAGTCTGTTGCTCTGTGAATGAGAGGGGAACAAGTGAGCAGGTGTGGTGTGTTGTCATTCACAGTCTTAGATATTCAGATTTGGAAATATTGAATTCAATGTAAATATGAGATATGTAGTTGGAGATGACAAGTACACAATTAGATATGCATATTTTGGGGTTCAAAGAAGAGGTTTGAAATGAATATGGTCATTAAAGTGACAGAAGCATGGATGGTATTTGAATTCAAGGGCATTGATGAAATTGTCTAGGGAAAGAGTATATATACATTAAGAGGTAAGGGGCTGGAGAGATGGCTTAGTGGTTAAGGTGCTTGCCTAAAAAGCCTATGGGCCCAGGTTCACTTCCCAAGCACCCACATAAGCCAGAGGCACAAGGTAACACATATGTCTGGAGTTCATTTGTAGCAGCTGGAGGCCCTGGCGTATCCCTGCTTTCTATGTTTCTATTCCTCTGTTTCTCTCTCTGTGTCTCTCTTGTTCCTTCTCTCTTTCTCTCTCAAATAAATAAAATAATATTACAAAAAGAGATAATGGTTGGAGAGATGGCTTAGTGGTTAAAGCAATTGCCTGAGAAGCCTAAGCACCCAGGTTCAACTCCCCAGATCCCATGTAAGACAAATGCATAAGGTGATGCATGTGCACAAGGTAGTGCACACATCTGGAGTTCTATTACAGTGACTGGAGGCCCTGGCATGCCAATTCTCTCTCTCTCTCTCGCTCGCTTGCTTGCTGGCTCCTGCTCTCTCTCATTAAAAAAAGGCCAGTCTCGGGCTGGAGAGATGGCTTGGCAGTTTAGCACTTGCCTGTGAAGCCTAAGGACCCTGGTTCGAGGCTCGACTCCCCAGGACCCACGTTAGCCAGATGCACAAGGGGGCACATGCGTCTGGAGTTCGTTTGCAGTGGCTGGAAGTCCTGGAGCGCCCATTCTTTCTCTCTCTCTGCCTCTTTCTCTCTGTCTGTTGCTCTCAAATAAATAATTTTTTTTTAAAAAAAGGCCAGTCTGTTCGGCTTTCCTCAAAAGAAAAAAAAAAAGATAAACGGTCTTTATTCATTCAGACTGAACCTTGTAAAACTTCAACTTTTAAAGATTTGACTTGACAAAGTAGGTTGAATGAGATGACTTTTTTGGTATATATGTACTATGTGTTGGGCGGATGCATGTGTAGTATGTATGTATCTGTGAGTGGTGCGTTCAAATATGTTTGTGCAGATGTGCACAGCCTGTGAACACCTAGGCAGAGGCCAGAGGAGAATACCAGGTGTCTCTTCTGTCCTTCTATCTTATTTCCTTGAGATAGAATTTTTGCTGAACCTGCAGCTTGCACAGTTTTCTGGTTAGACCAGTTGATCAGTGAGCCCCAGTGGGGGGTTACAGGCATTCATGGACACACCCAGCTTCTTATGTGGGTGTGGAGGAGGTTCAAACATAGGTCCTCACTCCAAGTGTTTTTACCCACTGCAGCCCCCAGAGATGAATCTTAAAAACAGAAGGGAGAGGTGATGGAGAGAGCTCAGTTGGTAAAATACTTGCCTCTCAAGTATGAGCACTTGAGTTTGGTCCCCAGCCCCATATAAAAATGCCACCATAATGGTCCCTGCCTACAATCTTAACACTGGGTACGGCTGAAGCAATAGGATTCCTGGGGCTCACTGACAAATCTAGCCTCATTTGTGCACACAAGGCCAATGGGAGACCCTGGCCACAAAAAAAGGTGAACGGGGCTGGGAAGATGGTAACGTGGGTAAGAGCACTTGCTATGTGTTGCAGTTACCTTCTCATTGCTGGGACAAACACCTGTCCAGAAGCAGCTTCTGGGAGGAAAAGCCTTATTTCAGGTTAACAGAATCTAGCAGAAGCTCCATCAGGGCAGGAGAAGCTGGTTCACTTCACCATACATCCATAGCAGAAAGGAAACGGGCAGCACAAGCTAGCACAAGCTGACCGTGAACACACAGGGCTGGACTCCACTTCAAAGTCTGTTCCTGGTGGCATTTCTCCTTCAGGACTCTACCTCCCAAACACTCTGTGAGGTGGGGAAACTATTCGCAAACAGCTGAGGCTATGGGGATATTACATGTAAACTACCTGTGCAAACATGAAGGAAAAAGAGGGCTTGATTCACCCTGACTTTGATTCCCTAGCATCTATGGAAAAAGCTGGGCATGGCCACACATGTCTGTAACCCTAGTCATGTGGGGATCAGAGACCAGAGAATTGCTGGGGCTCACTCATCAGCCTGAATATGGAAGCTGTGGGTTCAGTGAGAGGCTCCTCAAGGAAGCAAGCAGGTATTCTCCTCTGACCTCTTCATTCATATGCATGGGGTACATGCCTCTGCACACACATGTATATAACACACCACACACACATGCCACATATACTATACACATACACACACCACACTACACATGCTATACAAATATGCAAAAATACAGGCGAGCAGTGTTTCTAAGGATGACACCCTCTGGCCTCCATGTGCAACCCCTCCCCACACATGTATCATACAAACACACATGTACACTAACCACATAAAAACATGCAAACAAAACCCAGAAAATGCTAATCCTCACATCTGTGAATTCTTTGTGGTTTCTTTTCTTTCTTCCTTCCTTCCTTTTATTTATTTATTTATTTTAATTTTTTTGTTTATTTTTATTTATTTATTTAGAGTGACAGGCATAGAGAGAAAGAGGGAGAGAGAGAGAGAGAGAGAGAGAGAGAGAGAGGGAGAGAGAATGGGCGCGCCAGGGCCTCCAGCCACTGCAAACGAACTCCAGACGCGTGCGCCCCCTTGTGCATCTGGCTAACGTGGGTCCTGGGGAATCAAGCCTTGAACCGGGGTCCTTAGGCTTCACAGGCAAGAGCTTAACCACTAAGCCATCTCTCCAGCCCTATTTATTTATTTTTTGACAGAGTCTCCCGTATCCTTGGCTAGCCTTGATCTCACTTATAGGCAAAGGGACCCTTGAATTTCTCATCCTTCTGCATCTACCTCTGCAATGCTGGGATTACAGAAGTGTGCAATCCTTCCCAGGTTGAATTTACAGTCTTGTGCATGCTAGGCAAGTGCTCTACCAACTGAACATGCACATGTATGGTGTACCTACGGGTCGGCCAGAGGACAACCTTGGATGTCATTCTTCAGAGATGCGTTCAAATTTCTTTGAGACAGTCTGTCACTGGCCTAGAGTTTTGCAAGTAACAAACTGTCCAGTGGACACCAGAGATCTCCCTGTCTCCATGTCCCCGTTGTTTGATTATAAACGTCGCCATATCCAGCTTTTTGCTCTCACATGGTTTCTGGTGACCAAATTCAGGTCCTCATATTTGGGGGGGCAAGCATTTTACTGACTGAACTTTCTCTGTAGCCCAATTAATTAACTAATCATTTATTTCTTGCCTGTGCTCTTCTCCTATTTCTGAGAATAAGTACTTTGTTTTTGTTAACCATGCTTGAAGTACTAACAGCTAGCACACTGCTTGACTGCTTGCATAGTAGGCACAGAACATATCTGTGACTGAGAAAAATGAATCATTCTTAGGAAAGATGAGTAAGAACAGAAAAAAGACTTTTTTCTTCACAAATCTCTTCTGTGTGGGAGACCATGTGAATTTTATTTTAGGATTTTTGTTTGCAACTGTGAAATGGTAACTTTTGGGTATCAATAAGCAGATGGCAAACTTTCTGAGGGATGGAAGAGTATACATTCTGCATCTGTGGGTTCCTGGCATGGATTTGTTCCTACTCCTAGAGCAGTGGCTGTTGGAAGTTACTCCCAGCCACTGCTGTAACTAAGGATAGGGTCTCCACCACCTAGCTTGGAGCTTGGCCTGCCTCAGTCTGCCGCTAGTCCTCTCTCACTATTTCTCTCTTTGGACTATCTACTCACCCTTCCTAACTTTACTCCAATTTCTTTTTTTCTCCTTTCTTTAAATTATCCCAGGAACATTTTTTTATTATTATAGGCATTATTTGACTTATAATTTAGCAATATTTATATGGTTAGTACATTTCTTTCTTATTTTCCATTTGGAACCATATTTTCCACCTAACATAATTTTTATTTTTTTATTCATACATGTTCATAAAGTATTTTGATCATATTTATCCCTCATTATCCTCTCTTGTCCTACTCCGGTTGATATTTCTTTCTTCCTAGTCCTCATCCTACATCCATGTCTTTTTGTGAGGGGGTGACTTGATGAGTCTGATTAGGTTGCTTACGTGAACATAAGACAAGGGGTTCTTTACTGGAGCAGGAGGCAGGAGCAACTTACCAGAGGCTATACCACTTAAGGGAATGTCTCCCCTTGCCCAAGTAACTGCTAGCTGCCCATAACTCCTAAACCCCTCCTCCATCCATGACAAAATGTTGATGGGCCCAATGTTGTGCAAGTCTTGTGCAGGTTATCACAGCTTCTGTGAGTTCATGAGTGCAAGAGCCACGTCATAGTCAGAAGATGGCATTTATTCCACAATGCTCCTTTCCATCCTCTGGCTGTTAATATCCTTTCCACCTCTTATCTCACAATGGGTGACATAGATGCCACTCCATAAGCATTTATTCTCAGCACTTTGACCAGTTAGAAGTCTTTGCTGTAACTGCCACACACCACAGAAAGAACTTTCTCTGACTAAAGCCAAGAGAGCCACAATCTCCAGGCATAAACAAACATTTAGAAGTCACTTTAAAAATTTTTTATTTATTCATTTATTTGAGAAAGTGAGAGAGGGAAAGAGGAAGACACAGGAGAGAGAAAGAGAGAGAGAGAGAATATGGGTGCTCCAGGGCCTCCAGTCACTACAAACAAATTCCAGACACATATGCCACCTTGTGTATCTGGCTTACATGGGTCCTGAGGAATCGAAACGATGTCCTTTGGATTTTTAGGCAAACACCTTAAGTGCTAAACCATTTCTCCAGCCCTAGAAGTCACTTTCTTATGACAGGCACAACCTGTGTTTTTAGTAAAACAATAGTATTAGCATCCCTTACCCATGGACTATTGATCAGGTTTACAATACCCAGCCTAAATTCCCTCCTATGAAGTGGGTCTCAAATTCAGTCAGGAAGTGGTTGGTTACTGCCATGACAATCATGTCACTATTGCACCATCGGACACATCTTGCCTTGCAGGTTGGTAGTGTAAGTTGTCAGGGTCCACAGCTGGGTAAGCTTGTTATAGCAGGTACTTTCTCTTTTGGGGACAAAATACCTAATCTTATGGAAAGAAATGGTATATTTCTGGCTTATTTCGAGGGGAAGTTACACCATGGTGGGGAAAGCATAGCAGAAGCACACAGCAGGGAATCACATCTTTACATCAGCAGGGAGAGAGTAGCAAGAGTTTGCTGAGTTACAGCACCCTAAGGCTCACCCCCTGTGACACACTTCCTCCAACAGATTTTCCCAAGAGAGCTACCATCTGCAGATTAAGTCTTCAAACACATGAGGTTATGGAGGACATTTTACATTCAAACCACCACAACTGTTGATGACTTTCTCCCCTGGCAGGCTATATAGCACCTTTCAGAACTATGAAAGCTAGTCAGCAGAGGGGAAGTTTCCAGTTAGTTCTAACTTGATTTCTCATGTCCTGCAACCACACTGTATTGAACCTTCAACAATAGGGTATCACCATCCAGTTCTTGTGTGCAAACAAAATAGTAGCAATAGCTTGGCTTGTTTTAGGGACTCTCATTGGCTTCCATTGTAATTTTTACCTTTAGTAATGTGGGTTTCTGTATTGCTAATGGCTGTAATGATAATAGGACCAGTTTGTGAAGGTCAGTAGACTCTGTTTGCTGACTGTCAGTCTTTATTCTGGCTGGGTGCCTCTGCTATCCTCACCTGCACCTTCACTACGATAGGGATTGGTTCTTTCTCCTGGACTGAGGAACAGGGCTATAACATTGAAGCCTCTTGACAGCCAGTGATCCAGCCAGTGTTACCTGGGCTCTGCTTTACTTCATTATCTTTGTTGGGGGAATATTCCATTTTTTTTACATATTATTTATTCTTGACATGTGGCATTTTATGCTTTCTTGGGTTGTGGACTTGTCCTTAGGTCCTTTGTCTGAACCAATGACTCTGCTATTTGAAGTCAGGTATGTGTTTTTTTTAGCCTGTGTTTGTCATCTTTTGTGATGCTTCTTATGTTTTCCATCTTAAAGTGACTTCTTAGACTTGACATTTTGTTAGCATTGGGGATAAAAAGCAAGACCTTCCTAGGGTTAAAGAAGAGGACCTTGCTCTTGGGGCTTGGAATGCAAGTATAGAGAGTCTGTGAGCTAGGGTGAAGAGGAAAGGTTATTTTTCATTAAAGAATTTTACCAATTTAAACTCAAGTTGAATTTGAAGTTCTGTCTACATGAGCAAAGACTGATCTTTAAATATTTGAAGGCATACACTTAAAATGACAGTTTAATGTTAAAAATGGGAAGTTATGATTCATAAGCAGTAGTATAATTTTGAATAACATGACCTCATTCATTGACACTAACTGCCTTACATCTTCAGGTTTCATTATATGAGCATTGTGAATAAAACCTGGAAAAGTTATAGAGGATCAGAGGATTTTGGATTTTTAATTCAATAGTCATTACTTGAATATTTTACTTTTGAAACTTTTAAATTGAAGGAATAATTTGTTGGTCAATATTTATATTGCTTAAATCATAACCTTCTGGGATAGTCAAAAAGGTAGGAGGAAGCTTAAATGAAAAGGCTTTGAGTTCATTGCCAATGCCTTCCACAAAATCCATAGCTTAATGCTAAAACCAGAATGATGTCTCCTTTCTTATGAGAGTCCCCAAATCTACTTGATGAGTTATATCCATGGCATCTTAGTTATTTTCTCCAGGCAACACAGTAGCTTTATCTTTAGATTTAGGAAAGAAAAGGAGGCAGGTTTTTAGTAGTACAAGTAGCCCTGAATAAAGGACTAGACCCTAACACATAATTGAGGAAGGCCCTGAAAAGATGAGTGCTATTTAATACAAAGTATGTGATGATACAAATGATTGTCTGCATTGTGCAGCACAAGGCCAGTAGCTACGAGTAGCCAGTGAGTCCTGGAAGTATGACCACTGCAGCTAAGAAGTGAATTTTAATTTTAATTTCAATTTAATTAACAAGCCACATGCAGATAGTGGCCTCTATACTGAGTAGCACAGTTCTAAATCACTGCACTAGCTTTCTGATTCTGATATAGAAATTACCACACAATTTTGTTAACTTTACACTTATGAGGGTGAGGAGTTTGACATAAAAAAACCAAGGCAGCAACAGAGCTGCTTTCTGTCCTGGGGGCTCCAGGTGAAATTTTCTCTCTCTTTCACTCTTCTTGTTTTTGGTTTTTCAAGGTACAGTCTCACACTAGCCTAGGCTGACCTGGAATTCACTATGTAGTCTCAAGGTGGTCTCGAACTCATGGTGATCCTCCTACCTCTGCCTCCCAAAAGCTGGGATTAAAGGCGTGCGCCACCATCCCCGGCTCTAATAGCTGTGCCCATTCCTCAGTTCAGTACTTCTTCTCCCATATTCAAAGTTATCAATATTATATCTCTGTCTCTTTCTTCCACTTACTTTTTTTTTTTTTTTTACTTTCCTACCATCTTATCCACTTTCAAGAATCCTGGGATTACATTGTATAATCCCACCTGAATAATCCGGGGTCATCCCCCCATTTTGAAATCAGCTGACTAGCATCCTTATTTCCTCTTTGCTATACAACCTGATATTTTCCCAGGGTCCAAGAATTAAGATTTAGATGCGTTTCGTAGATGGTGGTCAGGGATGTTATGGTTTGGAGCTTAAGTATCCACCAATGTATTATGTGTTGAAGGGTTGATCCCTAGATGATGGGAGAGAGTAGAACTTAGAGGAAGGGGGTTTATGGAAGGAAGTCAAGTCATTAAGGACAACCCTGGAAGGGAACTCTGGGACGTCACTCCTTCTTCTCACTTTGCTTTCCTGTTGCCATGAGGTGAGCAGCTTTGCTCTACCTTACACTCATGATGTTCTGTTTACCACAAGCCCAAATGCAACCAGACCATGCCATGGACTTAAATGTGAATACTTGGGTCAAAATTAGCATTTCTTCCATTAAAGTTGTTTACCTTAGGTGTGTTTGTCACAGTGATGGAACTCTGATTCGCAAAGGGACATTATCTTCTAATTGTAGAGACAAATAGTGAACAAGGATAGGCAAGCTAAGCAAAATATGTGTGTGTGTTTCATTCAGCACAGTGTAGGAGATTCATGACACTGGGTCTAATCTTCTTTTTCATAGAGTGCTCTTCAGTGGAGTTTATACTTCATTTAGATTCTATATGTGGTTTTCTTTGAAGAGTATTTGCTACTTAGCAATAAAATCAGTGGTGGTGTTGTCTAGTTCTAATTGTAGGTTATACTATCATCTGACTATTTATAATTTCCTCATAGTGACCCTGTGTTTTTGACTTTTAGAATAATATCAACCAGTTTTTCTTGATGAGTTACCTATCCTTGTAAAAGAAAGTTGTTTTTTTTTTGTTTTTTGAAAAATATCTGGGAATTTCCTTTAACTATCACTGAGCATCCTTTGTAAGTATCTCTTAAAATATCTCCCAGACCTGGCCAGTTCATTTGTTATTATGCCTTTCATTCTCAACATTAATTTATTTTTACAAAGAATTTCATCCTGCTTGTTCATTAATTAAGACCATATTTTCCTTTAGTTCTTTGAACACAAGTCTTCTTAATCCTTTAACATATCACAATAGCTAACTTTATCATTGTTTGATAGAGCCAGCACTGTGCTATCTTGAGGTCAGTTTCTGTTGATTAGAGAAGAACTATGGATCATAATTTCTTTGTATCTATTTTTACTCTATGATTAAAAGTATGAAGGGTGTGCATATGTGCATGTGTGCATGTGCGTACATGCCTATGTGTGTGTGTGTGTGTGTGTGTGTGTGTGTATTTAAAGGTAGCTAAAATACTGGCTGAGCATTTAATCTTAGATAGGTTTAGTTTTATGCTTTGCTGAAATGGCTCTCTGGACAGCTCTAGGTGTTGACTAAATCCCTCTAGCTTACAAACTGATTCTTTTGAAGGCCTTATTAAGGCTAAGTTTTAGGGTTTTTTTTTTTTTTTTTTCCTTAGGATAGGCATAGAATAGCAAGTACTGTCAATCTTTTTTTTTATTACTGCCCTTCTCCAAGAAGTCATTTTGACATTTTTTCCCAATCACAGTTCTCTATCCGCATGAAGTTTTAGTACATAAAATATATTTATATATTATGATTCTTTGGAGGGTTACAAATCATGATAATATCTAAGATTCTTTTGCCTTCCTATACCCTATTAAGAAATAATCTTCACCCCTTTGGGAGCGATAGCACTTCTGTTGAGAATGCATGTTTTAGGGTTCTTCTAAGGTGAAGAATTTACGGTATCTCTGCTGGATATCCTGGGGATTAATGAGGTGTTAATGAGATTTTTTTTTCCTCTCTAGCTATGCCAAGATCTTCCATTATAGCTCAAACCTGAGTATTTCTGTTCTTTTAAAACCACAGAGCAAACATTCTCTGTAAGCTGTGGTTGACTCACCATGTAAATGTTTGGCTTATTCTTCAGCAGTGAACTTGCGGGGACACTAGCATAGACTTCTGGACCCCCACAGTGTGGTGCTTCTTCCCCTCTGGTGCCCTGCCTTGTATGTCCCAACTCTCCATATGTGGAACCCTACTTCCTCAACTGGGAGAATTCTGGACTCTATTTGGACTCCAGCTCACTTCTCTGTGGCTGGGAAGTTCTCCCAAGGCACAAAAGCTGTACAATTGGGATCACCATAAGTTTTCACCCTCTCAGAGATATCAGAATTGCACTGTTTTCTTCCCACTCCTTGAAAATAGGTGTGACAGTTTGAATGGATGTCCACCAATAGATTCAGGAGTTTATTAAAGCTTGTAATTTAGATCTTCAGCCACCTGGCTGGAAGAGATGGGCAGATCCTGTGGTCCAGCCCTAAAGTGTTTCTGGGGGGTGGATCTGACTTCTAGCCTAAGGTATGCAGAGTGCTTGAGCTCTGTCTGAGGTTCCAGAGCATGCTTTTTTGTGGTGTTGTTGGGATCTTTCTCTTTGCATGGACCTGTGAAAGGAGGCCAGCTTCTTCTGCCATTATGGAACTTCCCCTGCATTATTAAACTTCAGTAAATCCTGTTTCTCCCATAAACTCTGTCTGCTTTGAAGGTTCATCCCAGCAACATAAAGCTGACTACTACAATAGACATCTGGGCTTTTCAGTTGTAAGGTCTGTTGTCATTTATGGTGGGAGAGTTGCTCTTTTGCCGGTTACTCCAGTCTGTCTCGTTCTGTTGGAAGTAGAAGTCCTCTGTCAGTCCTCTTCCTACAGGGGACACTGAGGCAGACTTGCTGTAGAGTGATGGTTTTTAAGGTTTCTTCCTCCACCTTTGTTTGACATAGCAGTGGACCCCCCTCCAGCAATTAAATTCTCAGGAGTAAGCCTGGTTTATAAACCACAGACAGAAATTGCCTGTGGTTGAAGAGGGCCTTCTAGTTCCTTCTTTCCTTTTTAATTCCCATTTCTCCCTCCAGAAGTGAGTACCTTTCTGGTGACTGGAGCAGTGAAAAATAACTACATTAATATAATTATAGAATCACAAACTTTAGCAACATACTAAACATGGAAGAACCAAACACTCAAAGAGATATCTGGAATCTTGACAAATTTATCTTTGTACCTTACCAAGGCATTTCCCTGCCTATCTCTGAACATTCTAAATCCTGTGTCTTTTTTTCTTTGCTCTACTTTTCATAAAGTCTATTTCATCCATCTGCATCTTTCTCTCAATTTCTATGCTGTTTTTGACTGAATATAAGAAATTCATTGAATAATCTTTTGGGACTAAAACAATTCAGCATTATACTGCTCAGAATCATCCATATTGTGTACTCCATGTGTCTTCTCTGTGACAAGTCATTGTGTCAGTATAATCGCTTACTCATGTACTTTTCTGCTGATGAGAAACTGGGTTGTTGCTTGGTGCTTGCTGTTAAGTAGAGTAATAGCTATCAATATACTTTTAAAAAAAATATTTTTATTTATTTATTTGAGAGCGACAGACAGAGAAAGAGGCAGATAGAGGGAGGGAGAGAGAATGGGCGTGCCAGGGCCTCCAGCCACTGCAAACGAATTCCAGATGTGTGTGCCCCCTTGTGCATCTGGCTAACGTGGGTCCTGGGGAGTCAAGCCTTGAACCTGGGTCCTTAGGCTTCACAGGCAGGTGCTTAACCACTAAGCCATCTCTCCAGCCCTTAACATACTTTTTAAAAACCACATTTTGTTTATTTATTTATTTGAGGAGGGGGAAGAGAGAGAGAGAAAGAGGGAGAGAGTGAGAATGGGTGCACCAGGGCCACTAGCCATTGCATATGAACTCTAGATGTTTGAGCCATCTTGTCCATCTGGATTCATGTGAGTACTGGAAAACTGAACTCGGGTCTTTAAGCTTTGCAGGCAAGTGCCCTAACTGCTGAGCCATCTCCCCAGCCCCTCAATATATATTTATATGTTGGGTTTTTTAAAACACTCTATAACCCAAGCTGGCCTAGAAGTCTTTATGTAGCCAAACTGACCTTGAATTTATATCACTCCACTGCTCCCCTCTGCCTCAGGCTCCTAAGGCCTGGCATTATAGGCCATGAGTCACCACTCCCAGTTTGAATACTCATAAGTAGATTTCTTTTTGTACATGTGCAAGAGTTAGTTTTGTGTATATACCTAAGATTATAGATTATGTGAGTTTTCCAATTTAGGAAGTTATACCAGATTGTTTTCTCTCCTTTAGCAAATGTCTGGTGGAGGCAAAGCATCTTTGTTTCTTCTCTTAAGAAATAGCAGCCTCCCGGGTCTGTTTCTGAAACCTCCATTCCCTCTCTTGTGCTGGAAACTGCACTAAGGCCATTCTGGGGTAGGATAGTGTTGGAAACAGGTAGAATTGATCACTTACTTTCACCTTAGAACATCCTCAATCTGCTTCACAATCCTGGCTCCTGACAGCCACACAAGAACACTGTGAGGGCTGCTTCAGGGCTAGCCTTTGAGCTTTGTGCTGCGACATCTTGATTTCCTAGCTGCTTGCGTCCTGACAGTTCTTGACGTCTCACCTGGCTTTGAGGCTTTGGGATTTCTAGCTTGCTGCTCAGTGTTGATGAGGAGAAGTAGTCTGAGAGCTCAGCGACTTCCAGACCCATGGTCCTTTCTCACTTCTGGCAGCTGAGAGATCAGATCCTTAAGCTGGAGGTGACAGTAATTCAAAAGGCTATACCGGACAGGACAGAAACACAAGATTACTGTGACATTGTCAGAAATAGTGGGTCCATGCTGGTGATGGGCTAGTCTCCCTCATGGGGTACTCCAAATTCTGAATTCCCAGAAGAAAGTAGAAATATAGATTTTTTTTTAAAAAAAATGTGAAATCTCTTTCCCCTTTTAGTCAACAATTAATTTGGTATTTGGAAAAATTCAGCATGAGCCAAGCAAAATATATCTGACCTGTATTAGCCACAGTTTGCCTTCACCTTTGGCCTGTCTACCTTTTTCTCTGCTATTGCCCCATCCTGCCTGCGTGCCATCCACTCTCTGGAGGGACACTTTGTATTAACATCTATAATCCACCCTAACTTCCAAATGATCTGACGCTGAGAGTAAGCGGGGTAGTGTGGGAAAAGTAAGCCTTTCCTTACTGCTTTCTTTAGTGTTTCTAACAGATGGAGGTGCTTATTTTAGTAAAAGAGAAATGGTGTATGGAAGGATGTTTTTAATTAAAAAAAAACTATTGGAAAAATAATTCTGACAAGAAGCCAGCATTTTAATAGTCAGTGCCTATCACACCTGTTTGCATGTGAGGGTTCCTTTATTTAATCTCTCTCTGTTAATCTGGGGATTCTAACTTCAGGGCACCTTGGAATTTACCTCTCCTCTTATCCTAATAGACTTGTGGACTAAAACAGCATCCCCCTCTTTTTTAACTAAAGAAAGGTCTTTGGCCTCTTCCTGCTATCTTAGAGATGTTTACACCCTGTGATTTACTTATGGACGTTAGCATTTTAAAATTGCCTCCTTGAAACAAAACTTTTGCTCTCCTTAGAATTATTCAGCACATTCTAAGGGAGGAAGTGGTGATTATAACTTGGGGAATCAAGAAAGCACTTCATAAATCCCACAGTTTTCTCTGTGTTGACTCAGTATCAAGTCAAATATTTTCTTGAGCTGGGCCTACTGTTGTGGGATTATGGGCGAAGTCTCTAAGACTGAGTTGGTTGAATTTATTGTAAGAAACACAGTAATGAGTTTGATCCCCAAATATGACTAGTGACTTAGTATGGATAAAGACTCTTAGTCTGTAAAATATATGGGCTCAGACCCAGTCAGGATTAGAGGGTGAGCAAATCCTTCCTCACTAAGAGAGAGAAGAACTCAAGGCACATGCCCTGGAGGTGGTGAATGATGTCATCTGTGGTCTGAGTCAGCAGCTTTATCACCTACATATATGGACAGTATGTGAATCCCATCAAATCTCCCACACATGTAGTACTGGGCATGCAAGATTAAATAGCCAGTGGAATTATAGTGACTTTCAAGAAGTACGTGAGAAAGGAGGAGTCCCATAGCTGATGGTGGCACCCTTCTGGCCAAGTTGAAACTGTGAGCATCTTTGCCAGGGGATTTTTGTGATTCCTGGTTGAGTGTGAAGCTATATGCATTCACTCTAAGACAATGCCCCTCTCATTGTGGATGGTTAGAAGGGCAGAGAGGATTGTATAGGGCCAAAGATTGTAGACACTTGTCCTATGGCTGTCTTAGACACCCTATGCATTTGCACATCCTGGTGACATATTTCCTAGGTGTTTTCCTGTGGAAATCTTTATTTGTTTCTAAGTGTTTTTAAGTGTTTCTAAGCTGTATCTATTTAAAAAATATTTTTATTTTTATTTAGTTATTAGAGAGAGAGAGAGAAGGAAAGAGAGAGAAGCAGATAGAGAATGGGTGCTTAGGGCCTCCAGCCACTGCAAACAAACTCCAGATGCATGCACCCACTTGTGCATCTGGCTTACTTGGGTCCTGGGACCTTTGAACCTACGTCCTTTGGCTTTGCAGGCAAACACTTTAGTGGCCATCTCTCCAGCCCCAGCTGTATAAATTTTTAATGGATGAAACATTTGAGATTTATTATTAGTATAAAAATTTCAGACAAAGTAATGAGGATAGAATAATGAATGTTCATATACACATCATTTGTATTTAATAATTGTCAACGTTTTGCTCTATTTGCTTCATCTTTTTTGATAGTGTTATCTCAGTATTACACATTTTTCTAAAACAATAACAATTTCCTTCATAATCACAATGTTCTTATCATTCCTATTAAAATGAACTATAATTCTTAAACATCATAATGTTTAGTCCAAATTCAAATTTCCCATTTGTCCCAAAGTGTCTTTTGCAGCCAATTTGTTTGATTCAGGATTCACTTAGGGATAATTCATTTCATTTAGTTTCCTCTTAAGCCTCTTTTAGCTTAAAATTATGTTTCCTAACTCCAGATTTTTGTGTGGATATGTGTGTGCATGTGATATAGACTTGTTGAGCAGGTAAACCAGTTGGTTTGCACCATGTCACAACTTTTGCATTTGTCTGATTTTTTACACTTTTAAAAATTATTTATTTATTGGTTGGAGAGATGGCTTAGCAGTAAAGGCACTTGCCTGCAAAGCCAAAGGACCCAGCTTCGATTCCCCAGTACCCACATAAAGCCAGATGTACAAGGTGGTGCATGCATGTGGAGTTATTTGCAATGGCTAGAACCTCCAGTGTGCCCATTTTCTCCCTCCCTCCGCCTCTTATTTTCTCTCTCTCTCTCTCTAATAAATAAATATAAAAAACTGTTAAATCATTTATTTGTGTGTGTGTGTGTGTGTGTGTGTGTGAAAGAGAGAGAGAGAAGAGAGAGAGAGAGAGAGAGAGACTGTTTGAGAGAGACAGAGACAGTGAGAGTGAGTTTGGGTGTGCCAGGACCTCTGTCTGCTGCGAATGAATTCCAGATGCATACACCATTTTGTACATTTGGCATTATGTGGGCACTAGGGAATAGAATCAAGTCTGTCAGACTTTGTAAGCAAGAGCTGTTAACCAGTGAGCCATCTCTCCAGCCCCTACGATGAGTTTTAATGTTTTGAATTTGGAATTGAATATGGACTCAGTCTGAAAATGGGCAGTAGTCAAAGGACTGTTTACATAGTGTCTGATAATGAATAGGCACAAAGACAGCAGGAGAACTCCACACTCCCTTCTGCTGCATCAGTACCTAAAAACAGATAAGTCATGTGAACACACAAAGCCATAGTCCTTTCCCAAAGAGCAAGGTAACCTTTTGTCTTTGCTAGGTCACAATACAGAGCGTGAGTGTGTGTATTTTGAGTAGTGTACTCTGAACTAAACCCTGTGAAACAGAGGCAGGAAAATGAACATCTAGAGGCCATATACAACTCTCAGTGGCCTGGCAGCTTGAGTTTGTTTTCTTTTTCTAAAGTCTACTTATTCCTCTTGGGAGTAGAGAGAACCAGATTTGCAATTAAAAATTGTAGGAGACCAAGTGTCTTGGGAGAAGCTGATGACAGGAGTTAGGACATAAGGCCTGGGATGAAGGCAGCCACAGAAGAACATGCTGAGTATGAGGAAGCACATGGCGGAAGGGGCCAGCCCATCTCTTTTCTCCTTATCTCTCAAAAATTGGTGATAGCCTGCTAAATCATTACTGACATAGAAGGAGTTTGGGAAGGCAAACTCCCTCTTTAGCATTCTTAACTTTGAATAAGGAGTTCTCAAGCTTCAGTGAACACTGGCATCACCTGGAAATCTTAACAAAAAAAAAAAACAAAAAAAACCATTATTCTTGGGTTCCACTCTCAGAAATTTTGCTATGTCTCAGAAATGGCAAAGACAACAGGATTAAAAATATGCACAAAATTTTCCAGGTGATTCTAATGAGCTTCTGAGTTTGATAACCTCTTACATAGATCAAGCAACTATATATATGTAGTATTTTTAAAGATGCATTTGAATAACCCTCCCTTCAAATTAACCTTATGGAAAGAAGGCCAATGCATGAAAGAGAAAAAGCTAGAGGTACTTTACCTAAGGTCTGCTTGGAACCTTGCTCAGTGGGCAACATTTGCCATCCCATTTCTCATTCATTCTGTGCCCTGTCATTCCTTCACCATTGTAGCAGTATCCACATAGATGTAATCTTTGAAGAGGAGTAATACTGTAATAGTTCACTGGATTTTAACCATCTAGAATTGGAATTTAGCCTCAGTTTTGCTATTCAAGTTATTAACTGAGTAGGATTGGACAAATACAATTAAACCCTACACCTTGGCCCTAGCTTTTTAAAATTATTTACTTGCGTGTGTGTGTGTGTGTGTGTGTGTGCATGCACATACTCCAGTGCTTCTTGCCACTGCAAATGAATGTCAGATTCTTGTGCCAATTTCTGAATCTGGTTTATGTGGGTGGCTGGGGCATTGTTGTGGACAGATTCTTGCTGCTGGAATAAACATCCAAGCCAGATACAGTTTCGGGAAGGAAGGGATTTATTTCAAGCTTACAAATCCAGGGTAAGTTTCATCAGTGGAGAAGAAATTACTTCCACACATCCAAACAGAGAAAACAACCAAACATCCAGCAAAAACCAAAGGCACCAAAAAACAAAACCAGCAACAAAGAGCAGGGACCCAGTAGGGTGAACACAGGTTCTCTTTCCTGATGAGGGCTTCTCCAGCAGTATCATAGGAACAGATGGGTAAGGCTGAGATTCTGTTTCCTGCTAAGTAATGAGAAAGAAGATAGAAGCTTCCAGGAAATGACTCCAAAAGTGCTGTGTAGCTCAGATAGACTGACCAGTGGAGCGAGAACCAGGCAAAAGTTCACTTTTGTGTGAATGACTGTAGGTCATGAAGATCCATGGAGTAGGGATAGAGAGGCTGTGGAATCTGAGCTAGAAAGTTCTGTGTGGACCAGAAGAGAAGACTCATGATTGGGGGCAGATCCCCATACACACATACACTCATAAATATATACACACATGCACATGCACATACATGCATACACACATGCATACACATGCACAGTACAGAAATACACATACATACGCACATATATACACACACATAAACACATGCATGCATGCACACATCCATATATACATACATCTACACATACAGCATACATACATACACACATACACACATGCATATATACATATACATACATACATACATACACATCCACATACACACATACTCTGAATTTTAGGTAGGAATGACATGAACATATTGTTTCTCATTTTTATGTTTCAATATAGTTATAAACCAAGCTCTGAAGTAATCGAGAGACCTCACTTTTATGAATATTTTTCACAGTGTTGTTGAGAGATGAAATTGTTTGATAGAAATTTATCCTTTCCTTTCTTTGCTTTCCTCTCACATATTAGTAAAAGTGACACAGCTGCAGCTGTTCAGAGAGATGACAGAAGCAAGAAGCTTCTGCAATTACCAAACTAGAGGATCTGTAACTGAGGACTATTGAGCAGAATATACAAACTGAAAATAGTGTTTTCAATCTGAGGTGAGATGAGAAACTCATTGGGGTCTGGCACTGTGTTAGTGGCATGGAACTAGTATTTCAAGTATAAACCTGGCCGGAGGCAGTATTTCCTGTTGGACTGTCACAAAGCTGGCAGCAATTTTCACACCATGTTCTCTGCAACATCCCTGGCCTGCACAGAATGAAAAGTAGTTTTCACCTTCCTCAGCATTCACAGTGAAGAACCTTCCAGAGAAACTTACTTTCCTTCCTGGCATCTGAATAAGTGGAGGAATAGTTCCAAGCGGGAGGTATTTAAACCATTTGGGGTGTTTGAAGTGCTTAGTGTTAATATTTTATTTTTTTGAATTATCTTGTTCATATATTATTAACTGAAATATAATGATTGTGGGTTTGGTTGCCACCCCATTTTAATATAGTATCTGTATTTTATTGTTCATCTTCAAAATTTTCCTTCTTCATAGACATATGAGGAAAGAGAACAACACAAGCAAAAGCAAAAATTAAGTAAAATGCTGAGAATATCAGGCTGGATGGATGGCTTAGCAGTGAAGGTGCTCACCTGCAAAGCCAAAGGACCCAAGATCAGTTCCTCAGGACCCACATACGCCAGAGGCACAAGGTGGCACATGCTTGTGGAGTTTGTTTACAGTGGCTGAAGGCCCTGGCATTCCCCTTTCTCTCTGTCTATCTGTCTCTCTCTCTCTCTCAAATAAAATAAAAATAAATTTTAAAAAGCTGAAAATATTTATTTGGGGCAATTATATGTATTTGTAGTTCCTGGCCACACTGAGATGTGTCTCATAATCTTTCATTAGTGCCCCTATCCCCATGTAATTAGGCTCTGGGGTCCTTAAAGGTTATGCATAGCAGCCCACTGAGAACACCTCTTGCAAGGCTATGCTCTTATCCCTTCCCATTCTGAATAAATTTGCTTTCCTGTTAATGTTAGTGAGTCAAGCAGGCAAAGACAGTGGATCCAATCAATGTATATGGACAAGTACAACACAATGATAGGACACAGTGGTTTCTCCAGTATTGAGGATCAAGAATGTAGGGCCTTGAACATGCTAGATAAATACTCTACCACTGAGCTATGTCATTAGCCCAGGGCTTATTGTTTTATCTTCATATGAGTATGTAGATCTAAAAACGAGACTAATGGGACTGGAGAGATGGCTCAGCAGTTAAGGCACTTGCCTATAAAGCCTAATGACCCAGTTTGATTCCCTAGTACCCATGTAAAGCCAGATGTACAAAGTGGCACATGCATCTGAACTTCGTCTGCAATAGCTGGAGGCCCTGGCATGCCCATTCTCCCTGTCTCTCTGTCTCTGTCTCTCTGTGTGTGTCTGTCTCTCTCTGTTTGCACATAAATAAATAAAAATATATTTAAAAATTCAATAAATAGAAACTCAAGAAAAACTCAGATAATATATACACAAAAGTATCATCAGGATTTCTGTATATATTGAATGGGGATAAAGTCTTTCATAGTGATCTTTTCAAATCTGAACACATGATCAATCTCAAATCTACTTTAAAGATAGGAACTGTCACCAGCTTCTGTTTCCTATATAGCTCCACATTGCCAAGATATTTGAAAAGCCTTTTCCATTCCTACTAAATTCATGGCATCTTATTTCCTTTCCACTTGTTACCTACTCTGCATTACAGGGAAAGAGGTAGAATTCAGGGATTAGGGATTTCAGTTCCTTATTCGGCCTTCCACTAATAAATGGCTGCATTTATTATGATCTTGACTTTTCAATTTGAGACATACCTTCATTTTCCTTTTTGATAGTGTTGACAATGAATGTTTTCAGCCCATCACCACTTAATTAAGACTTTAGTGAATATATGATTTAGTAGACTAGCCCTGTCTAATAGAAATCTAATGTAAACTTTCTATATCAAACTTAAAAAAATTTTAGCAGGCACATTAAAAAGAAAAAAATGATCTAACATCTATCTATCTATCTATCTATCTATCTATCTATCTATCTATCTATCTACATACCTACCTACCTACCTACCTATGTATCTACCTGCCTACCTACCTATCATCTATCTAATCTATTTATCCAGAGAAAGATCATAATAGTCACATAAGGTTGGCCTGTGACTCACTGGGTAGCTCATGCTAGCCTTAAATTTATGATCTTCCCACCTTTACCTTGCAAATGCTGGGATTCATTACAAATTTTAATAGTATATTTCATTTAATTCAATATCTCAACATGTGAACAATATAAATAATGTTCAACATTAATTAATATAAATAATGAGAGAGCCTTCTGTGTTTAGTCTTTGGAATCTAGGACACATTTTATAATTATACACATTTGAAATTTTTTTTTGAGATTAGGTCTCACTATATAACCTGGATTAGCTTCAACTTGGTATGCAGTCCTGCCTGTCTGGGAGCCTGTGATTGTCCTGCCTCAGCTTTGCAAGTACTGGGATTATGTAATGTGTCACCATATTCAGCTACATGTCAATTTGTAGTAGTTACATTTCAAGTGTTCAGTAGCTAAACATGGCTAGTAACTACCATATTTACAGCCTGGGGAAATTTCTAAAATGAGGATCCAACTGTGAGCTTGGACCTAGTTTCATATAAGCTGCTTGCTTATTCAAAAATAAGTTTAAATCTCAACTAATGATTTCTCTCCCCAGATCTGCTTCTCTGCTAGTGTCTCCAATTTAGTAATTGTCCCTGACAAGCCTGCCATAAATTTATTCTTTAAACCTTATTTCCTTTAGATGAGTCTCTTACTGAACCTGGAGCTCAAACTCAGCTAGACTAACTAACCTCAGCAATTAGGCCTTTGCCCTCCTCAGTGGTGAGGTTACAGGTGTGCATGGCAACATGCAGATTTTTGTGTGTGTGCTGGAGATTTGAACTCAGATTTTTCATGCTTGTGCAGAAGGTAATCTTAATCCATTTAGCAAGCTCTGCAGCTCCTCTAATATCTTCACCCTTATGTCTATCATGTATGTTAACGTATGGAGTATAATTTGCCACAAATTTATCTCTATGATTATTTGTATAGTTTTAACATATTATCTATACCTACTGATTTATGCTTCATGAGGAAAAGAGATTCATATTTTCTTTGCCCCTTTATATTTGTATAACTCGCCCAGGGTCTGGCATATGGTAAGTGCTCAGTAAATTCTAGCTGAATATGTAAGTGCATGTTCTCAGCCTGATGTTTGATAACTTTTGTTAAAAAATTATTTTTATTTATTCATTTGAGAAAGAGAGAAAGAGGGAGAGAGAGAGAAAGAGAGAGAGCAAGAGAGCATGGCAAGGCCTCCAGGCACTGCAAATGAACTCCAGATGCATGAGCCACCTTGTGCGTCTGGCTTACATGGGTCCTGGGGAATCAAACCTGGGTCCTTTGGCTTTGCAGACAAGTGCCTTGACTACTAAGCCATCTTTCCAGCCTGTGGTGTTTGATATCTTTAGGGGCCTTCTCAAATTTTCAGGAGCTCTTGAAAATATGCATAAGGGCTCCAGCTTCAGTTTCACAGTGAAGATTTTAGTGTATCCTTTAAGAGGCCTGTCATAATAGTGACTTAAAAAACAATAATAACAACAAAAACAACAACAACAAAAAAAAAAACAACCAAAAACAAATCATGATAACAGGAGAGGTCACGGAAGGATTCCTCTACCATAAGCAGAAGTGTGAAGTGGTATAACTACCGTGGAAGCCAGTTTGCAGTGATGTCATAAACTGAACCTCAGCGGTGCTACAGACACAAGAAGCAGAATGAGGGTCAGGAAGATGAGTGCCAGCAATGCCGTTGGTGTACATGGCTGATTGGTGGCACTGTGACTATGTCCAGGGCAGCAGAGGCTTCCCAGGTTCACTCCATCGATGTCTCTTGCTGGCAAGTTTGGATATAGTTGGTAATAGAAATGTTTAGACAACCTCCATTGGTAGGGACTATTGTCCTTTCATTGTCTCTGTCCCTGCCTGTATAGTTATTCAAGCCATATGCTCTGGTGCTGTTGTGCCCAGACAGAACAGAAGAAATTGGACCATTCTGTCCGCTTGGTTCTTGAGTGCCTTGTCAGTGAGGTGTTTGCTCTCATGAGTCTAACAGAAACTGTAGACATCTTCACACAGTGGGATGCCCCTTCCTAGGCTCAGACAAACCTCTCCTTCAGCCCTTCTCTTCCTGTCCTTAACTTTCATTATCTTTTCTTCCAGACCCCTGACCAATCAGCCAGGCCATTCTTCACTGTCTGTTAATCCTCTTGTCTTCTAATAGCAGATCACTTCATTTCCACCTGAAGAGGACAGTTAGGGGCACTGCTGGAGCCTTGTCCACTAGGAAAGTCTTTGTGGTCTTTTAAGGTCATTGCTGAGTGGGGTTGTACAATAGCAATTAGTTTTCAGTCACACCCATGTCCCGACCTGATTTACTTACTACCTGCTTTTCTGTTTCTCACCTGCTCATTAGGGACTTCCAGTGAGGACACAGCTATCACTTAAAGAAAAGTGGATGATATAGACTATAGGGACATTAAGTTTGCTTGTTTCCCATAGGCTTATTTGTGTCCATTTCTGGATCTTCTGGGATATGGCGTGACATGCCTGACCTGTGGCTTGGTAGGCGGGATACACCTCAGCTCATGTTTCTCTTGTTGCACAGTAAGTTGACGTCCTGTACTTATGCTCAGTTCTTCTGGGGATCAGCAGTATCTCAGAGGATGCCTCTTGAGTGGAATGTATGTCTTAGTTGGAGGTAGCCTAGTCTTGTTTCAGGACCCTAGGGACTGATTATGTTGTGATTCTTCTATTTTTCAATTCTGTAAAATCCATGTGGTGTCTTTTCAGACCATGGATGCCTCGAACAATGAAGAGTCTACCAGGTCAAGCTTATACCACAGCCTGAATCTGCTGTGGAGAGATCTCCACTCACAGCTGAGACATGTGTATCCCATGTCTACCATGTAAATAGCTTGTTGATGGGGATGGCAAAGATGACATTTGCTAGCTAAATGGCTGCATACCACATGTCATATGTTGTGTTAATAAATTCCGGGAAAAATATCAAACTGGGGCTGGAGAAATGTCTTAGCAGTTAAGCGCTTGCCTGTGAAGCCTAACAACCCTGGTTCGAGGCTCGATTCCCCAGGACCCACGTTAGACAGGTGTACAAGGGTGCGCACGTGTTTGGAGTTCCTTTGCAGTGGCTGGAGGCCCAAGCGCACCCATTCTTTCTGTTTCTCTGCCTCTTTCTCCCTCTGTCTGTCGCTCTCAAATAAATAAATTTTAAAAAATCAAATTACCCCAGTAACTTCAATTGTGGTTATTTGATTGCTATAGAATGTCATAAATTTAGTTTCTTTACTAGTGAATGGGCATTACAAATTTTCCAAGTTTCTTTGAATTTCTTATAGTAGTTTATACTTTTTTTTGAGGTAGGGTCTTATTCTAGCCTAGACCTCAAACTTGTGGTGGTCCTCCTACCTCTGCCTCCTGAGAGCTGGTATTAATGGCATGTGCTACAACACAGTCCCAATTTATAGACATACACACATATATATATACATATATATATGTATATATATATATGTGTATGTGTTGTGTGGTGTGTGTGTGTGTGTGTATATATATTTTATATATATATATATATATATATATATATATATATATATATATATAATTTAAGATATATTTATTTATTTATTTATTAGAAATAGAAAGAGAGGAAGAGAGAGAAAGAGAATGGGCATGCCAGGGCCTCCAGCCATTGCAAATGAACTCCAGACACATGCACCACCATGTGCTTCTGGCTTATGTGGGACCTGGAGAATCAAACCTGAGTCCTTAGGCTTTGTAGGCAAACACCTTAACTGCCAAGCTATCTCTCCAGCCCAATATTTTTTACAGTCCATTTCACCCTAAGAAACTTCATGAAATTTTGTTACTAATTTTGCAATATCTGCAAGCTGTGTTTCTTTTCTCTTGCAAATATTGTTTGTGCCCTCTTATTTCTTTCCATTAACTTTGCCAGAGGCATTCCAGTTTCATTAGTTTGTGAGAAGCTGATATTTGTATTTGTTCTTTCCTTCTATTAAACCTTTGATTTCTGTCTTGTTAATTTCTTTTATCTTTATCTTCCTTATTAACTTTTATGTTTCCTATGCTTGTTATTTTCCTGATTTCTTTTTCATTCCTTCTTTCCTTCTTTTCCTTTGCTTTATTTCTTTCCTTTTGCTTTTTCCTTTTTCCTTTTAAGTGAGACAGGTTCTACTGTGTAGCTCAGACTTGCCTCAAACTCAGAATCTTCCTTCCTTGCTGGGATTGCAGGTCTGCCCAGGCATTCGTGGTAGCTCATTGACTTTTCGGTTTTGTTCCTGTCTATTATAACTAAAGCAATGTAGACACACAAATTTACTTTAGATTTTTATTGCATAAACTTAAGTTATAAAAATATTTGAATTAGTATTTTTGTTATTTTTCAGTTCTATTTGTTTTCTAATTTTTATTCTTCTATTACATATGGGTAAGTTGGGAATGTATTTTGAATTTTCAAATATATAGTTTTCTTTGATTTTTTTGCTACTCTTTATCAATTTAACTAATTTTTATATTTTCTTTTTTTTTTTTTTTGAGGTAGATCTCACTATAGCACAGGCTGACTTGGTATTCACTATGTAGTTTCAGGCTGGTCTCAAACTCACAACGAACCTCGTACCTCAGACTTCCAAGTGCTGGGATTATAGGTGTGCACCACCAGTAATATTTTTAATCAGACAGTTCAGTATGTGTGATACAGGTTGGCTGGAACCTTATTGAGGTTAATTCTAATGAAATGTAATTAATTTTTAAATTGCATGCACTTCAAATGCATGTAGATTCTCAACTTGCTAGTTGCATAGTTTCATGGGCACACACTAGATGAAGCTTGCTATGTTACCCAACTTCCATATTCTTGATTTGTTGTTGCAGCTGTTTGCTATATTTGTTACTGAAGGTGTGCATTAGAATAGTTCATTGTTATGTGAATTTTTAAATTTCTTTGTATTTCAGACATTTTTGCTTTGCATACTTTTCATAAATTAAGCACATATATACTTGTGAAGTTATTATCTTCTTGGTGAATTGAGTCTTTTATATAGTGATCATCTTTACAGCTACAATCCTTTCACCTCTAACACTATTTTGGCAGACACAGATAAAATTTTGTCAGTTTTTAAAAGTAATATTTCTTGATACATCTTTTCATAAATTAAACTTTTGTATATTTAGCTGTGTTGTACCCTTGCAAATGACTATGAGTTATGTTTCCTGTTAATCACTTTGATAATACTTGTGTTATCCATATGCATATCAGGAAATCAAGTCCATTTATTTTTTAAAGATTTTATTTTTATTTATTTACTAGAGATACAAATGGGGGAGAGAGAGAGAGAGTAAGAATGGGCATGCCAGGGCCTCTAGCCACTGCAAATGAACTCCAGATCCATGTGTTACTATGTACATTGGCTTATGTGGGACCTGGAGAATCGAACTGGGGTCCTTAGGCTTTGCAGGCAAGCACCTTAACCACTAAGCCATCTCTCCAGCCCATCAAGTCCATTTATATCGATTGTGATCAGTGTTGTATTGGGATTCATTTCTGTCAGCTTGTAATGGTTTGGATGGATTCTTCCATATCTCTTAGTTGAAAGATGCTCTAACCACTGAGTCATCAGTTGCCATGGACAGACTGTTACTTTGGATTAACTCTGTAGACCCCAACTAAACAGTGAGTTGGGATCATATGACTTCATAAAAGGATACAGGTGATGGACATAGTGAACAGGGCAAAGAGCATGTCAAGAAGAGATAAGTTTGCTATCATCCTATATTTAATGATGGTTTTATGCACGTGAAGGAGTGATTGCACATAACATCAAATGACAGAACTGAAACAAATGCTTGGAATAATACTTTTTTCATTGAGCAACTGCATGAACCAGGAAATAATGCTCAGTACTTTTCACATACAAGTTAATTCATATAACAAACTTCCAAAGGAAGTCTTTATTTTATAGGTAAGGAAATTAGACTCTGAGAGTTTAAGAAAATACTGAAGGTCAGAAACCTAGTAGTTGACAGAATAAGTGATCATATTCAATTCTGCACAGATCTAAAATCCTTATTCTATTCACTGAATTATGTCACAGGGAGATGAACTGGGAAATGTCAAATAATATAGGAATTATCATAATTAAAATCAATCTAAAATATAATAAGCTCTCATTTGAGATAGTGAGTATACCATCACTGGACATTTCTAAGCAGAGGTGTTGTGGTCATATGTCAGGACTATTATCATGGACTTCATTCTTTTTAAAAAATTATTTTTGTTACTTTTATTTATTTATTTGAGAGTGACAGACAGATAGAGAAAGAGGCACATAGAGAGAGAGAGAGAATGGGCCGACCAGGGCCTCCAGCCACTGCAAACGAATTCCAGATGCGTGTGCCCCCTTGTGCATCTGGCTAACATGGGTCCTGGGGAGTGGAGCCTCAAACCAGGGTCCTTAGGCTTCACAGGCAAGTGCTTAACCACTAACCCATCTCTCCAGCCCATGGACTTCATTCTTGAAACAGGAAGTTGTACTTTCGAACTGAGGCTTGAAGTAAGTGATCATTAAAGTACATTTCAGAGTTTCTCAGTGTATTGAAACTGCCTGAACTTAATAAACCTATGCCTTTCAGAACACTACCTAATTTCTAAAATTAGCTCTGGCATAAACTGTCCTTTTTTCACTCATCCACCCTTCCTCACTGCATTGTTGGATGATGTGTCTGGGTGGGGACTTAATCCAATGGTATTTGATGGTGGCATGATGAAAGTCTGCTGGACTCATTTAGATGGGAGAAAAGCAGGTCACATGTGTTTAAAACAGTGAAAAATGAATGTAGCACAAGGCTCTTTGACTGATATGCTGGAGCCAAGAAATACAAATGCAGAGAGACTCTTAATGGCATGTTAACACAGTGTTAGCAAATTTAACAATAAATTTATGGCTCATTTTAAATAGAAATGTTATTTTAAAATGTAATGTTTTTATAGGCACCTTTCAGTAAGTAGTCAGAATTCATTGTGGGGAAAATGTCTATTCTTTGTGCATTGATTTATTGACACATTCTATGGTTATTCTTTGACACATTCTATGGTCAAAAGCCCATAAGAACTAAAGAATTAATTTCTATCAGTAGCATTATCATCTGGCCATTCTCTGGACATTTTTTTGTGCACTTATTTTTATCCTTATTGATACTTTCCAGTAGCCACCCCACCCCCTCTTAAATCTTTGCCCAAGTGTATTTATTTCCCAAGATTCTGCTGACTTGAGCTTCAATCTGTATCATGTCTCTCCAGATATCCAGTAGTAGAGGCTGAAGTATACAAAGGATGTTCTTTTGTTGTTGTTGTTTTTTATTAACTATTTTAAAAATTTTTATTAACAACTTCCATGATTATAAAAAATACCCCATGGTGATACCCTCCCTCCCCCCACTTACCCCTTTGAAACTCCACTCTCCATCATACCCCCTCCCCATCTCAATCAGTCTCTCTTTTACTTTTGATGTCATGATCTTTTCTCCGGATTAAAGAAAAATGTTCTTTATATAGATTCTTTACTTTTATTTTGGATAATTCCATTACAGTTTGTAAAAGCAATTTTACAAGTGCCTCTTATAACATCTTTCTATGGTTAGTAGGAAAATTCTTATCATAGGAATTCCTCCTTATGTGAGGAAGATATGTTCTCGTGGATGAATAAAATTATGTATAATGCTGAACCTTATGTAAAACATATCTCTTCCTATATTTGAATATCTATGACAATATTTAATTCATGAATTATGCAAGTAAGGGATTAACAGTAATCCCTTTTATTGTTAATGAACTGAAACAATACCTGAAATCAATACCCTGAGATCAGGTGTGTATGAATATGATCTTTTTCTTTCAAAACATATTGTACCCTTACCCTTTCCTCAAGGGAAGCACTTTTATGCTGGACATATCAGAATTGCCAGCATCACTCCCCACAGCATATTAATCTAATACAAATGTGTTTGGGGCCATTATTAAGGAGAATGAGAATTACTTGAATATAAGCACTATAATACCATGACTAATTGGTGTGTAGCATATACAGAGTGAATACACTGGCAAAGGGAAGATTCACAAGGGGTTGTAGAAATGAAAGTTTTTTTTTATCACATTAGGTCAGCATATAATTTAAAACTTATGAACAATGTATTTTGGGAATTTTCCAAGTGATATTTTCAGATCATGATTGACTGCAGATAACTGAAACTGAATAAGGAACTTGTTTAGCCTTTGAACACATTGTGAATTATCAAGTAGTTGGTGGTAGACTTTAAGCATCTTCCCACTACGCAGGTTTACCAGCTATTATGTTCCAAAATATTTTCTATGGGTTTATGAGTAGTGGGCTTTTAATTCTGTGCAATATTCAATACTGGGAATTTGGCATGCTTGCAAATGTCTTGGCTTACTATTTAGATGAGCAGTGCAAACCAATGCAAGGGAAAAATGGATATTAGATTCCTATTAACATTGTGAACATATGTTGAAACAGGCCCAAAACTGAGGTGAGCATGCTGCAATCAAAACATGGGAACCCTTCCCTCCAACAAATGCAAAGAAGGGAAACACCAAGAAAAAGCTTGCTTTCAGCATTTGGTCCTTCTGGTTTCATCCAGTTGTCTCCGAGCTAACTCTGGGTTGTGTGGAGCAGGCCATGGGCAACTCGTGACAACCTTGGTGGAGTTAGGAGCTAATGTTTTAATTCTGAAGCATCTCAAGATTAACTTCATCACCATTTCATCCCCAGTTTAGCATTTCTCTCTCTTTTTTATCATGGTAGGGCCTCAGTCTAGCCTAGGCTAATCTAGAACTCACTGTGTATTCCCAAGCTGGTCTCGAACTCACAGAGGTCCTCCCACCTCTGCCTCCCAAGTGCTGGGTTTAAAGGCGTGCACCCCCACACCTGGCTCACTTCAGCATTTCTCATCTGACGTTTGAGGTGCCTGTACCAGACCAGTGATTCTCTGGCAGTGGTCTCCTGATCACGTGTATGGGCCTCACCAGGGGAGCCTGTTAAAAGTCCGGATATCTGGACTCCACCAAAGCCCACTGAACTGAAACTCTTGAGGTAGCTTTCATGTATCTGTCTTTTGACACGTTGGCTAAATGTTTGTAATGAAGACATTTGACCAACTCTGGAAGAGGTAGTTTCTAAGCTTTCTTTTACCTCTGGTATCCTGATACTCTGAACAAGAAAGCCAAGCAGTCAGAAATTTTATTTCTATAGATTTCTTCACTATTCTTTAATATAGGAGCTTCCAGTGGTTTTAAATTTGCCAAAAAATCAACTAATTAGTATGTGATGACAATATATAGTTTTCATTATTTATGCCTGTATCTCCTAGCTTACTATCAGCTATGGTTTTGTTTCCCTCTGGCATTACTGGAGGGTAAGCATCAAGTCTCTTCCCACTCAAGTCCATTCTTCATGCTGTCACCAGAATTTTTAGTATTTGCTTTTTGTTTATGCAAAACAGACACAAAATGGCCTCCACACATTTGTTATTTCTTTGCATTAAATGCTTTCTTAGCATAACTTACTAGATTTTTCAAGCACAGCATTTTATATTATCTTTCTGATACTTTAAAATTTCCCAAATCTTCCCTCTCATCCATCAGGAATCCTTTCCTTATCAGAGGAATTTAGGTAACTGATTACTTATAATTTTTTTAAAAAAATATGAAATATGGGGCTGGAGAGATGGCTTAGAGGTTAAACACTTGCCTGTGAAGCCAAAGGCCCCTGATTCGAGGCTCAATTCCCCAGGACCCATGTTAGCCAGATGCACAAGGGGGCGCATGTGTCTGGAGTTCATTTGCAGTGGCTGGAAGCCCTGGTGAGCCCATTTTCTGTCTCTCTCTCTCTCTCTTTCTCTCTCTCTCTCTCTCTCTCTCTCTCTGTCTCTCCCTGTTTCTCTCTCTGTCACTCTAAAATAAATAAATAAAAATAAACAAAAAATATGAAATATGCCTATATTTGACCAGGGGCAATCTTATTCATAGAAAATATGACAGTATGATAAAACCTTAAGGGCTGGGGAGATGGCTTAGCGGTTAAGCGCTTGCCTGTGACGCCTAAGGACCCCGGCTTGAGGCTCGGTTCCCCAGGTCCCACGTTAGCCAGATGCACAAGGGGGTGCATGCGTCGGGAGTTCGTTTGCAGAGGCTGGAAGCCCTGGCGTGCCCATTCTCTCTCTCTCCCTCTATCTGTCTTTCTCTCTGTGTCTGTCACTCTGAAATTAAAAAAAAAAAAAACCAAAAAAACCCCTTAAATCACAAGCATTTATTAATGAAAAAAACAAGCATTGTGTTTAATTTGGCACTTTCTGAGTTTTATTTTACATTGTTTTGTGTCTTTTGGTTATTTTTGTCTGTTTGCTACCTTTTGCTGTTAGTACAGTGAAGACAAATACCAAATAAGTGTTCATATAAAAGTCACTAATGATTAAGAAGATTTATATGCTACTTAAAAACATGCTTTGCCATTATATGTTTTAAAGTAAAATACCATGGTTCAGTGGGTAGATCACCTTTTTGTGAACATTGTAGGGTGATATGCCCTGTGATTCAGCCTATCTGGCATGTCTCTCTTTTATGAGGCTAGTTCTGCCCACTTTTTAATACCCTGAAGACTTGTCACCTTCTTTGTGAGAACTTCTGTAGTCCTCATAGAAATAGATAAACTCTCCCTCCTTTATGCCTACCATGTTATATTATATATTGATTTGTGTGTACTTTTTTGTAATTCATATTGAAGATAATGATAATTCTTCTGTTATAATCTTTTTGTTAATTATACCATCAGCTTTATATCTAAGTGATTCTCCCAAGCCCGGTATAAATTGGTGTTCAGTAATTGACATTTCTTTAAAGCTTTGACTAATGTGTTTGTTTCTCAAGAATCATCCTTACCACCTTATCACCCTTACCTTATTTGGGAGTACCTAGAACACAGAGCTTGCATGCACCCACATAGTAATGGCAGGCTGTCTGGTGATCTAGCTTTTTATCCCTGCCTAGAAAAGAGTTCATCTCTGTCAGAGTGCTGTATAGAATGTGAAGACTGTCTGGAGAGCTTGGTCCTCTTTAGATTAGTAGTGTCTTAAATCTGGATTAAAGATACTTTTTATTTTTACTTTTAAAATGTTTTATTGATAGCTTCCGTAAGTATAGACAATGAACAATGATAATTCCCTCCCCTACCTTCACTGCCTCCTCTCATATCCAACCTCCATCTAAATTGTCTCTCTGTTGCTTTGATGTTATCTCTTTTTTTCCCTCCTGTTATGAAACTCTTGTGTAGGCAGTTTCATGTGCTGAGAGGTCATGAATGTCATGGTCATTTTGCGTCTGCAATACTGCATGGTAAGCAGTCCTATCCTTCCTTTGGCTCTCACATTCTTTTTGCCACATCTTTGCAATGAACCCTGAGCCTTGAAGTGCATAATAGAGATGCCTCAGTGCTGAGTACCCCACTGTCACTTTTCAGCACCATGGTGGCTTTTGAGTGATCATATTCTACCTGTTCTATAGACAGCTTTTAAAAACTGACAAAATAATCACATGACCTATTTCCATGAATATATCTCTGCACCATTATTTGAATGTCTGTGTTCTATTCCCTTGCATAAGTGAATGAATTTGAACATTTCCCCGCTTTTAGGTCTTTATGCTGGTTCTAAATAAATATCACCATGCAAACATCTTGGTATAGTTGTCTGTTTGTTTCATAACAAAAATTCACAAAAGTAGAACTGGTGAAAAACATAGCACAAACCTATAAGATTTTTAATCCACATTTTAAAACTGCAATCCACAAAGATTGTACCAATGTATACTTCCTTATCCTTCATCAACAAACTTATGAAAGTTACTGCTGACGCTTTTTCTTTTGATTTAGTCTGATGTTATGGAATTCCAACAGAAAGCATAAGTACTTTATTTATAAAGAACTATTATTTTTCAAAATTATTACCAGCAGAAAGGAAAAATTCCTCTCCAGGTTGAATGATTTGTGCTTGAGCCAGAACATGAGCAGCTTGTATTAGCAAGTTGAGTGAATGAGTGTACACACAATTCTTACTCCATACTTGGTGGTGGTGTTGAGTGATATTTGAGATTTCTCAAATTTACCTCTTTGTCTTCTGTTGCAGAGCTGCTTCTAGGATATGCTGTGTTTGGATTCCTGAGCTTTTTTTATTTAACTCTTTCTCTGGATTTCCCTTTTCTGATAGCATGGTTAGTGTATTTCTGCCTGATCATCAACTCTTTTTTGTTCAGTTCATTAGGGGTTTCGGGAATCAGGTTTCATGATTCAATGCCACAGTACCAATTTAGCTTGTTGCTATGTCAAATGATCCAATGTTTTAAAAACATCTTCCTGTTTAAATTTTTGCAAGTATTTATCCATTCTGATCTTAAAGCATATTTTAATTTAATTATGCATTTTTGGTATCCATTTTCTGATATAATGTGAAATGAGATCATAAATTGACTTTTTCTTCCAAAATACACAACCAGTTTGACACACACCATTTGCAGAGTACTCTATTTGTCTTTATTGTTTAGTAATATGCAGTTTGTTACACAGTATATTAGAATGTCTACAAGGGTCTATTTCAGACCACTTTGTTGTATTGAATTGACCCCTTCAGTCATTCTTATGCCAGTATTATACTATTTTAATCATTAAGGGATTGAAATGCAGTTTATATTGAGTCACTTTATTTCTAGTTACCTTCACATACAGTGCGGCGAGCCCCCTGACCCACAGGAGAAGCACGACCACCAGACAAAGATCCTTCTCGATCACACTTTATTGGAGAGCCTCTTGGTTAACAGGAAAGTTGATGGCGAGGGGCGAGGGGCCCAGGAGTGTAGCTGCTTTTATAGGGCAGAATACTATGGGACGCCTGCTGATTGGCTGCCATAGGCTCACCCACCCACAGGAGCCACGGGATAGGCTCAGGACAAGGTGCATCAAGCGCATGCACAACCTCAAGGGAGGTTGCTGCCTAAATGAGGAAGTATTTACCTCAAGACTGGCGGGAAGCCAGCATCATCTTGTAATCGCGTCTGCATTGGCTCCCTACAGTTCCCCCTTTTTTATTAACTTATGGCATAGCTCAGAAAAATAGCCACCTTCCCGATCAGGTCCGCACCTCATGATGTGTTGACCGATCAAGGGAAGAAGTTCAACCTCCCCTTCCTCAGTGCAATGGAACAGATCCCCTGAGAGTGCAAAGGCGGCAGTCAAACGAAAGCTACCAGATCCCTGCCCATCCTCGTGCAATGGGTACTCTGAGACCCTGAGGGTGCAAGGGCCAGGGGAGCTATATGCCTTTTAAAGCTGACAGCCAAATTTGGGGGGAGGAACCACTTTCCAAGGCAGCAAGCGCTTGAGAAATGACCACCTTGTCCCTCTTGGTTTGGGTTCACAGGCGGCAAATCAACCAGAGGCAAAGTACGCATCCTCCCAGGCAGCACACTAGGAACATTCCCACTCCTACCCCTTCCTTAAAATGACAGATAGCAGGAAGCATTGGTGTAATTACTAAAAGAGAAGTTACTAAGAACGAACAGAAACGGTGGATGAACACACACCAGCGCAGGGGCAAAGGAAGTATTCCTCCCACAGCCATGTCCAATGTCATTAACACCCCCAGATGTATTGAGGCGCTTCCAAGACGCCCCTTCATCTTGTGTCCCTTCCTCTTCCACTTGATTCATGGATTCCAGGCACAGGAGGAAGATTATCCACAAGACCTTCATCATCTCTGCCCTGATGAACATCACTGTCTCCTGGACCCTCCTCCGGAGATCGCTTGACTGTCCTCACCAGCCGGGCTGGAACCCAATGAGGGGAATCCTGTTCCTGTGGAAAAACACAAACAGCTCCCCTGGATCTTATCACAACAAGATCCGGTCCTTTCCATTTATTATCTAAGACATCCTTCCACAACACCATCTCACTAGATGATTGAATCACATGTTGACTGTGCCTGTCAGCTGCAGATTTATTATTATTATCCAAGATTAAAAAATTAAGGGTAAAAAGGGCTAAAGACACTCTTTCCTTGGGAGTTGCATTTTCCGCTATACCCCCTTTTTGTTTAAATAAAAGAGCTTTTAGACTTTTATTGGCTCTTTCTACTATACCTTGACCTTGTGGGTTGTAAGGAAGGCCAGTGGTATGTGCAACCTGCATTTGGGCACAGAAGGCTCGAAAGCCACCAGATGAGTACGCTGGGCCATTATCAGTTTTTAGGTGGTGTGGCTTTCCCCAAGCAGCCCAGGCCTCTAGGCAGTGAGTTTTTACATGAGAGACCTTCTCACCTGCCAATGGTGAGGCAAAAATAATACCTGAGCACGTGTCCACTGAGACATGTAGGTATTTTAATCTTCCAAACTCTGGAAGATTTGTCACATCCATTTGCCAAAGGTCTCCAGGATGTAGGCCTCGAGGGTTAACGCCCACATGTGGGGAGGGTAAAAAGGTGACACAAGACTGACAAGATTTTACAATGTCTCATGCTTCATTTCTGGAAATAGAAAATTTTTTTCTCAAGGTGTTTGCAGGAACATGATATAATCTATGGAATTCAGTAGCTGAAGCTTTTGTATCTTCCAGAGAAATCATGGCGAGCCTAGTGGCCCGGTCCACGAGGTCATTAGCCTGTGATAAGGGGCCAGGGAGAAGTTAAAAGAAGTAGAGAATGTCTGAAAGACCTCCAAAACAATTAGGCATTCAACAATTTGAGGGGAATCAGGTCTAAACATTCTTACTATAGGCTCCGAGCCCTGTACCAAGTAGGCCCCACGACCAGACTTTGAACCATCAGTAAAGATGGCAGGGGCTGATGTAATAGGCTCCTGAACAGTGATTTTAGGAAAGTAAACCAGATTATTTTTAATAAAGGACAAAATAGGGCTCTTTGGATAATGATTATCTATGACATTTGGGAAAGCACACATGAGAATGCTCCAATCATCCACAGTGCCAGACAAAACTTCTACCTGTTCCTTAGTATAGGGGATGATGAGTTTGTCAGGCAACTTTGTAAAGTGTATTAAGCAATATTTAAGCCCCAAACAAGCCTGTCGGGCTACCAGCTGCGGAAAATATTGGAGAGTGCGGGCTCCCAAGGAGTTTTTTTCCTTTTTTTTTTTTTTTTCTCTTGAAGCCATAATAGAAGCCCCTCCTAGTGGAGGCCAGCCATGACCAGGTTTTTGTTTTAATGAAGCGGCACGTGTCCCCAGGGGAGGTTTTAATGAAGCGGCATGTGTCCCCAGGGGAGTTATAGGGTGGGGGTGCGGAAGGCTCTAGGGACTGTAAAGGACTACACCCTTGGCCTTTAGGCCCCTTTGTCTGTTCTCTTTTATAACAGGTGGTGGCCTCCTTTAGTCTTTCCTCTTCCCCTTTAAATAATTCTTCTTCTTCCTCCTCTGCAGAATCGGAGCTAGCCTCCTTATCTGTGTCAAGTACATTTGCATGTGTAAGCTCCTCAATGGGAGGGTAGAGCCTGTCAAAGGCTCCTTTTTCCCCCCGGGGGGGGGGGGGCAATTATAGATTTTACCTGTTTCTCTGAGCTCATCTTGTAAACTTTTTTCTTTGTTTAATCCCTTCTTTTTTATTTTTTTTCTTTTTCTAGGCCTAGTTTTTGACTCCCCATTTGAATCTGACTCAAAAAGGCTATCCTGATGCCTTGTGAGAACTTCCCGTCCCCTTCTAATAAGTTCCATGTGGTTTTCTTTACTTAAGCAAGAGTGAATCAGCCGCCAAAACGGCAGTGTACCCTTACCAATTCTGTCCTCTGAGTTGCCCATGTTGCGCTCACAGCAAACGACAAGGACAATAAACCACACAGGAATGAAAATAAGAAGGACCAGGTAGGGATCTAAGTAAAAAAACATTATGACTGGGGATGACTTACCGATGTCTTCCTCTCCGACGTCTTCCTCTCCGTGTGTCAAGTTCTGGATCCTCTTCGGCCCCTCGCCCGGTGACCACAAAACACCCAGCGTTCCCGGGTTTCGGTACCACTTTGGGGCGAGCCCCCTGACCCGCAGGAGAAGCACGACCACCAGACAAAGATCCTTCTCGATCACACTTTATTGGAGAGCCTCTTGGTTAACAGGAAAGTTGATGGCGAGGGGCGAGGGGCCCAGGAGTGTAGCTGCTTTTATAGGGCAGAATACTATGGGACGCCTGCTGATTGGCTGCCATAGGCTCACCCACCCACAGGAGCCACGGGATAGGCTCAGGACAAGGTGCATCAAGCGCATGCACAACCTCAAGGGAGGTTGCTGCCTAAATGAGGAAGTATTTACCTCAAGACTGGCGGGAAGCCAGCATCATCTTGTAATCGCGTCTGCATTGGCTCCCTACAATACAGTATTTTTCAAATACAATGTATCATTATATCAAAATTAATTAACTTGAGAATAAATGGCATTTTCATTATCTTCCAGAAGCAAGCTTGTATCTACCCATTTGTTTTTCTTCTGTGTTTCATTAACTAAGAAATTTATAGTTCAGAAGCATTTACATTGAACTTTTACCTTCATGTAGTTTCTCACTGATTATTCCTAGGATGTAGGAAACTGAATTTTGACTACATGTTTGAAAATTAGCCATTTTTATATTATTGGCTTTAATAATCACATGATTCTTTTATATTTTTTCAAGAAAAGCTACCATATCATTTTGTACAAATAACTATACTTTCTATTTTCTTTTCTAATAGTTGTATCTTGTATGCCAGGAAAATTCTGGGCCATTGTATCTCCCTCCTGATTTAAAAATAAATATTGAAAACTTTAATATGTGAACGTATTTCACATTGGTCATTTTGCCATCAGGCTGTACTCCTGTGACCCTTCTCTCCTTCCCCTGTTTCACCGAGGGCCTCCTAAGTGGGATTATCGGGAATCACATTGGGGTCCTGAATATGCCAGTCAGTCTCTGTGCAGGGAACAGTGCCTCATAGTATACATTCCTACACAGTGGCTCTTACATTCTTTACACCCTGTCTTTCACGCTTTTCCATGAGCCTTGGAGGCTATGTTATGAGTCTCGTGTAGTACTGAGCTCTGCGAAGCTTCCATGAGTTTTCTGCTTCCGTGAGATTTGTCTCTCCTCAGTGTCTACCACCATCTCCTCGGAGATTCTCAGCCAGCAGCGAAGGCACCACTCATATTTAATGTCGCTTCTGTAATGTTTCCTGGGCCCTGGAAGATGTGAAAGAGATGACTTGTTTTATGTTATGCATTTGAGGCTGGGGATGGTGGTACAGGCCTTTAATCCCAGCACTCGGGAGGCAGAGGTAGGAGGATCACTGTGAGTTCGAGGCCACCCTGAGAATACAGAGTGAATTCCAGGTCAGCCTGGGCTAGAGTGAGACCCTACTTCGAAAAAAAAAAAAATGTTATGCAGTTGATTTTCTTTTCTTGTCATGCTGATGGGTCTTGGAGCGAAATGGTCCAGTGTGGCTCAGAGAGGTAAAGGAGGAGGGGAAAGGAAGATACACAAAGCTATTGAAAGCAAGAATCAGTATAGAAACCCATCTCTTTATGGCTAATTAAAAGATACAGCTCTAAGAGAGAATGAGAATGGAGAAAAATTTACCCTAAAACCATAGTTTCTTGCTGATAAATCCCAGTGCTAGATTGAATTACCCCTCCCCCACAGTTTGGCCATTGCCAAACCACTTGGTTACCCATCAGAATTAATGGTAAGACCCTGTTGCTGAAGTCACCAGTCGCAGGATATTGAGACATCGAGAGATCGTGCTGGAACTGAGACAAAAGTCAGCTCCCTGCTGGCTAGCTCTATGCACTATGTAAGCTGCTGGGCAATAAGTCACCAACAGTGTGAATAAGCAGTGGATCCTGCAAGCTACAATATCAATACCAGACAGGCAAGATGTACCCATCAGTGCAATCGCAGTTCATAAGTTATGAAGGTAGTCAACTGCTCTCTGATTGGATATGTAGCCCACTCTGTGGGAGGGAATTCATACCTGGTACTGAGAACTAAATCAGAAGAAGCCTATGGCTTGAAAGGTCATAGAAGCTTCTACTGTTTTTTGGCTTAAAGGAGAGGTTATATCCATTAAAAATTCTTCCAAATTATTATGCTCTTGGAGCCATGCTGCTCTGAGTATTCGCTAGAGAATCTGCTCTATACAGGTGATAGTGAATACTAGGGAAACCCAAGACCCTTCCTCCTGGTTTGAATGAGAGGAGCCTCAGCGATTTGATGTGAATGGTATTTGTAATGGGTCTGAGAAGTTTTAGGAAGTGTGCTTTGCTTTCTTTGTCCCCAGGAGGCTCAAAAATCCTCCTCGTCCAGAAGTGTTCAGTTTTCCAAATCATCTTTTGTCCTTTGACAACACTTAGGTATGTTAACTTATTTGACCTTGTGATGGGCTGTGTTATATTAATATATTTTCTAATACTAATTCTTTTTTTTTTTTTTTTTTTGGTTTTTCGAGGTAGGGTCTCACTCTGGTCTAGGCTGACCTGGAATTAACTCTGTCATCTCAGGGTGGCCTTGAACTCATGGCAATCCTCCTACCTCTGCCTCCCAAGTGCTGGGATTAAAGGCGTGCGCCACCACGCCCGGCTAATACTAATTCTTGCATTACTGAGATGATCCCCACTTAACTGTGCTGGCTTGTGTGTAAAATATGCTCTGATGGGTTGGAGAGATGCCTTAGCAGTTAAGCACTTGCCTGTGATGCCTAAGGACCCTGGTTCAAGGTTCAATTCCCCAGGACCCACATTAGCCAGATGCACAGGGGTGTGCACACATCTGGAGTTCGTTTGCAGTGGCTGGAAGCCCTGGTGTTCCCATTCTCTCTCTCTATCTGTCTCTTTCTATCTCTGTCTGTCACTCTCAAATAAATAAAAATAAACAAAAAAAAATGCTCTGACATAATGTTTCTGATTTATTTTATCACAACCATATTCATAAATGAAACTTGTCTGAAGTGTATCCTAAGGACTTAATAGTTCTATGGCCAAGTACACTTGACAAAGTCAGATTGAAGCTTTTAAAAAAATGTTTTTTTGCTATAGGCCTCTGAGAGACCTTAATGTGCTAACACATACTATACTCTCCGAGAGAGTGCTTTTCCAATGAATCTACAATAAGCTTTCTCTCCCTCAGAGAGTGACACTAAGTTCCAAAGAGCCCCCCTGGGATAATACTAGTCAGTGTCATATCAGGGTTATATTAACCTTGTAAAGTGAGTTGTGATGGTTTTCTGTAATTTCATATACCTCAGAACAGATTATATAATATGAATTTTATCAGGTTCTTCAAGACTTAAAAGATTTTACATATTTGGGGCCTTGACTCAGCTCTTCCATTATCTCTTAATAACATTGCCATGTTTCCCATGAAGAGCCAGTTTTCCTAGTCTGGAAGCAATTTGGATTTGCACTTCTAGAATATTCTTCATTTTATTAAGATTTCTAAATTTGTTAACACAATTTTATGTATAGAATGCTCTCTACTTCCTACTTATCTGTTGGTAAGTAAAATGAGATCAGGTGATTTTGCCCTATGCTTGAACTATATAGTGCATGACATTTAATAAGCAGCAAATGATTTTCACTCCTAATTATGTTCTAATTTTCTTTTGTTTATAATTGTTAGCACTTTGTCAGTGTGAAAATTTCTTCTCCAGGTAATCACTTCTATTTTATTTTGTGTTTTAAAATAAATATCACTTTTTATTTAGCTTTTTTATTTGATAAAATAAGAGAATGGATTTAAAGCACTCATAGGATACTGCATTAGGATATTAATTTCTTGTTTTACGTCATTGTTATTTGAGGACATTAATATCTAGTATTTGGAGAATCCAGAGGCATTATACAATTAAATAGTCAAATCTTAAAACTATTTCCCATATGTGTAAAAACATGTAATCTCCAAAGGGCACAAAATATATAATTGTTCATTCAAAATAATTTTCATTTATTGTGGCTTACTTGATCCATTGTGGAAAATGATACATTTGTTCCTTTCTCAAATTGAATTCTTTTTCAAACTTTTTCAGTTCTTATTTATTTACTTTACACTTATCATTCTGAGAAGGAACACATACACCTGGTTATAAGAAGTAGTACAGCTGGATATGAAGTAAAGTAAAATCTTTCTTTAGCCTCCATCTCCAGGTTTGCAGTGCAGTAGCAATTGCTCTTGAATACTTTTCATTTTTATTTCTTTTGTGATTATCTTCATAACTCTACATAATGTTTATTTTTTATTCTTAACTAACTGTAGACATTATCTCTTGATTCATACAAAAGAACTTATGCTGCCTGTGATGGTTATCAACTTGATCTGTGTAGTAATCCACAAACATTCCTTTTGAGTGGGTTTCATAATCCAGGAAGGATTACCTGAAGAAGGAAGTCCCTCCCCCATGGTGAGCACTTTCCCCACAGTGGGTGGCCCTTCTTGGAGGAAGACTTTCCCCAGGAAGCCTCTAGTTCTTCCATGCTGGATTGGGACTGCTGAGGCATCCAGCTATGGACTGAACAGCTACCTGGTTCCTTGACTCTCAGGCCTGCCAACTGCTATTGGAGTGCTGTAAACTAACCCAACAGATTCCTTTTTATTTTATTTTATTATTTATTTATTTATTTGAGAGCGACAGACACAGAAAGAAAGACAGATAGAGAGAGAGAGAGAATGGGCGCACCAGGGCTTCCAGCCTCTGCAAACGAACTCCAGACGCGTGCGCCCCCTTGTACATCTGGCTAACGTGGGACCTGGGGAACCGAGCCTCGAACCGGGGTCCTTAGGCTTCACAGGCAATCACTTAACCACTAAGCCATCTCTCCAGCCCCAGATTCCTTTTTAATACAATTCATTCTATTGATTCTGTTTCTCTACAGAACCCTAATACACTACACTTTTCACACCTTCACTTTTGCTTTTTCTTAGGTGAATAGCCTTCATAGTTGAAAAGATACTTTAACTTCTCAATTAATCAACTTTAAACATTTCTTGACTCTCTTATTTAGGATGGGGTGGGTATTAGTCAGTTTTCTGTCATTATAGCAAAATACCTGATAACTATCAGAGAAGAAAGGTTGATTTTGGTTCCCAGTTTTGGCAGTTTCAGTTTATGATTGATAGGCCGCAGGGCTTTGAACCCGTCCGAGATAAGGTAGCCCATCATGGTAACAGGACACTGCATAGTAAAAGTACTTACTTCATGACCCAGGGATTTCTCAAGGACACCCAGCTCCTGGAAGGTTCTACAACCTCCCAGTAGTTGCCACCCCGGGGATCAGTCTTGAAGCACACAGTGTTCTTTGTGACTCCATCAAGTAGCTTGTGGCTGTTACTGCACCACTTTTATGTGGGGTGCGCTTGGAGCATTCTAGTCTATTCTGATGTCACCTTCTATGCACTGTCTACGGCTTAATTATATAAGTCAAACCCTGATAGATGGCATTTTAATTTGATAATCATATAAGTATTCACTGCATATTTTGTAGGAATATTGGATATGCAGAAAAAGCAATATAATTCAACATCTCTGTGCTCTTTTTGGGAGAATATTTCAAAGGTCATATCTAAATGGATTTTTTTTTCTCAATTTTCAGCATGTATTTCATCTACTAGCTCTTATTTAGAATATTCAGGGAAAAGTTCTCTTGATTTTAAATTGTCTTCTTTCTTAACAAAAAGAGCCCCACGTGCTACCAATGTGTTGAAACTGTTTAGTCATAATGTTTGTGAATACTCTAGCAAAGATTACTTTATTTCTAGGTTTGTCTCATAGCTATCTCCTGATATTTCTCTTTGTTTGCTTTTATATCAATTTCACTAGTTCTTATGCTCTATATTATTATTTTAAGAATGCCTTGCTTTCACTTTTAGCAATATTTTACTCAGAGAAATTTAATGAAAATTAAACTACTTGAGTACTTATTTCTTGAAAATGTCTTAATGTTACCTAATGCCTCACAAGATGCTTTGTTAGATGTCAAATTCTAGGTTTTAAATAATTTCCTCTTGGCAATTTGAATGCATTGTACCTCTCTCTTTTAGCATCTAGCATTCCTGATGGAAAGATTAATGCTAAGGTATATTTTTAACCTTCTAGGTAGCATAAATTTTTACTCCTGAATAATTCTAAGATTGTTCCTTTCAACTTCAGTATGTTGAAATTTTTTTCACACATCTAGGAATTGCTTTCTATATCTCAAGTGAACTGGCCTAGACTTTCAGTCTGAAGATTACTATCTTCAGGCTTGAAATTTTACCTGTATTATATCTTCAATTTTTTATTTAATTATTATTTCAGTGGAGAAAAGATATTTGAACAATTACACTTTTGAATTTGAATTTAGAAAACACATTGGAATATTTGGTAATACATTTGATTCTATTTAATAAATTTGTACTAAAATTTGTTAGTGTTTTGTTTTTGTTGTTGTTTTGTTTTATTGTTCAAGGTAGGGTTTTGCACTGGTCCAGGCTGACCTGGAATTAACTATGTAGTCTCAGGGTGGCCTCACACTCATGGTGATCCTCCTACCTTTACCTCCCAAGTGCTGGGATTAAAGGCATGAGCCACCATACCCAGCATAAATTTCTTAGTGTTTTGTATCCACAATGCTATTTTCCCATCCTCTTGTCTACTTTTGATTCTTGTAATTTTGTTATCCATGTTTATATATTTATTGTTTTGAGTTTTTTGGTTTTTTGAGGCAGAGTCTAATTGTAGCTCAAGCTGACCTGAAACTTACTGTGTAATCCAGGTTGGCCTCCAACTCACAACAATCCTGCTACCTCAGCCTCCAGAGTGTTGGGATTACAGGAATGAGCCACAATGCCTGGCTTCTTATACCTGCTGTTTTAACCTGTTGCTTTATAGCTATTGGCTTAAATTTTTTTTTTTTTTTGGTTTGCCACTTGCAAACAGCATTGAATTGGTTTTAATGCCTACTACCAGCCCTTTAATTCTGTGAATTTTATCCATTCTTCATTTTGATTAGACTCTACAGGCAGAATATCTTTAAGTGCCATCATCTGCTAGTGTGGATGTGCCTATTTCTGAACACATCTACATCTGAAATATTTGAGACATGCACAATAACTTATAAGGGGGGTCAGACTCTTTGGGCACAGGTATTTTTCTGTCTCTGATGTCTATGTGCACAGTAGTATGCCTTTGTTCCTGATATTTAGTTTGGGGATGTCTCAGAGCAGCCTTTTGCTTGGTTCTTGCATATTCCTATCTACTTCCGTTTGTAGCGATGTTTTTTGTTCCTATGTGCGTGCTTGAGTATTTATTTTTGAAATAAATTTCAGAAAACTTGACTAGATATGATTCAGTGATTTTAGCTCAAACTGGGACACTGCCTCCTTAATGTTTATGAAGTTGAGGAAAGTTTCCTTTGGTTATTGCTTTAGTCCTACTCTTTCCTTTCTTTTTCTTTTTTGGTGTTTTATTTATTTTTATTAGTTTTGTATTCAGCAAATACAGGTAGTTTGGTACCATTATTAGGCTCATCCATGGCCTACCCCCTCCCCATTGGCCCCTCCTTGTTGAGGTATATGGGCTGACCCCACAATGCATGACTCTTTCCTTTCTTTAGTGCACCAGAATCAGTTGAGTTGTTCATCCTGCTTATTCTCTTCCCTTGCATAGCTTGTTTCTCTGTATTCTGGGAGAGTGTTCCCATATTTTTCCCATGTTTGCTTATATGGTCAATGAGGTGGTTTGAATAGATGGCCCCAATATATTCAGTTTTTTATGTGTTTGTCGTTTGCATCTGCATCCACCTGGCTGGAGGCAGTGTCACTGGGTGGATCTTAAGGTGTGGTGGTGGGTTTCATATTTCAATCTAAAGATACGGAAAATGTGCCTAGCTGGAGTTCCTAAAGTGTGCTATGTGGCTTTTGGCTTTTTGGCTTGTGCTTCTCTCTCTCTGCTTGGTCCTGTGAAGGCAGGCCAGTTTCTTCTGCCATTATGGAACTTTGTCTGGATCTGTAAGCTTCAATACATACCCCTTCCTCCATAACTGTGTCTGGTCTGAAAGTTCATGTCAGTGAACCTGAAGCTGTCTGATACAGTCCATGACTAGCAATTCAGCATCACCAGCAGCTTGTTAGAAATACAGAATTTGGAATCCACACAGTTTGCAGTTTAGAAGATTCTCAAGTGACTAGTGTGTACATGGAAGTTTGAGAAGTACAGTTATATCTTAAATTATAATTCCTGCCATTTCATTCTCTTTATTGCCTTTAATTTTATTTTAAATTTATGAATGCATTTTGAGTTTTCTTATTTTTTCATATTTTAGACAATTCTTTTGCTAATTTATTTTCAATTTATTGTGTCTCATTCTTCTTTTATATGCATGGTAACATCTTTATGAACACCAAAATGTTTTTTTGTTGTTGTTGTTGAAACCAGTTTATAGTAGTTTCTCTTTTTTAGGGCATTTATTTATTTATTTGTTTATTTATTTATATGGGTGGGATAGAGACAGGTAGAAAGACAGAGAGAGGAGAGTAAGTATATGAACACACCAGGGTCTTTTGTGCTACATATAAATGTCAGACAGATTCACCACTTTTTGTATCTGGATTTCAATTTTCTCCTTCGCTAAGGAATCATTTTCTTACATTCTCATTGCTGGCTCTCTTTTCTGTTTTCTCATTTCTGGATTGCATGAGATATATCCAGACTTTATCATTTTTGTGTATATATGATATATATGCTTGTGCACATTGTATGTGTGGGGGTACAGGTGTATGTGCATGTGGATACACACATGTGTGCATGTGGGAACAAGAGGACAAGATATAGTGTCATTCATCAGGTATATTGTCCACCTTGTTTTCAAAGAGTATATGTCATTGACCTAAAATTCACCAGTTGGGCTAGACAACCTGGCCAGTGAGCTCCAGTGATTCACCTGTCTGTGCCTACCATTGCTGAGATTATAATTGTATATTACCGCCGGGCATTGTATGTAGGTAGTGGCAATTGAACTCAGGTTCTCATGCTTTAAAAGCAAGCACTCTACCCACTGACCTATCTTCCCATCCCAGACTTTGTTTCCATTAACATAGAGAGTAGATAAATCATCTTTTGCTTCACTTACTGTTTTCATATTGTGATTAGACTTAAGCTAAAACTTAAATTTGATATTTCCTTTTTTAAAGTCTTACTTGTCATGGATTTAAGAGGATAACAGTTAAAAACCTCTTAATGCATTTCTTAATTTTTTAACTGTTAAGTAACATGCAATTAAATCTGCCCTCTCAGAGCATTAGCTTTTTTTTTTTCTTGTTCAAAAAATATGTATTTACACTTGTATTAGTAACTCTTTATACCTGTGACCAAATGCCTGATAGATACAACTTAGGGGAGGGAATACTTATTCGGTTCACAGTTTCAGGAGCTTTAATCCATCATCACAGGGACGTTGGAGCAGATTGGCCCAGTCTGAGGCCATGGAAATATGTGGCTGAGGACAATTGTTCATGCCCTAAATGTCAGGAAGCAGAGACAAGGCTAGAACCAAGAAGTGGGCTATGATATTCAGATGCACACACCTATTGATCCTGATTCTTACAGCTAGGTCACCTCCTAAAGGTTTTACAGCCTCCTAAGACAGCCAACAGCTAGATCTAGATCAAGTGTTCATAATACAGCCTGTAAGCCGGGCGTGGTGGTGCACACCTTTAATCCCAGCACTTGGAAGGCAGAGGTAGGAGGATCGCCAAGAGTTCGAGGCCACCCTGAGACTACATAGTTAATTCCAGGTCAGCCTGGACCAGAGTGAGACCCTACCTCGAAAAACAAAAAAACAAAGCAAAACAAAACATAATACAGCCTGTGAGGAACATCTCAGCATCAAATCCTTAATACCTCCAGTACTCCTTTTCTTGCTAAATTAAGAGGATAAGGCAAATGATAGTTCATGGATAGCTAGACATGATTTGTTTAGAAGTCTGTCACTTCAGTGGAGAAGTTTCCTGTTAAACCAGATGCTGCTAACCATATTCTGGCCCTGTAGCCCCTGTATTATGAAACTAGGTGTATCCTTTAGGGATGTCTTTTCCTATAATCTTTAGGACTACTTATTCTGGTTGAATGGAATACTTTTTTTACACTCAAAGTAAAGAACTCTTCCACCTTTGACTTTCTGAATTTTGCTAGGTGTGTATGTGTGTTTGTATGCACATTTGTACATAGGAGCACAGGCATAATTCAACCAGGGAAAGTGGGAGAAGCGCTGATGCGCATATCTAACCTGAAGCCTGCCGCCACATGACGATTGTCAAATGTAGCCGGTGAGTAAATTTTGATAAGCCAAGCATTTCAAGTGGCACTTTTGGTTATCTATTATTATTTTTCTTTTCATGTTTTATGGCTATGTTATGATTTTAAGCCATCTTAGAGGCTGAATTCTTTCAATTTTTTCTCAATTCACCTTGGGACCTCAAAGTTATTTTTCCAATACTTAAATCTTTATTTTTCATAAAGTGCATTGTTTATTCAAATTTGACAGCTTTACATTTACACCAAAGGCAATATAATAGTTATTGATAGTTTACATGTATGTTTGACTTTAGTTTTAATGTAAAGAAGTGGATCAGAAACCCTTAAGAAAGCTTCCTCATTAAACCCTGGTCTGTGACTTGGCAGCTATTAGAGCACCCGGGATCTTCTACAGACAGTTAACCTTTTTACCCAGAAGTCCTGTATGAGTCTTCTTACTGCTTTTATATCTCAGCTTACATCTTACATTGTAATTATTGATACATATCTAAGACACTGTATCACCAATTAGACTGCATGGTAAAGCCAAGTTTTACTCTTTGTATTTCACATATAATAAATATCCAGTACATAGCTACTGATTGGCTGCCTAGCTTCATGAGGAGGATAGGTGTGAACTCCTTCCTCCCTTTCCTGAACTGAAGATAAACCCTGGAAAAGGACAAGGTTTGAGTATAATTAAAGGAGAAGTAGGAGTCCAGGCTCCACTATGGAAACCTTTATCCCTTTGCTCCCTAGTCTCTTGGTGGGGGAAGTAAGTGATACCCTGTGGGCCCTGTCTGCTAGCACTGTGCACCGAGTTTGCTGCCTAGTGTCCTGCAGGACACGCTCCCTCTGCTTGCTGAGCTCCACCCCTGCCCTGCCTTTTACCTGCTTTCAGGAGGCTCAGCTTATCCTCTTGTCTCCTTTCTTCCCTTTCTCCAAAACCTCCAGTGAGAGAAGAGATTTTGGTATTAGGAGAATGAGCTGTTGAATTTCAAAATCCGAAATAGACCACATTAATATGTATGAAGTGTTAAGGCCTTTCTTTGAAGCAATATTTCCTGGCTAATGGATGCTTCCCTACCAACTTCTTTTTCTCTTCTTTTTCTTTCATTTTTCCTCCCTGTGCCCTGCACTCAGTTAAGTCCTATTCAGACCAGCTTGCTCTTTGGATAAACTTAAGGACCTTATGATTAATAACCATTAGCATTTCTATAACACTTTGTATTGTAATAATAATACTTTCTAAAATTTCTGCACTATATTTTTCACAGGGTACTTTTACATCTCACCATTTTCTTTGAGATTCTCAAAAACTGCTGTGAAGAGTAATGGGATTCTATTATCACTTCTGCTGTGTAATCTAGGAGGAGGCTGAGAAGCAGAGCACTTTGAGTGACTTAACCAATGTTATACAGATTTGGAGCCATGTCTCCAGCTAGGATGGCGAGGGCTACCTTGTGACAGTTAGTCACAGCAAATGGTCATTTGTGTATGTACAACATGCCAGTCCCAGAATTAGGCCTCTATATACATCTTCTAGTTTAATACTCTACACCACTTGGCACAGAGGCAGAACTGTCAAGCTCCTAACTACATGCAAGGAAACTACAATTTAGAGAGTGAAGATAACTTAGTTAAGGTCCCACAGCTAGTCTTGTTACAGCTGCAGTTGGAACATAAGTTTTCCTGACTTGCAGGTATCAGATGCTAGGTGCATATGACCCTCTTGGATTTGTTCCACTAAACCAATAAAGTTCTTTAGTACAGCATGGCTTTTAAGACTATCCCATTTCTCTTGACTTCTTGAGCTGTGATTACAAACTCTGTTGTCCTCCCTGTGATTTTACAGATGTAGGGCTTGTTGTTAGGGATACAGTTGGTAGCCATGTGTATAAGAAGGGCAGAGAAGATGAAGGTCAATAACATCTCATAAATATTAACTATATTCCCAGTGGCCATTTGAAACCCGTATTACTAGGACCTCGTAAGTCTGGTTTTATCATTCTCACCATATGGAGGAGAAACTACAGGTTCAAAGAACTGAATGCATTTATGTAAGATTATCAGCAGAGGAATGAGGATTTTAATATGGGTCTGTCTGACCCACATTTTCTCTCTCTGTGATTTTAGCTGTTGAATGGATGAGATTTTTGCCTGACATTTATAGGGAATAAGCCTCTGTTGCAGACTTTAGGAGTGGGCTCCATGGTGTTGCTCTAACACTAACGAGGAGGAGCAATGTTTCCCAGCCTGTGAGGAGGACTTAACTAAAGAGAAGGTCATAACCCCAGCTGGTTAAAAGGCATTATCACTGGTACTCCAGAGACCCATAAAATAGGCTCTGAAGGAACACATAAGAGGACCAAAGACAAAAAAAACTGGCAGGCCTTTGACTGAAATGCATAGGAACTGGGAATGAACCAGCACATTGGTAAACATCATAATGATACACACATTTAGGAAACTGATGTTTTTAATTTTAAATGCTATGCAGCCTTGCCTTTTATAGTCAGTGCTGGGAAGTTGTGGTATACTAGGAAATGATTTACATTTTAGCCTTAGGGCAAAAATATGGAACTTGTAATTATGTCAGAGAGAGGCAGTCTACTAACTGGAAAAACTAAAGCTGTAAAAGTCTTAGTTAGGATATGTATTGATTAAACTGTGGTGTGGCTGAGTGTTTTGCCTGACATTTCATAGGGAATAAGCAGCTGTTAATGACTTTCAGGTACAATCTTCCCTTCTAAATCTTCCATGTGCCCTCACCAACTTACAAAGGCGGTGGGTGGCAAGCATTTTCCTGTTCCTTCTGGTACCTTCTGGTCCAAGGTGGTTTAGAGCTTGGAAGGCTGTGCTGGCTGGGTGTTTGGCTCATGGGAAGGAAACCACACATCAGATCCATATACACATGAGCTGGTCTGAACCCCACGATGCCAATCAGAGGCAGAGAAGCTTCCAGAAAAGCTGCTTTGCAGATGTGATTGCTGCCTTCCAGAGCCAGGGTCTTCTGCACCTGTGCCTAAGCACCCCTAATTTCTCTCTCCCAGCAGTCCTGGATTGCCTTCTCTGGGAGGGAGCCCCAGGGTGATGGGTGAAGTGACTGCCCAACCAGATTAAGGGGACTGGAAAGGGGAGATCAAGACTTTTATTGTTTTAATATTTTGCAAGTGCATGCATATGTGTGATATGTATATGCATGTTTACATATGTGTGGGAGCACGTGTGTGTGGGGGTGAGTGTGCACAGGTGTGCAGAGGCCAGAGATCAACTTCAGACATTCTTTTCAATAGATTTCTACCTATTCTTTTAAAAACATTTTTATTTATTTACTTATTTGTTTTGAAGGAGAGAGAGGGAGAAGATGAGAGTGAGAATGGCACACCAGGTTCTCCAACCACTGCAACTGAATTCCAGATGCATGCACTACTCTGCATATCTGGCTTTGCACGTGCACTGGGGATTCAAACCTGGGCCATCAGGCTTTGTAAACAAGTGCCCTTAACTGCTAAACCATTTCTCCTGCCCTCTACATTATTCTTTAAGGCAGAGTTTCTTACTGAATCTGGAGCTCACCCACTCTGCAAGACTAGCTAGCCAGTAAGCCCCAAGGACGCCCCATGTCTACCTTCCCAACCCTGGAATTACAGGTGGGCACCACAATGTCTGCATTTTGTGTGGGTTCTAGAGATTCAAACTCAGGTCCTCATGCTTACATAGCAAGCACTTTACCCACTGAACCATCCTCCCAGCCAAAGAATTCCTGTCCCCTTTGCTTTTCCTTTATCTGAGAGAGGTAGGCTAGTTCAAATAACTGGCTCTCCCATCACAAATCTAAAGAAAATTGTGGTTCTTTCCCTTATTTAGTCTGTGGCTTTGACCATGTCATTTACTCTTGCTCCGTCTCCTTTCATCTATAATATCACTGTTAGTGATACTTGGCTCACAGAGTTATTGTGGGAATTAAATGAGATAATGCAAAGGAAATTCTTAGGAAATGATATAGTTTAGGTATAACTTGGATCAAGCCAATTGTGGTGGTGTGTTCCAGTAGGAAATTGCCAAAGAGGCAGAGGCAGGTGGATCAAGAGTTCAAGGCCAGCCTGGGCTACACATTTGCTGGGTGTGGTGGCCTGCACCTTTCTGAGGCAACCCTGAGACTACATAGTGAATTTCAGGTCAGCCTGTGCTGGAGCAAGACAGTACCCCAAAACAACAATAACAGAAACTACCTTGGATCAGGTCAGAGTTCAGTGTCATTACCTGTGTGGCTGTAGGCTCTTCTCAGCCAGTGTGCTATTCTGATTCTCTTCTGATGTAGTTCAGGCCCATCACCAGATGCTGGTGTGCTGCTAACCTGAGAGCAGGAAGAAGTGTGTAGCTGGGAGGGAGCTTCCTCACAAGACTGGTTCTATCACCAGCACACAATGATGTGCCACAGTGACTTTGTAGGAAATAGTTCCTTGATATTCATCACATAGTATTTTTGCTAGAGTTTATTTTCCTAAGAAAATAAAAATTCCACTTAAAAAATTTATGTATGTGTATATATGAATATGCATGTTCACATATGTGTGGGCATGTGTACAGGTCAGAGGACAACTTTAATGTTATCCTCAGAAATACCATACACAATTTTTTTTTCAGACCATAGAATCTTTATTTGACATAGTACAAAATGGAAAACAATACAAATGCCTATGAAAATATAGAAAGGTTGTTCTGTGTTCCTGCAGTGTCAAGTACACGAGGAAAAATGCAACAAATGCTTGATACACAGAACAAAATGGATGAAATTATCATAAAATAGTTATACCTTCTGGGTTGGAGAGTTGGCTGAGAGGTGAAAGACACTCGCTTGCATAGAACTGAAAGCCTGGGTTTGATTCTTCAGTGCCCACATAAAACCAGATGCACAAAGTGGCACATGCTTCGGGAGTTCATTTGTGGTGGCAGGAAGCCCTGGAGTGCCCCTTCTCTCTTCTCTCTCCCTGCTCTCTCTCCTTGCAAATAATAAAATAAATAAAAATTAAAAATAATTATGCCTTTAAAAAGAAGTCAGATGAATGGGCATTCTGTATAATTTCATTAATATAACTTTTAGACAATGACAGCAGATATATGGGCTACACCATTTTTTTTTTTTTTTTGAGACAATTGCTCATATTGTCCTGAAGCTAACCAATTTACTACGCTAGTTGGCCAATGAACTCGAAGGACCCTTTCGTGTCTACCTGCACTGGTGTTATAGGCACATGCTACCATGTCTGACACTCCACATTGTATTGTGGATCGAACTCAGGTCCCCATGCGTGTGAGGCGAGTATGTTACAGAATGAGCTACTTCTCCATTCTCCTAACTTCCATCTTCCTTTGTTTGTTTTTTTAAATTTTTTTTAAAATTTTTTATTTATTTGTTTGAGTGTGATATGCACAGAGAGAAAGACAGATAGAGGGAGAGAGAGAGAATGGGCGTGCCAGGGCTTCCAGCCTCTGCAAACGAACTCCAGACATGTGCGCCCCCTTGTGCATCTGGCTAACGTGGGACCTGGGGAACTGAGCCTCGAACCGGGGTCCTTAGGCTTCACAGGCAAGCGCTTAACTGCTAAGCCATCTCTCCAGCCCCCTTTGTTTGTTTTTTGAGGTAGAGTCTCACTCTAGACTAGGCTGACATGGCCAAATTCCATTTTGTAAAAATGGACAATTATTTTATGTTAGTGGCTTATATCCACAGGAAATTCATAGTCTTATATCTTGTATTTATTTTCTTGTCGCTGTGTGTTAGGTGTCTCTAAACACTGGAACTCTGGAGTACAGGACTGGAAGTCAAAACTGTATTCAGATTCCAGGTCTAACAGCCTTAATTTCCTCATGTGTGGATATAAAATCTACCTCATGGGGTTGAGAGAAAATAGTAATAACAATGTATCTGTCATATTATATCACACATAGTAGTATCTCAGTATGAAGATTTTGCTAGTTTGGAAAGATCACAGCATTATGCTAATTACATTCTGTGACTTCTACAAGTGTGTTATTCCTTGAGATTCTATATTCTATAGAATCATCTTAGAGGCTACAAAGGAAAGTAAGGAAAGGACAAAAAAAGAAAGGAAGGAAGGAAGGAAAGAAGGAAGAGTACCCAGGAATTCTGCCCTGTTTAAAACAGCTCTGCTGAGACAGGTGATCTGTGTAAGACTTTTTAAGGTAGAAAAATACTTTTAAGTACTTTTTCCTTTATGAATTGTACTTTAAGTGTAGCATCGAAGAAATACTTATATAATTTAGGGTCTTTAGTTTTATTCTAAAAGTTTTTTGTAGTCTGAGGCTTTAAATTTGGGGGAAGGACCCACATGAAGTCAATTTCTGTGTATAATGAGAGGTATTCTTATTTTAATTAGCTAGTTAAGATTACCACAAAAAGCTCTATTGACTAAATACTATTAAAAATAAATGTACTTTTTATCATTCAGGAATCTGTGATGAAGGTTGGTTTCTCATGGAAGCTCTGCCTTGGTGTATATAGTAATCTTCTCCCCCACTTTCACATCATTTCTTCTCTGATATTGCCGAGTCTTCTTATATGTATAAGGACATTAGTCCTATTGCATTAGGTTCCCCTACTGACCTCACTTTATCTTAGTTGCTTCTTTAAATACTATCTGCAAACACAGTTACATTTTGAAATACTGGGTGTAAGAACTTCTGGGGGCATGAACATATATAAAATTAAGCAAATGGATAAATACTCATTTTAACTATGGTAATTAACTCATAGACACAAAGATATGTGTTAAATCTTATCATATTGTATATTTTAAATGGGTGTAGTCCATTGTGTGGCAACATATCTCAATAAACTACTAAATATGTGGCTGTAACATTTGTATAGTACAAAGAATCAAAAACTAAAATGGAGGGCTGGAGAGATGGCTTAGCGGTTAAGCGCTTGCCTGTGAAACCTAAGGACCCCGGTTCGAGGCTCGGTTCCCCAGGTCCCATGTTAGCCAGATGCACAAGGGGGCACACGCATCTGGAGTTCGTTTGCAGAGGCTGGAAGCCCTGGCACGCCCATTCTCTCTCTCCCCCTCTATCTGACTTTCTCTCTGTGTCTGTCGCTCTCAAATAAATAAATAAAAAAAATTTTTTTAAAATTATTTAAAAAAAACTGAAATGGAAACTATAGAAATATTGGTGAACAGCTTTCAGATCTATTAGAATTACCTTGTCCCAACGGCAGTTGAACAACTATTTCTCTTGTATACTTCTGGACATATGCAATCCAGGCAGTCAGGATACTGAGATCTTCCTCACAGTGCTAGCTCCTCTAAAAGCGTAGCATGGACCACATGGATACTAAGACACATTGAGTAGGGTTACCTTTCCTCATGAAGTTCAGTGCCTTTGACTGACATAGATGTTCAGCTTTGGGTCTAGTAGCCACAGGCTACTTTTATCAGGTCCATTATTGACTCCCCACATTGGGTATGGAATCTGGTAAAACCAGACTTTGCACCTGTGCTTGTTAAAATATGTCCCTAAATGCATTGGGAACAAGGGGGAAAAGTAACTAGAAGCAGATTTATTGCAGACTGCACTTGGTTGTTCGTATGACCTCTTTTTTCTTGGCTTTCTAGGTTGATTAGACTTTGTTAACTGATGAGATCTCAGGGGTAATAGCCCCCAAAGTGCCCCCTGCTCTGGACTTTGACTTACTACACACATTCCTGGGGGTCAAGTATATTTCCCAGCTTGGAAACATACACAACACTAGGTTTTCTTGGACAGGATAGTAAGCTTCTATAATGTTCTAAAAACATGGCTCAGGTAATTTGGACTTCATTTATCTCCCCACCTCTAAAAGAAAGAAAAGTCTTCCAAGTTCAGAGAACATTTTTGAAGTGGAGATACCAAGTATGAATAATTGGTGTCTGTGGGACTGTGAGGGCAAAAGTGGGTCTTATCTCTACTTCTCATTACAGAACAGATGTGAACGTGGGGAAAACCTGTAGAAAAGCATCAACATTGCAATCCAACCTGCATTATCAGCCAGGGTATAGAAAGTCCTCCAGTGCTTTACAGGCAGTTGCATTTAAACATTTTCGTTTACAATTCCATCAGCACATTCAATGTAGCAGTATGAGTACCATGGAGACTTTAGAGTAGGATCCTGAAAGTAGGACATGGGTTGTCTTCTTAAGTGCTCTTCATTATATTAAGTCCTTGGTTCAATTAAAATTATATGGACTTTGGAGAAAGAATGCAGAAAAACAGTGTGGTGACTGTGACAGAACCACCCAACCCAAACCACAGGTCAGGCAAGACTTCCAAGGGTGGTGTGGGATTACCTCATCAAGAAGTAGGACAGAGGCTTTTGCCTTTTACTAGTTCTGTGACAATGTGCAAATCACTCTCCTAGCCTTTGGGTGTTTATGAGGATTAAGTCAGATGAGCCACTCTAAAACATCCACTTCATGACAGGTTGGAATGGTCAATATTGGTTTTCTCCCTTCCATTTCTCCTTCCCTCTGGCTTCCATCAAGTGAGGAGCATGGCTTGCATCGCAAACCACAAAACAGTAATTTTGGAGAGTGGCCATCTCTGTTTCTAGTTGTTTAACTTCCTGCTTCCAACTCATTAAGGTCTTTTCCCTCTGGTGCTGGCCCAGGCCATGTTTTGGTCTTTCTTGTGTCACCTGTGGTAACTGTCGCTGGCCCTCTGAGCAAGTACCCGAATAACTGCACAGAACACACCACTGCTGCGGCTGAAACCTGTCACCGTGCCCTCTGCGTGGGGACCTATGAGAGAATGCCTTAGTCACTGAAGAGAGAGATGCAAGGACTGAACACTTGTCCTCTAGAGAAGGCAAATGAAGAAGTTGCCAACAAGAACTCAGATTTATTTTGCATGTGCACATCCTGCAAGTAAACACATGATTCCTCCTCCTGAGCAGGTCTTCACTGCTATAGAAGCAAGTTGTGTAGCTGTGTTAGGGGGTGTCAGGACTGGCTAGCATCAGTAAAGGGAGGCACACTGAAGAAAAGTTAACGCCAAGCTGAGACACTGTGCTTTCTGCCACTCCGTTTTTCCTTTCATTCACTGTCTGTGCATTCTCCCTTCCTTAAAAGACTCTTTTTTTTTTTTCCAGCCCAAATCACCTTCTCATGTTGCAAATCCACCAAACCTCTAGACTTTTTTTTTTTCTACACAGCTGTCACAACAAACATAACCTCATAGGCTACTAAATGTATCAGACACCCTTGTGCAGGGCCCTGAGTTGCCGACTCATTACCCCGGGGGCTTTCCAATAGAATCTGATGTTATCCAAAACTTCTCATCTGTTTCAAAGGGTACAATTTCCTGCATTCTCTGGAGGGAAATCAAACACACTGCATTTAGGAAATAGGACGATCCCTCACAGATTTAGTAGACCTCTAGGCAATTATGGGGTGATTATTCTGAACTTTGTGTTTCCTCACCTCATTTCCCATAACAATGACTGGAGTGACCTGACTCTGTGCTTTTCATCTTTCGAGTGAGACATTGAGAAATAAATCACAGACATGAGCTGTGGTGCCTTTCATGCCCTCTGTCCTCCTCCCAAGCTGTCTTTCGGCTGTCCCCAGAGGCAACTAGTCCTTCCCTTCACTTTCCTGCTGCAGTCTCTACCTGGGATCCAGGGATCGTTTTCTGTAAATCCATCTTCGTCATCCTTCAAACTATACACCTAGTATCCTGATAAATGGGCTTCTCTTTGTAAAAATTACTTTTTGGACATAGAAATTGCTCGTGAAGAAAAATCACTTTCAGCTGGTTTCCCAGGCCACTCAACAGTTCTCCTCCCATATCACCCCTGGGCTGAGCTGAGTTTGCTTCCCACCATGGCCTTTGTTCCACACCCAAACTCATCTCAGGGTCTCTCTTATTCCTGTTTAATTTTTGAGTTACCTTTTTAATTTCCTGCTGTCAAACATCTGCTGTGTCACCTTGCATTCTCCCATTCCTAGAAAACTTGTTCTCTGCATGTTCTTTCTTCTCAGCGAAATTGTGCTGGCTGTGCACTGATGTAGTAAGACAGTGGTTTTATTTTACATTGACTGATTAAGCATTTTGAATAATTGTTTTAGCTCCATTACTGTGAATCTGTTTAGCTGTTCTTCTGCAACCTTTGATTAATGTCTGACCATTGGGAAAGAAAGGAATTGGCACATTAATTTCCCATCGACACTGCTGCAAAGTGCTCTTTTTCCTGTGTGAGAGCCTGAAGCGACAGATGCTCTGAGCTCCCTGGCAGAAGGAGGGAACACGCACTGTTGAAATAAGTCTGCGTGTGTGCTCAGCCAGTATTTGCTAATGGTGTCGTGTGGCAGCCATTTCATAGCAGAGAGCAAATGTTAGGATTTAGGGAAAAGTGTACTGGCATATCAGATTTTAAAACAGAATGGTGACTTTCTGTTGAGTTAACAGCATATAGCTAGATGGTATTTTCTTTTCAAGCTCATGAAACTTAACAGCTGTTTAGTGAAGCGGTATTTTCATATATGTCTGTTTGACAGGTTTAATAGCAAATCTTGCAGTAAATGACTTGCTGAACAGGCCTCCCTGGCTTGGACTGCAACAAGGACTGGGTTTTCAGCAAGATTCACTGAGTGTTTTTCTGTTCCTGTGTTTATGGGATGATGGCAGGGGATGAAGTCTGTCTGATGCAAGGGAAACTGAAAATAATGTTCTAAAAGAAATTATTAATATCTCTCCCAGAGTGATCCCCTAGTTCAGAAGAAGTCAACCTGGGGGAAGCATGCTGTTTAGCAATAGTAACACGTGGGTGCAGTCAGCTCACTGTAATCCTATATTGGTGGAGGGTAATTAAATCTATATATCTCCAGTTTTATAGTTTTCTGCAGCTGAATCTCTGGAATATGTCTGCACTTTGTCTGATTCAAGGAAGCACATATTCTCTCCACTGCTTCTGGAAGAGGCTGCCATGTCTTGTAATAGCTTTTTAATATTGCCAGATCGAAGACAAATGCTTCACTGGTTTTATTGGAGAAATAAAGCACTTCCTATGATTCTTATTTTTGAGGGTTCAAGTACCAGGAACCTAGCATGTTATGAAGCCAGCATCCTATTTCCCTGCTTACTTTTCATTCTCTCAGATTTGGGGACCTCAGAAATGCTAGTTCTTAGGGTCACCTACTTTAAATTTGGCCTCCAAGGGTATAAATTATACTTTTCATAATTTATCTGTGCTTTTAGTGACTTTCTGTGCTTGGCTGTGGCAGCTGATTGTGGTGTGTCACCTGTGACAGGACCACAGAGACTTCTGTCCAGGGGAGTGGCTTTCACGGTCAGCCTTGCAGCTTCATCTCCCTCAGAAGATACCATGAACACCTCCTTCCCATTTTGAATTTTAAAGCAGACTTTGCAAACCAAGTATACAAAGTCTGCCCTAAGGTTCATAGATGCTTAGTTTATTGAAAATCTTGTGATATTTATTCTCTTAAATAGCACATAAGGGAGTTTTTTACTTATTAGTCCTATTGTGCTATAGGTTACTGTCAGCCAGCTACAAGACAAACATAATTTCTTTGAGTGATAAAAATTTAGGCTTTGTTGTTTCAGGGAGCTTGAAAAGGATAAAATAAATCCAGATGGTGGTGGGGGGAACTACTAAAGTGAGCCCAATGACTAGTTTTCTTAGATAAGAAACTCAAAAAATGCTCCTTGTTCAAAAGCAAAATGTCAAGGTAAAAAAAAGAAAAAGAGTCATCTCAATGTCTTACCATAATAGGATGAGGGGAGAAGGCCACTTAACATCTGCAGGGAATGGATTCCTGAGCTTATTATAGCTAACTTCTCATTGCTGGGACAAACATCTGACCAGAAATAGCTTATGAGAGAAGAGTTTATTTCAGCATTACAGTTTTGAGGGGAAGCTTCATCATGGCAGAAAAAGCTGGTTTACTTCATCATATACCCATAGTAAAGAGAAAACACACAGCCAGAGCTCAAGCTGTCTCTGAACACAGAGGACTGGATAGAACTCCAAGGCCTCTCCTGGTGACACACTTCTTCAAAAGAATCCATGAGGTGGGAACTAAACAGAAATCTCAAATCGCAAATACCTGAGGCTATGGGGACATTTACATTCAAATTGCACATTCCTCCCTGGGACCCACAATTATCTCACAATGCAAAATACTCTCAGTCCAACTTTAAAAGTCTCTATAGTCTTTCAGTTTTGACACTGTTCTATAGTTCAGTCTCAGGTGATATTTAAGAAAGTCTCTTAACTGTGAGTCCTGTAAAATCAAAACACAACTTACGTATTTCTAAAACATAATGGCACAGAGTAAACAGTCTCATTGCAGAAATAAGGTATAAGGATAGACTGGGCCAATGCAAGATCAATAATCAGCAGGTGAGCGCCAAACATCTGTAGTTCCATAGTTGGCATCTGGAATACATAATGAAGTCCATTGGCTCCAAAAGACTTCAGAACCTTTGCTTCTTCACTGTGCAGCTTGCTTTCTGTACAGATCCACCAGAAACAGAGTTAACAGCTTTCTCAGGCAGCTATCCCATAGTCCTGGCATCTCTAAATTCCTGGGGTCTCCATTGGTACCCATGGTTCATCTTCATAACCCCACAGAATGGCCTTACTAGGCCTCCGTACAGGGATTTCAAATATGTTATACATTGTCATGTCTTGACTGCTGCTGTTTGACAGGCTTAATAGCAAATCTTGCAGTAAATGACTTGCTGAACAGACCTCCCTGGCTTGTGCTGAAACAAGAACTGAGTGTCAGCATGTGCATTTCATGACTCTCTTTCCTGCATTTCAGATGCTTCTAAAACCAGTACTAGGTGGACAACATAGCCAAGTTTGTACATTCAGGGAGGAATAAAGCTTGACCTTGAGGAGTAGAATACTCCTTCAAAAATTTCCCTGCAGGTATCCTCCTTTCAAAATAATTTGCATTCTTACTAGCTTGAGCCTTAAGTGGGTTAGGTTTCACCTTTAGGTCATATTTACCATTATTCAAATGCAAAACAGTTGGCCCACCCTTAATGGAAGTAACTTCCATAACAATTGCAGCTTAAGTGGCCTAAAAACCGTCTCTGTGCCTATAACCTCAAGCTTGCCTGAATTTCCTCTTGTGGAAAACTTTACATCTTTTATATTTTTCTGTTCTATTCTTCCTCCACAAAGCACACCAGTGTATTACTTTGAAATTCAACCTTGCTTAAATTCACAGGACATGGACAAAACATACCCACATTTTCCACCAGTATCTCAGTTCCAACAAAGTTCATTACCTCCCCTTTGAGCCTTTATAAGCCAGGACTTTACCATCCAAAATTCTCTCTGCATTTAGACTATTCATACTCTGACAAAAATAGCTCATCAAGCTCTGTTTACAGTACTGGATGCCTTCTTTAGCCAGAAGTACCAAATCCTTCCATATTCCTCCCACAAACACATTCCAAAAGATCAACAACCACTTGGTCAGATTCATTGCAGTAGTGACCTCACTTCCCATGACAAATTTTACTGTTGCAGTTACCTTCTCATTGCTGGGACAAAACCTGTCCAGAAACAGATTATGGGATGGAAGGGTTTATTTCAGGCTTATGTTTTCAAGGGAAAGTTTCATCATGGCAGTGGAAGCTGGCTCACTTCATCATCCATCCATAGCAGGGAGAGAGACCAAATAGCCAGAGCTCAAACTGGCTCTGAACACATGGCTGGCTTCAACTCCAAGGTCCTCCCCTGGTGATATACTTTTTCAAGCAGGGCTTTACCTCCCAAAGTCTCCACTAAGCAGGGGCTAAGCAAAAAGTTCAATCACAAACACCTGATATTATGAGGATATTTGCATTCAAACCACCACAGGCCCATTCAATGACACCAGCAGGAGGGAAAGTTCTACTGCTGTTCTTCTCTTAGCAGGCTTCCACCCCATACTCGCTGACCTGAATTCCTGGGATCTTGTAAGAAGGCAGTCCCATTCCACTGGCCCTGCTCCTGTCAACGGCCCTAATGCTTTTAACACTTAACAGCTGTTTTCTTAGCACCTGCCTAGTTTGCCACCCTAAACCTCCCCTTTTCCCTGACATACAGCACATTTTTCATATATTTCTGCTCAACTTGCTCTCTCTCACTGTCAGTGTAGACCAGCACAGTGAGCACTAACTTTCACATAGCTGGAATGCTATCATGTCTTGAGATTTCTTTTGAAAAAAAAAAAAAAAAAAGCCTTTTATTTTTGAATTCAGCTTCATTCACATTCTCAGGATATAGGCAGAATGCAGGCAGAATCTAACACAAGTGGGGGTCGAGACCATCGTGGCAGGAAAGGCATGGCTTTACGGGTGTGAGGCAACTGGTCATATTGTGTTCTTAGTCAGCAAGCTGGGAGTAGACAAGAAGTATGAATGAGCTAAAAAACCTCAAGACCTCCCCACTTCCCCAGCCAAGCTTCATCTACCTCTTGAAGGCTCCGCAAACTTCTGAAGCAGCAGCATCTGTTTGGGACCAACTGTTCAAACACATGGAAGGAAGAAGGGAATTTCACATTGATACTACAATCTGCAAGGTGGTGTGGAGGTGTCAAGGAAGACATGAACTTCAGTAAAAAGAAATATGTATATGTGTGTGTGTGTATGTATATATATATACATATATATATATACATATATATACACATATATATATACACATATATAGACATATATATATGTATATATATACTTATTTATTTATTTATTTATTTATTTATTCATTTCTGGGAATCATCTCTTAGGAGGTTGCAAATCCCACTTCTCCAGACTTGAAACAGGAGTAGGGTGTATGCTTGCAATAATGCTCATTTAGTATATGCATAAGATGCTTTCAGTATGGTTCTGTGAATTCTGAAGAGAGAAAAAATACTCTACAATGTACATGCTCTCCTCTTCTATATCTCATATGCCTTGTGTCCTTGTTAGGACTTTCCAAACTAATTCTAGTATCACACCTATATTGTTTGTCGGTGTTCATGTATGACTACATGTAGTAGGCATGAATACCTGCTTATTGCAAGATTAAAGCTCAATCCTAGGGATGTAAATATGGATTTCCCTTGTACTTACCCATAGTGGATCCACATTGTAGTGGGAGAGATAAACATTTAAGGAGGAACATATGATAAAATGTAAGAAGTGGTACATGTAGAGCAATGAGTATGGTATATAGGATCATAGCTAACGGGGACTTCAAAAGTCCATCAGAAGTTCCCAGAGAAGATGACAGATCAGCTAAATGTCTCTAACATTTCAAAGGCTAAATAGAAGTCCTAAGACCAATAATCATTAAAGGAAGGGTGTTCACACCATGGTATCAACACACACTAAGGCATTAAGGTAAAGAATAATAATATGATATATATAATATTATGTATTAATATTAACATTAATATTAATGTATATAATATATACTAAAAATAATAATGACATTTTTGGAGAACTTTGTATGGTTATCTTTGATGGACTATAAGGATGTATGAAAAAGAGAGATAAGTGATGAACCTAGAGGAGGCTGTCATGCCTGGCTGGATGCTTTTTCTTGCAGGAAATAGTGAACTACTGAAATATTTGGACACAGGAGGGAGAAAATTGATTTTATTTTGAAGAAAGATAACTGCTATGGCCAACAGAGCATGTGAGAGAAGAGGCTGGAAATTGTTTTAGTAGTTCAACTTGATAGAACAGGTATCCAAAACCCAAGGTGATGAGGAAGACCTTGGGTATGAGGGATGGGCAGGAGGGCTGTTCATGAGTTGAACTTGATGTGCTTAGTGGTTCACTGAGTGAGGGCTGAAAAGGGAGTGAGGTGCCCGGAGTGCTCCCAGATGTCAAAGTGATAGTACGTCAAGAATGAGAGCCCAGAGAAAAGAGGAGTCTCTGGAGGAAAAATTCTGATAGAAGTGAGAACCAGCTGAGTGTGAGATGTCTCTGGGATAGTCACACCAAGAGGACTTTTAAATGCACATGTGACCTCAAACAGGTGATGATAAGTAATGCACTGGAGTGACTGACCTCACCAGGTATAGTTTGTAGTAGGACATCGAGGCCAAGAAACAAACGTTTAGAACTCATAAAATTTAAAGGATTTCTCTGGAAGGAAGGCATATACAGAGGAAGAAGAAATGTGTAATAAAGGAGACTATCCATAGTGGCAGGTGTCTCAGAGATCAGTTATAGCAGAAATGGAAATGCATTCATTGGATATGGGAACAAGGACATTCTTTTTTTATGAGACAGAGAGATAGCGAGAGGAAAGCAGAGAGAAAGAGAGAGAGAGAATTGGTGTCCCAGGGCCACCAGCCACTGAAATCAAACTCCAAATGTGTGCACTAGTTTGTGCATATGTGCAACCTTGTGCACTTGCATCACCTTGTACATCTGGCTTACATGGGACATGGAGAGTTAAACATGGGCACTTAGGCTTTGCAGGCAAGTGCCTTAACTGCTAAGCCATCACTCCAGCCAGGAAACAAGGACATTTTTGATCACCTTTGTAAGTTCCATTTCAGTTGGCTGGGGGGAAGAAACACGAAAGCAATAGATTGAGTAATGATTTTTAAACATGAATCAATTAAGAGTTAAGTCTAAGGTGATTTAGTTAAGTGATAAGAGGGAGTGTAAAGAAAAGTGTGATTGGTATTAAATATTTAACTAAATCCATAATAAAGTGTTAGATCTAAAATGTAGACCCTCTTTTCCACATGAGAAGCTTCAAACAAATTAGTCAAGGTTATACATCTAGAAAGAGACACCCAGGACCAAGTCCCAGGGCTCTTTATTTCCTTTGTGTGAATATGCTATAGTTTAAAGGAGAAAACTAATGTCTCATACAAGAAAAGTAATCGTTAAAGTGATTCATCAGAGCCATGTACTTCTATTGTGAATTGCAACCCCTTGTTTGATGAGTGTATTCATTTAGTCTATAAATATTTATTGGATCATACTGTGCTTTTGTTGTGCAAAAAGACAAAACACATTCCTTGAGGAGAACCTGCCCAGTGACTTTTAGAAAAGTGAAATATTATCACTATTGAATAACATAGAGTATAGCAGACTGGCAGACACAGAACAGTAGTGTATAATGAGTTATTGAAAAAGCAGCCACTAGTTCTGCCTAGGAGTTAGAGACCAGTAATCGTCATCCTGCATCTTCACTGTGATTTTTCCAAGTGAGAATGGGTGAAAGGTCACTTTGGCAAAGGCAACAATATGAGCAATATCAGAGAGCATAGTGTTCATTATTTCAAAGATTGGAAAACTGCCTGGCAGGGCTGTAGTATAGGGACAGGGGGAAAGCCAGGCATTGATCAGGAAGACTAGCAAATTGTATTAGTTGATGTGTGTTGTTATAAGAAAAATCTTGAGACTATTTATAAAGAACAAAAGTCGATTTTCTCATATTTCTGGAGGCCAGATGTCCAAGATCAAGTCACTAGTACTTACTTGGCATCTGATGCAGACCTGGTCTGTATATACTTCCAAGGTGGCGTCTAGTTGTTGCATCTTCCATATTAGATGAAAGCTGTGTTCTTACATGGTAGGATGGAATGAACAACAGGAGTACACTACCCCTAACTTTGAGTGCTTTAGTCTAGGTACTAATCTCTTTCATGATATCAGATCAACTTGAATTAAAGTTGTCCAAAATTATTTCATATTTGCCTATGCGAAAGACCTTAATTCCATGCTTAGATGGTAGTGTTTTCACATTAAAGTTGAAAAACACCCAAGTGTGGTGGTGCATGGCTATTAACTGAGCATTTGGGAGGCTGAGACAGGAGACTTGCTGTGAGTTTAAGTCTGGCTTGGGCTTCATAGTGAGTATTATAACAACTAGGATTATGTAGCACAAATTTGTCTCTAAAACAAACAAACTAAAAATCCAAAATAGTTATGACTGCATGAGACCCTTATTACACAGACCACCTTCTATATAGTAGTAGTCTGTTGTCCCCATCAAGATTCTCAGGTTTTATGACAATCCAAAGTGTCCACCCCCATTCATGTATTCAAAATATTCCCTAGGATTAGCACCATCTATATTGTAAACAATTATCTTAGACTCATGGGTCCAGGCACTTTCTACTCCCAACCTATTTAAAGTTTAGCCAACAAGGAAAAGCAGGAATGGATATTGAATATGTAATTCACAGTGTTTACTCATATAGGAGCTTGAATCATTCTTACGTTTTTAATCATTTCCCAAACATTCTTACATACCACCCAGCATCCAAGTAATCAATATGCTTTTTAAAAGGTATTTACTTATTATTTCATTAGATTTTTAAAAATATTTTTGATATGTCCAAGTGTCCTACCATTGAGCTACATCACTGGCCTCATGATGTAGGTTTGGAAATTTTAAGTTTATATTATTTTAATTGTACATATTTATGGGGCATGGTGTGATAGTTTGATATTGCATTAAGGAACTTAAACTCTCATTTTGTGAACGACTGAATGCATACTTTGAGAGCAAACTATAGAAAGTAGGAACCTGAAATAATTGAGCTACCTCAGAATGGCTAAATGGGTAGCTGCTGTAAATCCAGGAATGCTTTCAGGAGTCAGGACATGGACTTTGGTGGGCCAGTGTCTGCACTAGGTTTTAGTATTCCTGGTCTTTTTTCTTTTTCGTTTTTTCATCTGACCCATGCTTGAGACTAAAGATCAGGAGTTACATTTATATCCTTGAATCTTACTCAGCAATGAAAGATTTAAAAGAAATATTTAAGTTTTTATGTAAGTAGTATATTCAGGTTTTAGAAGGCAAAGTAACTGATACAATAAAAAGTGATAAAAGTCTGGGGTTCTAAATCTTGGCCCTGTCTTTCAGTACATTTCCTCTCCTCCATGTCCTCTTCCATTTTTGTCAGTCTATTCACAGTGGCATATATTTTCATAACCAGAGACATTTTCAAACAATGATTTCTGAGGGAAAATATTTATAAATGGATGCACAGGGTTTCACTTTGTTTCCTAGAAATATAAACCCATTATTAGAATATAATTCATAGTATGACAGCTATTGCTTTCACTTAAGTTTAAGTAGAAAAGAACGAAAATGACATTATAAAGAATTTTATCTTCTTTGTGAACAAAGATAATCTGTACCTATGCTTGTGAAGACAATATATGAAAACCAAATTTTTTCAAATAATGTTCAAAAGTTGCCTTTGAATGTATATATATGCTTTTTGAATTCAAAAGCTGATACAGCCTAAGTCTTAAGGAGTTGTTTAACAGTTTGAAGGGTATGCCATTTAACATCCCTACATTTAGGATTCAAGTAAGTGAACAATGACTTCAACCTTTTGTATATAAAAATAAAGAACATATAAAAATGTTGCACAGTTTGTTTAGATATTTTAAGTAGTTCTATAATTGCATGAAAGAGTGATGGGCTGTTTTTTCTCAATTATGTGATTAATATTTGGAGGATTTTAAACAGAAGATAATTTTGCGTGTTGTAAATGAGTGTTTGACTAATGCATCTTTCATAAGCATGGATTATTTTTTCAGCACTGTTTTCACCCCTCTGAAAAAGTTTAAAGAATAACCTGATAGGTAATAAGTAATGGCTTACTCGAAGATATTGAGAAGCTGTATATGCTGTCCTTACCAGATGTGGCATTGGGTGAATTCTGTGTACTAAGAAGAGAGGAAGCGCTGAAGATCAGAAAGGAAATCTCCCTCCCCCCTCTCTCTTTCCCATCTTCCCTCCCTCTGTCTCTTTTCCTTGCTGCATGACAGGGGCTGATTGGGGAATCTGCTGTCTCCACTAACACTGCTCTCTAGGACACTGTACTGCATCTCCTTGGAGCTTCACACCACATAACTTTTTGGGCAAACCTTGGGAAATGCTTTCTAATGCTCCTATATTTTCATGGATCTCCACACCATACACCTTTCATTTGCCTATTTTTCTCCATGCCCATGTTTTATAGGGATGTGTTTTTTAATGTGCACGCACATGTGTGCATGTGTGCAAGTTCATATGTGTGTGTGGTTGCATATGTGTGTAGGTCTGTGTGCATATATGTACATGTGGAGGCCAGAGGACAATCTTGGGTATTGTTCCTCTCAGACAGCTTCCATTGTTTTGGCAAGAGGGAGTGGGGAAAGAGTGTCTCATGGGTCTGGAGCTCAAAGTTTAGGCTAAGTTGGCTGGCAAGTGAACCACAAGGATCCTCCTGTCTCTGTCTTCCTCATACTGGGTTCCCAGGGCTCTGGAGATTGAACTCAGCAAGGCAAGTACATTATGATTGGGCTGCTGTTTCCCCAGCCTTGGGCTGTGTTTTGTAAAGCCTTAGTCTCTCTGCATGCACTGTTGTCTGTTGAGTGCCACTCCCATCTTCCCTAGGTGCTCATAAGGAAACTCCTGCTCACTCTTCACATCCCAGCTCAAGCACTGTGTCCTCCCAATCCTTTATCCTCTGCTGTTCTCCCACAGCCTTGTAACTACCCCTGTTATCAGTCTTCACTTTTGTCATCTCCTTACACTTGCCAGCTCTTTGAGACCATGGGTATTGTGCCCTGCATTGATGTCTTCAGTGCTTATAGGTGTCAATATGTTTCTGAAAAATGACTGGAGAGATAAAATTATAACCAAAACTGAAAAAAAAAAAAAAACCCATTCATAGTTGTTTGAAGAGAAGTTGTTTTAGTCAAGAAATAGTATTTATCTTTGTTGAGCCCCCCCAAAATTATATTCTCACTTTGCAGACTCTATAGAAATATCAGTATAACTTGATTAGTTTAATTCAACAAAAATGACTATATAGAGAGGGATATTGTATTTTTTTCATATTTATTTATTTTCAATCAGAGAGAACGAGCTAGAGATAAGAGAGACAGAAAGAATGGGTCTAGGCATGCCAGGTCCTCTAGCCACTGAAAGTGAACTCCAGAAGCATGCACCACTTTTTACAGCTGGCTCATATGGGTTCTGGGAAATCAAACCTGGGTACTTAGGCTTTGCAGGCAAGTGCCTTAACTGCTAAGCAATCTCTCCAGCCTGACATTGTGTTTTATTTATTTATTTTTTATAAGAAGCAGACTAATGGTCTTTTAGATCAGCAGAGCCTCCTGTGACCCCCACAGGATCATTAGCTCGTGAGTGTAGTACAGATGCCTTAATGGTAGGTGAGAAGGGGCTGGCTTCTATTACCATGCCCCTCATGACTTTATCCAGTCCTCTTTGTCATTGGTACACAAGGCTCCTATGCTTACCATTCACTGAATAAAGTTGTGAATTTGATTTTCCTTATCATCCCTATGCTCTAAGTACAGCACTAACATTAAAAGATTTAGTAAGTGAAACTGTTCATATTATCCACATCCTTCTTACTTTTTTACACTGGAAGCATTTCTATTTATAGCCTAGTCTTTTCACATACAGAAGGACTAGAGTGTTCAATTATTTCATGTAAACAGACTGATACCCCTCGTCCCTTGCATCAGCTCCAGGTCTAAGGAATTTTGTGATGTAGAATGATCCTACATGTGTCTTAGAAGGGAATTTCTTCAAGTTATCCTGAGCTATTTGGTCTTTATCCAACATTATTCTGTCTACATATTTTATTATTTAAATTTTTATGATAAATGTCTATTTCTTAAAATGTTCAAATCAAATATTAGATTATAGTTGTACTGTGTAAAATGACATTAAATTCCATCTTTTCTTAGTGAAATGTGGCATATCAATCCCTTGTTCCAATTTTGTTTCCTCTTCAAATATAGATTTTTGAGGATAATTATTATTTATTTACCATTATTAATAAAAATAATCTTAGTTGGGATAATATAATTTTCTAAAGATAATGATAATTATAAAAGATTCTGCTTGTGCTCTTCAAATTATGTTGTAATTACAATCTAGGGAAAGCCAGGGTTTGAGTTAACAAACATATGTGCAACATGTACTTATATCAGGTACACCAGTGATTTCTCATTGTTTTTGTACCTTTGACCTTAGTAAATCATTTAACTTCTGTCATTATAGTCAGGAAATATTAACTTTTAAAAAGACAATAAGGGCTGGAGATATGGCTTAGAGGTTAAGGCACTTGCCTGTGAAGCCTCAGGACCCTTGTTCAACTCTCCAGATCCCATATAAGTCAGATGCATAAGGTGATGCACATACAAGGTTTGCATAGGCTCACAAGGTACTACACACATCTGGAGTTCAGTTGCAGTGACTGGAGACCCCGGCATAGCAATTCTTCCCCCTTTCATAAAAAACGACAATAAGACTTCATATTTTAAATGAACCTACTTTAAAAATGAGCATTTTTGAATTTGTGTACTTGAACTACTACAGATTAGTAGACATGTTCAGAACAGCATTCAAACATGTCATTTTCTTTTAAAGTAATTGAACGATTTTTAGTATAAAACTTAATTTATCAGACCATGTTAGGAAGCACTGAGTATTTTCAAAATGGCATGCAATTTAGTAACACAGATACCATACATGTAAAAGCATGTCATAACATAACAGAAAGTGTCACATGACAGAGGCAAGAGAGACATGAAAGAGGGGGAGACAAGAGGGTTGAACCCTTCTTATGACAATTGCCTTCCTCTGTGATAAGAGCATTAGTTCATTCATGAGTGTGCAGCCCTCATGACCTAATCACCTCTTGAAAGTCTCACCTCCCAATACTACCACGATGGAAATTAACTTTAGTATGTATTTTGGAGGGGACAATTAAACCACAGCAGATGAACAGTGGGAAAGGTATCTAACCCAGTGCTACCCAGTAAACTTCCTGCAATGATGAAATATTCTGTGCCGTGCTGTGTGCATTTGTTCAGTGTGGTAACCACTGTCCACATGTGCCCGCTGAGTCCTTGAAACATGATGTGTGAGAACTGAATTTTAAATATTATTTAATATAAATTAAGTTGAATAAAGTACATGAAACTACACGCTCCTGTTTGGGCAGCAGTAAAGATGTACTGCCAACCTTGATATTTACCCACTGTGGTCCTGCACTGGTCTGCAAACCCACTTTGTGCAGTTCTGTTTCATACAGATCCTAGATCTACAAGGTTTGTGTGTGTGTCCTAAGATTACTCAGTCTCTTTGTTGGTGTCCCAATTCCTCATTTGTAAAAATAGACTATTAATAAGAAACCACCTCCTACAATTGGACCGTTATGAGGATTAAGTATGTTAAAGTGTGCAGTGTACTCAGGACAATGTCTGATACAGAGCAAGTGCTACACAAACGAACTGTTTTTATTATCATTGTTCTCATTATGATCACATAGGTACTTGATATCGCATAAATGCTTATAAAGCCTAGTCTTTTAAAAATAATTCTCTGATTTTGTAGTGGTATATATATATATATTTCCTTCTAAAAGCCTACACAGCTCCTGATATACCTGGTATTCAGTAAACATCTTTGAACATAAACACAAAAGAACTCTTAGAGCACAGATGAAGAATCAGTGATACTTAATGGAAAGAGGGTTCAGGAGAAGAACTGAGGAAAGATAACACCAGAAAGATCTTACCGGTCAAGTGGGGCAGGCAAAGAGCCAATCAGGCACAGGAAGAGTGGGCGTCTGTTTGGACCAGGTTCCAGAGAGAGAGGTGCAGTGTGTATCACTGTGACCACACCTTCTTCATCTCTTCCCTAGTCCTCTTCTTATGTTAATATTTTTGGAACACAATTCCTAGGCAACAAGTGTTCTATATGTTAAATACATATCTACTTATTAATAATGCTGATCACTGTTTGTCTAATGCAGGTAGTTATATTACAATGTGCTTGAAAAGCAGTCTTCAGGTTTTATATAGAGGGGGATGAGGTTATTTTTTTTCTCCTAAAATGTGTTCCTTACTTTCACAGATTATCCTTGGGAAGAAAACCAACTGGAAAGAAAATGAAGTTTCTTATCTTCACAGTTGTGACTGTTCACCTATTAACTGTGGTTTCTGGTAAAGCTATATTCAAGGATGACATCTCTCAGGAAACATTTCAAAAAATCAAAGAAGAAATAGCTAGCTATGGAGACATTGCTAAAGCAATTATCGACCTTGCTGTGTATGGTAAATCCCAGAACCGATCCTATGACAGGTTGGGACTTCTGGTCGATACTGTTGGACCCAGATTGAGTGGTTCCAAGAACCTAGAAAATGCTATCCAAATTATGTACCAAAACCTGCAGCAAAATGGGCTGGAGAATGTGCACCTGGAACCAGTCAAAATACCCCACTGGGAGAGGGGAGAAGAATCTGCTATGATGCTAGTGCCGAGAGTGCACAAAATGGCTATTTTGGGTCTTGGCAGCAGCATTGGGACTCCCCCAGAAGGTATACTTGCCTCTTCAATTTGCCATACACTTTCTATAGCTCCTGTCACCTGGTGTGATTGATTACAACATGCATGATTCATCCTTACTGTAATTCAATAGGTAGAAGGGCAACTTAATAATTTCCTATTTTATTTACTTACTTCTTATTCTATTTATTTACTTCTTCCCTTTCCCTTCTATGTGTTTTCTTTCAGAATTTTCATAGAATTGCTTTTTAAATTGAGGGCATATAGTTACTGGTCTATGATACTTATCAGCCCTATCACTTAATTGCTGACCAGTGTAAAATTGGTATAATTCTGCAGAGTATTAAAATATGTGTAAGTAGGATACAAAAATTGACTTCTAAGTGGCTTTACTGTACAGAATTTCTAAAATTAATGAACTAGGGAACATAAGCTTAGACACTGAATTGATATGAGTTTTGTTTTTTTTTTTTTTTTTTTTTTTTTTTTTTTTTGGTTTTTCGAGGTCTCACTCTGGTCCAGGCTGACCTGGAATTAACTCTGTAGTCTCAGGGTGGCCTTGAACTCATGGCGATCCTCCTACCTCTGCCTCCCGAGTGCTGGGATTAAAGGCAGCGTGCGCCACCACGCCCAGCTTGATATGAGGTTTTACTTTATAGTAGCTAAGATTTTTTCTTCTGTTTTTTTTTTTTTTTTTTTTTTGCTTGTGTATGCAATATGGTGTGTGTGGGAGGAATGGTGTATGTGAGTGTATGGTATATGCACATGTATGTACCCTTGAAGTGGCCCATATTCTCACCTGTGTTGGCCAGAGCAGAACATGGGATGTCCCACTTCAACTACCATCCATTCTTATTTTTCAGTCTTTTTAAAATTAAATTTTATTTAATTTGTGGTTTTTCGAGCTAGGATCTTCCTCCAGCCCAGCCTGACCTGGAATTCACTATGTAGTCTCCAGTTGCCTTGAACTCAGGGTGACCCTCCTTCCTCTGCCTCCTGAGTGCTAGGATTAAAGACATGTACCACTATGGGCAGCTTAAATTTTACTTTTTAAAAAATCGTTATACTCTTATATCCCCTTGTCTCCTGTCCCTTTCTACTGAGGGTCCTTTTCAATGCAGTGATTCTTATGCACTCTGGGGTCCTGAAAGCCTCAGTCAGTATTCCATCCATTCTTATTTGGGCCATAGACTCTTACTGATCCCAGAGCTTGCCATTTAGTTTATGAGTTCTGGCGGTTTACCATAGGACTTGGTTTACAGACAAACATGAGCTGTTAACATGGGCCCTGCAGATTGAACTCAAGAAGACTCCCTGGGTCCTCAGGTTTGCACAGGAAGGATTTTTTTTTTTTTTTGGTTTGTTTTTGTTTTTGTTTTTTGAGGTAGGGTCTCACTCTAGCTCAGGCTGACCTGGAATTCACTATGTCGTCTCAGGGTGGCCTTGAACTCATGGCGATCCTCCTACTTCTGCCTCCTGAGGGCTGGGATTAAAGACGTGTGCCACCATGCCCGGCCAAACAGGAAGGATTTTTAACTGCTGAACAATCTCTGTATGTATGATTATGACTTGTTTCCCAGTTTCAGATATGCTTTCCTTTCCACTGAGCATATCTATTGCCCAATCCAAGAGCTGCTGGTTGCCTACCATGGCTGTGTACCACTATTGCACTTATGTGAGTTTCATGTCAGGTTGTTTGCTTTTGAGTTGCTAACAATGTGAGTTGCTTGGACAGATGGTCACTTTCCCCCAGTAGCTCATGTAGTGCCTTCCAGCACTAGATGGGCTATTTTTCTGGGGACTGGCTCTCTTCTAGATTCCAACCAGGTCTCTCCATGATCTGTGCCAACAGCATATGATTTCTTCAGCAGGGTCTTACCATTAACCTCTGGTGGCTAATCAAATGCTCTGACAGAAGTCTGCCTTGTTTGTTTTGGGAGATGTAGTAGGTCTCACTAATCCACAGCTCATTGTGGATGTAAACAATATCCTGGTACAGGGAATTACAGGCCAGCACCAAGTAAAAAGAAAAAAAAAAAAAAGAAAAAGAAAAAGACAGAGAAGAAAGAGAAACAGGAGAGATTTAAGGTTAGGCTTTGTCTCATACTCTCCAGGGTCCTTTGAGTTTTGTGCTCCTCCTAAGGTCCCTATGAGGGTTCCACCTTTTAGCTAAATTCCAGGATATCAGCTTCTATGATACCAGTTCAATTTGGGTTCAATTTTATATCCCCCCCCCCCCTCCTTCCCTCCCACCCTACTCTCTCTATTGTCCAAGACCCATCGCCCTACCCTCTCTACTGCCAAGGTTGGAGATGCCATTCAGGTAGGTCAGCAACTCAGGATGATTCAGGTTAGGAACCACAGATAAAGTGAGACCATGTGACAATTGTCTTTCTGTGATTGTGTGAGTTCACTTGGAATGATCTGTTACAAGTTCAACCATGTTTCTACAAATTTGGTTTTGTCGTTTTTTTCTTACTGCTGAGTAGAATTACATTTTGTAGATATACCACAACTTGGTTTTCCATTCATCCAATGATGGGCACCTAGGTTGATTCCAGTTCTTAGCAATTATGAATTGAGTAGCTATAAACATGGTTGAGAAAATATCTCTGAACTGAGATGTGGAGCTTTTAAGGTAAATGCCCAGTAAGGGAATTACAGGGTCTCTTGGTAACTCTATATTCATCCTTTTCAGATTCTGTAGTGGTTGTACCAGCTTATATTCCCACCAACAGTGAATAATGTTCCTATTTCGCCACAGCCTTGCCAACATGTTTTCATTTGAATTTTTAATGCTTGCTATCCTTACTGGGGTAAGGTGGAATCTCATAGTTGTTTTAATTTGCATTTCCCTAATGGTTTAGGGATGCTGGTATTTTTTATTGTTATTGTGTTAAATCTGTATATTGCTTTTGGTAGAATTGCCATTTTCACAATATTAATTTTACCTATCTAGGAGCATTGGAGGTCTTTCCATCTTCTCAAGTCCCCCTATATTTCTTTCTTGGGTGGTTTTATGTTTTTATTCTATAGGTCTTTCACATCCTTGGATAGTGTTATTCCAAGGTATTAAATTTTTTTGTTGTTGTTGCTATTGAAAATGGGGTAGCCTCACTGATTTTTTTTCTCTGTATTTTTGTCCTTTGCATATTGAAGAGCTACTGATTTTTGTGCATTGATTTTATATCCTGCCACTTTGTTTAACACTTTTAGAAGTTTTGAGATGGAGACTTTCAAGTCACTTATATATAGGATCATGTCATCTGCAAATAGGGCTAACATAACTTCTTCATTTACATTTGAATCCCTTTTTTTTTTTCTTTCTCCTGTTTATTGCTTAGACTAGTACTTCTAGTACTATGTTGAAGAGCAGTGGTGAGAGTGGGCACCATGTCTTGATCCTGATCTCAGTGGGAACTCCCTGAATTTCTCCCCATTAAGTATTATTTGGGCTTTAGGAGCTCTCTATATAGCCTTTATTGTGTTGAGATATAAAGCCCTCCAAGCTTATTCTTTTCAGAGTTTTTGTATTTTGTCAAAGGTCTTCTCTCCCTCAATTGAGATGATCATGTGGTTCTTATGGTTCAGTTTATTTATGTGATGTATTATGTTGATTGATTTCCATACGTTACACCATCCCTGTATCCCTGACATGAGGCCTACTTGATCAAGGAGGAACATGCTTTTGATGTGTTGTTGAATTCATTTTGAAAGGATTTTGTTCAGGATCTTTATAGCTAAGTTCATTAGGGATATAGGTCTATAATATTCTTTCCTTGTTGCATCTCTGGTTTTGGTACTAGGTTGATGCTAGCTACATAAAAGAAGTCAGGGAGGATTGCCTGGTCTCCAATTATGGAAAACAATTTGAGAAAAATTGGTTTCAGTTCTTCAATGAAGGTTTGATAGAATTCAGTTGAGAAGCCATCTGGTCTTAGACTTTTCTTTTTGGGGAGGATTTTGGTTATCTTTTCAATCTCCATGGATGTGATAGGTTTGTCTAGGAGATTAATCTGCTCTGAGTTTAGTTCTAGTAAGTGGTATGTGTGTAGGAATTCATCTGTCTCTTCCATATTACTCAGTTTTGTGGAGTAGAGGTTTTGGAAGTATGCCCTGATGATTCTTTCAATTTCATTGATATCTGTTGTGATTGCTCATTTTTCAGTTCTAATTGTGTTAATTGGAGAGACTTCTTTCTTTTTTTTTTTTTTTTTTTGATTGATCATTTTTGACCAGGGGTTTGTCAATCTCTTTTATTTTTTCAAAAAACAGCTCTTTGTTTCATTGATTTTTAAAATTGTTTTTCTTTTCTTTTCTTTCTTTCTACTTTTTTTGGTTTTTTGGGTATTCTCACTCTAGCCCAGGGTGAGCTGGAATTCACTACAAAGTCTCAGGATGGCCTTGAACTCATGGTGATTATCCTACCTCTGCCTCCCGAGTGCTGGGATTAAAGGCTTGTACCACCACACCCAGCTTAAAATAATTTTCTTAGTTTCCAGTTCATTAATTTGTGCTCTAATCTTGATTATTGCTTTCCATCTAGAGCTCTTCAGGTTGGATTCTTCTTGTTTTTCCAGTGCCTTTAGGTGGGCAGTCAAGTTATTAATTTGTGATCTCTCTGTCTTTGTAATGAAGGCACACTTGCCTAGTGTAAAGTGCCTATAGTAGAATATCTATAGCCTGAGGCTGGAGGTGTGAGAAGGAAACAGGTCAGGGCCCAGATATCATACATTTTCACTATTTTTGCTGAGAGTTAGTAGATTTTCTCCAATGCATGACTTTACATTTTCTGTATGCCCTTAGGCAATTTGAGACACTTCAAGTGACATTTTTAATAATTTTTTTCCTACTAAATTTTTCTATGTGAGAAAAGGTCTGCCAGCTTTCCCATCTGGGCAGTATCAGTGGGATATCCAGTTTTTATTTCTCTAAGACTACATGAACAGAGGTTAGAAATCCCTAAGCTGCTAGCAAGCCCCCTAGCCCATGTTCTGTAGTATAAGTGGGATTTTGTTAGTTTGCTTTTCTAATCACTAATCTGTGTTAGGCACCAAGTTAAGCTCTCTTTTATCAGTCTCCCAACTGTCCTCAAAGACCTAAGTTTTCTTTTTGTCCTATTATTTTACACATAAGGAAACCAGGCTCCAGTGGTTACATAGCTTACCCAGGGCCTCACAAGTAGTAAAAGGCTGTGCTCAGAGTTTGTTTATACTCACACACAAACATGTTGACATAATTTTATTCACATGATTATCATTTTGAACCTCTAGCAGAAGCAAGTATGTTTCAAAGATGTCTATCTTGAGAAGATGTAAGATATTGGTATCCTACATATTTCTCTTTTTAATTTTTTGGACTTTTTAAATATTTCAGATTCTTTCTTATCTCCTTCCTTATTATGTAATGGATTTGGCTCTTCCTTGGCTGTCTGCCTGGTACTGAGAACCAAGCCTAGTTTACTGATTGCTCCTGAGGCCTTCCAAAACCCAGGCAGAGGGAGTTTTACTGGGTGGAGTCTATTCTGCTATTACAAGACCACTTTCACCCAGTCTTTATTCCATGGAGCTTAAAGTGCATGGACAGTTGTTTGGCAATGGACTATTTTAGGTTTTGAGGAGACTGGAGAATTAGGCTGAACCAGATGTGGGAGATTCCCACAGGAGGTGGAATCATGCCTGTATCCAAGGATGTCGAGATGCAGGTACAATAGCCCAGAGCCAGCTTCTAGCCTTTTCTCCTGGAAAACCCATGTCCTCACTTTGGTCTAGTGACTGACTAGTTGTGTGATCTTGTTTGTGTCTTTTAGACACCATAAGTCTTCATACCGTGACCTATAAACTAGAAATAGCTAGGTGGAATCTATAAGGTCTCTCATTTTGGGAAGTGTGATTTATTTTTAAAAATATATTTTATTTATTTGTTGATTTGAGAGAGAGAAAGAGGGAGAAGAAGGGAGGCAGAGAGAGAGAGAATGAGAGAGAGCGAGAGCAAGAGGGGGGGGGAGGAGAAAGAGAATGGGTGCACCAAGACCTCTAGCCATTGCAACTGAAAACCAGATGCATGTATCCCCTTGTGCATCTGGCTTATGTGGGTCCGGGAGAATCAAACAAGTATCCTTTTGCAGGCAAACGACTTAACAAGCCATCTCTCCAGCCCTGATTTATTTTTTATAAGAATCAGTGACGTTAGAATTCATGAGACCCAGGTTCTTCCAGACATATGCAATGTTGGAGATTCCTAACATAACTAGACATGATACTTTTATTTGCCTTTTGAGAACTAATGGCTGTCTTTCCACTGAGCATCCTGCTTCTCCTATGTCGCTCATCTTTATTAATGGTGTTTCCATCTATGTACACATCTAAGCTCAGAACCTCAAAATCCTCCTTCTTGCTTTCATGTTGTTTTCTGCCTGGAATGCCCATGAGTAAAAATTCAGCTCACATGCCTCCTCCTCCATGAAGACTTTTCTGTGTTTGTTTACTCCCAAAGAAATATGGACAGCCTCCTCCTTTCTACTTCTCCTGTAACCTGAACCTTCATGCTTATATCAAATCATTTCTATGCCAACAAATAAAATTCTCAAAATCAGTTGCCATAATGTCAGTGTTCTCAGTCTGGGAATATTTTTGTTGACATTGGAAATTGGTGACATCTTTAGACATTTTAATGGCATGACAGGGATCTACTTATCTCGTTGGGGTAGATGCCAGGAATACTGCTAAACATTCTATAAGGCACAGGACATATCTCCCCATTCCTCCCAGCAAATATTTATGTACTCCAAAATGTCTACAATGCCAAAATTAAGAAACCCTGTCCCAGTCTTCACTATGGTGTCTCTCACAAGAAAATATGAAGAAATATTTATTGAATGCAACTCCCCTAAATATTTAGTGAGTATCCAGGCCTCACACATGGTATGTGACTCTTTCTTCCTTTTCTGTCTCATTAGAGGTCAACACTGTGGTACACATTTCTCTTAGCTGATATTCCTGACTGTAGTTTTATTTTCATGTATTTCTATATCACTGCTTCAATTATCTTTGTAAAATGTGGGTCCCATGCTGCTCCCTTGCTTAAAAAATTATTTCATTGCTTGGGATAGACCTTAAATTCTTAAGACCAGTTCCATGTATGTAATAGAGGCACATTACATATTTACTCAGTAATTAGTGGACTTTGAAAAAGCCCACAAATTTTAAAAAGATATTTGAAAAACTTATCCCATGCTGAAGTTGTATTTAGGGCTATGTGATTTTCCTAGTCCTTTTATGTCCCCGTCATACCCAAATAAGAAGTTGTGGTTTGCATTTGAGTGGCAGCAGGCAGGAAAGAGGAAGATCAATGCACATCAGTCGAGCTATGATTAGAGTGCTCACCGCAATTTATTCTTGCTGGAAAGTTAAGCAGCATGGATTAGCAGGCATAGAAAGCAATAGCTTAATGGAGCTCTGTGTTTCTATCACAGGAGCCTAAAATAGCCTTGCTGCATACTCCTAACATATCCACCACAGGGAGACATTCTACCCACACACTACTCTCTATCCATTTGTAACTGAGGTGATAACTAATTTGTCCACCAGCTCCCACCACCAGATAATTAGTTATTTGCACCTGTCCTTTTCTTCCTCTCTGGTCTCATCAAGGAAACGTCATCTCCATAGATGTGTAATCTCTGTCTGAAATCTAGTCACAGTGTGAGCGGCCGTGCTCTGGGAAACTGGTACCCACTGGGACTTAGAATATGGAGGTTTGGGATCAGCCTGGAGCATGTAACTGCATAATGTTAGCCTTTGCAAATTTGCCTTCTCTCTATCAAGGTAGGTATGGAGATCAGGATGAAAGGACACTGGTATTCGTATGTTATGAGTACCTTTCTTTTATATCCACATTAGACTGTGTGCAGATGGACTTAACATTGTCTTTGGGGGAAGGTATTACTCCACTTTCAAATGGCAGCATATTGTTTAAGGTTACAGAGCTGACCCAAAGTTCACACCTTCCCAAGGGCCTTCATCCTTCATCTTATGTCATGGTGGACATTTATACCTTTTAGACATTTCCATTTTCCTCCTGTTTTATTCTATTTTTTTTTTTTTGAAAGAATGGCATTATCACAATCTATTCTCTCTGGGCAGTTAAGCAGCATGGATCAGAAAGTCTGGAAAACAGCAACTTAATCTTGTTATACCCTTTCTATATTCATCTCTCCGGGACATAAAATAACCACACATACCCTACATGCCTTTTTCTCATACAAACATGGTTTAGGAAATGAAAACTCTAACACAATAGCACTACTTGATTTGACTACATCAGAATTTAGAATTTGTGTTTACTGAAGTATACGATGAAGAAATAAAAATGACAGAAGATATTAGAACTACTTAAAATTATTAAGGGATTAACATATAGGCAGTAAAATGCTGTAAATCAATAAGAAAAAGACAGTAACCCTAACAAAAAAGTTGAGAGTCTCAAAATTGTCAGTTTGAAGACAAGGAAACTAATTTGTACATGGAAAACTCATTAAAAATCAGAATAATGCAAAATTTAAAAGTAATAAGATAATTTTATTGTAGGGATTTAAAGTGTGTCAGAAGGCTGTGGAGATAGGCATCATACTCATACTTGGATCTTAGATCAGGAAGCCTAGTGCCACCATTCTGGTGATTAATCTTAAATGTATTCAAATATCTTTTCATAACTTTATGGATCAGTAATTTGCTTCCCTGGCATATTTCACAAAGAAATTGTTACCTATGCCACAGGGATACATGGATAATTATTGTAGTGGTATCTGTGGGACAGGATCCATCTGGGAACTCATCATTAGAGCATCTATCTGTTGTCTATGAGCTGTAGGGAGACTCAGGAAAGCCAGTGGCTTTGTCTGAGATCTAACAACCAGGAGTGCTGAAAACAGGAAAAGATTGATGGGTCCACTCAAACAGGCAGGATTACTTCAACACCCCTCTGCCGTTTTGTTCTGTATACGCACCTCAATGGTTGGGTGATGTCAACCCACTTTGGGGCGAGCCACTTACTTTGCTCAGTTTACCAGTTCAAATGCTAATCTGTTCTGGAATCATCCTCACTAACACACCCAGCAGTAACATTTAACAGCTGTCTGGGCATCACGTAGCCCAGTTAAGTAGAGAGAGTAAAACTAATGATCATTACAATTCTTATACAGGTGACAAGGTAATGTAGAGAAAACTTTTGCAATGTGTGTATATTGATGACATAGATGGCATGTGAAAGAAAGATGATACCTAAGTGGGAAGAAAATTCAAGACAGAGCCAGACTGGGTTTATTGTTTAGGGGCATTTTTGAGCATTCATATTATCTAAAAATTTTTAGATAGCATCTTCAGAAAGCATATTCTTGACTCTATAACAAGTAGAAAGGGATGACAGATAGGCCCAAGAAAGACCCAGTTTTTAAGGTCCTAATATTTGAATCTGGCCTCAGGAATGGGGAAGCAAATAATATTAGCAATTAGTACTGGATATAAGAGATGAAGGAGTTGGGGAGATCAAATATAAAGCTTCCAGGTTTTATTTGGTAGAAAAACTATAATATTTCAGGGAGTTCACATACGATCTTGTAAAAGGTGAGGGGAATATCTAAATTACTATGGATTAGTTTTATGATATTTATCATTTGCATAATTATATCTGATACTAGATTTTCCTAGAATTTTGTTTCTCAGCAAGATATCTAGTTTTTTTTAAATGTTTTTTAGGAATCTAATAACAAACAACAGCTCGTACTCTGCTGATTGTAGTAAGTGAAATAGTTTCTGGCCTTCCCTTCATTGGTGCACATTAACCTCACTGCCTTCTCCTTCGTGCTTGCCCTCCTCCTTTACCTTGTCCCTTTAGTGAACCATCTGTGCCAGGCTACCAGGCTGTGATCCTAATGACTTTATAGTGAATGGGATTCTAGTTATACTATTAGTTATTCACAATGTTTTTGAAGTTCAACTTGTTACATTGTCCTTGTGAGCTATATATTTCAAATGCATTTTTCTATACTTGAGGGAAATTGTCACAAAACATTCAGTGCCTTGTTTTCTGAGAAGGCTCTTGGCTATCTCCCTCAGTTTGTGGAATAGGCCATCCAATTTCAGACCACATTTATGCTTTATTTTCATTCAAAAAGTATTTATTAAGCACTAACTTACATGGTATGAACAAAAAATGTCTAATGATTTGTAAACCAGAAATATTGCAACACTAGATAACCTTAAAACATTTCCATATTATAAAAATAATACATTTACTTTCAAATGTAGGAATTTGAAAAAGAAAAACATGGGGAGGAGAATAAGATCCCATAAAATTCTACTGTCCTAAGGCTAAAGTGCTGGCCTATCCATACTATACTTTTGCTTATATTTATTTATAATATACCATGAATATTCCTTCTCTTTTACTAAACTAACTATTACTCACATAATAGCTGAGAACTGGGGCTTGAAGTTGCATCTAGGTTCACTGATTGGCAGTGTGATCCTTATCAACTTATTTAACTTTTCAAGAGTTGTTTTATTTTCTGCAAGCTAAGAATAGCTGTACCAGTCTTGTAAGGCTGGAATCAAGGGAAGTGAGAAGTGCTTGGTTCATGGTAGTTTATCATGAGCCCTTTATCACCAGATATGAAAATTATTTATAGTTTCTTTGTTCTCTATGTATTATTTGCTAAGCTATGCATGAGTGGAGCCACCAGATTCATTGCCGTCCATTTATTAATCTTTGAAACTCAAGGCTTCTCTTATGCATAATATGCATTCTCTTCTACCATATGCATTTGATCTCCCATGGACTGCTGAGGGTATATTTATGCAGTGAGGGCACTCTCTCATCTTCCCTCCACCACCGGTATTGGTAGCAGTGAACACGGTGGGAAGAGCTGAGAGCAGTGATGTGTGTCACTTCATGGGTGCATGTAGCATCTGGATCTGTCAGTGCTGGCAATTGGGTCAGCCACAGAGTTTCACATGACTGCACCCCAGAGTACCTTTAAGCAGAGTATTAAGGTTTGGGTTTGGAGCCAAGATAGAATTTAGAAGCGGGAGTCAGTTTTCATCAGCAAGGGGTGGGATCAATGAAGGGATGAGGCATGCACAAATTTAATTAATTTGCTGTTGTGTTAGCTGGTGATACCAGTTCAGTAGTGTGTTTGTCTTACATCTTGGTGATACAGTAGAGACTCATAATATCCCTTCCCCAATTCTTGTATTCATTGCAAACATAATGAAATCGAGATAATTGTACTCTCACAAAACATGTAAAAGTTGGACTGTCACAGAAAGTTTTTTTTTTTTTTATTTCAAGATACTTTATTTTCAAAATGGGTCACAACACTAAGCTTTGGGCCCATTCTGCCATTGTACAAGCTACAAATGCTTGCTCAGCAGCTGAGGGGCACACTTTAGTATGTTTGAAAAGTGAATAAAAATCCATATAAAACAAATATTCAAATAGTTTCCATAGGAACACAGATAAGTGTGACCCCATTGCCTAGCCTTCCCCACTGCTGCATCTGTGCCAGCCCTACTCGTACAAAGACATTTCAAAACTAGCAGTCATTAAGTTAAGGGGACCCCCCAAATCCCTTAATTCAAGCTACACTCGCAGTTAAGAGCTACAAGACTGGTATCCACACATTGATACTAGTGGAAGCACAGGCTGCTGGGTGACGGTCCATCCCACTCTCCTGAGCACAAGACGTGGGCAGAGTGCTGACGTCCTGCTCCTCCACTTCAGGCGGGAAGCCGTGCTTCTGAACTTGATTCATGAGTTGCCACATTGGTCGTGTCACAGAAAGTTTTGAGGGAGTTCAGAAGCTCTAAGTGAAGCTGGAAGTGGGAGTTGTTACTACCACCAGTCCAGATAACAAGAGAGTTACCCAATGAAAGCAAACAGATCCTCATTCCAGGCACACATCCCCCAAACCTCACACAAAGTCCATAATGATACATGTTCAAAAACATTTACCACAGAATTGTTTGGAAAATTGAGAAATCATTATCACAGGAGAGTAGTACATAAACTAGGTCAAATTTTCACAGTGAAATACTAAAAAGCTGTAAAAATGGATGAGCTGTGGTTACAAATATCAGCCTGGATAAAACAGTGTTGAATATAAAAAAGTGAGGTGAGGAACTATAGGTATAATATCATATAACTTATATGAAGATAAAAACATGAAACTACTACATACTTACACATCTATATGTGGTCAAAATTTAAACATGTATATTTGAATGCCTCATTTAGATAAAAACAAGAATTATATCTAGAGAAGGAAGAGAATGTGATAACACATCTCGAAGTTGTGTCCTATGGATATTTATTTAAGAAGGAAAACTGCAGTATGCATGCTGAAATATGACATTTATGGGCATTGAAGTATATTCTAAGTTATCTCCACTTCTTATATGCTTAACATTTTTCACAGTTTCATAAAATGGGGAAGCAGGGACAGGGACATTAATTCATTACCACAATGAAGAGAGACTCTGGAAGTGCAGGAAAAAAATTATTTCTATCACCTCCCCTCATTTCTTGCTCCCTGTACCTGGGATCAGAGAAAACACCTTTAACAGGTGGCCATGAATCTCTCTTGTGACAATCTGTGATATAGAAGCAAATAGCACACTCCTTTCCACATGCATAGTTAATGTGCTTTGTCTTTTTGCTGAACTATATGTATCTTGAAGATCATTCATCCTGAAATTTCTGATCTTGTCTCCTCAAGGAAATTTTACTTCATGAAAGAAAATACAAACATAGTTTCTGTAATACTTGGTTTTGAAATCGCTGCTATGGAATATATAAGATGAGCTTTAGATAGTAGACTGTGAAGAGAGATTGTGTTCAGACCCTGTGGTGGTTTGATTCAGGTGTCCCCCATAAACTTAGATGCTTTAAATGGTAAGTTCCCAGCTGATGGAGATTTGGGAATTAACAACTCCTAGAGGAAGTGTATTGTTGGGGGCAGGCTTATGGGTGTTACAACCAGTTTCCCCATGCCAGTGTTTGGCACACTCTCCTATTGCTATTATCCTCCTTATGTTGGTCAGGGGATGAGGTCCACCCTCTGCTCATGCCATCGTTTCCCCCTGCCATTATGGAGCTTCCCCTTGAGCCTGTAAGCCAAAATCTACCTCTTTTTCCCAGAAGCTGCTCTTGGTTAGGTGATTTCTACCAGTAGTGTGAACCCGACTGCAACAGATCCAGAACCACCTTGAGGATTAAGGGACTCATGCTCCTCAAAGTATAGCACTTTTACTATGCTCTGTGCAAAGATGGGATCTGATGCTATCGTGACTGTTCTGAGTGAATGTATGAGACCACAGCTGCAAGTAAGGGCTGTTGCTGAATCCAGATCATGTTGATTTTGTTCTCATTTGCATTCTATTCTGTTTAACCACAGTAAATGTTTATTAGTTGGCAATTTTGGAAAGGTTGGTAAGACTGTAAGTATAACAATATATTTCATAGAAAAAATGGAGAAAAATTCCCTTTACAATTCCTAAACTCTTCTTTGAGCCAAGGAAAGGGAAATAAAATAGTGAAGAGAAACTGTAGTTGGGCTATAGCTGCCAGGTGTGTGGCCTGGCTGGCTCTTGGGAGAGTTTGCTATGGGATCACAGTGAACCTGGATACACAAGCATGGCCACTCCTTGATCCCAGTCATCACAGAGTTTGGCTGACAGCCCTTTTCTCTCAAAGGTAGGACATTTTGGCATTTCAAATAGTGTTTCCTTTCCTCCCCATCTTTGGAGAGATACAGAAGCCAGTGTAATTTTGCTAAACGTTTCCAGGATTGAATTCAGGTGTGCCAGAGGACAGAAATCCTCATGTGAGACTTTTAGGAGGAAAGGTATTCTCTTTATCAATCTGTTTGTAATTTGTGTAGGTACCATATCCTGGTTATTGACTTTTGGTGCCTATAAGACATACAGAGAACCAGGGCTCCTCTACAGCTTTGGGGTACAAGTCTAAATTTTTAGAGTGTCAAAATTCTTTTCTTCTTTGAATATGTTTCCTTATCCTTAAATGAAGTCAGTGGTCTTTACTTGCAGAATCTCACTGGAGTGTGACCTGGCTGTCATATGCATAGTTAGAGCATGATCCCATAAGGTTGTACCTGGAGCTGGCCAGCTCCATGTCAACCAGAATGACTGTATGGAGTTACTATAAGAGAAATAATATCAAGCTTATGAATGTGCTTTACAAGCTGCAAGTGGGCGTATAAATTTGTACCATTAATGCAAAGTGCATAGAGTGGCAGAACATTTAAGAAGTACTTTAAGCTATTTGACTAAAAGATTCTTCAATGAGGAAAAAGAATTATTGTCCCAATATACTTAACTTATTTTCATCTTATTCAAACATATGTTTATTATGCAACTTAGCAATTGCACTCCTAGGTATTTAACTGCAAGAAATAAAAACGTAAGTCTACACAAAGGTTTGTATGTGAATACTCATTATAGATTTATTCAAAATAGCTATAAACTGGCAAATGTTTCCTAGGTCTCCTCAAAACTAGTGAATGAATAAACAGATATTGGTACATACCCACTATGGAACAATACATGGGCAATAAAAGAAAGAACATTTGATTGGTGGGCTAAACAACAGTAAAAGCAATCATAGAGAAAGCATTAGGTATCAAGTGATTCCTTTTCTATGGAATTCTATAAAACTTTAATGCCAGAAAGCTATGTAACTATAATTAGTTCTTTATGGGCAGTTAAGAATCATCTTACACAATTTACTCCTAGGTGCCCAGCATGTTTCTAATGGTCAATAAAGGTTTCCTGAATGAATGAATGAATGAATGGGAGTAACAAAGGGGTTGGTGAGACAACATTGTAGAAAGTATGAAAGGGAATGAAGATGTAGTTTAATCTCAATCTCTTACTTCATGGCTAGAGTAGCCTAGGATGCATTGGTTAATGTTTGCCTTTCTCATATAGAAAACATGTGCTAGCTACTGGATAGGATTGCCAGGAGACATAAAAGCATGGTTTGCACAATAGTTACATTTAATATTCATCATACTCATCATCCTGACATAATACCTGAGAAGTCAGATTAAATGAGGGAGGAGGTATTTTGGATCACAGTTTCAGAGGTTTCAGTCTGTGGTCATGTCTCTATTACAATGGAATGGGTCTGTGGTGAGACAGAGAATTTTGGTGGTGGAAGCAAGTGACAGAGGAGACTTCTCCCCTCAAGGTGTCTTAGAATCAAAGACAGAGCACTAAGGTGTGGCTAAGGTGTGCCCTTCGAAAGCATGTTGATTAGATCTGAACCCTCATGACCCAACCACGGTTTAGAAGCCTGATTTTATGGACTGGAAATGTAGTTACATGGTAGAATTCTTGTTTAAGCTGTGAGCGGTCCTGTGTTCAATCCCTAAAACTGACAACAGTCAAAACTTCTAAATATTGTTTTAAAGACCATGCCTTCAAAATGTAAGCCTTTAGAGAACATTTTATATTAAAATCACCACATATTGGAATAGTCTAAAATTTCAGTTCTAGGCTATAACAGTTAAAAACCAAGCAAGCAAGCAGATATAGTGTGCTCACCTTCATCTGTTTATGCATAGCCTCCACATTACATTAATACTCCACACTGGATAGCATCTACTTAAAATGTCTTTGGTAAGAGGCATCTATAGTCTCATAAAGTCCATTCATCCTATGTTATTAAGATATTGCTCATAAGTGAGTAAAATATGTGGAGACATGTATCTTACTTATTTTTGTATCATCTGTAGGCCTTAAAGAGTGAATTGCACCAAAAGTGCTAAAATGGCACACCAGGTATAGCTTAGCACAGAAATCTTGAGAAATGGTATCCAGTTTCTATAAGAATGACAAATAGCAAAATAGTGCATTTGTACCTCATATTTAGAGTCTATTTAGGTAATTTGGGAAATTTTAGCAAATAAGAATATTCTCCCTAGTTTTTTGGTTGTCTACTAATACCTTCACTGGAAACTTTGGAAAACTAGAGAAATTCACTGCATATGAGAGCCATTATCCAGTCTTAAAATCTGAGCTCTAGTATATTACCTGTGTGGTATGTTACCTTGACAATAGAAAGAATAGGGATTATATCTTATTTTAGGTAATAGGGAAAGCACAGACGTTTGGCCATTCTCATTACCCATTCACCATTATGTTTAGTTTCTATTAAATTTAGTGGTATTATTTTGAACAAAATGGAAGAAAATCTAATTAGGTATATACATTTTTAGGTATATTAAGGATCCATTGAAATGATATTGTGGATAATGTGACCATTTTCAGACACAAGATAAAAATAAGATTGATAAGAAAATGTGACATACTTTGCTAGCATAGTATGCTATGCTAATACCTACATTAATGGAGTAGAATTATAATAGAAAGCAAAATGCTTCTACATTATAGTCATTTTTTATTTTTATTTCAAGGTAATTTAAGCCCATGTTCTAATCTTGGTAAGTAATTTAAAATAATTTGCTGACTTGTTGATTTAAGCTTTTAGATAATATGCCAAGGGCCACTAAGTTTTTGTATCATGTACAGATATTTATCCAAATGTGTTTTTGTTTAGGATGTGAAAATATTTGGGGAATAAATCCAGTACTGAAGCTTATTTACTTTACATAAATCGGTGTTTCCCATGAGTGAATATAAAAATGGGAGGAAGTGGAAAGAGAATAGAACTTGAATATAAACCAAATGTTTGTTTATGGGTTTTATTTAGAAACAAACCCACATTAGCAACTCTGATATTTGGAATATTAACCCAATAACTTTCCTTCTTTGCAAATTCTATTTTCATATAGAATTATTTTTTTTGAGGTGATTCTCTTTGGAATACCCAAACAAAAATATATTTTTACCAAAAGAATTCTTTTCAGTTATCTAATCTAGCAATTTTTCAGTTTAGAAAATGACTGTATTCTCATGTAGAATTTTCCTTTGTCTCCCCTACCTCATAGCCACCAATAAAGTAGCGTAATTACCTCTCAAAGCTATGTCTACATCCGAGGTTGTTTGTACCACAGTGGGATGTTATGCTACAGCAAAGATGTTCTCTAGTCATTTATCTTTAATTGAATTTAAATTTGCATTAATTTTAAAGGGATTAAAAGCACTTTTGTGAATGATACTAAACAGAATGCTATTAATTTTTAGGCTTGTTTTCTTTAATTGTTACTTTATAGAGTATCAGGGCAGAATAAAAACCTCACTTTTAGAAAGTAAGTGCTGTAAACACTGCTTGAAAGTTGGAAATGTTAGTGTGATTGGGAGGGTAGGGTCTTTAGTCTTAAGTCAGATTAATTTAAGTAGACTAATTGTAAGCACAAACCTAGTTAAAGTCAGGTGAAGTAGAGGAAGATGGCAGGGCAAGAAGAAATATGTCTGTAAGAGGTCCTGGAAAGGAGGATGGACATCTTCGTGGTGCTTTGTAAAATCCTTCTATGGTACAGTATGATGGCAGGAGAGGTGAGGAAGCTATTGACACCTGGACAGCCAAGAGGCAAATGATTATTGTCCTGTGTGGGTAAGTGAGAAAGATGTGATTATAAAATATGCAGTGATTTCATATTGTTTATCTCCTACTCAGTGACCTTCACTGCCCTCTCTTTCCCTACAATAGGAAAAAGTCCAAACACTTCAACATGGAGGGTGGAGGCCTTCTAAAATTTGGCTCCAATCTACATATGACTTTTAAGATTTTGCAACTCTAGCTTCAGTTTGACCACAACCATTCTTTTATGTTGTCAGGAGTCATCCTTGGCTTTTCTGGTGGGAAACAGAACAAGCTAAGAAGTCTGGAAGGGGTGAGCCAGGGAATGGTAGGAGTCAGACCTACATCACTGAGGACAGGGCCAGCAAACTCTGAGTCTGTCCACACTGATAATCTGCAAGGTACCTTTCCAAGATGAGAGAATGCTTGTGACTGGTGTAGTATGAAATGAAATGTTCCTTATAGGCTTATTTATTTGAAGGCTTAATTTCTCACTGGTGGCATTTGGGGTACCTTTGGGAGTTGAAACCTTGCTAGAGGAGGTAGGTCACTTGGGGAGAGGGACTTTAGGTTTTACATAACAAACCCACTTTATGTTTGCCCTTGGCATCCTGACTGACCAGCTGGCTTCCTGCTGCTACACATTCCATACCACAATGAATTGTTTCCCATGGAACTATATGACAGAGTGAACCCTTCCTTTCTTAGGCTGCTTCTTGTCAAGTGTTTGGTCACAGAAATGAGAAAAGTAGCTAAAATAGAAGTTTAGAATTGAGACTGGGGGCATTGCTATGCTAATATGACCATGTGGTTTATAGGCATTTGAACCTGTTTGTGACATGAACGTGGGAGAGATTGGAACTTTCATCTAGAAGAACTCTATAACACTGTATATAGATCTCAAGGAGGTTTTCTGGAAGGAGTTTGAAAGACCAGAATGTGAAGAGAAGCCTAAAAAGTGTAGGCTCAGCCTATAAGGTTTCAGAGGCAAGCAAGGAGTCTATTGGGAACTGTGCTTAAGGAAATTTGTGTTACATTCTTGCAAAGAATCTGGATTCATTTTCTCCTGTCCTAAAAATATGAATAAAGCTGAATTTTAAAGTAATAAATTAATATGTTTGGTGGAGGAAATTTCAAAGGCAGGATAGATAGCATGGAGTCTGCGTCAGAATTATTGCTAAGTGCTTGATCCAGGTCTACAGTCAAAGAAAGCAACAAGTGAGAAAAGATGCCATTTGCCAAGGAAAGGAGCATGTTTGAGGTTTCCCACAGTGAGTATGCTAAGAAAGCAGCCAAATTGTCAACAGCATTAGCACCATTAAATAGAAACCTTCTGCTGCTCTTTACTGGGCCAATAGGAAAGATGCCCTCAGGACAAGACCCTACCAGTTTGCAGTGGTTTGAATGTAAACGCATGACTGCCATAGCCTGAGATATTTTTGACTAAACTTGTGACTTGTAACTTACGTGTTCAGCAGGCAAAACTCTGATGGAGGAGGTATCACTGAAGGTGAATCTTTTAGTACAGCCCAAAGTTGTGTTAAGAGCTAGTTTGAGCTCTGGCTATTTGTGTTAGCTGGCTGTTGGTGCTTATCAATCTGCCGTGGATCTATGGAACTGAGCAAGCTTCTTTTACTCTGATGGACCTTCCCCAGAATCTGTAAGCCTGAAATAAATCCATTCTTCCCATAAGCTGCTACTGGTCAGATGTTTGTTCTGGCAAAAGCAACGACAAAGTCACTACAACAGAAATTTGGTACTGAGAAGTGGGGTTGTTGCTGTGATGAATCTGACCATGTGCTTTTTGGTCTTTTGGAATGTGCTTGTAGGGAGGAATGTGGAAGGACCAGTTTCTTTGGACTGGAGAAGCCTTGTATTTGTGTAATCAAAGCTTGATGTGCTATTCTGGTGAGGGTTAAAAAGCTAGCTGCAGAGGGAATTGTGGACTGTGAAGGTTTGGCTTATGAAGTTTTAAAGGGAAAATAGAGAACTTGGTTGGAACTGGGCTGTTGATGGAAAGACTGGCTGCTTTCTTCTGCCCATATCCTGAGAGTTTGATACAGGTTTAATTTAAATGTACTGGATATGGGTACATTGGAGAAGTATAAAATAGAAAGATAATAAAGATGCATGGTTTATCAATGGAAAAATTCAAGCAGATTTGCAGGCACAGAGACTGGTATTAAGTTACTTAAGCTGTGCAATTGTTAAGTCAATCACCAAGATTAAGGGTGAGCCAATTCCTTTGAATTTGACAATGTGAAAGGTGCCAGAAGGTGAAATCTACAAATGTAAGGCTCAAATTGGTAAAAATGCAAATTATTTTGCAAGGAGGAAGCTTGAAAGAAGACTCCTAAGGAGTATGCTTTTCTTGGAGGTCAAGATTTATATTCTACCCTGGATTTATAAATTTGGCTATGCCACACACCTGGTGCTGGTTTTGGAAGCATGAAAGATGCTGGAAAGAAAGGACCATTGGATATGCAACATGGTTTTGTTTTTTGGAAATGTGCCCTGAGAAAAGTAAAGCAGGGTTGAAATCCCTGTTTGGAGACCCAGTAAGGCTATTATATGAATGTTAACCTGTTCTGGGAGCTGGCGAGATGTGCCATGTGAAGTAGGGTTGAGATCCCTTTATAAAGACCAAGTAGGCCATTATATGGAGCTATGAAAATAAGCTGTGAAGATGTTTTGGATAATCATGACTGTGGAGTGGCTGCTGAGGAGAACTGCTGGCTTGGAATGGAATTTTTCATGTTGTGACCATCCAAGCAAGAGGGCCAGAATTGGAAATCTAGAGACTTTTGTCATTGGTGATTGATGTTTTACTTGAACTGCACATGTTTGGTATTTACCTGCTGGTTATTGAATTTGCATTGGTCCCGTCTCTCCATGTTATGCCTTTTGGTCATAGAAATGTTTACTCTGCGCCTTTGTGTGTTCAAAGTATGTAACTGCTATTTTCATTTTACAGGGCTCACGGTTTTGAGGTAGTCTTAAATCTCAGGAGAGACTCAGGACTTTTGAACAATGATAAACCTAGTTAAGGCTCTGGGGTCCTTTGATGTTGGACTGAATGTAATTTGCATTGTGAGATGATCAGGAGTCTATGGGGGCCCTGGGTGGTATTTGGTGGTTTGAATGTAAATGCATGTCCCACATAGCCTAATGCACTTTTGATTAATCTTGTTACTCTAGTTGCCATCAGAAAAGGCCCTGCTGGGTGAGGTATCACTGGGGGCAAATCTTTTAGGCCAGCCCTAAAATGCATAAAGGGCCAATTCTAGCTGTTGTTGGTGTCTTTCTGCTATGGATGTATGGAATTGAGCCAGCTTCTTCTACCCTGATGGAACTTCCCTTGGATCTGGAAGCCTGAAATAAATCCTTTCCTCTCCTAAGCTACTTCTGGTTAGATGTGTGTCTCAACAATGAGAAAGTAACTGCAACATTGTTGAAGGATCAACTTTCTGAGAATGCAAATTCTTTTGAAAATGAAAGCTTAAATGGAGAATGATAGATGTGGTTTCCTGCCCCAAAACAATTACCTAAGAAAGTGCTTCCACAGATTCATCAACCAAGGCATGCAGATGACACCACAGTTTTGGTTTAAGAAGGCCCAGCAGGTAGCAGAAATTGGCAACATTGTCCACATGTTACTGGTCTTATAGGCAGGGAAGATGTAAGATCTAGGGCATCATGCTGTCTTGCTCTACACATTAAGATTGCTGCTGAAGCTATGCAATATGAGGTAGAATTGGTAGAAGGCCCTTAGTGATCCTTAAGGAAGCAGTGAAGGTTAAAATTAAACTGTAGTAGAGACCCCAGGATTTTGAAGATTCCAAGACTCTCAGAGGTATGCCAAGGAAAGCTATAGACATAGACAGAGGCTTTGTATGTCATAGGCAGCAGAGCTGAAGGGGTGAGGCTACCAAGGCCCTTTGGAGCCCAGACAATTCTAACACTTGTCCCAGTATCATTTATTGAACTGTAAAATTTGATGCTTACCCTTCAGTATCACTTTGGTTCAGTCTTACCTGTATTTGTCCCTTTTGGAATGGGAATGTTTACTAGGTGCCATTATATTTTGGAAGTATGTAATTTTTTTTTTGTAAATATATATATTTTGACTTTTTATATTTAGAAGAGATCACAGTTAAGTGATCACCTCAAGTCACAGAAGAGACATTGGAATTGGAATTTATAAGTGTTAAAGACTATGGAGATGATTGAAATTGGACCCAATGCATTTTCCACCATCTCATGACTGATGGCTGTGAGCTTTTGAAGATCAGGGAAGGAATATATTGGTTTGATTATCCCCCACAGGCTCATGTGTTTGAACATTTGATCCTCAGGTGGTGGCACTGTGAAAATTGTGTAACTTTTGGGAGGTGCAGGCTTGCTGGAGGAAATGAATCACTGGGAGTGTGCCTTGAGATTTTTGTGGCCTAACCCCACTTCCTACTTATCCTGTGCTTCTTGACTGTGGAAGCAATGTGATCATCCAGCTTTCTTCTCACTACTACTGTGTCCTATCCCTGCCGTGATGTAATGTATCACCTAGAACTGTAGGCGTAAAAAGCTTCTTCTTATTATTATTAACAATATATTTTGTATGGATACATCATGTGTCGGTACCCTCTTTTCCCTTGTCCCTGCCCCCATCCTGCTGGGAACCCTCCTCAGTGGGGTTGCAGGTATTCCCCATGGGGTTGTGGGAGCAGCAGTCAGTTTTTTTTTTTTTTTTTTTGTGGGGAGTTGGGAGTGCCTCTGGGCATTATGTCTCAACCTGTCGCTCTTACAATCTTTCTGCCCCCTCTTCCACAAAATTCCTTGATCCATGGTGGGTGAGTTTAAGTCTACTTCAGTGATCAACTCTTAGGAGCCTCTGGCTCTCTGCTTTGGTAGATGTTGAGTATTCTCAGGGTCTGTCTCCTTCACCCTAGTGCTGATTGTCAGGTTCACCATGGAAGCTTGACACTGGAGAACATAATCTTTGCCTCCATAGGATCCTGATCTGGTTCCTAATTCCAGATATGGGTTCCTTTACACTGAGCAGATCTCTTAGCAAATCAGAAAGCTATTGGTTAGCAACCAAGGCTGTGTGCCACTTTTGCACTGGTGTGTACATCTTATCAGGGTGTTTACTTCTGAGTAGCTTAGACCTTTGGTTGCTCAGAACATTAAAGGCCCCTTTCCCCCAGTAGCTCATGTAGTACTTTCAGAACTAGACAGGCTAACTTTCTGGGGACTAACTCTGTTCTGAATTCCAGCCATGTCTCTCCATGCTCTCAGTGTTGGAAGCATATTGTGCCTTCATTAATAGGGTCTGACCATTTGCCTTAGGTGGGTAATCAAGTGCTTTGACAGAAAGCTGTCTTGATTTGGGAGCCTGGTAGTTTTCTCTGATCAACAGCTCTATGTAGGTAGAAACCAATATCTGGTACTTGGAGTTATAGGCCAGAGAAAAAGACATTTTCTAAGGGTAACTTCCTCCCACCCTGTCTAATGCCCTTATTTTCAGGTGCTCCCCCCCTTACTCCTGTTGACAGTTATATCTTTTAGTCTGTCTACATGGATAAAGGTTTCTATGGTACCAGTTTATTTTGGATTGAGTTTTGTGTTTGTTTTTACCCACCCTCCCTTTCCCTGCCCCCCAAACCCTTCTACCCCTGTTGTCTGGGCTTGTGTTACCTATCAGGTATGCAGAAACTTAAGCTGGTTCATGTTAGAAAACTCAGATGAGTGACACCATGTGGCATTTGTCTTTCTATGGCTGTGGGAGTTTGCTGACTATGATGTGTTCCAAGTCTGTCCATTTTCCTACAACTTTCATTTTGTCATTTTTTTTTTCCTCTTACTGCTGAGTAAAATACCATTATGGAATTGGACCACAACTTTGCTTTCCATTTATCCAATGATGGGCACCTGGGTTAATTCTAGTCACATGAATGACTCTGTTAGTGAGGGGCTCTAGGAGGTTTTTAAAAGATCTCTTTGATTTTTGTTTTCTGTTGTGTTATTTTGCATTGTGTCCATCCCCTTTTTAGGTATTATTTCAGTTCAAGGTCTGGTTTTCTTGATGTTTCCCGGAATTCATTCTTGCATTTGGTCATGTATTCATGTCAGTTGGTTACTGAGAGCCTCTATTTGTTGACTCACCTTCAATTCATTTATATATCTTTTGATGCATCTCTGATTTTCTTCAATTTAGTTAAGCCTAGTGACAAAAGCTGAGTGCTCTAAGAAATGATCCTGCTCAATTTTATTTATGCAATTTTGGTTTTTTGATGACTTGCTTCCAGTACAGCAATTATTTTGGTCAGGGTACATAGGTTGTACTTTCATTTTGGGATTCATTTTCTTTTTATTTCTCTATGATTGTATTGGAGGCTTCCATTGTGGGACTAGGCACCTTTGGTTCTTGACTTTCATTTGTGTGTGTGTGTATGTGTGTGTGTGTGTGTCAGTCTACCCATTTTGGGGAAAAATTTTATTTTATTGAGGGAAGCAAGTCTTTGTCATTGTAGTATCTTCAGAGTGTTTTCTGTTTTGTTTTTTGTTTATTTATTTGAGAGCTACAGACAGACAGAGAAAGAGGCAGATAGAGAGAGAGAATGGGAACACCAGCGCCTCCAGCCACTGCAAATGAACTCCAGATGTGTGTGCCCCCTTGTGCATCTGGCTAACTTGGGTCCTGGGGAATCGAGCCTTGAACTGGGATCCTTAGGCTTCACAGGCAAGCACTTAACTGCTAAGCCATCTCTCCAGCCTGGTTTTTCTGTGTTAAATGTGAACTGCATTGGTGTATGGTAGGGTTACAACTGCAAGTACATGAAAGGTACGTGGGAAACTGCCAAGCAGGGACTTGGAATCTCTGGCTTACTCACTCCGCTTGTATGCACTCTTCAGTACTCAAGGGTCAGAGGCTGGAATCTGAATAACCAGAGGCAAGAGGTGAGTTCTTACAGTGGCTGGTGCACCATCTGGCTCAGAAGAATTGTGATTTGAGTACGCAGGGATCAGTCAGCCAGGAAACCTGAGCAAAATGCCTCAGTCCATACACAGGGACCAAGCCACCCCAAGCCAGGAGCAGGGGTACCGGGGCCAGGGAACTGGGAGGTGGGCAACAAACTGGGAGCTCCAGCCTACTTACTCAGCTCATGCCGGTGATCTGATAGTTGGGAACCAGGGTACATTCAGTCAGACAGGTGGAGCAAGGGGCCTTCTTCTACAACAACTTCACAGGGTCCAGGAAGCCCCAAGCCAGCAGAGGGGAAACTGGAACCAGGGAACTTGTGTGTGTGTGTGTGTGTGTGTGTGTGTGTTTATGTGTGTGTGTGTACAGGGAGATCTGGCCTACTCTGAATGTGCACCCTCTGGAGCAGGGTATCTGGGAGTTGGGGGCCCAGGGCCAATTAAATAAGAAAGGCAGAGTCCCTTCTTTATTTAAGCTGCTTCTTGTTGTGTATTTGGTAACAGCAATAAGAAAGTTACTAATACAATAATGATGTCCAGATAACATGACATATCTTGGCATGAGGCTGTCATTTTACGTACACATTAAAACATATTCTGTTAGTGGGTATATTAGAATCTGGAATGAATAGCCAATTCCAGAAGTCAGGTAAGAATGAAGCAAGGATCTTAGAACTAGTCTTCTATCCTCTAGTGTTTAGGACTAAGCTAAGACAAGAGGAATGACCATGAAAGCCAGGGTCAGAGTGATCTGCAATCAGATGGGCTTCATAAGGAGAAATGGGAGTAGGAATAGGTCAAAGAAGGGCAATTCTCTAATGCTGAGACCTCTTGTAAACCCTGAACATCAAACGCCAGACAACATGCATCAAGCTATTCCCAAGTGTTCTCTGGCATGCTACAAAGGCTCTGGGCAGTGCAAAGACTGTGGGTGAGTGCGTTTTCATTCCCACATCTAGGCAGTTCTTTCAGGGATGGACACTCACTTTTTTCAGTATCTTTTCAGTGTTATAACAGGCCCTTTAATGACACGTGATTATTTCATGTCTCTGAACTAATTTATGTTATTTCAGGCCAAAGAATGACTTGGGCTTATTTTTTTTTAATTCTCATTATGACTTACTAAAGTATTAGATGCCTCTTGAGTTAATAACACATTTTGGATTTTATTCTATCTACTTAGTGAAGTAACGCTGATAGCAGCAAACCCAATTTCGATAAGTTAGGTTTTAATTTTTTAATGGGTAGAAAAAAATATCAATTGGTTGCCTTAACTTGTGTTTTTCTCTTGTTGGTGGACTGTCAGACTATAGGGAACTCTTTCACTTACATTAGGTGCTATGAATTCTGTGAAAAACTACTGTTGATGAGAAACTTGAAAGCCAAAGGGTTTTGGTCCAAATCTTTGAGCGACTCTTGAATGGATGCATGCTCCAGGAGAGTTTTCATTCAAGTATCCTGATACATTGTGTGAAACAATCTCTTTGCCTCAGAAGCATTATTTATTAGTTCCAAGGACTAAAGAATAAGATTTTCCAATCTGTCTCTAGATGTTTGCATTTTCCTATATTCTTATGTATTATTTCAGTGATTAATTAATTGTTTATGTATTTTTTGAGAGAGAAAGAGAGATAGACAAAGAGAGAGAAAGTTAATATAGATGCACCAGGGCCTCACTGCAAATGAACTCCAGATGTGTTCACTACTTTGTGTATCTTGCTTTATATGACTACATGGGAATTGAACCCAGGTCATTAGACTTTATAAGCAAGTGCCTTTAACCACCCAGCCATCTTCCAAACCCTCAATAAATTATTTTTGAGCCATCATCCTTTATTGGTAACTTTTATTGAACACTTGCTGTTTGTCTGTTGGGGTATAAGTGCTTATTAATAAAGAAGTGAAAAAAACTCAGCTGGTAACATCAGGGACTCACAGTCCTAACTGGCGTCCTGAGATTCAGTGCACAGAATACAAAAACACATCTCTAAAGGCAACTTATTCATAGATTTTTAAAAAATATAGTATGGTCATAGAATATTATTTGCCAATAAAAACAAATTCCAGTGTATACTAAAAAATGATGAATATGAAACACATGAGAATGAGTGAAAAATACAATCACAAAAGAGTACATTAAACTCCAGAATGGGCAAAAGTATAGAGATGGAAAATAGATTAGTGATTATCAGGGGCTAGGGCACAAATTAGGAATGATGTCAAATGACACTTGTTTGTCTAGAGATGATGAAAATTTTCTAGAGTTGATTATAGTTATGGCTACACACCTCTGTGAGGACATAAAATAGTATTTTGTAAATGGGTGAATTATATGATATGTGAATGCAATTTAAATAAAGCTAATGTTTAAAGATGGGAAATATGGAGAGAAATGAAAAGAGGAGATTTTTTTTTTCAAAAGTTTACCCAGTTAGAGAAAATAGACAGCTCAGAATGTTTTAAAGGGATATGTTTTATTTCTGTGTTAATTATCTAATTTATACAACTTTCAAAAACACATTGTTATTTCATCCTCACATTGCTTGGTTTTTTTCTATAAAGAAACTGAAACTTAGAGAACTTAAGCAACTCATTAACAGACACATTAGTTAAGAAGCAGAGGAGGAATCAAGCTCAGGGGTGAGGATAGCAGAGCCTAGTTGAAGGCTTGGTTCAACAAAAGGGCATGCTTTGATGAGAGAAGTGACAACATATAGACATTTTGGAGTCTGTGATCCCTGCAGCTCTCCGAGTCTAAATTACATTTTTCATACCATCTGCTGTTATTATTTTCCTTTTTTGAGGATCAAACCAAGGGCCTTGGGCATACTAGGCTAGCACAATGCCACTAAGCTGTATCTCCTACTTACATTCTTTCATAGACTAATAAGGTAACTAAGTCTGTGCATTTTATATTCCTTGAGGGAAGGACACTTTTATATCCTTCCAAGTATATTTGGGTACTGACTACCAATTTACTCATGTTCAACAACTGTATTCCAAAAGAAATCTGAGCCCAGAGCCCATTGGCAACCAACCAGTAGAAGTAAGGCTATATCTTCAAACCATGTCCTTATCCTTGTCTCAGTCTCTTTGTGTGTATGTGTGGTGTGTAGATGTGCTTGCTCCATGTGCAGCCATGAGGAGGCCAGAGAAGAGCCACCTCTATCGATCCTCCACTTCATTTTTTTTTTTTTAATTTTTTATTTATTTATTTGAGAGTGACAGACACAGAGAGAAAGACAGAGGGAGAGAGAGAGAATGGGCGCGCCAGGGCTTCCAGCCTCTGCAAACGAACTCCAGACGCGTGCGCCCCCTTGTGCATCTGGCTAACGTGGGACCTGGGGAACCGAGCCTCGAACCGGAGTCCTTAGGCTTCACAGGCAAGCGCTTAACCGCTAAGCCATCTCTCCAGCCCTCCACTTCATTTTTTTGAAACGGTGTCTCTCACTGAACTCAGAGCTGCCATTTTTGATCAGACTGACTGATTGGTGAGTCTCTGGTCTGGATTGGGTTTACAGGCATCTGTGGCCATGCCGAGCTTTGAATATGGGTTCTCGGGATGAAACTCAGAGTGAATCAGCCCCTCTTAGGCCCCGTGCTCTTACCTGCTGAGCCATCTCCTCAGCACTGCCCCATCTTGAACTTATACCACAAATCGACTCTTGTACCTTTTATAACAATTGGTATTTTCTTTGTTGTGACCCACAAAATCACTTTTTTATATGAAATATGCAGCTGGCCTGTTTGCCTCTCTCAAACACTGAATTTTATGTCTGACTGGGCTTTGCTCTTGCCTTGTTTGCAGGACAGCTCGTAGATGAGCATAAGATCCTGTCCAGCAACTACATAAGCATTATGGCATGTGTTTTTTTCCACAATACTAATTATGATACTGTTGTATTTTGCTATACATGTTTTCTTTACTTTTCCCCTCATGTATTTTTACATTATCTAGCGTGTTTTTGTAAGACTCTGTAAATTATTTTGAGCTTGAAAGTAAGTAAATAAAACATTAAGATTAATAAATAAAATATCTTGTAGTAACTAAAGATAATTAAAGTGCTTATGTAATGGTGCCAAGAGGAAAGTATATAATTAATGCTCACACAGTAGCAAGAATTCTACATCTTCATAATAGTCTGTACAGCAGCTAGTAAATGTATTGTGCTGTGTTAGATACTATGCTAAGCATCTTGGTTATATGGCCCATAAGACCTTGGATATAACTGGTATTTAGGCATCTTGTAGCTAAAATATATAGATGGATAATGAAATGAAGGTCTGATGACCAGAAGAACTATTACATTCTCTCTCTCTCTCTCTCTCTCTCTCTCTCCCCACATATACATATATTTTTTTTCCCCTCATTTCATCCCTCTTTACTCCCTATCTCTCTGGTATAGATAGAGGGTCTACATCAAACAAGTATGAATTTGAGTCATAAATTTACAACTAATCTGATTGTGACCTAAGTCATCTCAGTTTTCATAACAGTAGTTACTGATAGGGCAGCTATACCATCTGACACAAGGCTGACCTGCAATGGTGCGTAAGAGATTTCATCCTTTGGTACCTCATCAGAAGCTTGTCAGAAGCTCTTTGCTCACTTTCTTGGGCTTGATTGTAAACAGTGGCCTAAGAGACTTTTTTTTTTTTTTTTCAAGGTAGAGTCTCACTCTAGCCCAGGCTGACCTGGAATTCACTATGGAGTCTCAGGGTGGCCTTGAACTCCAGTCCTCCTCCCTCTGCCTCCCGAGTGCTGGGATTAAAGGCATGTGCCACCATGCCTGGCCTAAGAGACTCTTTACCCAGCCAAAGTGTACCATGAACAGCATGGTTAATTTAATTAAGCAAAAAAAAAAATTCATTTCTGAGTGTGAGGAAAGCATTGTGCCATAGCTTGTGTCAATATCAAGGGGTATCCCTCATGTGATCACCTATTGCTTGCTACCCAGAATCCATTTTCCTAAATCTCGGAACCAAAGCCTTTTCCTGCTCCCTACCGATAGACTTGAGTGTCTTCTCACCAGACCTAGGGCTCAATGGGTCTTGCTTGACACAAAGAGCTCAGCACAGCCCATCCTCATGGCCACAGAATTAGATTTACAAATGAGTATATAGCTTGTGTGTCTTGAACAGGTTTGCTTCCTATGGCTCTTTAAAAAAAAAAAAAATCAAGTTTCTTCCCCTTTGCTGTGGAAGCTTCTGGAAAGGCCTGTCTCGATGGGCAGTGCAGTGACAGAGGGAGGTTCTGGAATACCTTGCAGTTGTGTTGGGACAGAACATTGCACCACACTGCAGGTGAAGCTCCCACTAGGAAGGGCAGTAACAGCAGTCAGGAAATGCCAGAAGCCAGGCCTACCCCTGATGACAGAAGCCGTAGCAGTCGCAAGGCAACCAGAGTGGGTTTCTGTCACTTGCAAGTATGAGAATCCACAGTTTATGGAAGCTACAATTCAAGTGTTGCTATTATTCTAGTATATTTATCCATATCTGTGGAAAGGTTTGATCCAGGTATTAAACTATTGCAGAAACAAAATTGAGTACTGGCAACTAATTGTTGGAATTATTATATATTGAATTTCAGTCTAAACATTACCAATTTCTAGGTTGAAGAGATGCTTGACCTTCTTGGGCCTCAGTTTTCTTACCTATGAAATAGGTAATGCCAGACTCCTTTCTATTTTGCTCTTTTTGTGTTTGTTTGTTTGTTTGTTTGTTTGTTTTTGTTTTTGTTTTGTATTTTCAAGATATGGTCTTACTCTAGCCCAGGCTGACCTGGAACTCACTCTGTAGTCCCAGGCTGGCCTCGAATTCACAGCAATCCTCCTACCTCTCCCGCCAGAGTGCTAGGATTAAAGATGTGTGCAACCACACCTGGCTGTTTTGCTCCTTTTTAATGTTTTTTTTTTCCCCCTACTTATAAGATGTGGCTAATGGCCATGTAACATATGTAGGACTAACTTTATTAACAGTAGATTCACATAAGTAGTTGAATCTCTGTCCTTCAGTTCAAAGCATTTTTGCAAAATGTCACCCAGGAAATTTTCATGGTATTTACATCATGACTGTAGAATCTTCTTCAAGTGGCAGATTGTATTAAATTTAATCAAGAATATAACAGATTTACTGTTATTTGAGGCAAAAATTCTGTTTTGTTACAGTGTTTTAGCTACTTCTCTAAAAAGAGCATAGGACACTCAGAATTTCAAACCATAGTTTAATTTTAAAACAAGCCCAAATTGGAATACCAACTTGTCATGATTATTTTATCTCCCTGACATAACACTATAGAAACATTATTTTGTACCTAATACAAACATAAGCATAGTAGCTTGTGCCACTTTGCCTTCAGTGTGTGAAGATGAAATTCAGAAAGAGAATGCATTTAACGATGAAAAATTGAAATTTGCTGAAAGTGCATAGAATTACTTCCCACTGTGACACCACTGCTTGTTTCTGTTAGAAATGACATCAGGTGGTTGGCTAACCAAGGTTGCCAAGAGTGTATTTTAATGATATCTAGGGCTTTCCTGCTATTTAAAATTGTCAGCTGGGCCTGTGCTTACAGATCACAAACACTTGCTAAATTCTTCACCTGTGTTTGTTTTCTGCTGTTGGTTCTGATCCTTTTATCACTTTGATGTATAATAAGAAGAAAGTAGTCATCTAATTTTCATTGAACAAGTTTTCCTATCTGTCACATATCTTCATTCTCTAGCTATCAATTAGCCATAGATTGTGGAAAAACTCTGATAGAAATTTCAAATTCAGGGTTCCTGCATTAGTCAGTTCTTAGCAATACGGGTCAGTTTCCAGAACCCAACCAACAGCAGCTTGTGGGAGAAAGGGTTTATTTTAGCTGACAGTCTTGAGGGGAAGCTCCATGATGGCAGGGAAAGCAATGGCATGAACAGAGGGGGTGGACATCACCTCCTGGCCAACATCAGGTGGACAACAGCAGTGGGAGAGTCTGCCAAACACTGGCAAGGGTGAGCAGGCTGTAATACCCATAAGTCCGACCCCAACAATATATCACCTCCAGGAGACTCCAAATTACAAATTACCACCAGCTTGGGGGCAGACTATGATTAAGAACACTTAAGTTTATGGGGGAAACTTGAATCAAACCACCATAATTGGGATAAGTTCCACCCTTCCAAATCTGGGCTTAGAATTACCAAGAATTATTGCTTGTTCACTTTATTTTATTTTCTTAATTAATTTTTTATTAGCATACAAAGAATTAGGTTTCATTATGCTGTTTCCAAACAATTTTCCCCTTCTCTCCTCTTCTCCCCATTCTCTTCTCCTTTCCAACATCCCCCACAATGTAAGCTTCTTTCTGCTTTCATATTATGTTTCCTTCTGTCTTCTTTCCCCTTCTTACCACTTCTTGTTCCTCTGTCATGGTTTTCTATCTGTAGCCATGGCCTATGCTTGCTATCATATCCCTTTATTTACATATATGTAAACATTAAATGTTAGGATCCACATATGAGAGAGAATATACAATTTTTGTCTGTCTGGGCTTGGGTTACCTCAATATAATTGTTTTGCAATTCCATCCATTTCCCTGAAAATTTCATAACTTTATTTTTCTTTATAGATGACTAAAACATCATTGTATATATGTATCGTATTTTTATTAACATGCAATCAATTGATGCACATCTAGGTTGATTCCATTTCTTAGCTATTGTGAATAGAGCATCTGTGAACATAGATGTGCAAATATCTCTGTGGTAGGATACAGAGTCCTTAGGATATATGCCCAGGAGTGATATAACAGGTCATATGCTTGTTTAATTTTTTAGCTTTTTGAGAAACTTCCACACTGATTTCTATAGTGGTTGTACCAGCTTATACTCAGACTAACTAGGGAATAAAGGTTCTCCTTTTCGCACAACCTCATCAGCATTTGTCATCATCGTTTTTACTGATGACACCATTCTGACTATAGTAAGATAAAATCTCAAAGTGGTTCTAATTTGTATTTCTTTGATGGCTAAGGATGATAAACATTTTTATAAACCTGTTGGGCATTTGTGTTTCTTTTAAGAACTGTCTGTTCATTTTACTAGCCCATTTATCAATTGGTATTTTGGGTTTTTTTGCAGTTACTTATATATGTTAGCTGCCAGTTGGTTCTATCTTTGTTCCTTCCTCAGGTTTTATTTTTTTTAATTTTTTGTTTATTTTTATTTATTTATTTGAGAGCAACAGAGAGAGAAAGAGGCACAGAGAGAGAGAGAGAAGAGTGGGTGTGCCAGGGCCTCCAGCTACTGCAAACGAACTCCAGATGTGTGCACCCCCTTGTGCATCTGGCTAACATGGGTCCTAGGGAATCGAGCCTTGAATTGGGGTCCTTAGGCTTCACAGGCAAGCGCTTAACTGCTAAACCATCTCTCCAGCCCCTCAGGTATTATTTTTAAATTTACTTTAGGACCGAGACTGAAGGAGCAGCTCCTACCTGGGATCTGACATTCTTGTAGCTGAGAGCAATGAGCTCTTAAGAGATGAAGCAAGATTGTGTGCTGGTTCTTAAAGGTCTTGCTTAGCTCTGACCATGTGTCATGTCCATTCACATTCTACTGGCCAAATCAAGTGGCTTGGCCAAGATCAGATCCAGTGTCTTCAATAGAAATATCACAATTTATAAGTCAGTTAGTGGAAATTAGTTTTCTTCTTTTAAAGAAGGAAGTAGGAAAAAAAAACACAGCAGAATGTTTGAATAGATCCATTTTGGGTAGAGACAGTGGGTTCTATGTCCTACTCTGATACTTCTTCCAGAAAGTCATTTCCCTGCTTCTCTTGCCATCCCTCTGCCACTGGCCTCTGTTCCCCTTGCTGCCAAGCAGACCCATGGAACCCCACCCAGTTTCTGTACAGCACCCACACTGGTGGTTTAGTAAACATTAGAGCTGTTTGATGTGATATTGGATATCTCTGTTCTTTGCCATATGGTTCAATATTTCCTGAACTCATTTCCGCTGTTAAAAAATTATTTCATTGACTTGAAGTAAAATGTTAAATAAATCTTATCTTTTCCTATACTTAGTGTTGCAGTAACTTTTCCACTGCTGAGTCTAATACCTGACCAGAAGCAGCTTATGGGAGGAAAAGGTTTATTTCAGGGTTGCTGCTTCCAGGGGAAGCTTCATCATGGCAGAAGAAGCTGGCTCACTTGCATAGATCCATAGCAGAGAGATACCAATGAGAACAAATGGCCAGAGCTCCAACTGCTTTCTATATGCCTAGTAGAGCTGCACTACAAGATCTGCTCCCAGTGACATCTCCTCCAGCAGCTGCTCAAGATGTAAATTGCAAGCTTAATCAAAAATATCTCAGCCTGTGGGGGGCATACATTCACATTCAAACTACCATACTGAGTAAATCTATGTTAAAAGCCCCTTAAATAGTTACCCTTATTGTTATAAAGTGCTGTATAGTACAGAGAGTGTTGCTATCACCCTCATTTCAGAAGACCCTCACAAGAAGGTGAGTGAGGCCAGAGTTATTGTGATTTCCATTTTGTTTGCTAGGAAAAGTTAAGCTGCTTATTCAGGATCAAATGACTAGTGAGGGACTAGAGAGATGGCTCAGTACTGTGTGAGCATGAGGATCTGAACTTAGACCCAAGAACTCAGGTAAATGCAAGGCATGGTGGTACTTTCCTGAAGTTCAGTGCTTGGGAGACACAAGGGGATCCATGCAGCTCACTGGCTAGCTAGTCTGCCTGAATTCAACAAGAGATACTGCCTCAAAGAATAAGGTGTGAAGTGATTAAGACCCTGACATTGACCTGGCCTCCATGTTCATGCCCACATAACGCATGTGCACCTGCAAACATACGCCTGCACACATATAAACATGCATGCACACATACCACACACATACACCCAGACTAGTAAGCTTGATAGTTTTGAAGTCAGGGTTGTAACAATAGCCACTAGTTACTGAAGAAAAAATTACCTTGTGTTAAGCAAATCTTGATTTTAGCAAATATTGATAAACAATGCAATATGATAAATACCTTACATAAAAATTATACTAATAGTACTACAGTTATTGGTTTTCCTAATGAGACTCACCTTAAATTGTTATACAATATTTCCTTCTTTTAAATATCTAAACAATCAATGCATACACTGGGAGGTATAGTCTGTGGATAGCAAACTTCCAAGAAGCCAGTTACCCATCTCAGCAAATGATGTGCCACCTATGCTGTCCTTAAGGTGACTTATGAGGCTGAACCCCTGCTACTCTCCCATGGTTAAGCCACTGTCATCTGTCTTTCTCAGAGTGTGACAATAAGGCCTTGACCTGCCATTCATACCTTTCCTTCCCTTCTTCAAGCCATTCTTCACTCTAAGCCGAGGAGTGTTTTCAAAAAGCAAGTCTGAATTTGCCTGGCTTCTCTCTCCCCACCCAAATTCCATAACAGATTTGCAAGACTCCCATTTGATGTCAGTCCAATTCTGCCAGGCTCCTCTTCTCATGTCATTGTCACCTTCGCACTATTCCTATTTTAATCTCTATTCTCTTTCCTCCTCCTGCCCTTCCTGCCAGTATCCCAATAAACTCTCACCCATTTGTCAGATTATATCTTCCCAAAGCAGCAGACCATGACCCTGAATCCTAAAATGAGCCTTTCTTTAGCCTAGTCTACCCATTCAGAAGTCAGTGAATGGCCTCCTTAAATACTACTTGAAACTTACTAGACTCACAGCTGTTCACTTGACAAATATGAGAGATGGCTTCTTTGAAAACCCTCACTGTTACTTAAGTGACTATGACAATTAACTTTCCAAGAAGCCAAGTGTGGTGGTGGTTTGAATTAAGTGTCCACTATAAACTCATGTGTTTTGAATGCTAGGTCCCCAACTGGTGGCAGTTTGGGAATTGGAGCCTCCTGGAGGTATGTTGTTGGGGGTGGACTTATGGGTGTGATAGCCATCTTTCCCTTGCTAGTGTTTGGCACAGTCTTCTGCTGCTGTTTTCCATCTGATGTTGGCCAGACGTGATATCCAGCCTCTGTTCATGCCATGATTTCCCCTGCCATCATGGAGCTTCCCCTTGAGTCTATAAAGTAAAAATAAAGCCTTTCCTATCATCAGTTGCTTTTGGTCAGATTCTTTGTGTTAGCAGTGAGAGACCAACTACAACAGTAAAATTGGTACACAGTGGAGTTGTTGATGCTAGAAATCTGACTGTGTGACTTTTGGCCTTTTGGAGCTGATTTGGAGGAGGAATGTGGAAAGATTTGAAACTCTGGACCTAGAGATACCTTGCAGGGCTATAAGTACAGTATAATGTATTCTGATAGGAGTTAAAAGACCTTAATGCAGTAAGAATCATGGACCATGAGGTTTGGGTTATGAGGGTAAAAAATAACTTTATTCGACTGGGCTAGAAGCAATTTGTGTGAGAGACTTGCTGCATTCTGCCTGCCTTTGTCATGAGAATTTGTGCAGAGTTGGGCTGCATAAAAATGTAATGGTGTGAGAAGGATATAGCACAGAAATAAGTGAAAAATTTGGGCTAGAGACAATGGCTTTGTTCAGCTGCATTTCTTTTGGAGAGTATAACTATTGAGATTGGCCCAACTCTCTGCCTTGTGATAGCAAGAAGAATGCAGACTCTTGAAAGTAAGGGACCTGAATGCTAAAGGAGTATTCTGCTCTTCAAACTTGTCTGTATTTTCCTGCTGGATTAATAAATTGTTAGTACTATAGAGTATAATAAATGCAGGAAAGAAAGCGTCATTGGATTTTCTGTGCAGCTTTACTTTTTGGAAATGGCCATGGGCAAAGTGAAACAGTGTTGTCAAAATCCCTGCATGGAGACCCAATGGAGCCATGGGGATAAACTATGGGTTGAAATGGAGACCCAATGGAAATGCCTGGACTATGGGATGGCTTGGATGGAGTTTTTCTCTGGATTGTTGAGCAACCCAGCTGGAGGTGTAGAATTGGAACATCAGAGACTTGTCGCTGGTTAGAATTATCCAGACTTAGAGACTTGTCATTAGTTAGAGTTGTTGGACTTGGAGTTACAGAATTTAATGTCCGCCCTGTTTATTTTAAATCTTGTATTGATTCAATTTTTCCTTGTTATGCCTAATTCCATCTTTTGCAATGTGAATGTTTATTTTGTGCCATTTTTTTTTTATTAGAGCTCAATTAAAAGACCTTGGACTATGGGGATGTTTGAACAACATTGGGATTGATAAAAATATGGGGGCTTTTAAAGACGGACTGAACACATAGCATTTTCATAATGTATAGTTGTCAGTTTATGGGACCAGGGGCAGAATGTGGTGGTTTGATTCAGGTGTCCCCCATAAACTCATGTTTTCTGAATGCTTGAGCCTCAGCTGATAATCACTTGGGATTTGGAACCTTCTGGAGGCAGTTCATTGCTGGGGATGGGCTCATATGTGTTAGAGCTAGCTTCCCCTTGCCAGTGTTTGGCATACTGTCCTATGCTTTTGTCTACGTGATGTTGGCCAGGAGGTGATGTCCAGCCTCTGTTCATGCCACCGTGGAGCTTCCCCTTAAGTCTGTAAACCAAAATAAACCCTTTTCTCCCATAAATTGTTTTTTGCTGGGTGTTTATCCAGCAACACAAAGCTAACTGCGGCACCAAGTTATTTTGGAAGAGAACATACTTCATGTGTTAGGGGATGCATGCTGCCTGTGATAATTGCTAAGAGTAATTACAGTTTGGCAATCCAAAGTTTGATTGCCTGTCTCTTCTTACTGCTCCAGTGACCACAGGGCAGTTTGGATTGATTTCTAAAGACTGGTCTGGTTCTTAATGTTCCTGAATACACCTTGTCCTACATTAATTCCAAGGTAAACACAATGGTCCTGAGATGGACACATTCTATTAAATAATGAAAACTTCTCCATAAATTCTGCATTTTGGAGGTCAAAATAGACAGGCTGATTTGCTTACAGCTTGTCCTCAGGTGTCAGTGTGACAAGAGGGCTCTAGGCACACAGCAGGCAGAAGGCTGCTTCTCTGGAGATGATGCTAATTTACTTATGCCTGTGGATTTGGATGCAGCTGGGTCCAGCCTCTTCTTGAAGATTACCCCACTAGGCTTAATTTGAACCAGATCTCAGGAGTCACAGCTTGGAGAGGCTAGACTCTTTGTATCTTGCTCTTCCAACTTTCAAACTAGTAGTTGAGTTGTGTTTACTTTACAATAAATAATTTTAGGGCTGGAGAGATGGCTTAGCGGTTAAGCGCTTGCCTGTGAAGCCTAAGGACCCCTGTTCGAGGCTCGGTTCCCCAGGTCCCACGTTAGCCAGATGCACAAGGGGCCGCACGCATCTGGAGTTTGTTTGCAGAGGCTGGAAGCCCTGGCGCGCCCATTCTCTCTCTTTCCCTCTATCTGTCTTTCTCTCTGTGTCTGTCGCTCTCAAATAAATAAATAGAAAATTAAAAAAAAATAATTTTACTTAAAGAGACTGTTTTCCTTGTATTTTTTGGGTTAGTAGACAGAATAGGGGATCATAAAGACCATAGTTACAAATTCAAAAGATTGTAGAGTATCCCACTATTTATTTGGGTCCCTAAAAGGAAGCTTCCTATGCATGGCAAGTGAACAGACATTTTGAGGGGCTTTGTCATCCTTTTATCTAGGAATGCTCTTTCTACCATTTTCAAGCAATTGAAATCTCCTCAAGCCCACTTTATTTCTTCTTATGGAAAATACCTAGATTCCATCAAGTCAGAATTTTTGTTGTATTATGATTTTATGAAATTTTAATTTATGTTTTTATTTTATACTTGTTACATATTACATTCCTTAAAAAAATTTGCATACCTATTTTTCTCTTCTGGAATCTGTAGTTTTCAGTGATTGAACTGGAATTACCCATAGTTCTTTTGTTCTGATGTCCAGAATAAAGTCCTAGTTTAGTAGAAGAACTAAACACTTGTTGAATAATTTGAATCTTTTAGGCATGTTCTTCTATGAAAATTACACTGTACATTTGTAATGTTCCTGTAAGCAAATGGACCCTCAGAAAGCACTACTCTGTTGTCCTTTTGTCCACCTTGCCATGGATTTTCAATTTCATTTCCTCTTCAGGTTAAAGCACTGAGTTTCCAAGAACAACTGTCTTTCCTTCCTAATCTTTGATGGTACACCCAGTGGCAGGTTATGCAATGAGTCAGAAGCAAGGCTCCATTTTGGGTAGGTCAGGATGACTATTTCCTGTCTAGGGTTAAGTCTTCTCAAAGCAGAATCAATTTCTTGAATCAGACCACACTGAATCGCATTGCATTCAACCCCAGAGACACTGCCTGTAGTCTTTTGTTTTGAATGGCAGACCACATTATAAAAATATGGTCATTTATTTTTAAGTGTCCTTGGGAAGAATCAAACCAGACAAGATGGAGAGTGTGTCAGTCAGTGTCAAGTCCCTCATAGAGCAGATGACCCCAGTCCGGGCTGCAGTCCTCATCATATGTGACTCTGCAGGGGAGACACGAAGGGCAGATGGCGTACAAACAATTTGGTCAGTTTGGAAAATTTGGTGTGCAAGATAAAACAGAATCTGAGATTTTTTTTTTTTTTTTAAATCTCCTTGTCACAAAACAGGCTGGAGACAAGAGGGCCACTCTATAGTTGTTTTTTTTCCCCCCTCTGGCTCAGGCTGACCTGGAATTAATTATGTAGTCTCAGGGTGGCCTTGAACTCATGGCTACCCTCCTACCTCTCCCGAGTGCTAGGATTAAAGGTATGTGCCACCGTGCCTGGCTATGGGTATTTTTTGATCAAGTCCCACATTCTTTTCAGAATTAAACACCTTCATCAATTTCTTCATTCTCAACAGATTAATAAGTCTCATCCTAGAGTGAAGCCTTTCTCCCCACTTCAGCATCAACAGCCTGGGACCAAGTGTGATGATTGTACCCTGATTTATGAGCAAGATCCTGGAAAATAACTAAGGGCAACTTAGGCAGACTTTTAAGTGCTTATATCTTTTTCCTTTTTATTCCTCTTAGAAATGAAAATACTGAGATTTTCATATATTTTACATTTATGAGAGAACATAGCAAAGAAGTTAATAGGAAGCGCATGACCCTTGGATGCAGGCAACCAATAATTCAAACCTCAGCTTTAACACCTTGTCATTCTATAAATTTAATTCTTGGCACTTCAGCATCCTCATAAAAATACTTTGCTGAATTTCTGAGCACATCAGTGTATCCAATAGGCTCTTAAAGATAACAATGTCAATTATTCTGACCTATAGAAATGTGAAAGGTCCTTAGAAATATACATTTTGGAGGGTGATAAGCATTGGAACATTATATATTTTTATTTTTTATTTTATTATTTTAGAGAGAGAGAGAACAAATGAGAGGGAAAACTGGCATGCCAGGGCCTCAGCCACTGAAATCAAATGCCAGACAGTTCTACCACCTAGTGGGAATGTACAACCTTGCACTTGCATCACCTTTGTGCATACAGCTTATGTGGGATTTGGAGAGTTGAGCATGGGTCCTTAGGCTTTGCAGGCAAGCACGTTAACTGCTAAGCCATCTTCTCAGCCTGATTTTTATTTTGTTTTATTTACTCACTATGTATGTTTATACACACATGTATGCATTTCACATATGTATGCCAGGTCACATTTTACACATATAGGAAACATTAATAAGTGAAACATGACAAAAATTTCAGTTTTCTATGTATCTTACATTATTGTCATGGACACAACTGGATGCTGTTGAAAGCTGTGAAAAAAAAATTAAAGATATTACAAATGGGATAAGAAGTTGAGAGTAGGTTGTTAGGTTGGTAAGCAGGGAGATGAGTGTAGGGAGTAAGGACCGTCTGATTTGTAGGAGGGCATGGGTATTTTATTTGGTATAATATGATAGGACACAAAGTTGTAGGGAAGAATGAAGTTTTCCAGATGGCCATGTTTTATCTCATTCAATTTGAACAAACATTTTCCTATGACGTTGTGTACACACAAAGACTTTCCAAATGATGAATATCTAAATATCCTCCACCTGGTCTGTAACCACTGGAGGAGGTCATCATTATGACTCATGCCTGTTATTGGAATGTCATTCAAGATGTCCCTGAGGACTAGCAGGGATGGTCTCAGCTATTGACTCTTTGTAATGGCTTGAGCCTGCAGTGACTGACTTCTACCTAAATGTGGCTATTTAAATGCAAATATACACTAATTAATATTAAATGATATTAAAGTTAATTTAGTTTCTCTGTCACATTAGACAGATTTCAAGTGCTTAATAGACATATGTGGCTTGTGGTTATGGCATTAGATCTGGTACAGAATATTTGCTGCACTCCAGAAAGTTCTATTAGTGTTTGTGGTTTTGGATGTTTCTGACTCTGACATTGTTTTTGTGAGGCTGCTGTCAATTTTCAGGTCTATCTTCTTATGATTTGTTGTTTAAGTAATAGATGTAGAATTATGTAAATAATAGGTGATTAAGTTCTAAGAGAATAAGAGTGTTATGATCTGGAACTGGAGTTTCTATCCCTGGAATTTAGGTTTATGTTTTGAATACCTGTGTTGGCAGGTTATTGTTTTGCATTTAACCTCTGGGTAGCAAGAAATTCAGATTGCAGAGACTATTGGAAAAGAGCTACCATAATACAAAGGTAAAATTGCACTCTCATGGAACTCCTTGAGGTATAATAAATGACCTCTTGTTTGGAGCAGGGCCAGTCAAGGGACATGTAGTAACCAGCTACCACACACTTCCAAGCACCGTGCTTGTCTCTAAAATTGAGCATGGCCCTAAATCCCAAATGGCACCATACTTTGGGCAGTAGAGAAAGCCCAAAGAGATTTTCATTTGTCCAGTGACTATTGTACCTAGAATGCCCTAAAAGACTGGAGGGGTTGACATATGATTCAGCATTCAGTAGAATGTGCAGAAAACAGGAGGCTAGAAAATGCCCTCTATATCCATGAAGCTTGAATGCAATCCTGAGAGATAGATGAGTTATTTTCATGGTGAGGTTGGGAGAAATTGGGTCCATAAACATGATGTATCATAGCATGAACAAAGACAACTAAAGAGATAAATAGCATGGAATGAAAGTGAGACCATTTGAGTTCAGTATTGATAAAGTTTAAAATAAATGAAAACTGGTGTTAACAGAGGTAGATAGGCTTGAAGTGGGAGGATGAGTGGTACATCTTCAGTAGATAGTATATGGTAATACATATACCATATACCATTACCAGCATATGGTAATACTACCATGCATAGCTGACTTCTCAGCTAGTCACACCGTCTGTTCTGGCAGATCTGTAAAGGGTCAATGTGAGGGAGCTGATCTGGAGGCTGTCATGCCAATAGTGGCAAAACATGTGGGAAAGCTGGACTTTTAAAAGTTCACAGGAGGGCCTGGAGAGATATTTTAGTGGTTAAGGCACTTCATTTTGAAGCCTAAGGACCCAAGTTCAATTCTCCAGGGTCTACCTAAGCCAGATACACATGGCAGCACATGTGTCTGGAGGTTTTTATTTTGCAGTGTCTAGAGGTCATGGTGTGCCTATTCTCTCTCTCTCTCTCTCTCTCTCTCTCTCTCTCTCTCTCTCTCTCTCTCTCTCAAATAAATAAATATATTTCACAAGAGAGGTAATGAGGACCTGATGTTGGAGATTATTATGAGTTGTGATGAGAGAACATGAGTTCAGTTGATGATGATATCTAAGAGGCATGGATATTTGTGCTTAAGTATTAATTGAATGCATGGGATGAAGGAGAAAGATGAATCAGAGATATATTTCTGCTTTTAGGAAAATAGATGAATTCAAACTCTTCTTCCATGTTCATGGTGATGGTTTCTGCCTCTAGATGCTACTAGTGATTTTATTTTTCCATTAGCATCTGTGTTATATAGCATGAGCTTTGGCTCAGTAAGACTCCATTCTCTCATTTATTAAAAGAACTTGAAGTATACTCCATAGCAAGTACCACACTTGTATGATTTAAATTTTTTAAATTTCGTAGAAAATCAGTTTCATTTCTAGAGGCTCTAATCCAGACACCAAAATCGCCTCGTGGCTGGGACATCCCTGGGTTGGACCACTGAACCTATAATTCATTAGGAACAGCTGAAAACCATTAGGAAAATTCCTGTGCTATGCCAACAATAACACCTGTCAGATTTCAAGGTAACTCCATGTTTCAGAATCTCAGAATTTGTCTAGCTGAATCCTTATTTATACTTTATATGTACATTAATTATGTGAAAATACTGGTAGTTTCCTTACTTTCCATAATTATGCATTGCTTCTTTTAGATAAATTAAGTGCTGAGTGTTGGTGGAGACATGATTATAGATTTGCAACTAATCAGTTCAAAGTAAAAGTACAAGGCCAGGCTGAATAGTGGAGCCAGAAGTTGAAGAAGAGTGTTGATTACAACAGGGCCTACATGGAGAATGAACATGCCCTGGTGCCTGCAGTTCATTTGAAAGGACTTCCCAAGTAGCAGTTAACATTTTAATGTCATCTTTTATGCTTTTAAAAACATCCAATTCTTTTTTTATTGTTTATTTTTATTCGATATGGACATATTTTGTATGTAAACATCATGTGTTGGTACCATCCTTTCCCTCCTCCCTGCCCCTTTTCTGAAGAGGCCTTCCTTGTTGCAGATGCAGGTCAACCCTAGGGGGATTGTGGGTCATGCATTATGAGGGCAGCAGTCAGTTATTGGGGAGAGGCAATGTTTCTGTTCAACATGCCCCAACTTGTGGCTCTAATGATCTTTCCAACCCCTATTCTGCAAAATTCCCTAAGCTATGTTGGGTTCATTTTAAGTCTACTCTTAGGATCCTCTGGATCTCTGCTTTGGTAGGTGTTGAGTGTCCTCTGGTGTCTATCTCCTTCACCCTTGTGCTGATATCAGATTCACTAAGAAAGCAACACTCTTGCTCATTTCCCCAATTCTTCTGTGGTTTCAGCTGGGGCTGGGGTAGAGTGTGCCAGGCTGTTTAATCTCCTCTGAAAAAGAGAAGCATATTTTACAATGGAGACTGAAGTCAGCACTGGTTAAATTGGATAACCATTATTAACTTAGAGAGAATTTAAAGTGTGTAGACATTCTTATAACCCAAGATTAGTGAGAACTTGACAATGGAAAGCAGAATCATTATCTGGATATGATTATGACTTGTTTCCCAATTGCAGATATGGTTTCATTTTCACTGAGTGGATCCATTAGCCAATCCAAGAGCAGTTGGTTACCCACCATGGCTGTGTGCCACTATTGCACTTGTATGAGCATCACATCAGGTTGTTTGCTTCTGAGACACTTAGACTTTGAGTTGTTCAGATAGATGTTGGCCACTTTCCCCTGGTAGCTCAAAAAAACATCCAATTCTTAAGTTAGTAATATTGAAAAAGTATGAAAGATATGTGATGATACTCAAGGCATAAACAGTAGCCCTCTACTATTGTCATTCAGATGGTTGTATTTAGCCACATATTCTGACCTTTGTTGCTCCAGTGTGTGTTTTTGTCACTGTAACTATTCTATCAATTGGATCTTTGTTGGTCTTGAATTTTTCAAATGACTCCTTGGAAGATGTGAGACCTCATCCTTCCTCAGGAATGGCTTGGAAAGTGGCAAGAAGCAGTAGGAACATTCACCATAGCAATAACAGTATTGTAGGACAGTTTCACATATTCAAAAGCTTTACTTGAAGAACAGAAATATGCTTTGGTGATGGAGAAGTGCTGTAAATTGAGAGGCATGGGAAGAATCCACATCCTCTGAGTGTTTTTATAGAAAGGAGAAAAGAAAACCAACTCACTTTTTGTGGATATTGAGAGATGGTACCTTCAGCACTTGTTAAAGTTGGCTTTATGAAGCATAATGGCTTCAATGAGTGTTCTTCCCAAACTGCCACCCTTTGATGTCACTGAAAGTTGTTTAGCAACATACAAAAATGTTTTGTGAAAAGATAAATATGTATCTCATTAATTCTAAGAAATTTCTGAAATGCATTTTAAAGGTAAATAATGAGCATCATCCTGTGAAAGGCATGCTTCCTCAGAGTGCAAAAGAAGTGTGTGTGAAGGAGGTGCTAGCTTGTCAAGCATTTTATGATTTAATATCAGCTGAGTTGAAAAGCCTTGAGTCATATGATATATTATTTTGAATGCCTTTTCTTCCTCTTGGGAAGCTGGCTAATTCCACAGTCTTTCTCCCATGGTAAATAGCTCTCAGACTTTGATGTGCTCAGGCCAGTTTGCCAGATGTAGCAGATGGAACATGTTTGACCTTTTGTGTGCCAATTCCACCTGGCCTATGAGAGACCGTAAGTTAATTTTTGTTTGACTTTTGTTCCTAGGCATTATGGCAGAAGCTCTGGTAGTGACCTCTTTTGATGAGCTGCGGAGAAAGGCCCCAGAAGCAAGAGGGAAGATTGTCGTTTATAACCAACCTTACATCAGCTATCCAGTGACGGTGCAATACCGTGTCCGGGGGGCAGTGGAAGCTGCCAAGGTGGGGGCTGTGGCATCCCTCATCCGTTCAGTGGCGTCCTTCTCCATCTACAGGTTGGTTATGATGTTTGTTTAAAATCTTTTCAAATGCTAGAGTTTTCCATGGAAGAGAAACCCTTATGAAATAAAAACAAACCGTGCAAATGAAAATACTGACTGACTGTTGATGGAATTTCCCCCCAGTCCACATTTGGTCATTTGTTTGTCATATCTGCTTTGGCTGTTTCAGGATTCCAATCATCATTTATGCATTCCTTTGAAAAGTTTTCCACATTTACAATGATCCCATAATATTATACAACTAATATATTATGTATTTTCATTGGAGGGAGAACAGAGTTCATGTCTGCATTTCATCAAAGGTTCCTTATGACTTCAGAAGATGCCAGGCAGGTTTCCATGTTGCTAAAGAAGTGAACTAAAACAGAGTGGGTGACATGAAGAGTGCCCTGGTGTCATGGAGAGTTTGGGAACTAGAATGTGGACCTCTTTGTCCTCCCAAACAACTATATGAACAATTGTTTCTTAACCTCTTGTGTCCTGACAAAAGGCGATGAAGGACCAGAACTGCTCAGAATTATTTTAAGAGTAAATGAAGAAACTTATGAGAGATATTTATTCTCCATAAAGATCTGTATAATATTTGGCAGTATTATTTGTGAGCAACAGTCAGCTTGTCTTCCTGTAATTCTGGTTGGGACTATGCGGAAGTGTTTTATTTATTTACTTTTACTTTCTAAAAACATGTATTCATTTATTTGAGAGGTAGACACAGAAAGAGAGAGAGGGAGAGAGAGAGAGAATTTGAGAGTGTGAGCACACCAGGGCCTCTAGCTCCTGCAAACATCAGACATATGTGTCACTTTGCACTTCTGGCTTTATGTCACCACTAAGGAATCTAACCTTGGTTGTTTGGATTTTCAAGCAAGTGCCTTTAACCTCTTGGCCTTCTAATTAAGAGACATGTTATTATTTCCTTCTGCCATTGAAACCAGGCCATTCTATATTGCCCAGTCTAATATCAAGCCCTTTAGCCCAAGTAATCCTTATGTCTCCATCTCCTGAGCAGGTAGCATGTATTACTGAACCATGCCAAAGTGCTTTATTGACTCTAGGCCCTTTAAATGAATTCAGTATTGCAATGGATAGAAAGTCTTAAAATTGACTTGTATACATTTTACTTGGTGTAATACCCTTTTGTGATAGTGTAGCAATTCTCAAACATGCAAAAATAATTGTAGACAGCTTATTTGGGTCTGTGATTTGAGTTTTGAGTTTCTATCATAAAAGACAGTTTATTTATTTTTTTTCCTCAAATTTTATTAACATTTTATTAACATGATTATAAAAAGTATTCCATGGTAATACCCTTCCCCCCTCACTTTCCCCTTTGAAATTCCATTCTCCATCATATCCCCTCCCAAAAGACAGTTTATTCTTCACAAGTGCTATTTGGAGTTGAAGACACAGCTGCTTGACCTTCTTGAGCACTCGTCACCCCTGAAAATAAAATCACCCAGGGAAAGACCGCAGCAGTGGAGGAGTTAGGGAGGAGTAGTTAAAAAATGCAGAGTAAAGGGTAAGGACACAAAAAACAATTGAAGGGATGATATGTGCCAATGGGAAGAAGAAAGTTTCAAACTGCTTGTTGGGAGTTTTATGACAGAAGCCTTCATTTCATTGGCATCACAGTGCTAAAAAAAAAAATAATGTTCTTTGGGCTGGAGGGATGGCTTAATGGTTAAGGTGTTTGCCTGCAAAGCCAAAGGACCCAGATTGGATTCCCCTGGGCCCATGTCAGCCAGATGTGCAAGGGGGCTCACTTGTCTGGAGTTTGTTTGCAGTGGCTGGAGGCGCTGGTGTGCCTATTCTCTCTTTCTCTCTCTCTCTCCCTCTTTCTCTGTCAAATGAATAAATAAATAAAATATTAAAAGAATAATGTTCTCTGTAAAGACTAGTCATGACTAGTGAAATAATGTTTGGATAGTATTCTTTTGACTGGCTAATTTTACCTGGAGAGAAGTCCTAAAATGACTAGTTGACTTCCCAGAATAACTCAGCTCCTCCTTGGAGTAGCACATTCAGCAAGCTGTGGTCAGTCATTGATTGTGACTTCACTGGTCATGAGGCTTCAATTATGGAAGTAGTCTGTTCTCTGTGAAACTTGGAGGATTTCAAAAACTGTAGTTTAAGAACTACTACTAGTAGGACTAATAAATTCCAAGATGACTTAATTCACAGTGATCTGCCAGGGTTCGTTGGCATTTTTTTTCAAATAATAAAGACATCTGTAAACCTAGATAACATCCTGGAAGTAGGGATTTCCCAGCATTGGTCTTCAGCGTCTTCTGGACTCTAAGATTTGTGATCAGCAAGTTGGAGTGTGTAAAAGCAAATTTTCCCTTTATGTTTCTAAATCTAGAGTGATTATAACTTTTCATGGATTTTTATATCCAACCATATTTGACTGGATTCCTTACTTAATAACTCTATTTTTAGTATGCATAGATTCAAAGTGACATTGGCCTTTATATGGTGACTTTGAATCTCTCACATGAGTTATCTTATTTGCTGTGACTACAATGCAAGGACCATGAGGAGAGGGAATTATTACCTCCTGGTACAGGGAGGGAAATAATAGTTTCAGAGAGGTAGAAACATTAATATGATTAAAAGTCTGAAAATTAACAACCAAAATGAAGGAAATCATCTCTTTGTTGACTTCCAGTTTATGGTTTTGAAAGCCACATTTCCTTAACAAGTATTCTGTTTTTGTCTCTAATTTCTCCTCCTTCATTCACTCTATAGACTGTATTAATGTGGCTTTTGTGAGCACTGAAAAGAAACTTGGTAAGGTCACAATCAGATTGCTTGTTTCTCAAACAGAATGGACCTTGCAGACTATTGTCTTTGCAATTCTGAAGTACTTTTTGCTATTGACTGCCTTTTCAGCATTTCTCTTGGCTTTTGAAACTTTTCTGTCAAGTCTTCCTTCCTTCCTCCCTTCTTTCCTTCATCCCTTCCTTCTTTTCTCCCTCCCTCCTTTCTCTCTCCACCTTCCTTTCCATCATTTTCCCCTTCTATTCTTCCTTTTTCCATCCTCTCTTCCTCTCCTTTCTTCCCTTACTCCATCCTTCTCCTTTCCCTCTCCTTCTTCTTCACCTCTCATTCCCTGTCCCTCTTCTTTCCCTATTTCTCTAGCTGCTGACCTGGGATGTTCTACCTAAGCATTCCCCTCACATTGTCACGCTTATGTCTTCCACCATCACCATGCATAATTGTGGCAATTTCCAAACCTACCTCTCCCATCCATGTCACGACCACAAGCCCTAGGCCCACATTCCCACAACCAGTGGATTCTTCTTTTTAATTCTTCTTTTGTATATTCTGTATCTGTGTCAGGTTTTGTGTTTTCACAATTGAACTCATCCTTTTCACCTTCTCTTGCTTTTCTCATTAAAAACATCTTCTAAGTTAGTCTTTAATTGTGCTTTTAGTTCTCCCTTGTCCTCATTCCTAATACTCACCAAGTCTCAGAGGTTCTGCTCTGTATCACACATTTCAACAAATACAAGTGAAACAATGTTACATATCACTCCACATTCCAGTCGTCAAGAATCACTAACATTTTCCAGTGCAGCATACTTTTTCAAAGCTTATGAGATTGTATATATTTACTTTCCCTCTGTTATCCTCCACTCACTCTCTCGGTGCCATACACTATCCTTCTAGGTTCCTTTTAGGTGTGTCTTCTTCTGGGCCACACTCATATGCACTGGAGGTGAGCTACCTCTTTTTGGTATTCCCACATCATGCTATGTATACTCTATATGCAGTGTGTTGGAGGCAGTTTTGGCTCATGCTTTTATAAGGTAGGCTGTTAACAAGCAGATGTACATCTCAGTCATTTAACACAATAGAAGTCTGTTTCTTGTTCACAAACCAGTTCAGCTGGGGGCTGGATGATCCTTTCCATCTTATAGCTGCTATCACAGGGGTCTTGGAATCTTCTGCATCTGGCTGGAAAAGAAAGGGACAGAAAGTGGATAACCAAAACAGAGTTCCACCCCACCCCCCCATGGCTCTTTATACCCAGGCCTCAGTATAGCATGCTCACTTCTGCTCACATTCTACTGACCAGATTGCTGTTATATGGAAGATGAGATATTTGGTTATCTTTATGCTCAGGATGAAAGGAAAATGAGTTTGGCAAAAGACAAGCATCTGTCCAATTTCCTGACTATATGCTAGACTCTATGTTTCAGAACATATATATATATATATATATATATATATATATATATATATATATATATATAAATTATCCACACATATCTGTATCCTTGTCATGCAGTCATTCAATCTAATGGTTGATACATAGAATTTCAGAACTGTCTGTTGAAGAAATGAACTTGCCTGTGGTTGTGGAGTAAATCAGGGCTTTAATGATAAACCCAGTTCCCACTGCTATTTGACCAACCTGTATTACTTCTATATGGTGAGCTGAAAATAACTTGATATTTTAGGGTACTTTGTCCTATATTTGAGTGAAATCTTGCACATGTCCCACATGCTAGATTATACAATATTTTATTTTATTTATTTTAATTTTTATTAATTAGTTTTGTATTCAGCAAATACAGTCAGTTTGGTACCATTATTAGGCTCATCCATGACTTACCCCCTCCCCATTGGCCCCTCCTTGTTGAGGTATATGGGTCGTGCATTGTGGAGTTAGCCTATAGTTATGGGTAAGATAAATGTCTCTGCATATCATGACCCAACATGTGGCTCTGACATTCTTTCTGCCCCCTCTTCCACAAAATTTCCCTGAGCCATGTTGGGTTCATTTTTGGTCTGCTTCAGTGATGAAGTGTTGGGGGCCTCTGAGGCTCTGGCTCTCTGATTTGGTAGGAGTTGATTTTTCTCTGTGTTGGTCTCCTTCTCCCTTGTGCTGGTATCCGGTCCATCAGGAAAATAGCACTCTTGCTTGTTTTGCCAAATTTTCTTAGTTTCAGCCAGTGCCCTTCTGAGGTATTATGGGGTGGCTGTGTCCTTAGGATCTACATCTATCTGAAAAAGAGAAGCAGATTCTCCAACGGAGAGTAAGTTAGCACCAGGACAAATGAGATAACACTTACTTTTTTTTCTAGAGAATTTAATAGGTGTAGGCCCTCTTGTAGCCCATGATTGATAGCAGTTTGATATTGGAGATATTGATATTTGATATTGGGCTAATGTTTGGATATGGTTCTGACTTGTTTCCCAGCTCCAGCTATGGGTCCCATACCACTGAGGGGATCAGTTAGCCAAATCAAGAGCAGTTGGTTCCCCACCATGGCTGTGTGCCACTATTGCACTTGTGTGGGCATCACAACAGGTTATTTGCTGCTAAGTAGGTTAAACCATGAGTTGCTTGGACAGATATTGGTCATTATCTCCCAATCACCCATGTAGCACCTTCTGGCGCTGACTGTCTGGGGACTGACTCTCTTCTAGCTTCCAGCCATGCCATTCCATTTTATGTGTCAACTGCATATGGTGTCTTCAGCATTAGGGTCTTGCCACTAACCTTTGGTGGGTCATCAAGTACTTTGATAGAAATCTGTCTGTCTTTTGGGAAACCTTGTAGGTCTCTCTGATCAAACACACATTGTGGATGATAGCCCCATGCTGGTACTGGGAGTTACAGGTCAGTGCCCACTAAGAAAATGAGGAAAAAGATAACTAATATACAAGAGTTAGAGAGAAGAGAGAGAGAGAGAGAGACAGAGGGAGGGAGAGGGAGAGGGAGAGGGAGAAGGGAGAGGGAGAGGGAGAGGGAAGGAAGGAGGGAGGGAGGGAAGGAGGGAAGATGTAGAAGATTAAGGTTAGCCTTGATTCTACCCTCTCCAGTGTCTTGTGGTTCAGGTGTTCCCTGTAAGGGCCTGGTGAAGGTTCAGCCATTTGGTCTGCCTTTTAGGAAGTAGAATTTTATGGTACCATTGTCGTTTGGGTCTAGATTTGTGTTTCCCACCCCTTCAATGCCCTCCGCTCCCTCCCCATCCATCCTAGTTTCTAGTCCACAAGATGCTTGCTGGGTATGTAAGGTATCTTGGGTAGATTCAGGTTAGGTGCTATGGATGAGTGAGACTATGTGGCGATCTTTTTTCTGTGATTGGGTAAGTTCACTGAGAATGATCAATATTTTATGCTGAAACATTTGTGAATAATGATGTTTTCAGTCACTGCTTAAAGAAAATAACTCCTTTATTTCTAGAAAGATTTATAACTACAGCTGTATGGGCGTGGGTGTTATTGGATTCCACCTAGGAGTACAATAGAAGCCAGCAATGCATGCATTGTAACTGCTGCTGCTTACCTGCAGAGTTATAGAGCCCCTAAAGGACAGTTTAACTTGGCCACTTGATAGAACATTCTTCAGTACAGCCACTACTGCCCCCACCAGTTTGGAAGCACAGCAGGCACATGGTTCCATGAAACAGTCTCATTGGAAAGACCATTACTTGTAGCTAGTGTTATCTACAAGCCCCGTCTGTGATTTTTCTGTACTACCATGATTAGGTTTCTGTACTTAAAATTTACTTCAAGGAGAAGACTTTCCCTTATTGCTTTTATAATGATCTAACCTTTCATTCACCATTGAGCATCAACTCATGAGAGCTTTCTATAAATGCAAAATAATTCTCATCTTTATAAATGAAAATTGTTTTAATAAGTATACTACAGAGGAATGCTTAGATTCTACAGAGGAACCTTTCTTTACATAACCATTTGTTTAGCATTATTTCTCAAATTTATCATATTTTTTTCAGCAACTATTTACTGAGAGCCTCCTAGAAGTTTCCAGGCCTGAGGATTACTGATATGAATTAGACATGTCTGTTTTTTTCCTTCAGAAATATTCCATCTAGGTGGACATTGAGAATGAGATAAACTTAAAATTAAGGTGATTAGTATAACATATTTTACATATATTATGAAATACATAATTGGGATAAAGGATGGAGAGTGTGGCTGTTTGAATGTAAAATGTCCTCCACAGACTCACATATTTGAATACTAAATCCCCAGCTGGTGTTTCTGTTAGGGAAGACTGTAGAACCTTTAGGAGTTAGAGCCTTGCTGAAGGAAGTCTTTCTCTGGGGGAAAGCCTTGAAGGGCTATAGCCCAGCCCTGTTGCCTTCCTCCCTGCTGATGTGATGATGCAATGCTCTTGACATAACTGTCCCACCACAAGTGACTTCCCCTTGAAACTATAAGGTAGAAGAAAACCCTTCCCTTCCTTAAGCTGCTACTAGTTGGAAATTTTGTCCCAGATACAAGGAAATACCTGCTACAGAGGAAGGAAATGTGGTCAACACTGCAATGCTATTGGTACTAACCTTTTCTAAAAGCTTAAATTGTTTGTTTTAATTAATTCTTCATGAAACACAATAGAAGTAGTCATGTGTAACTCTCTCTCTTTCTCTTTAACAGGTTCAGAATGAGTAAATGGCTTGTTGAGTTTCAAAGCTCATGAAATAACTGGGATTCAAACTTATCACCTATGAATTCCCTGAGGATTAGATTACACCAATTATCTTGGGGAATGAATGCTGGGGGAATCTAGAGGAAATGAGAGAAGCCCAGAGATCCTTTCATGGAGGGTGTGGGTTTGGGGTATTGAGAAAGAGGATAGAAAGATAGCTTACACAAGATCAAGGCAAGAAGATTGGAGTGTATGATATATTTGCATAATGCACAGGTGAGCCAGTTTGGAGTCATATCTCCTTTGAAGTCAGAGAAACGTCACCTTAAGTAAGATGAAGGGAGCAGTGCATTAGTTAATTTTCTCATTGTTGTGATCAAATATCTGACAAGCAGCAACTTAAGGGGCAAAAGGCTTATCTTGGCTTAAAGTTGAAGGTCATACAGTGTACCATGGCAGAAAAAGTATGGCAGCAGGAAGAGGAGGCAGCTGGTCACATTGCACCTGCCATCAGGAAGCTGAGTGTGATGGCTGTTGGTGCATACCCAGATTCTCACCTTTTGATTAAGCCTGAATACCAGCCTATGGAACAGTGCCACCCATATGTATGATGCATCTTTTCACCTCAATATACATGGAAACGTCCTCACAGACACATTCAGAGAATTGCATCTAGTTGACTATGGATCCAATGTTGGTAGCTTGAACCAGATGTCGTCCCCTATAAATTTGTGTGCTCTGAAAGCTTGCTCCCTGTCAGATGGCAATTTGGGAGGGGGAGCCTTGCTGGAGGAGGCAGGTTGTTGGCGGTGGGCTGAAGGGTGTGTTATAGTCAGTTCCTCTTTGTAAGAGTTTTACATACATGTGTTGCATATATTGAAGAAATAAAGGTAGAGTATTCCAGTAGTGAGAGTGAAATAAAGAAGACAGATGATGTTGTAGATGATACTGTATTTAAGGAGAAAGTAAGAGGAACTATGATAACAGGTAAGGATCAAAATTTGGAGAGATGAACATGCGTTAAGATCAATTAGTGGTTTTTCCACCATGCCCAGCCAGTAAGTATTTTAAATATCATGTTTTTCATAACAATTGGGGTTTGCCAGTTCCAGTAAAACTACCTCTGGTGGCATATCTATTCTCTTCTATGAGGCTGTCTAGTTGAGTGGAGGAGCCAGCAAGTTCTTTCTGTTGATGGCTGCGTTTCCTCTAGTTTACCTATGGTGAAGACCCTCTTTTTCCTTGTACTTTACTCATTTTTCTTACCAGATTGGGTGCTATGAGCATTTGATTCAAGATCTTTCTTCTAAAGATGCCAGCTTGGGAAAGGGAAGTGGTTAAGAGAGAAATATAACCAGCTTGATTTTAGACACTTTGAGTTTGAAATTGTCCCATTAATCTGATCATTACATTTTATAAGAAAAATTACCTTAGCAGTTCTGTTTCTCCATTATCCACATTTGGATCACCCAACACAATTTAAAATTCTAGGCTGATTTCCTTGTAATGCAGTACACCTTGGGACTTCTGATTCCTGCCTTCTCTGCATATAATCTCAAGAATGCAAAGTAATCTTTATGTTAGCCCAAGAAAAGTATACCTCAGGAGGTAACACTACTGCAGCTAAATTGTCTGTTGTGCTCTCATTGCCAAATAGACTTCTTTTCTAGGTGTTTTCTCCGTTGCCCTTGACAATAGAATAGATTGCAACTTTGGTTTTTTTTTTTTTTTTGGTTTTTCAAGGTAGGGTCTCACTTTGGCTCAGGCTGACCTGGAATTCAGTCTCAGGGTGGTCTCGAACTCTCAGCGATCCTCCTACCTCTGCCTCCCTAGTGCTGGGATTAAAGGCGTGCGCCACCACGCCCGGCGGTTGCAAGTTTTAATCAGCTTAATGAAGCAAAAGACTCTTTCTTACTTTTCTGTGAAAACTGCATCTCCACTCTGGGAGTGAGTTGAGAGACTTGGCTTTGTGAATCCAGTGGCTGGTGATGTTTGTGTCACATTTTTGCCTATTTCTATATATTGATAAAGTAAGGGAAGAGGAGGAAGACGAGTGGTGTAGATGACTAAGAGCTGATGACATATTCAAATAGGGAGAGCATTGAGTGAATCCAGGTGATGTTCATGGAGTGTCAGGGAGGAAGAATGCTGTACCATCTGGCAAAAGAGATGTGAAAAAGTATATAAATCAATCTCTATAATGATACTTAATTAATACAGAGTCGATAAATGACAAAATTGAATCACTGGTTGGGCTACAGTGCAGAGTTAAATAGCTTCAAAGAGGGCGCTGATTAAAGCCATTACGATTTATAAAACATTCTTCCTCTTAAGAAAGCGTCTTGATGAGCTTTCACATGAGCATTTTGTAATCAGGATCCCAGCTTAAAACCCTCAGAGCAGAGGTGAAATGTCTTAAGAGGTCTATTTTGGATGAGTTTTGAAAGCCAGCTATTCTCAGGGAGGGGGATAAAAAAAATTAAAAAGGTTTATTCCCTCTTTGTTTTGTTAATGGGGAAAAATTTAATGCTGCATCCTTCACATTTAGATCATCTTGGCTTTTGATTTCCTGATGGTTTGCTTCTTCAGAATTACCTTGTGATAATTAGTAACTAAGCTCGATTTAAATTATTAGAAAATCTGGTTGCTACAGAGGGGGAGGGCATCTCTGCCTCCTAAGGAACAGACACTCTAACTCAAAGCAATGCAAGTGGGCCAGCGTTGTTTAGTAGGCTCTTTTCCTCCCTGACTTTGTTTCGCTTAATTCACTCTGAGGCTCTTAACAGATGCACAGTAATCAAGCAGAATGCCAATTCTCATCCTTTATGCAAGTGGAGGGCCACTGTGGTCCCAAAGGGGAAAACCAGAGCAGACCCACATTGAATGCTGCATTTTTTCTTCTTATTATCCTTTCTCTTCCATATTTGACAGTTTTTGAAAGGCAGATTCTTTGTTTAAGAGGCCTTTGCTAGAAATTCCAGAATGTTCTTTAATCACTGCATGCATGTTATTGCTTCAGATAGTGTGACAGACATCCTACCCACCTCATTCTGTATGCTGTGGGTCCTAAATCACGTGCCTGGGTCTGTGTTCAGCTACTGCCAAATGTGTGACCATGGCAAACTCTGTAAGATCCCTGTGCCTCAGTTTCATCTATAAAGTGACACAAATGGAGTTTTGTGAGGACTAAGTTGTGTCATGTGATTTCCTGGTGCACAGTAAGTTTTAAATACATGAAAAGTAGCCTAATTTGATAGCTCTGGTTACCATTGACTGGCTTTAGTTAATGAAAAAGAAAAGAGATAAGGGAGGCCCAGAGAGTAGAAGAGAAGTTGAATACATGAAGGAAAGGAAGAAGGGAAGCAAGAGAGGAGGGAAGAAAGCAGAGCTTTCTTCACTGAATGTTATCATTGGTGGATTATAATTGTAACCTTCTGGCTGGTAGGCAGACTGTAGCATCATGTTGCCATCTGTGAGTCACGTGTGCATCTCTCTGGCTTTGTAGTTGGTTCATGTAGGTATTTCTCAGGGCTCTGCACAGGGCCTGGCACACCATAGTTCCACAATGATTGACCAGTCAGAGCAGCCAATCCCTTTGCTGGCATGTAAATTCAAGGCATCACGATTTCCCGTTCACAGACACTGAATAATAATATAGACAAGGCGACTTAACTTTTGAATTGCTACTTATCAGAAATAAAATCTCTAGCATCTGAGAGAAGACTGTAGAGTCATGTTGATTTGGGTGAAATATTGCAAACTGCATATTACTGTGGAGCTTTGTGGGGCTGCTCTAATTAATGGTCTGTTTGCATTTCTGGTAGAGACTGTCATTTTTCACCTGCTTATAACCTTGATATAAAAATGTATTCTTGGCTGCTACTGTGCATTCATAATTTTAAAATACATATAAATGTTCACCTTCTATTTTTCAGCATTCTGATTATCTAGAGAACCAGCTTAAAAATCACCGTGGCATGTTTTTTTTTTTCTTTCTGAATTTCTAGTGTAAAAAGAAATCAATGCATTTTGAACTCCAGCTAAAGGATTATGAGAATGTCATTTGCTTATGCAGTCAGTGCCCTTTCAAAAATGTCTAGTGTAGCATGTGGACAAAAAGAATCCTAACCCCAAACAAGCCTATAATATATGCATTTATTTTCTCTCTTCCTTCCTCTGTCCCCCTTCTCTCTTGTGTATGCGTGTTATATGATGAGTGTGTATGTTGGGGGGTCTGCATGTGCCAGAGCACATGTGTGGAGGGGGGTCAGATCTCCCTTTCTACCTTGACACAGGGTCTCTCTATTATTATTAGGCATTATTATTGTTATCAAGTAGTAGTAGTAACAGTAGCAGGAATTGCTACTTGCATGTGGGATCTGAGGACCCTAACTCTATTCACCAGGCTTATTTAGCAAGTGTTTTTAGCCACTAAGACATCTTCCTAACACTAAAATCTGTCACATCCACATTACCCTTTGGCCTCTTTAGTCAAACAACCATAAGGCCTTCCCAGGGAACTTTGGGGACTGCATAGGTGACAACATATAGCAGGGAACTGGGAATCAGACAGACTGGATTTCAGTGCTGGATCTGGATTCTGGCACATGGAAATAAATAAAGACTGTGACAATGACAGACCTGGATTTTGCCAAAAGATCTGTGTTTGTAGCTAAGTGGTGATTTAAACAATCTCTTTTGTATCCCAGAAACAGTTTATTGCAGAAAATAAAAATGTCCCTTTCTCATAAGACTTCCATATGACATGGTTGGGACTATCTCCCTTCTTTTCACAAGGTCAGTCTCTTTCATCTGGAATTGTTCCCTCATCTTTTTAACATTTCCTCACACTGACAGTTTTGGAGACTAGAGGACTGCTGTTTTGTCAGTGCCCCTCAGTTTGCAATTGTTGATAAATTCTCATTATTAGGTCCCCAGTTAAATATTTTTGGCAAAAATTCCAATGGATAATACTGTGGACAATACTTCTAGTGCTCAGAGAAGCAAGTGATGTTGCTTTTCCTTATTGATGAGTCTGCATTTACCATGTGTCTAAGGCATTGTGTCTGGGTCTTCCAGGAGGAAGTTCATTATCACTGTGGTGAGGTGCTTTGAAACTTCATGAATCTGTAGTCCTCCAGTGAGGTTTTAGCACCACTGATGATCCTTGTCTGAGGCTGCCTTCACATTGAGAGTCACAAATGTTTTTCTGTTTGAGTTCGTTGTGTTCCATGTATAAGCTGGCATGCTTTTGTGAGGAAGCCTTTCCACTCTCTTTTCCTTCTTAAGCTTCACTTCATGGCCTTTTAAAGTCTGTGTGATCGATTCATTACTGTCATTTCTCCAAAGTTTCAAAGTGCTTAATAAATGGCAAAATTATTATTACCTGATAAGCACAAATATTTGAAGCATAGAAAAGAATTCACTGTTTTTTTCATTTAAAGTTATTCAAACTCCCAAAGATAAGTCAGCTAATTAGCAAGATGTAATCAATACAATTTCCTCTGAACTTTTTCATTAGCAGCATGGGCTCTAGTATACTAAGTCCTAAGTTATTTTTAGTTTACTATCACCAGTGTACGCTGTATGCAAATGAGGATCCTTTACCTCATGCATGATTGCTGGTAATTGTTAGAATAAGCAACCACAAATTTCAACTCCACCAGTGTCTCTAGACTTTTTCTTTCTTTTTTGATGTAGGGTCTCACTTTAGCCCAGGCTGACCTGGAATTCACTCTGTAGACTCAGGCTGGCCTTGAACTCATAGCAATCCTCTTACCTTGCTTTCTGAGTGCTGTTATCAAAGGCATGCACCACCATGCCTGGCTCTCTAGACATTGTGTTTTTGTTTGTCTTTTTGTGGATTTTGCAGTACTGGCACGAAGTAGTCTGTTTTCAAAGAACTCTTCGTTTCCAAAACAAGTTTACAGAGGTGACCAGGATGCTTTTCTGGAAGCATTTTCCTCATATCTCTGGGGCAGTAGAGACTCCCATGGGACCCATTACTCCAGCCAACCCATGCACCAAATAGCTGTGAAGGAGAAGCCAGAGCCGGCAGCTCCCTGCAAACCTTTTCCATCTAGGAGAAAAGTTTAATTTTTAATATATCCTGACTTCAGTTTTTCACTTATTAATTCAATACACATTGGTTAAGTGTCTTCTATCTTCCAGACTAGGAAAGAACCAATGTGTTTACAAAGAGCATACTTATAGTTCGGAGTCCTCTTTAAGAATAATACAAACTTGTGGATCTAAATTTGGCTGTAAAATCAACACTTATTTAGACTAGGAAGGAAATTATAACACATTTAAGAAAGCTGCCAAGTGCTATAAACATCACAAAATTCTGAAAATTTTTTGTTTCTTATTAAATAACCTGTGGAACTGAAATGTTTATTCTACAGGTTTGCTTTCATAATTTTTGTTCCTCATATGACAATACTTTTATGTTATGGTTTTTTGTTTGTTTGTTTGTTTTCGAGGTAGGGTCTCACTCTGGCTCAGGCTGACCTGGAATTCACTATGGTGTCTCAGGGTGGCCTCGAACTGTCGGTGATCCTCCTACCTCTGCCTCCCGTGTGCTGGGATTAAAGGCCTGTGCCACCACGCCTGGCTACATTATGTTTTTAAAAGAGAGAATAAAAATACATCTTTCATTTACTGTGGCTAGTCAAATTTTATATTTTATATCTATATATTTATATTATATTTATATTGTATATATTATTAAAGTCTAGGAAATCTTATTCTAGCTTTGTAACTTTTACTGGGATATTTCATACACATTTTAGGGATGGTTGTCAAGATTAAAAAAACTGTTATGATGTGTGAGATATAAGATTTCAGGGCACTATTATGAAGTTGCTTGTCTTGTGACAATGGATGGATGACATTCAGGTGAGTTTGTTCTCTGTGTCTTGATTTAGTGGCATTTTGTAACTTTTGGATGCTTTTGTCAGTTCAACAAGATGTCTTAATTTTCCTGTATGTGTACACACGTGTGTGTGCACACAGGTGGGTGTGCATAGTGGGAGACCAGGGCACAATTTGGTCATGGCTGTTCTTCTTTTGAGACAGGGTCTCTCACTAGTTAGGAACTTGTAAAACAGGCTAGCCTAGCTTGCCAGCCAGCCCCAAGGACCCATATATCTTCACTTCCCCAGCCCTGGGATTACAGCCACATGTCACCACACCCTGTTTTGTTTAAACATGGATTCTAGAAGTCAAAATCATGTTCCCATGCTGTGATGCAAGCTAACTGAACTATCTCCTCAATCATATCTTAAGCATTGTAGTGTGTTTTTCATTTTACTATTTTGTTTAATAAATAAGAGAAGATTTATCATGAATGCTCAAAGTACTTTCAATAAATTGTACTTTGGCATTTATCTGGAATTACTGGATTGGTCATGATTAGACATGTTATGTTTGCTAACAGGGTGATACACTATGTTGACAAAATAAAAAACTTCATTCAAGGATGCACTTTCTCATTATAGCATGTGTGTTCTGCAAATATAGAAATTCTGATAAGTTCCATTTTGTATTCACTCTTAAAATATAAAAAAAAAATTGGAGGAGATGTTAATAATCTCATACTCTGGGTAATTGGTTCTGTGCTTGATCACAGGGAGAGCTTTCCTCATAAGGAGGCATTGATGAGAATTAAATGCTTGGGCTGCAACTCTTTGTGTCTGGTAGTTGGAGAAAAATTTCAAGTGACTAGCTTCATGATCTACACCCTATCTCCACACCCTGAGTGCCACAATATGACTTCTGGTCCTGGCATGAGGATGAAAATGACTTGGAACAACATAATACATCCCTGTAAACCCAAAGTCATACATTCCTGTAGAATTTCAATAGAAAATGTCCCACACAGGCTCATGTGCTTAAACCCTTGCTCTCCAGCCAATGGCACTGTTTTGGGAAGTTGTGTAACATTTGGAATTCTGGGCCTAACCGGTGAAGTGGGTCTCTTGGGGTGGGATCTTCTTGCTTAATCTGCCAAAGTATGAGAAGTATCAGCTATGAGTTGCCACTGCCATGGGCATAACCGCTTCAGCTAAAGTGTCTGCCCTTCCATGATGGGCTGATATGGCCTGGACCTGAGCCTGAATAAATCCTTCCTACTCTAAGTTTATTCTGCCAGGTATTCTGTCACAGGGACAAGAAAAGTGGCTAGTACAATCCCCAGATCAACTTCTTTTTAGCTGGATCTTCAGTACCTACACTTAGTTCATTGCTGTCCCAGATTCCCAAGGCTGTGAGAGAATGGGAGCAAGAGTGGGTTTTGAAGCTTCAAGCTTGTCAGTCAGTGCTGCCCTCCGAGGGGCACAGCCCCAGATGTTAGCTGGTCACAGACTCATCTGTCTCAGTGTCATTTCTGGGCATATTTTAGAGATCTTCTCCAGGTTTGGGTGGTTTGGCACTTTATAATTTGCTTCTTATTTCAACTTCCTTTCACTTAAAAATCCCAGATTTCTAAAATGTTTGAGCGGGTGAATCCTTGTGGGAAAATATACTCCACCTGTTTGTTCTAGAGGAGGACCTTTGGGCTAAGGTTACTCAGTTCAGGGCAGAACAAGGACACATGTCTTAACGCCTCATGACATCATTCCTTTTCTCTCAAGTGTCATGTGGCCGTGGATAAATCTCTATAAGCATATTCCCATTCTCCCAAAATTTAATGTGAATTGACTTAAACATGCAGTGAATTAATCTCTGTAGCTCTCCCCTGCCCAAGTGATATGACTAAGACTGGAATGCCCAGTGCGCTTCTCCAGTGCTGTCTCACTGTGGTTGTTGGGGCGTCTTGATGCAAAATGAACTGTGCCCTGCACACCCTCACAGGAAATGGAACTCAGCTTGTGGAGAGGTGAACTTTCCAGGGACTTTTTGTTTTCGTTTCCTCTGAGAAGGGGAAGAGCCTGTATGTCAGCGGCTGGCCCTTCCCCTGGGCCTTGGGTTTTAATCTCCAGGAAGGCAAGGCTGACAAAATGTCATCTCTGTTTGCAAAGGAACTAGGTCTTCATTGCTTACAGTCTCCAACTTGCTTAGCACCACTCTATTCCTAACACATTGGCACATTTAAATTCTGCTCATTAGAACACTTTAAAGGGGGCTCTGATGCTCATCAATACTCCAGAGAGGCACTATAATGTTATCTTGATTTTCATCATTAATTAGACTTACTCCCATTATAAAACTTACATTTATGGATGTGTGTCTTAATATTGCCCCTTCATGATATGGATTTTTTCTGCTAAAATTTCTAGAAATCTTTTAATCAGAGAGGGGAAGTAAAAAGAGCTAACATTTATCTAAGCTTTCAAATATTGGGTGCTTTATAAATATCATCTCAATTGAACCTTTATATGAGGAACAAAGCAAGGAACTTTACATCCACTTTCTGTTTAAGAAAGTAGATCAAAAATTATATCCTAAGACATTTTAGAAAAATGTTTTTTAATGATTATTTGTTTTTAGTTGCAGAAAATTTTGATCTTGGGCTGGAGAGATGGCCCAGAAGTTAAGAAAATTTTGATCTATGTAGGCTGGAAAGCAAAACCAAGAAAACGTCTTTTAAGTAGAAAAGGGTCTTAGTTTAATCACTCCAGTAGTAGTGATAAAAGATATCACTGTGGGGTTGAGTGGAGAGAAACAGACAATAATATCTCACTCAGGCTGTTTTTGCTACTAGAAATAGATGACTACAGACTGGATGATTATTAAACAATACAGATTTATCTCTCACCATTGGAAACTTAGATGTCCAAGATTAATGAACCCGCAAGTTAGATGACTAGTCAAGAGTGTTCTCTGCTTCCAGGATTGAGTCTTGTTACCTCATCCATTAGAGAGGAGGGGTACTGAGACACAACACAGTGCAGGTAGGACAGCTAACTGAATGGTGTCTGAAGCCTTGTTTATAAGGCCCCAGAACACATTCATGATGGGAGGAACACTCAGCACACAATTACTTTTTTTTTGTGGGGGGGAGGGTTTCAAGGTAGGGTTTCCCTCTGGCCTAGCTGACCTGAAATTTACTATGAGTCTCAGACTGGCCTTGGACTCACAGTGATCCTCCCACCTCTGCCTCTCAGAAATTAAAGGCATATGCTACCATGTCTGGCAAAATTACATCAAACACCATCACACTGACCATTAAGTTTCCACACCTGAATTTTAGAGGGTACAGAGTCAAATCATAGTCACATCAGTGATGCTGGCTAGGTCTGAAGGAGCTTCCACTACGTGGGACCCTATCTTTTGGAAGCTGGACTTTGAAGGACACCTTTGGTTGTATTTCTTTGAAGTCTAACCTGTTGTCTACCCTTCCTTCTTGTTCCTTCTCCTCTTCATGCAGTAACTTCCTGTGGCATAGCCGTTACCAAATTAGATTCTCTGTTATGTTCCAACCTGCGAATCAGAGGCCCAGCCAGTGAATTCCTGGTAGTTACGGCATTTCTCCTTCCAGATATTTGACCTGTAGCAGCTTCACCCTGTGAGCATCACTTCTTTTGCCCATGCTGGCAGCTTCCCAAGATCCATGGAGGAAAAAACAGATCTGCAGATAGGCAAACCTCAAAATCAGGACTCGGTTAATGAAATAACTCCTCCACTTGCCCTTGCCTGTTACTGAATCCCATTCCATCTGGGATGGAAAAAGTGCATTGGTCACGCTGTCAAAAGCAGATTGGATTTCTCCACTGCTATTTCCTCCCTTCTTAACTAAAACCAAAGCAGACTCCCATGCACAACAAATAGACTCACACACAAAAATAGGCACTAGGCCAGGGTCAGGGTATTTGTACCATTTTCATTTTGATATGTTCAATTATATTTGATAAGGTATATGAGTAGGAGTGCCTCTCCCCCCCACACACACTATATGACATTAGGTTTATAGGAGAAAATAGAAACTTCAAGAAAAGCTCTCTCTGCCCTGTGCACAGACCCTCTTCTTTGCTCTGGCCACCTTTCTCTTTCTCTCTGTCTCTTTCTTTCCATCAACCCAGAGCTCAGAAAAATCTTTCACCCTTCTTGTGACAGGTGTCATATAGATAGTGTGAGCTCATTTAAGCTGAACTGTCTGAGGGGAACTAAATTTGTTCAGTCGAAGAGCAATTTGGATGACAAGTGCCAGGACATACCAGATGGCATGACTGTAGAAATGCTTTTCAGGCTCCCTGCTCACGTTCCAGGTGGCCTCTCTGTCTGTCTCTGCCCCCTGTTCTTACTTGTTCATGATTGACCCAAATGAGAAACTTGAAATATAAATGAAGTTCTTGAAAACTGACAAGGAAAGGATGTGACAGTGACTCAGCACAAAACACCTATATCCCCTCAACAGAATAACTGGTTCTTGTTATTATTATCTATGCTTATTATCATGAATCTTTCCCAGACCCATAGGAGGCTATATTTAGAGACTCCTCTATCATGAACTCTACAAGTTGTTTAATAAACAAGTAAATTACCTAAGCAAAAAGAAAAAAAAGAGACATTCTGGACAGTTCCCAACCTCAGCTTAGTACTTCTTGTCAAGATATGTCTAGAAGCATTCTTCAGCATCTGCTCCCTTTTGCTGTGTAGTCTGATTTTATTGGCTTTCACTATGCCTGTGGTCATAAATGCCATAGGAAGGTATTTAGTGGAAGGTGAGATTTTTTCTGATACAGGTAAAACATTCTAAATTCAAGGCCAGGACACTGTGGCAGGCTGTAATCTATGAATTATTATATTCTTAACATACTCTGAGAACAGGAAGAGAGAGATCAACCTTTGCTGAGACAGATGGGATATCTCCTCTGAACACTGGTAATTCACATGACATTTGCTGTTTGCTTGTGTTTGCAGTGAGATTGTTTCCCTCACCCTTGAACCGGGCTGTCACAAACCTTGTGAAAGAGCAATGCAAGTGCTTGTGTTTGCAGTGAGATTGTTTCCCTCACCCTTGAACCGGGCTGTCACAAACCTTGTGAAAGAGCAATGCAAGTTGATGTTTTAGGTACACAAACAAGGCGGATGTTTATAATGGTGGGCATCGTGGCTTTTGCTTTTTGGCCAATATTTGGTTAACATGGAATGCTTTATTTTTTTTCCAGCCTATATGCTTTTGCTCTGAATTTGCATGTTCTGGAATGGTTGATGTTGCTGATAAGTAATGATCTATTTAGTCATGGAAGATGCTATGTGAGTGAAGAAATAAAGCATCAAATAGTATAGACTACACATGCTTTGTCGTTTAAGTTTCTACCAAATGCTACATGTGTTTGGCATTAGGAATCCCATAGCAAGGATAAAACCAATGATGGCAATTCCAAGCATATCTGAAGGTTGAAGGCTCATTGACAACTTAAAATGGAACTGAGGGAAAGGCCATCTAGCCCTGTACAGACACCCCTTGTGGCAAGGTGGGATACTGTACTTCTTGTCTTCACACAGGGAGCTTGAGGACTTTATCACAATGTCTTGAACATTAGATTTCTGGTGTGTTAAGGATATAGCAGATTAGCAATTTAGGGATGACAGAGGACATTTTCACATTAAGGAAAAATAGAAGAAAACTAGAATTTTGCCATGAAGCTGGATTGCCATCCCCCATAGTGGGGGAAATTTCCTAGGGTAATGTAGACTCAGAAGAAAAGTTGGACCGTGTCTTCCTTTTAAGATGTTCACTAATCCCAAGATCCTCAGTGTGAGTCAGTGAGCTAGAGATGCACTGGTTTAGTTCCTGCCCGAGTCTATGGGCCTGAGAGCCAGGAGAGGAGAAAGAGCAGCACCAGCCTGAGTGCCAGTGGGCTAGGGACCCTGGGCTGCAAGACGCAACATTTCAGGTTGAGTCGGAAGGCAAGAAAAGGCTGATGTCTCTGCCTGAAGGCAATCATGCAGGAGGAATTCTTTCTTACTGGCTTTTTTCTTCTGTTCTCAATTGTTTGGATAAGACCCATCCACATTAGAAATATGCTGTGTTCAGTCTCTCAAAATAAATGTCAACCACATACAAAGACACCTTTTCAGAAAAGCCCAGAATTACATATATCCAATTATTTAGGCATCTTACGAACCCAATCAAGATGACACATGAAGTTCACCATCACAGGTCTCTTTGTGGTTAGTCACAGAATGATGTACTTCCATTTCTGCTCATCAGACAGTGGCAGCATAAATCCAGTAGTAGGAGATTGGTGATTTCAGGTCATGGTTTCAGGGTGGAGGGCAAAGAACATAAATCCAGCCCAAACAGAGGAATACCTGGATCTTGGAAATAGGTGGATTAGCTTCTAAGCTGTGTGAAGAACTCATTCATTCATATATTCACATGTTTACTTTTTATTGAGATCACAACTCTAATATCACTATTACCTTTTCAGCAGACCTTTACTAGACATTGTATGAAGTAGTGTTTGAGCTCCTCTTGTATATTTCTTGAGCCTCTCCTTGCCCCTCAAAAGGTCCTGGGAATTCAACAGTGAATAATAAACAGAATAATGATCAACCAGGTACCTTCCATCATGTACCTCACACTCTAATGGGGACAGACAGAAACCAAATAGATAAAGAAGGCAATTTCATACGAATGCTATAAGAAATAAAATAGGTCAATGGAGTAGAGTACTGGCTTGGTTACCAGGGGATGGTTATTCTGATTATAAGGACCAGAGAACTAATTATAAGAACCAGAGAAGACATCTCTAAAAGACCACATTGAACTTTGACTTGAGTGAAGAGAAGAAACTGCCCATATAGCAGCCTGATGCAATAACCTCCTAGGCATGACAACTGTCATGTCAACTGAGGGAAGAGACCCATTTGGCCTATTCCAAGGAATGAAGGAAAATGTGAGTGGATCAGAGCAAGAGTTGTGCAGAAGTGGGAGAGATAGAAGTGGCTGAGAGGTGGACATGGCCAGATTTTTGTGAAAAGTCATAGAGGCTATGCTTCAGGCCTTGCTTTTTATCCTAAAAAATGGATTTATAAACAGGGGCGTGTCTGTGTGTTCTGATCAAGCTAAGACCCCATGCCATGAGTGAGGGGAGCAGCAATGTAAGTGAGAAGAACAGACATTTAGGAAGCTCTTGCAAGAGTCCAGATGAGACATTATGATAAGTGGATTTAGGCATTAGTGATGGAGACAGTGGGCAGCAGGCAGAATTGGTAGATTCATGGCAGAGCCTTGGGGACTTGCTGATGGATTAGTCATGTAAGGAGTGAAAGAAATAAAGGATTCAAGAGTACCTGCTAGGTCTTAATTTTTAATGGCACTTACTTTTATTTGAAGTTATTTTATTTACATACTTATTTGCTATCTGTCTTCTCCCCTCAGGCTGTAGCTACAGTGAGAAAAAGAACTTACTTATTCCTTGCCTCAGTATTTAAAATGGTGCCTGATATGAATGGCTGTATAAGTACTGACTGAATGCTTCGCATGAACAAGGCCTGTGCTAACTCTGAGATACTAAGAACAACAAGACAGAAACAGCCTCCATGGATGTCCATCCTGGTGTAGGAGGCTGACAAAAATCACATAACTGAGTTGTTGCAGATCTTGATAACAACTTGATTGCGAAAACATGAAGAGAGTGGTTAATTGAAAACTCCTCCTCTAGTTGCTCTGCTGTTCCCCATTTTTAACTAGATCCTACCTTCTGGGAAAGTGCAGACACATTCCTACAGCCTCTGTTTAGTGTGATAAAGCTCAGGAAATGCACATGGGCTCGTCATGCTCAGGAGCCATACTTGGTTCCTGGCACATCCTCAGTACCTATCTTATCTGTGACGTGACCTTCTGGGAAACATGGCCAAATCCCTCCTCTCTCATGTGGGTTGGCAATGTGTAGACCCATGGGCCTCTGTCTAGGCAGGCCCGTAATTCCACTGCTGCCCTGGCACAGGTGGGTAATAGTCATGAGCAGCCCACCTATGGATTTGCAGAGCCACACACAGGCTTGCTGCAAATTTAGCAGTTGATCATGCCTCAAGGTCATTTGGGGAAAAAAAAAATTAATTGTGTCAGGGGAATAAAACCAAAGCCAGTAAGCATAGAGTGCCAGAAAGTAGAGCCCAGAGGGATCCAAGGAGCATCTGCATGTTTATTAAAAAACAAACACCCCACATTTCACCCACCCAGCTGAAGGCACACATTTAGACCTCCTCTGATGAAGTCATTTCTTCTACCGCATCTGCTTTGAACAGATTTTGAAAAGAGCCTTGGTTGCCCTTAAGCAGTCTTATCTCAGGTAAGGCTGAAGAATCCCCAGGTTGTTGGTCAGCCATCAAAATGAGAAATGGAAAATCTTCCCTTACTGGAGTTTCTGGAGCCTTTGGTTGCGCAGCAGTGTTTAGTCACCCTTTGACAATTCGTGAGCACATTTCAATCTGAAAAGACTTTTGGGTTGTCAGGTAGTCAATAAATATTTATTGCACATTTCCTGTATTCTGGTCCTCCTCCACTGGGAGCTGTGCCTAAAGATTTGCTTTCTTGTTACTTTTCTTGTCCCTGTATGTTTTTTATCACCCAAAATCACTGACCCATTTAGGAGGTACAAGGAAGCAAGGTTAATCAGAAAGCAGGCTAGAAATAGATGAATCAAAGAAAATTTTGTGATGTGAAAAACTGGGTTTAGCCAGTGCTAAGCAAAGGGTAGATATGCAATGCCTAATTCAAAAAATGATTGTCTCAGCCAGTGGTGAACTGCAATGTGAATGTCTGATTTGTTTTGCTGGTAAATACCATACACAGATTTACTTTACTTTGGCTTTGTGCATCAACATGTCCAGGGTCTCTACCACATGGCCACACTGCTAGGAGTCAGGAAGGATACCATGGAACACCTAGTACTGTATGATGTATGTCTCAGGGGAATGTGATGCCCAGCGAAGGCAGAGAATGTGCATCTGTGAGCAGTATCTCAAGGAATAGTGAGACTTCAGTACCCAACTCTCACATTTACATAGGTCCTCCAGATGACAAATCAGCAAAGAGACTTCAGAGCTAAACCAAACCATGGATCAACTGGACTTAACAGATTATACAGAGAGTGTTCCAACCAACAGATAAGGAATACACATTCTTCTCAGTGGCACATAGAACCTTCTCAAAAACTGGCCACAAAACAAACCTTAACAAATATAAAACAAACAAGGCAGTAAATACCTGTATCTTATCCAACCACAGTGAAATAAAAATAGAAATCAGTAACAAGAGAGAACAGAGAAACAATCCAAATTCTTGTAGACCGAAGAACACACCTTTGAATGAACAGTGGGTAATTAAAGAAATCATGCAGGGAGGGGGAGCTGGAGAGATGGCTCAGAGTGTAAAGGCACATGCTTGCAAAGCCTGATGTCCTGGAGTTCAGTTCCCTAGTACCCACATTAAGCCACATCCTCAATGTGGCACATGTGTCTGGAGTTTGTTTGCAGTGGCAAGAGGCTCTGGTTTATCCATACTCTCTCTCAAGTAAATAAATATTTCATTTGAAAGAAACTGAGGGCTGGAGAGATGGTTCAGTGGTTAAGGTGGTTGCCTGCAAAGCCTAACGACCTGGATTTGCTTCCCCGTTACCGTTGTAAGGCCAGACGCACAATGGCGCATGCATGTGGAGTTCATTTGCAGCAGCTGGAGGCCCTGCTGTTGTCTGTTCTATTCCCCCAGTCTCTCTCTGTTGCAACTAAATAAATGAAATCATTTAAAAAAGGAAATCATGGAAGAAATGTTTTAAAACTCCTGGAAACAACTTAAAATGATAGTATAACCTACCAAGTCCTCTGAGATACAGCTAAGGCAGCACCAAGAGGAGAGTTTAGAGTTACAATGGTCCATATTAAAAAATTGGAGAGAGAGATCACAAGTAAACAACCTACCAATCGACTCCCAGGTTCTAGGGAAACGTTAAGAAGCCAATCCCAAACCCAAAGGATGGCAAGACACAATAAATATTAGGGCAGAAATCAATGAAATAGACACTAGAAGGAAAATACATAGAACCAATCCAATGAGGAATTGGCTTTTTTTTTTTTTTTTTTTGGTTTTTTGAGGTAGGGTCTCACTCTTGTCCAGGCTGACCTGGAATTAATTCTGTAGTCTCAGGGTGGCCTTGAACTCATGGCAATCCTCCTACCTCTGCCTCCTGAGTGCTGGGATTAAAGGCGTGCGCCACCACACCCGGAGGAGTTGGCTTTTTGAGATTGCAAATGAGACTGATCAACCCTTAGCCAAACTATTGAGATTAATGACAGAAACAAGAGTCGGCAAGGACAAAGAAGAAGCATACCTCGGGGGCACCCAGGGCCTCCCACGCCATTCTGATGCTCAGCTCCCAGCTCCGAGGGCTGCTGCCTGTGTTTGCTTTGCTCTGATTCTCTTCCCTCTCATTGTTCGCGTTTACACCTTCCTTCTTCTTGTGTCACTTATGGGTTCTTTGCATAGCAGTGTCAAATATGCTGAACATTATTCCTTTTTCTCCCAGTATGAGTAAAGTCTCCACCGCTGGGGAAGCTCAGAAGCAGAGGTCTTCCATCCACTGTGCTCCCCGTGGGTAGCTGCCTCACTCATGTCCCAGTTGCTGTGATGCCTGGCACGTTTTCCCTGTGATGCAGAGAGCTATGTGCATGACCTTAATTCCAAGTTTCCTGAACTGTAGAACTGGTCTTGAGAGTAATCACTTTAAAACACAAAGGACTTGAATACCACAGATAAATATTTCCCCTGATTATCCATCTACTGCCTTATTCTAGCCAGTGTGCTTAGATATTAACATGTTGTGAACTTGATGCATATTGTACCACTGCCTACCCTGTACATTGACTTGTGTGGTTTTTTTTCTAATAATTCAGTTTAGAAGTTGTTTTATATAACACTACTTTGTTGTTATTTGCTGAGTTTTTTGTTCTCATCATTTATATTTTTAAATATATTCTTATATTCTATTATTTATTTGAGAGAGAGAGAGAGAATGGGCATGCCAGGGCTTCTTACTACTGCAGACAAACTCCAGATGCATGTGACACTTTGGCCATTTGGATTTCCATGAGTACTGGGGAATCAAACTTGGTCCATCAGGCTTCGCAAGGACGTGCCTTTAATCACTGAACCATCTTTATAGCCTGAACATTTAACTTTAATACAGATCACAAAACAAAATTTTCATAAAGGTTTAAACTAAAACATTACAGGTTAAGGCTTCTCTCCAAGTAAACCAATTGACTTAGGTTATGTCTATTTTAGTAACTTGAACCTAGCACCAAGCAAAGCTTTGGAAGCATGGGGAAGCTCTGAGGCTCTGAGCATGAAAGGGCTTACTTGCCATGTTGCCCCACTCCTTTCACAGGGTACATTCCATAGGCACCTTTGTGTTTCTACTGTGCACTTAATGACCATGCGTGGTTTATAAGAATTCAGCATTTTCTTTAAGGCAGAGGAGACAGTCAGTATTAAAAAAAAATCACTCATAATAGCATATTTTCAACACAGGCAATTTCCCAATTGAAAAGCTTAGCTCTTGTTGCACTGAAAATACTGGCCACACTTCAAAGCTGTAGGGTCTGCTTCTCATTCATAGCAGCGATTTTCCCACGTGCTTGCTATAACATCCTTCCCTTTGGGTGGTTCATTCAGGGTTTCTGAATACCTTTTTGGAGTCTTTGAAGCTTCTTGGCCTGGTAGCAGCAACTTTTCTAGCTAGGACTTGGGGAATGGGAAGGAGCTTTGCAAGACTGTTATTGATTGCTGCTAAGCAATAGTAAGGGCTGGAGCCATGCGCACAGGGTGTGTAACTATGTCAGCCAGCATGAACTTTTACAGTTCATAAACTGTGTCTGTGAGATAGTTGCCTTGGGATATTTGCACTCCAGGGAGGAATTAGGCTTTTGGCTGAATAGTTAGGATGTAGCATCAGTTTTTAACCCAAAACTCTAATGTATAATTCCTTCTTTCTTTCTTCCTTCCTTTTCAGTAGCTCAGCTTTCAGCAGCATCACTATATTCTCTATTTTACTGGAGTAGGAAACTATAATGTGTATTTACAAACCCAGTAAATGGATTTTCAAATGTTTGAGTGTCAACTATGGGTTTATTTTGAATTAAAGTTTTGATTTGATTTTTGTGCAGTTTAATTCCTTGAAATATGATGAAAGAGGAGCCAGAAACAAAGCAGTCTTTCTTCCAAAGTCATGTATTACTCTCCATTTATTAAACAGTTGTTAAATGCCCAACATATATTTCACATTGGTCTTTGTGGCCATGAGAGAAAAATGAATGCTGTTTCTGCTCACTAGACTGCAATTCCAAGCCAGCATGGGCACTTCAATATTTAGACTATAGGAATGAACTAAGATAACTTCAGAAGCATCATGCTATGTATAGTAAATATGTATATATATTAAGACTAAGCAGAAAGGTAGGGGAAGTTCATGAAGAGGTGAGATGTTAATGGAATGGGATAAGAACTGAGAAGAAAAAAATCGAATGGAAAGGCGAAGAGGAACAAGGATTGACATCACTAAACTTTCAAAACCTTCTGTTTCTCAATTAGTCCATCATGACTCTGGTGATGTGAGTACATGACCAGGCTGTCACTGGGGTGTAGCATATTCTTCACATTTCCACTTCCCTTTACTAATTCTGGTGTCAGAAGTTTGCAGGAAACATACTCAGCAGTGCCTGTTTTAGAAACAGATGTTCTTATTCTTAAACAAATGTGGCATGTTTAAATTCAGTTCATTCATTAAACAAAGGCTGGATGATCCCTCAGGATATCTGGCAGTCAATGCTACTCACAGGGGTATGAACAGGCAAGGTTGGCACTCCAGGAGTGAGGGGCCTACACAGAGGGCAGGCTGGAATAGAGCCTTCCAGGACAGAAGGCAGAATAGGATTAAACTTTAGAGCAAATACAACATATCACACACGTTCAGAGGAAAAGTACTTTTGGTTTTGGGGGAAGGTGATATGGGGGAGCTGGGGAGGGAACAAATTAATGAAGCTTTTATGTATATTTTAGCCAACCATAGAAGATGGTGTGAATGTCAACAAATGACAGGATCTCGAGAGGGAAGAAGGATGAGGGTGTCATGGGTGAGACAACACCCTAAGAAGGACAGCATGTCTGATGATTGATGGTGTTTGATGGAGTTGGGGTAGGCGGTACAGAGGAGAAATACCTTTGATGTCACACACTATGTCATCAATTCCAGCTCTTCTTTTACAAATATGGACCCATGTCTAGGTGATATAACCTTTATAAGTCTAAGATTACTATATTTAAGGTGAGGACAATCATCCTGATTCTGCCTTTGTGGATATATATGTCACTGTGTGTGAAGACCATAATAGTTAATGTAAGCCCCCAGTACTCGATAAATGGAACCATTTATTATGGTAAGTAGTTAGGCTGCATCAGTTTTGGACACTGTGTTAGATAAGATCAAAGAAGTAGTTTGTCAAATGGTGGCGATCCTAAGGAGCTAGTCAGAGAAAATTTATTTAATTCCATAGGCACTGGAGAGCCTCTGCAGTTTTTCCTGGAGAATGATTTGATTAAGCTTTGGAGATGAAAGTTTTGTTCTGATATCAGGTTGAGACTACTAGATTAGGAGCATACTGACAGATACCTGAATGTCTGTAATATCACCTGTGAAATCAATAATGAAAACTTTAAATTGTAAACATAGCTATCTAAAGTAGAGACCGTAGAGCTGGGAAGATTGCTCAGTGGTTAAAGGTTCTTGCTTGCCAAGCTTGCCATCTCAGGTTCAATTTCCAAGCCACCCACATAAGCTGGATGCAAAAAGTGGTGCAAGTGTTTAGTGTTTGTTTGCAGTGGCAAGAGGCCCGGAACGCACACATGTGAACATGCATGTACACATACACACACATTAATAAATTTACTAAAATATTTAAATAAATAGAGCTCATATGTTCTTATTTTCTAGTGGCTATATATATACCTACTTGACTAACTTCTATCAAAAGATATGCAGTATATTTTTGCTCCCTAGCCCCTTTAGCTTAAAAGATGGTGGCATAAACTCTTTACTTTTGTCATCTTTGTCATTTCTTCTATGCTACTAGTTAGGTAATGAGGTGGAAGGAACCTGAGAAGTAAAATTATTGTAGTATTAACCTTAGGCTAAATTCTATAGGACCTGTACATGAGATGGGACTAAATTACTTTATTGAAGGCACTGGGATTTTAAGATTCTGTTAGTCTAATCTTAACCTAATCAAGAATAGAATAAATAAATGAATACAATTTTAAGCCAATACCAGTTACAGGCATATAAAAGAAGCATGCTTAGAGCAGGAGAAAGATGAGTGTTTGGGGTCCAAACCAGTAGAAATGTTAGGTGAATGGATGCAAGCGCTAGGAGCTTAAAAGAAAGGTACACATTAGAAGTTTAGACTGAAGGGGAAGACGCAGGTCCTTAACTGGATCCGAAAGTTGAATAGCTTAAGGGGAAGAAATTTGCAAGAGATGAAAGCATAAACATCTAGCAATAAATGAAGGATGGTACCTGTTCATATGGGAGGGGGAGAGGCAGTTGCGATGGTAAAATTGCACAGTAGAAGGGTATGGTGAAGGTGAGTAGAGAAAGAAAGGTTGAAGCTAGATTATGGAAGCTTATTTCCTTTGCACATGGTGAAAAAAATGGGGGGAAAAGGGGCTCCAGTATTTCTTATAGTCAGGAATGAAACAATTATAGGCACTTGCTTCATCAACGACCATAGTGCTATTTTGTTTAGTGTTTCAGAGAAAGCTTTGGCTCCAGCCCAGAGAGCTCCTTCCCCCCTTAGAATGTTTGGTTAGGCCTTTTGGAGGCTCTTTTCAGGTGAGCAGCTGTGCGCAAGTGTTCCAGCAACAGAATTGCCAGGGGATTCCACAGAACACGGACAGTCCTTGGCTAGAAAGGTTGTGAGCAGATGATCACACTGCATACAGGACAAACTAGGAAGACTGGGAACTCATGGACATTTGTCATGTTGACCTCAAGTGAAACTACGAAACTCTGACTTGACATACGTTAGTAGCATGCACAGTGCTGGTTGGTCTTCATAACTGTAAGTTCTATAGTAAGGGGCTATGACTGGTAATAGCCAGTGCTACTTTTGTCTTGACACATGACAGTCAGGTACAGGAATAGCTCTAAGAAAGCTGGTGAGAAATATGAGGACTCACAAGATTGTTCTTGCCAAGACAAAGGGCTGGGAAGTGGCAAACACTGGGTCTTGCCCACTTCCGCACCACCAGCCTGTTTTTTGCCAGAGGCCTAGTTTCCCTCGTCCCTGTCAAAAGTCCCTTAGCTCCTATTGGTCTACCCTAAACCAGGCTCAGAAAATTTGCCCGCCATATTCTCTCAGTTGGAAATAATGGTTGATAATGTCATCTGAGGCTCTTCACTTTCCTAAAAGCTTCTTTTTAAGACTTTATGCTTGATCTCTCCCACCCAAATCTCTCTCTTGTCCACAACAAGAGAGGAGGTTACAGACCACATATGTTTCCAAGAGAATTATGTGGGCACATCATGGGTCTAAAGACATGGATCTGTGTTCTGAAAGATTGTAGGAACTTCCAAAGGGACAGAAAAGAGCCTCAGCATACAGAATAGCCCCTCACAGTGATGGTTTCTGTGATTTCATTGATGGTACAGAATGTAGGATCATAAGACTCTCTGAAGTGTCACAGGCCACAAAAACAAAATAGCACATCCACCGCCACCTTCCGAACAGAGAACGCGCCTTCACACTGTCTTTGAAAGAAAAATCAAATAACTAGATTTCGTCATTTCAGAACATTTTAAATCAGTATCCTAAATTTACCTAACCTCTGTATTTTCAAACACAAGGAAATAAGCATGAAAGCTAGTTTAAGGAGCAAGAATAGGAATGAGGTACACATCATGGCAAGAGAGACATAGCAAGTTTCTTCATAAACCATTTATTCTAAGGACTAGAAAAGTATGATTTACATTCCAACTCTTTTCAACGTTGGTTCTGTAAGACTAAGCAAATTATTTAAGTCTGAGCCAGAGTGTCTCCATTTTTTTTTTTTACTAGATAACTGTAACTTATTAAATTATTTCAAAATGCAAATAAATCCTAAGAGAACATGCTTAGCAAGTTCTAAAAGTGACCTTACAATGTTAGATGTTGCCATTGGCATTAATATCACAATAAAATAATATAATTGAAGTACTTCTAGAAGTGAAGTCTATGGAGTGAGGCATTAGAATGCTTGAGTATAATCTATAGCCTATGGCCTATAACTGAAAGGCAGGCGTCCCCACAGATATAATAATGACAGCTGCCACCTGTAATTATTGTGTGCCAGACATTTCCTATGCAAGGTATTCTGAAGACTAACTCTGAGCTAGGTATCTTCTCCATTTTAAAGATGGGGAATCTGAGACAGCCTGATTTTGAAGGTTACACCAGCCTGTTAGTGTCAAAGCTGGATTTGAACTTTAATTTCTCTTGTTCATACTGTGACCCTTCATCTCTAGGATATAAAATAGAATCAGCAGTTAACCATGTGATAACAGAGTTCTATCTTGTTTGAGCACTTGAAAAAGCTACCTCTGCTCCTCAGTAAGATTGTGCAAGTCTGTCTGGAGCAGAGGGGCACATGTGGTCAGACCCCACAGGTGTCTGTCTGGGAGAGGAAGCTTTACGTGCTACTCGACAGCACTGAGTAACACCCAGAAGAAATGTACCCAGCTGCATCATTCCTTGTGCAAGTGAACTTGACAGGAACTCAGCACGACTTTCTGGTGTCTGCAGTCAATAAGCTACCCTGTAGAGGGTGGCTATTTATTGAATTTCTATTCCACTCAACTTCAATTCATTTGACTTTGGAGGGCTTGCAACATGCCCCCTGCCTCTTAAGCTGAGCTTTTTCTAGAGTTGTGTGACTGAGTCTTTGTCAGACTTAGTTAGAAATTCAGATGATATTGATTTTACATAGATCCATGCTGTTTGAGAACTGGTGGGGTTCTCACAGGTGAGAAGCAGAGATTAAATATTTCCTAAACTCAATTTGAGAATATTAAATTTATTGCCTCCCAATAGTGGACATAATAATGGAAATGATGGAGTCCTTCTCTACTCATCACTCATTCACAAGGGTTTAAGAGCTGAGAGTGTACTGTATACACTGTATACAAAGGTGAATACTAAGAACTAGACATCATAGAGATACGTCAGTAACTCATGTTGGTCCCCCAAAAAATAGGGTGGAGACTCTGACAGTGTCATGCAGTTTGGAATATTAAGTTCAAGCTTCCACAAAAAAAAATGTGATTTGTTTTCTTTTAAGGCAGAGATTGCATATATTTTGTACATAGAGATAGCCTGTCTCCATCACCCAGCTCAGAACCTTGCTCAGTTAAGCTCCCAGCAGGAAATTTTTAAATTGACTTGATATGACGAATGGTTTATTTTTTTATAGTGTGTGTGTCAGTCAGAGAACAACCTCAGATGTTGGTCCTTACCTTTTGCCTTGTTTGTGGCAGGGTCTCTCACTGTTTTACCCCGGTGATTGACAGGCTAGCTGGCCTGCAAGCTTCTGGGGGAATCTCCTATCTCCCTTGCCATTTAAATGTTCTGTGAACTCAGATTCAGGCTGCCATGTTAGGTATACAAGGGTTCTGGGGAACTAATGTCGGGTCCCCAGGCTTACACAGCAAGTGCTTTATATACTGAGTCATCTCCCTGCCCCTGAATAGTTGATTTTTATTAAAAGGCAAAGGTTCATGAGATGCTCCACAAATTGTTAACAGTTTCAAGGAATATACCAAATATTTAGGAAAATCTTTCAGTTTAAGTTGCCCTTTATACTTCAAAAGCGGCTATGAAAGTAACTGTTAAAATTTCATCTGTCTTGCTATTTAAAGGCAAAAATTACCTGAAAAGTAGGAAGATAATGAAGAATCAATCAGATTTTTGGTAACACGTTATATGATTAAAAAAGATTTATAGATATCTCTCAAAAGTTAAACTAGCTGGGGATTGTGGCTCATGCCTTTAATCCAAGCATTCAGGATGCCAAGGTAGGAGGATCGCTGTGAGTTTAAAACCACCCTGTAACTACATGGTGAATTCCAGGTCAGCCTGTGCTAGAGTGAGACCCTGCCTCAAAAGCCAAAAAATAAAAAAACATAAACTATATCCCCTAAATATAGACATAATGCTTTCCATTTGATTACTAAATTCTTGGAGTCAGTTTTCACTTATTTTTAGATTATTTTACTTAACTTTCACTTTGAAAATTCAAATTCTAAATTTAAGGCTATACCTTACCATAGTGTTTATGAAATGAATTAAATCTTACAGAATGTTCCAGTGCAATCTGAAACCATAGCAAACACTAGAAGTTTTATGTTTGAAAGTGTTTTAATCAGTGATGGATTCAGAATTATTGCCAGCTGATTTTTGAATCGTTAGGTCTAGGCCTTGGGAACACATTATCCAGATGTTTATAAAATGTCTTTCCACTAATGCCCTGTTTATACTCTGACTTTGTGGTAAAAATTACATTTGCTTACTTCAAAGTAAAAGATGAAAGTATTTTACATCAACTAAATATTACATTTGATCTGCCCCAAAGTCTTCCACCCCAACCTTCTGCCTTAAAGGAGTTTACTCCATAGTCGCCTATTTTCTCTATGACACATGGCAAGAATTCATTCTGTTTGGTAGAATTTCATGTGAAGATTAAATTATTGGCAGTACTCTTTGTATGTCTTATCACTCTTCTATTTTACACAGAATACTCTGACAGTACTTTAAAAATATAATAATAATAAGCTTCTTAACCCAGAACTTCTTTTTTTTAATGAAATAAAGTATGAACTTTATTGGGAACAGTTAGTTTGCTAGTCATTTCTCTGTTCTTCCCTTTATTTATTTTTATTAGTTTTCTATTGTGCAATAACAGGCAGTTTGGTAGCATTATTAGGCTCATCTGTGACCTACCCCCTCCCCAATAACTGTGGGCTAACTCCACAATGCACAACCCATATACCTCAACCCAGAACTTCTTAACCATGCAAGTTTAATAGAGGAATACCCATAATTCCTTCAAAACTCAGCAACAAATATAATATTTTAAAAGTCTGCTTAACTCATCACTGTTAATAAGTTGAAGGCTACTTAGAAACAGATATTAGGAGAAATATAAAAGAAAAAATAATACAATATTAGAGCTGACTTATTACATTCAGATTGAAATAATAAATAAAACTATTGAAAATAAAGTTTTCCTTCCCTTCCTCCTTCCCTCCCTCCTTTCCTCTCTTTTTCATTTAGTTTTTATTTATTTATTTATTTTTAAATTTTTTATTTATTTATTTTTTAAAATTTTTTTAAAATTTATTTATTTGAGAGCGACAGACACAGAGAGAAAGACAGATAGAGGGAGAGAGAGAGAATGGGTGCGCCAGGGCTTCCAGCCTCTGCAAACGAACTCCAGACGCGTGCACCCCCTTGTGCATCTGGCTAACGTGGGACCTGGGAAACCGAGCCTCGAACTGGGGTCCTTAGGCTTCACAGGCAAGTGCTTAACCGCTAAGCCATCTCTCCAGCCCTTCATTTAGTTTTTAGATACACAGTCTCCCTGTATGGTCAGACTGTTCTCAAATTCTTAATTCTCCTGATTCAAGCTCTCTGATGCTAGAATTACGGCTTTACAGCTACATGCTACCACACCTGAATTTCTTTTCTTTTTAATTAAGAAGATTATGTAGCTCAGTGTTAGGTTAAAAATGTTTCCCATTTTTCTTATTATAAATAACATTTTTATTCTGTTTATAAGTTTAGAAATTTTTTTTAAAGAGAGCACATTTAGGATCTTACAACCCATAAAATTTACTTTTATATTTTCTTTTATTTTTATTTTTGGTTTTTCAAGGTAGACTCTCACTTTAGGCTAGGTTAACCTGAAGTTAGTTTTAGGTTGGCCTTGAACTCATAGCAGTCTTCCTACCTCGGGCCTCCTGAGTACTGGGATTAAAGGCTTGCTCCATCATACCTGGCATTCTTTTTTTTTTTTTTTTTTTTTTGTTCAAGTCATACTTTGATGTATAAATTCATTTATATACCAAATTGGGATATGAGTGTATACAATAGTTTGAAATATACCTCAACCATTGTATCAGTTATTTTTCCTTTCTGGGACAAAACACCAAACCAGGAGGAACTTATGAGAGGAAAGCCTTTATTTCAGCTTATAGATTAGAAGGGAAGTTTCTGTCATGACAGGAAAAGCATGGCAGGAGCAGACAGCTGGCATCACATTATCACATCAGCTTGAAGGAAGCAGAAAGTTAGCTGACTGCACCAAGCAGGGCTGGGCTAAAACAACCCCAAGACCTGCCCCCAGTGACTCTTCCTCCAGCAAGTCTCCACCTCCAAAAGACTCCACAACCTTCTCAAACAGCCAACAACTGGAGGCTAAGTAGTCAAACACATGAGTCTATATATTTTATATTTAACCCCCAACAACCATTTCCTTATGACATTAAATATTCTTCTACTTGTGATTGTTGATGGCTACAGAGTTACCTGTTATGACTTTACCATCATTCAGTCTTTCCTGTCAAATATGAAAGAAAAAAATTGTCATTTCCTCGGCTTGTTTCTATTATTCCATACATTTTTCTGTACCTCATGCACAAAATTTCATATATCTTATCATAATTTACATGCAACTCAGCATTTTTCTTTATATCATACTGAAAAAATTCAGGTATTTTCTTGGCTTCATAAGTAATGCTTTAGTTGATATAAAATATCATACTGAAATTGAAAACCATAATTTATACCAGAATTTCCTTTTTGTTGAGTTTTTAGTTTGTTGACATTTAAAAAAATTATTGAAATAAATAACTTTAAAGTATTTTTAAGCAAATGCAAATGTATACATCTAATCAATACTGCTGTGTATATAACATCTAAGTCTAAAAATATATTCAAACACAGGAGCTATTGATGTGAACTCATCTAATATTTCCCTTTTGAAATTGTCTTTAGAACCCATTGAAGAGCTAAAAATTAAGAACAAAACTCATTCTTTCATAATATATCTTGGTTTAGATCCAAATCATTCATACATCATATGTTCAGTTTCCAAAATCAGTTCTGGTTTTTACTCACCTATTTTGTCTACACATAAATGATATGGAAAGCTGCCAGATCCTCTGGAAGGCAATTTCAGGGGAAAAGTTCCTAAAATGTTTAGAGCAACATGTGATTGCTCTACATGCTGGGTACCCTCTCATGGCAATGGATTGTGTGTGTGGGGGGGTGTAACATTCCTTCTGCTATGTGTTGCTATAGCTGTTAAGTCCATAACTCAATGGTCACACTTGGCATCAAATAAGTGTCAGTTTCTTGACACTTGGAATTGATTATGTCATTCCACATCCATTATGGTGGGCACATAGGGAGGTGCCTATACATATTGGCGAATGAGTTTAGCAGAGTGAAAACTCTGATGTGAACACCAGGATTGATCTTTAAGCAGACTTTTGCTTCTGATGAAGCCTTGAATTCTGCAACACTATGGACCAACAGCATTAGCACTGTCTTGGGAATTGTTGAAAATGGTAGTTCTTAGGCTTCATCTCCTGAATCAGAAATTTTAAAGGTTGGAGCCAGCAATCTATGTTTTAGCAAGCTCTGTGTTATTCTGACCTGTAACCCATGACCAGTAAGGGGTAATACTTACCTGGAGAATAGCTGAAAAACAAAAATGTAGAGATAACTATGATGAAGGAAAGTTTGTGTTAGAGGTCACAAGTTGGCAAATTCAGTACATGTTTTTTGAGTACTTTTGAGAGACTAGAAATTGTACTATAGATAATGGACATATAAAATCAAACCAAGCCGGGTGTGGTGGCACATGCCTTTAATCCCAGCACTCAGGAGGCAGAGGTAGGAGGATTGCTATGAGTTCAAGACCACCCTGAGACTCCATAGTGAATTCCAGGTCAGCCTGTGCTAGAATGAGACCCTACCTCGAAAAACAAAACAAACTAAAAATTATAAAAAAGCAAACCAATAATGTCCTCATTCTCTTGGAACTGATGGTTTGGAAAAATAAAGATATATAATATGAAGTCAGAAGCAGTATCATATGATACTTGGACATACAAGCATATCACAATATGAGTGATGATGACAATTACCATTTGTAATCTACATGCTCTCTGCCAGGCACTGTGCAAGTGCTTTATAACCAATGTATTGTTTCTTACAGTCTGCCTATTAGAAGGACTACACAAGATTCAGATCTTATAGGGATGTGCTAATAATTTTCCTTCAGTCTGTAAAATATAGAAAAACCTGGTTTCAAAGCTCAGCATTTCTTGAGTTGAGAATTTGCTCTATTCATGGACTCTATGTTTGTTAGTGCAATTCAGAAAAGGGTATCATGGCACCTAGTTCACAATTCAGGTGAAGATTAAATAGGTACCGTATGAAATTGCTTAGCTCGATAGATGTCCCAAATAGTCAACAGACAGTAGTTATCTCTTTTGCTACCAGAAGTCATTGTCATATCATCATCGTCATCATCATCAATAGTAGTAGAGATTCTACAGAGGTTACAAGCATGACTCTAGCCAGAGTATCTGGATTTAAGTCTGGCTTTGTCAGCTGTCTAGCTATAACACTATGGGATTGGACTCAGTGTGTTTCAAGTTTCTATACACGGAAAATAAAGTCCTTATTTCATAGGGTTCTAACACTGGTAAATGAACTAGTGCATGTAAAACCCAGGACAATGGTAGACTTAAAGAAAATGCTCAGTAAGTGTGATCTATTGTTGTCACTAATTCACTGGGAATGTTTTTATGTGTACGTATGTGTGTGCATGTTCATACGCATGTGTGGGTGTAAGTGTGGAGCAGCTGGCATGGAAGCCAGAGAACAATCTCGGGAGTTACTATTCAGTTACAACATGTGCATGATCTCTTGTTGGTCTGGAGCTCACCTATGTGGACTACACTGATTGGCCTGCCAGCCCAAAGGATCTGCCTGTCTTTGCCTCCTCAGGGCTGGAATTATAAGTGTGTACTACCACACCCAGCCATGTTTAATGTGGATTCTGGGGACTGAACTCAGATCTTCATGCTTACAAGGCAAGAACTTTACTAACTGAACCTTCTCCTCAGTCCACTGACTGGGAATGTCCTATGGGTTGTTCTGTCAGAAAGCTTAACACATATTCACAATATTTTATTTTGAGACAACAGTGCATGTGTTTCAGGGATTCATAGAACACCAATATCACCTTCTTGAAATATATGTGGTTCAAAAGTCATTAAGTAAAAGACCTCTCTATAATGTTTAATAATGGGAAAATGTGTTTATACCAAACTGTGACTTAAATGATGCCAAGAAAACTTGGCATGATGGTGTGCACCGCAGTCCCAGCTACTCAGGAGGCTGAGGCAGCCCAGGTGCTCATGACCATTCTGGGCAACAGAGCAAGACCTTCAGCTCAAACAAAACAAAGCAAGACAAAATATGCCAAGGGAAGGAAAACTTGAAATGAATTGATTTTTCTTTTGTGGAACTGTACATATTTAAACAATCGTGCTGACGTACTGGTAATGATTCACAGATGCTAATTAGATGGATTATTTTCCTCATTTGAAAGAACAAAATACTTCATAGATTTCTTTCCCATGCCAGCCGTCTTCAGAATGGATTTTGTGTCCCTCTATATCACTGTGTGGGCAGATAAATCTCTTACAGGACTATAGTAAAGATCAGAGACTAAAATATGTATCAGAGATGAAGAACATGTACACATGTGAAAAAAATAGGGAAAATACTACCAGATGTATAGGAATAGTCCTTGAACCCAATGTGATTGGCATTAAGACAAACAAACCAGCTATGCAGGTCTGTGTCAGTAGTGCATTGACTGCCCACAGTGCCCAGCACTACAGAACTTAGCTACAAGCATATCGTGTAACTGATGGTGGAAGAAAAGAGAATTTCCACAGATAATTTTCCATTAATGTTCCCCAGGTGCTCAAAAGTCTGTAAGTCAGAATTTTAAGGATTCAAATCGCTACTGTGATTGCTTCATGCTTTGCTTCCAGATTTTTTACAAGTTGTGACAATACTTTTAACAATTCAATTCTGTTTATTGTTAATGCTTCTGTTGTTTCTTAACTACAGTTTAACAGGATGACTGTAACTTTTCAAAGAACCAAATCAATATTAACTCAATTTACATCACTGCAATTTCATGTTCAATCTTTTATCATGTGCATATTGTGTTCAGTTCTTGTGTGTTAACCTCACATTAATTCATACACATGGCTTCATGTTTCGCTTCTGGCCGTTTGAAGCCATAGTAATCTTTTGTTTTTCTGCTAGCTAGTATGCTGTTCCTTTTGATTTCTTCTAGATTTCCACATTTATACACACAGATACAGCAAACATCTTGGCACATTTTTCTTTTTCTATGATATTGCCAAACAGCTTATTTTCCAAAGCAAAATAACCAGAGCTCAGTCAGAATTTTTATAGCTTTTGCTACATATTGAGCTCCCTATGTCTAGAAAGAACAAATTTACTTATGATATCACCAACCATAGAATATATGTGCAATTTCCCCATAGTTTATACAATATTAGATTTTATTTTAATTTAGGTATTCAGTGGTTTCTTATAAATAATTTTTATTTGGATTTATTTACTTGATATGGTTCATTTACAAATGGGATGTCTTAATATTTATACTTTAAAAACATTTAAAACATAAATAATATACATGTACATGTATACACACACCACACACAGTATGTATAGACATATATATTGCCATATATACATATATACATACATATACATACGCATATATATACATACACACACACATATATATACACTTTTATATATATATATATATATATAATGCCATATATACATACATATATATTATACACACACACATATACTCGTCACTGTAAACACTAGGCTGCAAATAAAAGACAAGTTGAATGACTAATGGCAGCTATATTATTGTGTGTTCTCAGAGAAATAAAGGGTGAGGGACTGAGAGGTGAGCAATAGAAAGAGAGACAGACACAGATTGAAAGACAGAGAAAGAATTTGAGAAGGGAGATCTGCTATAAGGAATAGGTCCCTGTCATTGTGGAGGCTAAGCCCAGGACCTGCCACTGCAGGCCAGAAGCAGGAGAGCTGATAGTTTGATTCCAATGGGAGTCTGCAGTCCTGAGAACCAGGTGAGACCATGCTTTAACTTCCAGTCTGAGAGAAAGAGAACACTGATGTTCCAGCCCAGTCAGGCAGGCAGAAGGAGTTTCTCCTTACTCAGTAATTTTGATTGGTCTCTATCTTCACTTGATTCATTAGACCCATGCATACTGGGGAGGAAATTGTGCTTTACTCAGTGTACTGACTCCAGCGCTAATCTCATCCAGATTGACCAAATGTTGAGTACTTTTGCCCCAGTCAAGATGACACACAAAATGTACCACCACGGTGGCTTATAAGAACAGGAGTTCATCTCCCATTCTTCATAGTAAATCGCAGGGAGTGATGTAAGAGTCTGGGGTACACTCTTCTTCTACTTCTACTTCTACATGCATGCTTTCATCCTTATGCCGGATAATGTGCACACAAAGACTGCTACGGTTTCTTCAGGCTTTCATTTTTGTTCTAAGCAGAGAAGAAACAGAAAGGACAGAAAGGTGGAAATACTTTCTACTCTGAGATTACTCCCCAAACGTTTATATGTGAGCACCAATCTGCTTCTTGGACACCTCGGTCTCCATCTCACTGTGTGAACTACATCACAGGACCAATTGCTGCAAAGGGCCAATCCAAGGAAAATCTAGTGAATGGATTATTAGCTATTAAGTCTTTTTGAACAGAAGGGTGAAGAAGAAAGGATTTGGGAATAATTTTTTATGAATTACATTAGAGCTATTTACCACAAACTCTAACCAAGTAGAATTGGAGTATAGCATTGTCCATCTTAAAAAACTGGCTTTTTTTTTTTACAGTAAGTTTTAATTAGCTATGCATATCTCATTCTTTCTATGCACTGTTACATTTATTTACTTATAGAGCTAGGAATTTATTTCCAGACTTTTCACATTCTCAGTAAGTGCTGTACCACTGAAATACATCCCCAGCATGTGATTTTGATTCTCTGAAAAATACCTTTTTAAGCCAGGCATGGTGGTGCACATCTTTAATCCCAGTACTCAGGAGATGAGGTAGAAGGATTGCTGTGAGTTCAAGGCCACCCTCACAGTTACTCCCAGGTCAGCCTGGACTAGAACAAGACCCCACTTCAAAAATCTAATAATAATAATAATAATAATAATAATAATAATAATACCTTTTCATTTTTTTAAAAAAGTTAATGTCATTCTCCCCATTTGGTTTTTGAGGTAAAGTCTCATTCTAGCACAGGTGGAACTGGAATTCCTTATGTATTCTCAGGGTGGCCTCAAACTCACAGCTATCCTCCCACCTCTGTCTCTGGAGTGCTGGGATTAAAGGAGTGCAACACTATGCTTGACAATAATTTAACTCTTTTCAGGCAAGCACTTTAACTGCTGAACCATTTCTCCTGCCCCAATTCTATTTATTAGTTACATACTTTGATGATTTGTCTTTGTCTTTAAACTTTTTATGAGACAATGCTCTTTTGTTAAAATATTTTTTTTTTTGCTTTTTTGGTTCATTTTTATTTATTTGAGAGTGACAGAAAGAGAGGGAGAGAAAGAGGCAAATAGAGAGAGAGAGAGAGAGAGAATGGGTGCACCAGGGCTTCCAGCCACTGCAAACGAACTCTAGACATGTGCGCCTGCTTGTACATCTGGCTAACGTGGGTCCTGGTCCTGGGAAATCAAGCTTCGAACTGGGGTCCTTAGGCATCACAGGAAAGTGCTTAACACTAAGCCATCTCTCCAGCCCTGTTAAAATAGCTTTTATTCCTTATTCTTTGGATGTATTTCATTATTAAATACATTCAGCACATATGCATTTGTTGAATAGGGATGCAACTATAAAAAAAAACTTAAAATGTTGTAGAGCCTATATATTCTTGCCATATAAAAAGAAGAGTTAGGGCTTGAGAGATGTCTTAGCAGTTAAGGCACATGCCTGCAAAGCCTAAGGACCCAGGTTTGATTCCCCAGTACCCACGTAAGCCAGATGCACAAGGTGGCACATATATCTGGAATTAGTTTGCAGTGGTGGGAGGCCCTGGCATTCCCATTCTCTATCTGCCTCTCTTTCTCAAATAAATAAATAAATAAAATATTTTTTAAAAAAAAAATAAAAATTAGGCATGGCCTTTATTTTTGTAAGCTGATTTTAATATTTGATGTTTAAATATTTGGATACCATATAATGCACCAAGGACTAGCTAGAGGCAGAGGTGGAGAGTGACCCAGGGTCATAAAGGGAAGTGAGGTTGTAACTCTGTCCAGATGGTATACAGAAAGCTTTGCAGAGGAAAGGTCATTTAGTTGATCCTTGAGTCACATGTCCATGAGAATGGATTGTTCAGTGACAGTGGAGTGTGTTGAGCTTCTAGGCTGGTAAGGTGGAAGCAAAAGCATGTTCCTTTAAGATGTAAGATATGTATGTCTGTTGAGTGTGAGGAGTGTCATGCACTAGGAAACAAAACAAAGCATGGACAAATTATAAAAGATTTTATATACAACACAGGTTTAGGACTTCCTAGGAAAGGAGTCAGTGGCTGAGTGGCAAATACTGTTAGCATTATTTTAATGACCTGTGTTGAGAGGTATCAAGCTATATTCCTCTGTTTGTCCTCTCAAAGGGAAGAGTTAACTTCTTCACAAAGCCTATTTCTCAGATAAGTCTATGAGATAATAAAAGCATATGTAGAGAAAGTGCCATGAGTCAAACATTCTTTTTAGTTCTACTTTTTCTCAAAGCTTATGATAGACTCACATGCATTATAAATCCCCTACATGGGGAAATAGCATCAATGAATCTTTCTTTTCCACCTTATAAGCTTTCTTATTATTTTGTGAACCATACATTCAAAACCCATTTGTGAAGTTTTTCTTTAAATACTTAAACTGTTGCTTTGTTTTAGTCATATTTTCCTCAAGTCAAGGGAAAAAAAATAGAAATTACTCTTACTTTTTGAGTTTCACTAAAGAGTAGATTTTGAAATTTTCAAATGCCTTTATTTGAATGTAGCCAAAAGGCCAAGAAGTAATTTAAACCTTGCTTCAATCCCAATAATGCATGCCATGAACTGTATGTTTGGTGCCTTTCTAGCACGAGGACATTGGAGCTCCAGGTAATGTGAGAGACATAATTAAATGGAGTATGATGAAAACTTGGCATATTTCTAAACAAAAAGAAAACGATTTTGGCTAACATGTTACAGCAGGGACTCTACATAGCCCAGACTGTCTCTTGCCTCAGCCTTCCAAGTGTTGGAATTACAGGCCCCTGTCACCTGTAGCAGTTACCTTTTCATTTCTGGGACAAATTATCCAGAAAGATTAGCTTATGAGAGGACATGGGTTTATTTCAGTTTACAGCCTCAAGAGGAAGTCGCATCATGGCAGAGAAAATAACATTTTGTCACAGTAGCAAGAGGGAAGCAATCTCAGAGTGAGTTAGCTATTACCCGGTGGGCTGGACTAATAAGCATCAACCATCAGCCCTAATATTTTGTAACTCTAAATGTTCATTGAGTGCAATTACATAAATACAACTGTTCATTAAAATGGCAAAGATTGGAAAGAGAAAACAAGGGAACGCCCCAAATGAACATGATGAAGCAAATATAAATAAGCAAAATTACTGCATAAAAACAAAATTAAGTAAAAAGCAGAAATAATGTATTTTGTGATACTGAGTTTAGGTTGCAAACTAGTATTTATGTACTATTTTCTAGCAGAAAATGTCAAAATTTTTCTTTTACATTTGTTGCACAGGCATTTACCTCTTTTTTTCTCTCAATCTTCTGTGTACTGTTGTATGTTAGAGAATAAAAGTGAAAAGTTCTTTCTATTTGCCATGGATGCTTTCACACTCCTGTGTTGATGCTGCATAGCTGTCCATTAGATGACTCAGCATCCTCACCATCCCCTTTTTCACACTCCTGTGGTGCAACTGCATGGCTGTCCATTAGATGACTCAGCACCCTCACCATCCCCTTTTTCACACTCCTGTGGTGGAGCTGCATGGCTGTCCATTAGATGACTCAGCACCCTCACCATCCCCTTTTTCACACTCCTGTGGTGCAACTGCATGGCTGTCCGTTAGATGACTCAGCACCCTCACCATCCCCTTTTTCACACTCCTGTGGTGCAACTGCATGGCTGTCCATTAGATGACTCAGCACCCTCACCATCCCCTTTTTCACACTCCTGTGGTGCAACTGCATGGCTGTCCATTAGATGACTCAGCATCCTCACCATCCCCTTTTTCACACTCCTGTGGTGGAGCTGCATGGCTGTCCATTAGATGACTCAGCATCCTCACCATCCCCTTTTTCACACTCCTGTGTTGATGCTGCATGGCTGTCCATTAGATGACTCAGCACCCTCACCATCCCCTTCCTTTCACACTCCTGTGTTGATGCTGCATGGCTGACGTTAGATGACTCAGCACCCTCACCATCCCCTTCCTTTCACACTCCTGTGGTGCTGCTGCATTGCTTTTTCAGATGAAGCTGCCTCTCTGTAACCCTGTGTTTGTAACAGTCTCCTTCTGAGGTCTGCAGAAACACTTAAGATATTAAACCTGTCAGTTGAATTTTGTTCATGAGGAATCTGCCATTCATGTGGAATAAAATTCAAGAATTTGCATTCCTCCTGACTCTCTTTTGCTATTTCAACTGTAGTAGTTAGAGGTGCAATGTATTCCCACTTTCTGTCTTTTGGATAGGATTAGGGGAGTTGATAAATTATGTTACAGAAACTTTTTTGCTTTTGTATAGTTGACAATACAGTTAACATCTAAAATGAATTTATCTTACTATTGTCAATGACAGCATAAACGACTGAAAAGAATTTACTTTTAAGGTGCTAGATCTAAAAAAAAGTCAATTGTATTTTTTCCAAGAAAATTACTTTTAATTTGATTTTTTAAAGCCAAACAATCCTTTCTAATAAGACAGGAAAGTGCTCCTTTCATGTTTCTAACAAAGAACATTAAAAAACTTAAAACTCTCAAAATCAAAAGATTGGCTTCAAAAGCTTATAGTTCTCATATCCATTTCCACAGTCTACCTCCTCAGAAAATAGTCCAAAGCTTCACAGCATAAGTAATTATTTTATCCAATGTATCACTCACATCTGCAAACCCCCAACACATGTCTCATAGATGCATAATTTTCCTCTTGTTTAACATTTAACATGTAAGCAGACCACACTTTAAAGGAATGATTTGAGGCAGATACATTTTGAACTACCCAGAGATATAAATTGCCAGGTATCTTTGATAAGGATCTAGTCAGAACTGATTAGCATTAAAGGCACTAGACTGGTGTATGGTAATCAGATGGGAAAGTGCAAACTTAGTTGTTTAAGTATAAAATGTATTTTATGTACATAAAAGGAAACATTCAGCTCACTTCAACTTATGTCACTTTTACAAGATATACAAGAGATGCAATGAAATTTGAGGAAATGGCTTATGGTTTTCAAATTTCATTTTTTACAAATTCATTTCATATTTTGTGTATACTATCATACACCACATAATTTAGGTCTATTAGAACATGTTACCATAGAGCTATCCATCTGTTAAATGAGAATGATACCAAAAATATCTCCTTACAAATACGGAACTATGAGACACCCTGGTCTTAGGACTTTAGTTTTTATGAATAAAAGTTTTATTCAGGGCTAGAGAGATGGCTTAGCAGTTAAGGCACTTGCCTGAGAAACCTAAGAACTCATGTCATTCCTTCTTACTGCTGAGTAGAATTCCACTGTATAGATAAACCACATCTTGGTTATCCATTCATCCAAGGATGAGCACCTGGGTTGATTCTAGTTTTTAGCTATTATGAATAGAGCAGCTATGAACATGGTTGAGCAAATATCTCTAAACTGAGATGTGAAGCTTTTAAGGTAAATGCCCAGTAAGGGAATAACAGGATCTGTTGGTACCTCTACAGTCATCCTTTTCAGGAGTCTTCATATTGATTTCCACAGTGGTTGTACCAGCTTACATTCCCCAAAACAGTGAATGAGTAGTCCTATTTCCCCATAGTCTCACCAACATTTGTTTTAATTTGATTTCTTAATGTTTGCTATTCTTACTGGGGTAAAGTGGAATCTCATAGTTGTTTTAATTTTCATTTTCCTAATGGTTTGGGACATTGAACATTTCCTTATGTGTTATGTGTTATCCATTTGTACTTCTTCCTCTGTTTAATTTTCTGCCCTAATTTTGGGTTGGGTTGTTTAATTTTTTTGTTTAGTTTTTTTAATTTTTGTAGATTTGTAGGTTCCTGTCAGTGGTATGGCTTGCAAAGATTTTTAATTTTTTCAAAGAAACAGCTCTTTCTTTCATTGATTTAAGGCTGTGGTAGTTTGAATGTATGTTCCCCGTAGACTCGGGTATTAAAAATTAAACTTGTAACTCAGATCTCTAGCCACCTGGCTGGAGCAGGTGTCACTGGGGACAGATTTTTGAGTCAAGTCCTAATATATTGCTGGGGGCAGATCTGAATTCTAGCCCAAAGGTATAGAGATCAGTGTGAGCTTTGGTAGGGTATCAGCTACTTGTTGTTTTTTTGTATTCACCATCTGTTGAGTTGAACATGTTTTGTTCTTTATATATGTTACTCGGTATTATTCTGGTATTACTGATATATTTTTGGATGCTAAACTAACTGAATTTCTGGTATAAGTTTCATTTGGCTTTATTGCTTAATTCTTTTTTTTTTTTTTTTTTTCAAGGTAGGGTCTCACTCTAGCCCAGGCTGACTTGGAATTCATTATGGAGTCTCAAGGTGGCCTCAAACTGACAGCAATCCTCCTACCTCTGCCTCCCAAGTGCTGGGATTAAAGGCATGCGCCACCACACCCAATGCTTTATTCTTTTGTATATTGCTGAATTCACCTTTCTAGTATGTTGTTGATGATTTTAGATTAATATTCATGAGGGATACTGATTTATTATTTTTTATTTTTGAAACCTTTTTCTGATTTGATGATAAAAGTAATAATACCTTCATTGGAATAATTCCCTCCTCTTCTATTTTAAGAACAATTTATGAAGAATTGATTTTAAACTTTAAATTTTCTTACTTTGATTTTTTATGCCTTCTTTTTCAGTTTACATTTCGCTGCTATTAACTTGCAGATAGAGCTTGTAAATAGAGGCTGGAAGGTGATATGTATGCCGATTAGTCCTTATAAGACAATTTCTCTACAGTGAAAGTACAGGATTCTAGACAGAATTATTTTTCCTTGATTTTATTTGTCTTTTTTTTTCTTGTGTTCTGCTAAACAACAAAGGATGCCCCACCACTGGGAATAATGCTTAATTGCAGGCAGAAATGCCAAGGCTTTTATTTTTTAACTCGAGAACCACAGAGGAAACCTTATGGTATTATTTTCCTCCAGAGGGTTCATGGTTTATTCCCAGCTCACTGTCTTTACTTTATGAACTCTTGCTTATATCTTACTAGTACAAACTTCTTAAGAAGCATTATTTAAGAGAGCCTATTAAGAAGTATGCTGAATGTTTTAATTGAGAACTTTATTATATGAGCATATTGCAAATTGATTATATTCCCATCAATTGTGTTCTCTTTCCCACACCTCCATTCCAATGAGGGCCCTCTCAGTGGGGTTTTCAGTATTCACTGTGGGGTCATGAATGCACTAGTCAGTCTATACTAAAATTTTCTTGAGTAAGAGTCTGAGAACAAAGAGTATGTGTTGGTTCCCAGACATCATATAACGTCTTCCTACATGTTGCAAGGTAATTTTCAAATTCATTAATCAGTCTCAACTCAGCAGAAAAAATAGCAAGGAAGAAATAATAACTGACATTTACAAAGTAATTGCAATATGTAGAACACTGTCTTAAATACATTATATATACTGTTTCTTTTATTCCTCATAGGAGTATTATGAGGTAATATTACTATTATTCTCCACCTTATAGATGAAATAAAAGAACTAATCTGAGTTGTGTGGATGCCATGCAAGTATACAGTTGTGGGAACCAGAATTTGCCCTAGGTTATGCAACTCCAGAGCTTGAGTGAGGACTTGGTGTGATCATGAGCCTTTCAGAGCTGTCCTTCAGATTGAGGTGTTCATGTTCCAAGGCTTGTTTATCATATATCTCTTTTTATGGATAATACTATTTACAGAAGACATTTAAGAAATGCCCACAGAGAATATACCCAAAGTAGTAATGACATACGACTGCACAGTCTCTGCAAGTATGTTATGATAAGCAAATGAGTAACCAAAGTCTTTAGCATCTATGGAATATGAATATTGAATGCTTTGTTCCTGTGGAAGTTACCTACTTGTAGAAATTAATTGTACCTAAAAATAACTCATTGAATAGTAAAATTATTATTACCACCTTGTATAGAGGAAGCTCCAGAAAAAAGATGTGGATAACTTGCTGAAATCTTATTAACAATAAGTAACACAGCCCTAATTTGAATCCAGGTAAACTCTGTTCTTAACCATTTTGCTATGCCCTTTCTCTAAGTAAATGATTTCCTACAATATGGTTACAAAAATAGTCATTCTACAAATGTAGTTACAGATAAAGCTGGAAAATTATGTTCAGACATGTAACTGAAACCCTTTCTCTGTAAGAGAAGCACTGAACTATCACCTGTAAGAGAGAAATGTGTCCTGGATAAATGAAGGGGATGGACTGTACTAAAATTTGATCAACCTGAGACAAATATAGAAATAGGGAAAGAAAATTTAACTTTAAGAGGGGGACTTTTATCTTCTGTTTTGACAGAAAATAGGAATTGGTTGATGGGTTGTGTTTTGCTGAGATTCTTTGGTCATGGTCTGAGATGAGATGTTTGGAAATCCCTGAAGCTGTACCCAAGGACTAAAAAGTTTGTACAACTTTAGGAATTAAATTAGATAAACTTTAAAAAAAAAACAGATATGGAGGTTGAATCAAGAGCAAATTAATGAATTGTACTCATAAATATTTTTATCATTGTAATTTTAGTATAGGTACTACCAAAGCAAGTAATATAAAGATGTTTAGGAATGTAAAAAGCATATAGAAATTACCAAGAAAAGTTTGGCAAGTTAGTCAGAATATTTATTGCTGTGACAAATACCTAAAAGAAACAGTTTAAGAAGAAAATAAATTAAAGATTTATTTTGGCTCATTATTTCAGTCCAAGATTGGCTGTTCCCACCACTTTGGACTTCAGAGAAAACATCATGGTGGAGCCAACATGTGACAGAGATTACTGAGCTCATGGTGGTCAAATACAAGAAAGATGGCTGGAGGGATGGCTTAGCAGTTAAGGCGTTTGCATGCAAAAAGCCAAAGGGCACAGGTTTCATTCCTCAGGACCCACGTTAGCCAGATGCACTAGGGGGTGCTTGCGGCTGGAATTCGTTTGCAATGGGTGGAGGCCCTGGTGTGCTCATTCTGTCTCCCTCTCTCTCTGTCCCTCTTTCTCTGTCAAATAAATGAATAATTTTTTTAAAAAAAAAAGAGTGCAAGATACAGAGAGAGATGGGAGAAAAAGAGAAATTAACAATCAAAATAATTTATCACAACTCCATCTCAAGTTGGCACTGAATCATATCTCCTTAGGTCATTATCTCCAAATAAAGGCAAAAGGTTTATAGATTATTTCTAACACAATAGAAATGTCCTACATATATCTGAAAGTACACTAATTCCTTACTCAAACTTTCAGTATTCCTAAAAAGCCCAAGCTTAAGGTCTCCTCTGAAATCAAGATAAACTCTTATATGTGATTGCCTATTAAAAAAAAAATCAGAAAGCATACCTCCTCCTCCTCGAAGACTCATGAAACATCACAGAAGTAGCAGAAGGAATATGAGGTCTAGAGGAACTGGCAGAAGGGTTGCAGAGCTATGGGACAGTCTTATGGAATGCCATAGCCATTGTACTCATGAGCTGTAGTTATGCATGCTCCTATAAAGAGCCCCTTACCCATGCTTCTGTAAGAAACCTTAGTAAAACAGTTGGACAAACACACACACACACACACACGCACGCACGCACGCACGCACACGCACACACACACATACACACACACCTTAAAGTAAAAGCGAGACTAATTGGAAAGAGGAAGGGATCAGAGGGAGTAGAAGGGTGACAAGAGTATGAAGATAATCAAAATACATTATATATAGGAAAATGTCATAATAGAACCCATTATTACTTATAATTAATATATGTAAACTCTTGATGGATTTCAGGGCTCCTGTGTCTCTTGCACACATATACTTACTACTCAGTAGTGAAGGTACCATTAGCTTTCAAAATTTGTGCCAATTTGCAAAGAATTATCCAAAATACCAAAGTTCAATGCAATGTTTTCAATGAAATAATTACTAAAGTGAAGTTTCTAAAGTTTAATGAAAAATTGAAAATTAGATTCATATAAAAATAAATGTTCCTATTTCCCATATGCAGTGATCAAGGAAGTCAAATGTCAATATATAGGGGCTTTTTTATTTTTTTTATCTGTCTTCACTTCCAAGGTAATCTGGTGATTTCTTTTCTCAAGTCCTCATACAGGTTTTCAGGAATATCAGGATGGTGTGCCCAAGATCCCAACAGCTTGTATTACAGTGGAAGATGCAGAAATGATAGCCAGAATGGCTTCTCGTGGAAACAGAATTGTCATTCACTTAAAGATGGATGCAAAGAACTACCCAGATACCAGTTCCTTCAACACTGTAGCAGAGATCACTGGGAGCAAGTATCCAGAACAGGTAGGTGAATGAGGAGGATGGGCTACCTGGGAACAAGGCTTTCTGGTCAAGTGTCCATTTTCAGAAATAGTTTCAGAAAGAGAGAATGTGTATTATGGAGATGGTCCTCATACACTTACTAATGACAGAAGCATGTATTTTTTCCATGATTAGTTTCACTGTACTGAAAAAGAGCAAGACCGATTGAAGGGCAGAGTGGTACCCACTGTGGGGAAATTCCACTTCTGAGCAGTTGAGAATGGGATTTGTACAGATGCGCTGTACTTATTCCATTTGGAGTCAGCTTAGCCTAGGAAATCATACCAGAAGTTAACACTTAATTATACTTGTGTGAATTGTTTCACATAATAAATTCAAAACCCACTGATGTAGAATCTATTTTCTTCATTTTACAAGCAAGGAAACTAGCCTAGAGAAGAAGCTAGCTTGCCCGCAACCACACAGCAAGTAAGCTGGGAAAGGATTCAAGCCCAGAGAACCGTAAATGCTAGCCCACAGTTTCCGTGCAGCTTCCAGATGCCATGTCTGATTAAAATGCTCTTAGAGGCAGATCTGTACTAGCCAAATAATAAATAAATTTAGTCAGATATTTATTCTCTAAGTTTTAAGGAACTTATCTGCAAAGACATGGACATGTCACCAGCCTACACAAAGGCACATAACACTAAAAGAGGTGCTGTGAGTACTGGATGAGACAGTGCCCAGCAAATGACCAGGACATGTTTGGTACATCATAGGCACTCATTGAATTTATACTTACTGCAGGTAACATAAAGCATATAAAAACAGTTTTGTAAGCTTTCTTGTATAAATCTTCTTTATTAGCTGCAATTGGAATTCTGAAAATATAACTTGTTGAATTATTCAGGAATTTCAGATTTGGAGTAGTTTTCCATGTGTATGCGTATGGTAGGTATGTGTTGCAGTCAGGTTCACATTGCTGGTAGAGATCACCCAACCAAGAGCAACTTGTGCGGAAAAAAGAGGCTTTTTTTGCTTATAAGCTTGAGGGGAAAGCTCAATGATGACAGGGAAAATGATGGCATGAGCAGAGGGTGGACATCACCCCCTGGCCAACATCAGGCCCACAATAGGAACAGGAGAGTGCCAAACACTGACAAGGGGAAACTGGCTATAACACCCATAAGCCCACTCCCAACAGTACACTCCCTCCAGTGGGCTTTAATTCCCAAATCTCCATCAGCTGGGAACCAAGCATTCAGAACACCTAAGGTTCATGGGGGACACCTGAATCAAACCACCACAGTATGCATGTCCTTGTGTGTGCATATGCTTATGTATGTAGGTGCATGTGTGAAGACCAGCAATCAACATTGAGTGTCTTTCTCAAATCACTCCCCGCATTATTTTCTGAGACAGGGTCTCTCACTGAACCTGGTGCTCACTCATTCAGCTAGACTAACTAACCAGAAATCCCCAGAGATCTTCCTGCCTCTGTCTTAACAGAATGGAAAACATGGGTTTCTATGGATACAAAGTCAAATCTTCAAGTTTATTTGGCAAGCACTTTAACTTTGGAGCCATCTCCCCAGCCCTAGATTTTATATCTCTTGAAGTATTAGTAGGGTGAATGTAAGAGCAAGCTGTGATGTTTGGTGATGGAGAAATAAAACTTCCACACTGGGTCCTGATGCAGCACTTCTGTGCTACAGTGAACATTGGTTTCAACTTCAGGATCCTTTTCTTGCTTCCCAGATCATCTGATTACAAATTGAGTCACCATTAACCATGAGATTGTGGCCATAGGAATAAGGTAAAGCAGCAGGCCACAGGAAGTTGGGTGGCCATAGAGAAACTATGATTTCAAATGGTGAAAAAAGAAAAAGCAAGTTCATTTTGTTGCCCCTTTGGGTAACTGATAACTGCAGAAGAGCCAAGATCCTGTGCCTCAGGAATTGAATGAATAGTTCTTATTGGGGTGTTAAGATTAGATGCTATCAATTTTCTGGGCAAGCAGGTGGGCAAGCTATGTCCGTGAGGGCATTATTGAGATTCTCAGTTTGGAGCCACCAGGTTGTCAGGGTCAGAGAGTGAGGCACTTCGGCAGAGTTCTTGAGAGATGGAAGGTTGACATGCTGCTGGTGTTGACAGCTTCCTGAAGGCTGCAAAGGTCTTCTGTTTAGACTTCTGGAGTCTTTTTATGTCAGCAATCAATTACAATTTCAAAATATACAGTTCAATGAGTTTTGAAAATGTGTACAGTAACTACCATTGCAATTATCATAGAGAATGTTTTTATGGTCACAAAGCTTCCCTTGGGCCCTTTTGAAATCCATCTCTTTATCTGCCCACCTCTCCACTGGTAACCAGTGACATTCTATTTCCACCTCTGGCTTTATCACTTCTCAAATTTCATAGATAAGTGAAATTACATAATTTTCCATCTGGCTTCTTCCACTCAATATAATACGTGTTTTCCTATGTGTGTGTATGGTATGCTCACATGTTCCTGTGTATGAGTATGGGTGTACCTGTTTTTCTCACTGATCACCATGCTGTCACCAGGCTAGCATGCATGCGACCTTGGGACATTCCTGTCTCTGCTTCCCTTCCCTGGGCATGCCCTGAGATTCCAGATGCTAGCACCATGACGTCCAGCTGTATGTACGGTCCGGAGAACCCAAGTACTCATACTTGTTCAGCAAGGGCTTCATCCACTGAGCCATTATACTGTCCCCAGTGCAATACTTTTGAAATTTATACATGTTATTATATCATTATTGTTTCTTCCTTTATGTCACTGAATAGTATTTCCATGTGTGGATTCACCACAAGTTGCTCATCCTTTCAGCAAACGGCAAACATATGGTCATGTCTAGCCTTTGACTATGATAAAAAAAAACTGCCTATGGATATTCTGCAGACTTATGCTTTCATTCCTCTTGCATAAGTACCTCATGTGGTGGTGGACACTAGGCTGTTCTGACTTCCTGGTCTCTGTCAGTCTGCTTCACCCTGAGTGTTCTCCAGAACTCCAGAGCACTGTTTCCTGATGCAAGGATGGATGCTTTCAGGAAGCTCTCAGGATTAAAGAAAACATGTTCACATCTGCCATGGTATTGCCTAGCGTCCCGGGAGTTGGTCCGAAGAATATTGTAACTAATATGTAAAAAGAAGGAGATTGGTGGAAGTTCTCCCACAAAGCAGTAAGTGCTACTTCCACAGAAGGAATACAAATGAGCACAGTTTAATTAAGTCCATATGGTTCTATTTGGGGAGGAATGTTCCCTATAACTTGCTTGGAACCACAAGGGATATATAGATTTCAGATGAGTAACAAGTGTGTAGCCCCTGCTTTAGGTGGTTGATTCATGAACTCTATCCATCTTACTTGGCTTTTCCGGGAAATCTCAGGTGTCTCTCCTCGATCCCAGTGTTCCATGCCACAGTTAGGGTCAGTTCTCTCTTGGGAAATAACTTGAGAGTTGGCACTGTGTTTACTTTTATTCACTTATTTATTTTCATCTCATTTTCTTTAATTCCTTCCCTGGAACTTGGCATACATTTGATTATCCATCCATATTTTGTTTTACTAAACAAAATAAAGTAAGTAAAAAGGGAAATAGAGAATTTTCTTGATCTTGATCTTCTATAGAAGATTTCTTGCCCATTGATTGTACCCGTTTACCTGCATTCAGGAATATTCAGAGAATCCAGTATGTAGCTCATGTCCAACCTGGACACATTCCTCATTCCTTGCCTCATATTTGTGTGTGTGTGTGTGTGTGTGTGTGTGTGTGTGTGTGTGTGTAATAAGCCATGTCTTACTGACACCACAGTTACAGAGCTTCAAGGTATCTTTCAATTCCTCCTCTTCACCACTGTCTTTCAGAAGACAGAGGAAAAGACATGAGAGGAAGTATTTTTATGGCCAGCCAGATGGGAGGCAGTCATATGAAGAGGCAGTTAGGTTACCACTTACAAATGAACAGAAAATGGCAATGAAGAACGCAGGTAGAAAAAAAGGCCCACTAAGAAGCATTCTTTGATAGGCTAGAGAGAGATTTCCACTCTCCTGAACTCTGGCAATCCTTTTGAAAAATCATTCCACTTCATTTTTTTTATTAACACAAATGCTAATAATGGCATAAAGACTGGTTTTCAGCCAAGTGTGATGGTGTGTGCCTTTAATCTCAGCACTCAGGTAGGAAAATCACCATGAGTTTGAGGCCAGCTTGGGACTACAGAGTGAGTTCCAGGTCAACCTGGGCCTTAGTGAGACCCTACCTCAAAACAATCAAATAAACCAACAAAAACTTGTTTCCTGGGCTGGAGAGATGGCTTAGCGGTTAAGCGCTTGCCTGTGAAGCCTAAGGACCCTGGTTTGAGGCTTGTTTCCCCAGGACCCACGTTAGCCAGATGCACAAGGGGGCGCACACATCTGGAGTTCCTTTGCAGTGGCAGGAGGCTCTGGCGCACCCATTCTCTCTCTCCCTCTCTCTCTCTCTCTCTCTTTCTCTGCCTCTTTCTCTCTCTGTCACTTTCAAAAAATAAGTAAAAATAAATAAATTTCTTTCCCCAGATGCATCCTTGTTACTTTGCTATAGAATCATGGCTAAATAACACTCAATAAATTATTCAAGGTAGAAATTGTCTATAAAAAAATTCTACCTTGAAATGATCATTATTTGTTCTCCAGGTTGTGCATGTGGGGGTGACATAATGGTATGTGGAGGGAAAGAGGGCAAACTAACACTAAGAAGTGTGGATTATGGGAGCTTTCTCATAAGATGAAGCAGCATGGCCTCATACATCTTGTATGTGTGCACGAAACCATCACAAAAGTAAGCAGCGTATATATAAGGAATCCTTCTGCTTTATCCCAACATATGCCATGGAAAAATGCAGTGAATTTCTGCTCTGGAAAAAATTATGTATAGTGGATGTAGTGTTAACACATTTCCAAACCCTATTGGATAGAGAACACTCAACTCCTGCCAAAGGAGATATCCAGAGACACAGAGGCTCCCAAGACCTCATCACTGCAGTAGTCCTAAAACAAACCCAATATGGCTCAGGGAAATTTGTGGAAGAGGGGGGCAAAAAGATTGTCAGAGCCACATGTTGGGATATTATGCACAGAGACATTGCCTCTTACCCATAACTGCATAATGCATGACCCACATTCCCCAATGAAGAGGGTCCCTGCAGAAGGGGGAGGACAGGGAGGAGGCTAATCATAGTACCAACATGGTTGCATACATGTTGTGTACATAACTAATAATAAATAAAATAAAATAAAAACTCGAGGGCTGGAGGGATGGCTCAGCAGTTAAGTCATTTGCTTGCAAAGCCAAAGGACCCAGGTTCGATTCTCCAGGACCCACGTTAGCCAGATGCACAAGGGGGTTCATATGTCTGGAGTTCCTTTGCAGTGGCTGGAGTCCCTGACTCTCCATTTCTTTCTCTCTCTCCCTCTTTCTCTGTCAAATAAATAAGTTAAAATTAGAAAATAAAAATAAAAACTCAAGCCAGGCATGTTGGTGCACACCTTTGGTCCCAGCAGTAGGGAGGCAGAGGTAGGAGGATAGCCATGAGTTTGAGGCCACCCTCAGAATACAGAGTGAATTCCAGGTCACCCTGGGCTAGAGTGAGACACTACCTCAAAACAAACAAAAAAAAAAAAAAAAAAAAACTACTCCACAATCCATAATCCTGGGAAGAATTACCACGGATTTTTCTAAATATAAATACTGGGCTTCAATATATGAAAATAGGAGCATAGGGATCTTACACATAAGTCCTATCCACAGTGGCATATTTTGGCTGTTCCAAGACTGGAATTCTTGCTCTTCAATGACCTTATCAGAAGCTGGCTTCCCTGGGATTTGGGCATGTTGCTGGATTCAGCAAATTTTGAATACTTTAGGGAAAGAGCATTTTGATGGGCTGACAATCCTCTAGGAGTTCTGACATTAGCCTCTGAACACCTCTTTCAGTTTCATCAATGGAAAACTAGTGAGAAACATCATCATGAAAATTCCAATTTTTTTTTTAAACTTCATTCTCTTAATTAAGTGTGAGGCAGGGTTTCTCAGCACCGCCACTGTTGACTCACTGTTGATGCTTCTTTGTTTTTTTGGGGGGGAGCTCTGTCCTGTGAATTATTGAATGGTTAACAGCATTCCTGACCCCATTTACAAATATTACTGCCCTGTCATTTCAACTCCCCTACCTTCTCAGTTCTTGATCACCAAAAATGTCTCCAGACAAATGTCCCTATGGACAAAAATCACCTGAGATTGAGAATCATTGAAATAGAGTAATAGAAAGAAGATGGCTGGAGAGTTTTATAAGGACTTTTTCTCATTTTATTTTTTGCTATAAACAAAGAGACAGTAGATCACTTTCTTGTTTTATTTATTTTTTTTTTGTAGGGGGGTATGCATGAGAGTACATGTGTATGTACGTGCATGCACGTGGAGACCAGAGGCTGATATTGGGTATCTTCCTCAGTAGCTCCACACATCACCATCTTTACCATCATTTCGAGCCAGTCTCTCAGTGATCCTGGAACTCACTGATTCAGCTAGACTAGCTGGCCAGCAAGTTCTAAGGATCATCCCGCCTCTGCCTCCCGGGTGTTGGGACAGGTACACAATATCACGTCTGTCTTTTCTATGGATGCTGAGGATGTGAACAGCAACTACTTTACATGCTGAGCCACCACTGAGCCATATCCTCAGCATCTTTGAGTCACTTATCTAGAAAACCCCAAAGGTTATTGCCAAGCCTAAGTTTTTATTATTTAAAGAAATGACCTGGAGATAAAATGTATCAGCAGTGGATGCTATACAATGTATCCTGCTGGACAGACTTAAGACATAGTGGAGAGCCCTTCCTAAAACTGGTGTTGGAGCAGAGCATTGTTTCTCCAAGTAGGGGTGTGAATGTGCACTTAATTCAATATTCAGATACAGGCATCAAATCTCCTAGTCAAAACATTAAACTTGCACCTGACATTTCTTAAGCCTTTAGTTTAGATTTCATGTGATAATGTGTGCTGGGCATCTTTAAGGGACAGTTTTACAGTATACCTCAAGATTTTGATCACAGAGTAACTTAGTATGAACATACCTTGAGAAATAGAAAGATAAAGTATGAGATCCAGCATATGTTATGCTAGATCTTTCACTTTTTTAATATTCCCTTTGTCCCAATTATTCATTAGTTTGGCACACGTTTATTGATTTAGTATGTGTCAAGCCCTAGGTTTAGAGCCATGGCAGGTTTTAGAAAACAAAGTCTTCAAATCCTTGTTCTTAGGCTTTGTTAGTAGGGTCTTTTACTGTAACCTTTCCTAGAGAGATTGGGGCTTATGCAAAAGCAAGCAGCTCTAAGTAGGAGGGCTGCCTCGTGAGGAGCAGACCACGTTTGTTCCAGTGACAGCGTGGGTCACTGAAGGGGTTTAGCAGTGGCTTACAATTTACTTCATTTGGGCAGGGGTCAAAGATCAGTCCAGAGATAACAGACCTTTAACTCGAAGCGTTTTCAGAAAAGTGGAAAATTCTGAAATTATTTAGCCTGAAATTGGAGAGACTTGTTAGTTTGGATGTAGGAAAGAAAACTCGGGATGCAGGCAGTTTGAGTGAGTAGGGTGTTACAGACAGAAAGAGAGACAGAGGGAAAGGAAGGAAGGAAGGAAGAGAAAGGGCATGCCAAAGTTTCTTGCCTCTTCGGACCAACTCCAGATGCATGCCCCACTTTGTGTGTGTCTAGCTTTATGTGGGTACTGGTGAAATCAAACTTGGGCCTTCAGGCTTTGCAAGCAAACATCCTTTACTACTGATCAATCTCTCCAGTTCCTAATTCCACATGTTCTTATCAAGCTTTGACTGTTTACTGGGTTTAGCAAATTTGACTTACAGCTCTTGGAGTTGCGTAGTAGAAACTGGTAACTAAACAACTTCACTGGAAGTGGAGACATGCCATCTAATGGCATAAGTGTGTGTACCTTGAGTGCCATCAGAAGGCAGGGCATCGTGTGATGAGGGTTCATTTCAGGGACACCATTCCAGCCAAGGAAGGCTTTCTGGAGATATTCAGATGTATTCAGTTTATTTCACAGCATGAGTGAAAGTTAACCATCCTAATGCTTATAGGACTTAGGTTGAGATGGACAGGATATATTCTAAGCAGAGGCAGCTATATATGAAAGCCTAAAGAGTAGTGCTAGTCCTTTACAGAATGTGATGTGATTTCCTATAATTTCCAAACTCATTTGAACGAGCCTTGTTTTTACAGAGCTATGCAGTAAAATAACCCAGAGAAAAAGGCATGGCCTGTTCCCTGTATATGTGGTTTTTTTAAAAATAAATTATTGAAAAGCTGAGCGATCCCTTTGGAAACTGCTTTACCATTGATGTTGTCAAGACCCTTGTTGAAGGAATAAATGAAGCCTGATGGGCCTGGTGGACAAACTTATTCCATACATTATTGAATAGTCAGAGGCTGGGCAGTGAGACTTTGCCCCTCATCTGAATATGTAGTCTGATGATTTGTAAATCCTTCTTAGTGAGGACGGCAGGTTATTCTGCCTGGGTGGGGGAGCCTTTTTTTTTTTTTTTTAAATCAACTTAAGCAGCTGTTTAAACTTTTATAAGCAAAGTAATTATTAAATCTTTCATGAACATACTGGTTGGAACATTTGTTCACATCTTAACCTTGGATTGGAAAGTTGGTTTTTTTTTTTTTCAAGGGGGAGGGTTAGAGTTTTAAGCTGTCAAATTCATTCTTTTCTTTCTTATTATATACTTTTTATGGCTGAGACCCAGCCATCCTAAATCATGGAAGGAAAAATACATGTGTGGCAAGCATGAGACATTTTATTGTTTATTTTTCAAATTTCTGAAATGTGCTCATAGCTGTGCATGCCTCTGGGCTCATGAAGACAGCCAATGGAAACAGCTCAAGCTAAACAGACTGCTTTCAATAGATAGCCACCCAGGTGGGCAAGGCAGACCTTGGGGATGATTCATTCCTAGTTTCAAACCATCCTGGTGAACCATAGGACATAGAAGCAGGAAGACATGAACTTTTATAGGTCTGCACACCTAACCATCTTTTAAATGAGAGAACCGCTTGAAAACACCCATCATCACACTTACAGGGCACTTACCATGTCACCATCGGTGATCTGGATGCTTCTCACACATCATCTCCTTTAACCTTTACTATGACCTGGTCAGAAAAATAAAGTTATCTTCCCATGATAACTGAAAGAAAAGCTTACAGTAATCTCAAGCTTGCCAAGCATCCGAATTGCCGACCTGCATCTGGCCAGCACAGTACCACCACTGCATGTTTTTTGCCACAACTTTCACCTATATTGTCCCCACTTAATCCCAACAGTAGAACTGATGCTACAATTTCCACTTTAAGAATGAGGGAGCTAAGATTCATTGGGGTGAAATAACCAAAGTTAGACACATACATATCTTTGAGCGGGAGATTAAAAAAACTATAAAGTGTGATTTTTTTTTCTTTAATGTGCCTTAGTTACTACCCACAGCCTTGCAATGCTATATATAGCATAGAATAAATATGTTAAGTGTGTCCAGGAACACAACCTAAAACTGAAAACATTTAAGTAATAACAATTATAATATAATGTCATCAAAGCAATGTTGGTGGTTTTAAAATGTGTTCATAAAGTTTTTGATATTTTGAAAGATGGAGCAGAATTCCATTCCCTCTACATGTGAGTTGGACTTAGTAACTTACTACTAATGAATAAAATGTGGCAGAAGTGTTGGTATGCAGTGGCCAGGGCTGGAATTTGGGAAGCAACAGGGTATAAAAATAATGTGGCTTTCTTTTTGAACTTTCTCTTGACTCCCTTACTCTGGAGAAAACCATCTGCCATGTACTGAGGGCACTCAGGCACCCTTGTGGAGAGGTCCACGTGATAAGAAATGCAGGACTCTTGCTCTCCTGAAGCATAAACTGGCTAACCAGTAAGGCGAGCTGCCTCAGTCCATCTTTCAGAAGACTCCAGCTCTGCTCAATGTTTTATCCACAACAGTGACAGAGACACTGAGTCAGAACCACTGGCTAAACCTCTGCTAGATTCTTGACTCACAAAATCTATGTAAGATAATGAAGGATAGTTGTATTAAGCTACTATTTTTTTTGAGGAAACTCAAAAAGCAATCAAGGAGGACAAAATACATAGGAATGAATAATTCTGCCTGTGTTGTCATGAAAGCAAAGTGGCAGTAGATGAGGGGAATTTAGTAAGTGGGCAAGGTTTTTGATTTTTTATTTTTACAAAGTATTCTGAGCAAAGACAAGGCTGTGTGCAGAAACACCAGAAGAGTGTCACAGGATGGCACTCTTAAAAACCTGCAGGGCTGGGGAGATGGCCAGTGGACAAAGTACTTGCCTGCAAGCATGGGTGCCTGAGTTCAGATGCCCAGAACCCACATAAAGCTGAATGTTGTAACCCCAATGTGACTAGTGAGAAGGGAGATAGAGATAAGAGGACTCTCTGACTGCACATGGGCCCGCTAGCCTGGGAAACAGAGGAGTAAACAAGAGATGCTACTGCAAACAAGGTGGAAAACACAGGCTGACACCCAAAAGCTGACCTCTGACTTAATGCTCGCCATGGCAGGTCCACACCCATACACACACATGTGAACACACACACATGAATGCAAAGATGAAAACACGCACACATGAACACAAACATGAAAACACACACACATGAACACACACACACATACACACACACAGCAAAAATCATGGCTCAAACAGCACAGAGTTCGGGGGAATTTCACTAAGAACAGCAAATGTTCATAGAATGACTTTGATCCATATGGATTATTTAAGATAGGAAAGCAATTCTAACATTGTTTAAAATAGTTACTTCAAAAATAAAAACTCAAAAAGCACCACATAAACCTGTAATGTGGAGCCTAGGCTATTTGGAATAGCCACTTTCCTGTTGTTGCCTCACTGGAAGTCTGGGTCCATGTTTTGAAAACTCTCATTTATGTGTAAAGCCAGGAAGAAACTAACGAAGCACACCTGGCTTTTCCTTGGGATTTCACCTCACCAGCTCTGCTACAACAATCAGGTAGAAATTAACATTTTATAACCAATTAAATGTTTTTCTTGGCATCATGCTTACCCAGTTGAATTTTTTAGAAAGAGAGTTGCCCAAATTGACTTGTTATTCTATGCTAGAACTCATTCATCGACTGAGTGTTTATTGAGTGCTGTCCATCTGTTGCCCACTGTAATAGGCCTATAAACCAAACCTTTACGTTTGCAAAAATTTCTTGGCATCCCAATTTCAAGTCTACTGGCTTTTTAGAGTTAATCGCAGCTCCTGGTTAAAAATAAATAAAAGAGACTGTACTTATTGTTTAAATTCTTAATACAAAGTGAATATTTACATGTTTGAAAAACAATAAAGGCAGTTTTTTGTTAAGTGATATATTAACTTAAGGAAATGCTGCTAACACCTTGTACTCCCTTCACTGCGTTATCTCCTGTGAGTATTTTCCCATGGTTACAATATTTTATAAGTAAAATGTTATCAAGTCATATCTCTATTTGACATCAGGAAAATACAATGAAGTGGAATTTTCAATATAGTGTATACATGAATCTTTTAGTAAAAAATGCTATTGCTCTAAATAAGAACATAACTAGGGAATTTTGAAATTTTCTTATGAATGGTTCTAGGCTACGTGATAATTGGGTAATTTTAACTGATAATTAATGGAAAGCTTGGAAGAGGTTAGTATGGGTTTTCTCCCTGCTGAGAGAACTGTCTTAGCATAGTTGACCACAGGTGATCGTTGTGACTGTGGGCTGAATGTGCCATCATAGTTGTGCTACTTGTTAAATTAAGCATGGAAGATTGGATAAAGAACATTCTTATTCTGTGTGCATTTTTGATTCATAATTTAAGGTTAAACTAGCTTAATTTAATGTCATGTGAATTTTTAGCAACAATTATGGGCAGCTAATGTATGTTCTTCCTTAGTCATGCTTCATTTCCTTGAAAAATTACAATATTTAATTCCAAATTTATTATGACCAGATTTGTAAGAATACCCTTTTTCTTTTTGCTCAGTGTTTACATGAGAAGACTTTTGAGTTTGTATTGTAAAGCTCCATTTCTGTATTTAAGGAGCTAGACTGCATCTGAGGGCATTCAAATGAGTGCAGATCTGGGCATGAGACTCAGTCCTTTCTCCATCTTTTAGGAGATAGTGTACAAACAATGGACATACCATATGGACACCTCTATTTGAGACTATTCCCTCTCTGTCTTGCATATATTCAACTAACCAATATTCCTTAAATATGCCCCTATATAGAATTATAAACTATCAATTGCTGTATATTTCCTGTAAGATAATATATTAATTATTCCTTAAATCTTATATTCAGAACATTGCATATATAAGATGTTATTCTGATCAGACCTTTCCCTCACAAGTAACCCATATTCTAGTGACTCAGAAGACTCCCTGTTCCATAAATATGATATTTTTCTTATCTCTGTGCCTTCCCTGGACCAAATCTCCTATCTATTACTATACATCTTTCCTGCTTTTTCCTTGTTCATTAATTAATTGTTTATTTCGGTGACCTTTACTTACTTCATAAGGATCTATTTAACACTGATTTTTTTTTTTTTTGCCATTCACTATTCAAGAGTATGCTTAAATGCTACACCTGCAAAAAACCTTTCCTAGTCATTCAGCCACATGCAGTGTTTCACTCTTCAGAAAATCCAAAGGTCTCCTTTATACTTTTCTTTTGTCACAAATCCCATTCCTCAGTTCTGTGCATTCAGTACACACTTAGAAATACAGTTTGAATTAAAGTAAGAAAAAGGAATGCATGGGTGAATGAACAAATGAATAAAAGATGAGTTATGGCTTATGTACCAGCAGAAGATAATGACAGAAATAAAAGGGTTGAACTTAAATAGAACTTTAAGACTGCCATGGGTGCCTAGTGTGTGATAAGCTCTCAATATGGTTTCCTTACTGGATCCTGTCAATAGAGAAGGGCATGGAATGTCCATGTCCTCATTCCCAGGAAATGGCTCTTGTTTCACCACACCACCGCATTTTACCCTTTAAAAAATAGATGTAGATGGCACTACTTTACATTTTTGTTGTTTTCATTAAAAAACACAGTGCTCTTAAAATTTTTATTTCTTTTCATTTAAAGTAGAAACTTTGTATGGACACATTATATGTTGGTACTATCATTTTCCTCCACCCTGTTCCCACCCCACTGAGGGTCCTCCTTAGTGAGATTGCCAGTATTCACCATGAGGTTGTGGGTTGTAAGTTGTGAGAGCAGCAGTCAGTCATGGAAGTGGATGCCTCTGGATATTCCCTCCTACCCTATGGCTCTTACATTCTTTCTGCCCCTCTTCTGTAAAACTCCCTGAGCCTTCGTGGGCATGCTTTAAGTATACTCCAGTGTTGAGCTCTTAGCAGCTTCTAGATTTCTGCTTTGGTGCACTTTGAGTATCCTCAGGGTCTGTCTCCATCACCCTGGCTCAGGTTGTCAGGTTTGCTATAGGAACAGCACTCTTGCTCATCTGGACAGTGCCTCTGAAAACTCAGTGTTTTAAGGATACCATTGAATAGGAAGATCCTTATTTGAGAGGGCTAACATATTTTAGCAATGAGTAAGAGCTGAAGAAATAACCTGCCAAAATAGTACTCATGTAAATCACTTTGTTTTGCCCTGTCTTAGGGACTTTATTGTTCAGGCTCTCATTTAATCTTCTAAATGACTTTCTGAATCATATATTTTTATTATCCTCACCTTACCTTATGAGCAGGAAGCTTAAAGAGATTAGGAACTTCTCTATGCTCACAACTCTAGTAAATGTGAGGGCAGGCAGATGAAACCTTAATTACATAGTGTCTAGAGCCCTTCAGCTCAAGAGGTCTTTGCCTCTTCCCACTTTTAGAATACACATGGAAGCTGGCATTGACACTGTAAATGATTATTTTATTTATTTATGTAGTTGTTTCTTTCCAACTTTATGAAAGAAGAATGAGGAGGAGAAGATTCTTTGCTTATTTATTTATTTTTTTAGATAAGGAAAAATGGCCATCTTAAAACATTGTACTGCTTTGGATGGTTTCCTTTTAATCTGAACCACCTTCTCATATCTTATCATATTTTCAAAATCAGGAAATGTTTTTAATTCTAGCTGTTAGGATAATAGACTTAAAGGGCAGGAAAGATAAAAATGTAGAAGACCTAGAATTGAGGAATTTGAGTTTGAGAAAAATGTTTTTGTCTGTCTAGCATGCTTTCTGTTGGAAGCAGCATCTCTTCTAGCATTTCTGCATCTAGCAGACCACGTGAAGACCTGGAATGAGCAGAGACCAGCAGGAACAGAGGAAGGTAGAGTCATCCATAAGAATGTGCTGATAAGTTCAGGATCTCAGCCTCAGTATGCCTTTCTTCACTGAGCTGTCTGAGGATCTGGTGAGACAATACCTATGAAAACATTGACCTACAGTTGCTATGCAGTGAATATTAGTCACCACTTTTTAAGGTCAGTAGTTCTGAGCACAATTCATTTTTCCTCTCATAGAAGTAAAGGCAAAAGTGCACTTTCTCCTGAGAAGATAAGAAATGTATAATCATTGGAGGTACTTGAAAAGAATGTCTACCCACTCAAATGATGGATAAATCAAAGATAATCAAGAGATTATAAACTATGGGAAAACGATGCTGCTGTTTTCTTAGGACACTGCTGTGAGAGCCTGTAGTAATTCCTTCTTTAAGTATCAGTAGTACTAAAGAAACTCAGGCTTCTTGGTGTGATGAGGCTGGCAGCAGCTATAGAAAGAATGAAAAGAGTGATAGTTCATAAAGGCACCAGATCCAGCTATCCATGGTGAAGTCACTCTTTAATGAGTAGAGTTGTGGTGAGGTTCCAGCATATTAATAAATATTCCACTGTGGGTGGTAAGAACTTCAAAAGTGAAACAGTCCTTATTATATTTGATAATAAGAATATAGAGAATTATAAATGAGGTGCTTAGGAGGTATCTTTGTGATGGAAACCCAAGATCAAGTTTCTGTGTATTCTAGCCAGTGAAAGGTCGTGGGTGAATGAGAGTGCTGTGGTAGAGAAAGGAAGCATCCTGCCAGCTGCAGAAGCACCGGTAGGAAGTGATCAGAGAGTTCTGATCAAGCACGTGCCTTTGATCTCTAACAAAGGCCCCTAAAGAAAGTATCAGAAGCCATAGCTACTGTCCATCCCTATTTAAGGTGTCCCATTTTGTAATGTTATTTCAAGTTTGAATAATTTCCATTGGCTTCTGGTTGTATAGGATGCTCATTGTTTAGAGTATGGAATGTGTGTCCACAAAGTCAAGAGGCTGCAAACGACTGCTTCATTCAAGCACTGGGGATACAGTACAAAATATGAGAGTAAGAAGGCAGTATAAGGGTTCAGGATGATGGAGAAAAGGATTTTATTGTATTGTTTGAGGAGCTTGGGCAAACACACGTGAAAAAGAGAGAGACTAATACATTCAGACACCTCTTCTTTTTCATTCTCTTCTAATTCTTGATAACTTTCCTTCTGACTGAACCTTCTTACAAAAAAATATGGGATAGGTATTATTCCAACTTCATAGTTGAAAAAACAAGGCCCTGAGATTTTTCTGAAACGTCCTCATGTTGATGCAATAAGCAGTGGAGGAAAAGTGAATATGCCTGGTTCCAAAGCTCATGAGCCCAAACATATTTGGCTTGGAGTATCTGACTTAATAGTGGTTCTAATAATAAAGAAATACAGAAGAAAGATGGGGCAGTGTAAGACTGGGCTAAAGAATAGGACTTTGGTTTTAGAAAGCTGATTTTCAGCTGCCTCAGTGTACCCATACTATCTGGTCACAAAGGAATCTTGGTCTGTTTCACAGTGTTGAAGTAGAATAAACTTGGAACATTAAATTTGTTGCCGAATTAGTGACAGGTAGGTGATTATCTAGACAGAGGTAGATAGACAGACAGGCTATTTGTTGGTGAGTAGGGTGTTAGTCACCAGTCATTATTCCTATCGTTTGGCAACTTTATTCCCTCCCATATCTGTGGCAGATGGAACTTTCATGAGACTTTTTGTGCCTAGGGACTGATAGTGCTGCCTATGAATGCTGCATACCCAACAGTTGGTAATATGAGTGATATCCTGGCTCTTGGAATCATGGGATCTCAAGGTTGCTTGGGAGCTTAATTTTCTCTCTCAGATTTGTGCTATACTCAGGCTTTGCTTTATGTATTTAGACCAACACATCCCAGCTGTTTAGGTATCTACCCCATATGAAGGTTCACATCTTATAGACAAAATCCTTCTTGTCTGTGTATATTCTCTAGTTATTCCAAATATTCCCAATGTCTATTCCACATAAGAATTCATTGAACTTGGAAGCAACCCCCTGCCTTACTTTCTACTTGGCTGAATTTCTATTCCATCTCCTCAGTGGTTCCTTAGGGAACATATTCCTTCAGGGAGAAACTTACTGACCCAGGTGATGGGAATATACATAACACATGGTTCCTATGTTATCCCCTTATGTCACTGTCAGGTCACAAAAAGCCCCTCCACCAAGACCACATCCAACCAACAACTGGTTCTGAAGTAAGTATGTAAGGGCACTTACTTCAGCTCAGTGGGTGACAACTCTTACTAGCCATGTTGTTATCAGGATCACTCAGGAGTTCTGGGAAGGCCAGCACTAGGCTGCACTGCAGCTTGATGGTGTTTCTGTCTCTTCTTGCCTGATTCCCCTCCCTATCTCAGGTGGTCATCCCAGGGGCATAAAGATTTTGATGCCCTAGCATAGAGTCTACTTCCTGCAGAGCCCAGCTTGTAATTTATAGCATGAAGTTGCTCATGACACAACTCCAATTTGTTTATGGACTCATATATAGACTGCCAGAGTGGTGCACACCTAGGGATAATCTCTTCAATAATCACAATGTATTTGGATTTTAAATTGAGTTCCACTGCTATTCATCTACTGTGTAAAGCTCATACTACAGGGACACTTTTAAATATTTTATTTTTATTATTAAACACGATGTTTCATATGAATACCTCATGTGTTGGTATCCTCTTTTCCCTCGTCCCTGCCCTAATTCCATTGGGGATGCTCCTCAGTAGGGTTGCAGGTATTCCATGGGGCTGTGGCTTATGCATTGTGGGAGAAATAGTCAATTACTTTTACGGGAGAGGAAATGCCTCTGGGCATGACATCTCAACCTTTGGCTTTTACAATCTTTCCACCCTAGGATATATTAGCTTAGGTTCCCCTTCAAATGCAGAGCCTGAGATAAGGACTTACATATGAGTAGTTTATTTTGGTAAAACAAATCAAGAGTAGAAGTAGGAAATTTGGAACAGGAAAGCGAGAAAAGACAATCTAGGAGTCAATTATTGAGCTACTTGCCTCTACAGGCCACTGTGGTACCACTTAGGCCCTTCAGACAGAATCATTTGCTAGAGTAGACTATTTACTAGTGACTCTTGATCCCAGTTCACCAAACATTATCTCCTGGGTTCTAATTCCCTTGTGGTCCAAGGTGTTCACAAGTCTCAGACCAACTGAGTGAGTACCTGGAAGCCTTCCAGGAGACAAGCACAGAGTGCCCTGGGCTGAAAGCGAGAGACGCCAGGTGCAGCAGAGGTAGGGTGCATCACATTGCTACCGTGCACAAGTGTTGCCACAGCAATGATGGAAGCAAAAAGTTAGAATGTGAGGAGGTGAGGCAGAACACAAGAGGGGCAGACACAAAGGTCCAGCCATGAGAATAACATCATGTTTCTAGAATATCTTCCTGAAGACAAAATGCACTGAGCTGGATTCTCTCCTACCATTTCCATAGGACTATTTCTATATTCCCTGCTCTGATCATAAAGGATAAAAACATTTTGTGATGAATTTTATATAATGAAATAGCATGTTCTCTTATGAATAAATTACTTATCTTGATGGTAAAATATCATGAAGAGAACTCATATATACCACTATAGAAATATCCATATGCTCCACATGTTTTTCTACCAGTACTCAGCATTACCAAATGTTTCAGCAATGGGATTATGAGTTCCACAATGTCTTTTATTTAGCTTATGTGGGCCCATTGCATATTTAATGTCACAGGATTTGATAGTGATGGTGTTAAATGATGTAATACTTCATTGTTAAATTGAGGTAAGGAGTCAGAAAGATGGCTTGGAATCAAAATGAAATTCATTGCACGGACTGAGGCAGTGTCCCAGTGGCATATTTTGTATAGAAACTATTGTCTTTTATGGTTTCACTATTAAAATGATTGGTCACAGAAATCTTTAATCTCATGGTCAGGTTTTCATGGTTAGCTTTTTCAATAATCTTATCCTTGGGGTCCCAAGTGCCAGGGCTGTGGATCCTCTCCAGAGATAGGATAAGTGTAGGCCCACATCAAGCTCATTACCACTTTTATAGACTGTCCTAAGACCTGTATGATTTTCCCTAGCATACTTGTACTATCTAACAGAATGTTCAGATTTTCTGTTGTCACCCATGAATTTGGCTTATTAACAAAACTGACTGGACCAGGACTGAGTGGTGGGTGGCTAGGACAGGACCAGAAAGATCTCTACACCAGTGCACAAGAGGAGGATAGTCAGTGAGGGCAAAGAGGGATAGTCTGGGTTAAGTTGAGGAAGCTTATTTCAGACATAGGAAACTATTTATGAGATTGAAAAAAGGAAAGATATGGGGCTTCAAGACAGAGAGCCTAGGAAATCAAGGTGAGACTACAGATTAGAAATCAACTGTAGCATATACTTATCCAGTGTCACTCTCTATGTGTGTAACAGGTGCTAAGTTGATATGTCTAAGACATTTAATTATGGGCTGCAGAGATGGCTTAGTGGTTAAGATGCTCGCCTGAGAAGCCTAATGACCCAGGTTCAATTCCCCATACCTACACAAGCTAGATGCACAAGATGGCGCATGCATCTGAAGTTCACTTGCAGAGGCTGTAGGCCCGGGCATGTCCATTCTTTCCCTCCATCTCTCTCTGTCTCTTAAATAAATAAATAAAATATTTTTGAAAAGAACTTCAATTCTAATAGAAACAACTTTCATGATTGTAAACAATATGGTAATTCCTTCCCTACCCCCACTCCACTTGCCATAATATCCCCTCCCCCTTTCAATCAGTCTCTCATTTATTTTTATGTCATTATCTTTTCCTCCTATCATGATGGTCTTATGTAGGTAGTGTCAGGCACTGTGAGGTCATGGAATTCACACAATTTTATGTCTAGAGGAGCACGTTGTTAGGAGTCCTACCCTTCCTTAGGCTCTTACATTCTTTCTGCCACATCTTCCACAATGGACCCTGAGCATTAATGGAGTAGCATTAATATATGGGTATGCAAATTAAGAGAAGTGTTTACTAGACAGTTTGATGAGCTTAGTATATACATTTATCCAGACAGCAGCAGATGTTACACCCCGAGGGCTCATGACTACCTCTGTTGTAGGTTTTCAGTATCAAGATGTATTCCCTCCCATGGATCAGGCCATAGTCAAATTAGAGGGCAGTTGGTTTCTCCTATAACAGACATGCCATTATTGTACCTGTTGGCTCATTTAGCCTGGCTGGCCAAATACAAGGCTTGCAGTGTCCACTATGGAGTATCTTCACTGGTGATTTCTCTCTCTCCAATTGAGTTGCATGCAGTGTGGCTTTTTCCAGCTTTCTGTCAGCTGGTCTACATAGAGGAGGTTTTCAGCTGAGTTCTAAAAAGATTTTTCAGTGACCTTGCAGCCCAAGTATATGGAGTCTTCAGCGATAGGGTCTTACCATCTATTCCTGGAGGGAAAACAAGGACCTTGGCAATGGCCTGTAATGTTTTGGGGGCATCAGGGATCTCCCTGGCCAACAACTCAATGGAAGGTATCCCATCTCTGGCACTGAAAATTTTCTAGTAACAATCTATGGCTACTGAGTGTTCCATTGCCCATAAAAGCAGGTTTCCATATGATTATTTATGTACTTTTAGATTTTTACTAGTCCTCCATCCATCTTTCTTTTACTCAATTTCTTCCCCTGACATCACTTAGGCCTTTGCACCCCCATTAGTCTATCCTTCTACTTACATGTATACAATACCATCCAATTAAGTCCCCCTCTTCCTTTCTATTCCCTTTATACCTCCTTTTTAGCTTACTGACCTCTGCTACTGAGTTTTCTTCATACTCACCCAGAAGTCCAATAATTTGTAGGTAGGATCCACATATGAGAAAAAACATGTGACATTTGGCTTTCTGGGACTGAGTTACCTCATTTAGTATAATCCTTTCCAGATCCATCCATTTTCCTGCAAATTTCATTTTTCTTTACAGCTGAGTAGGACTCCATTGTGTAAATGTGCCATGTCTTCATTATCCACTCATCAGTTGAGGGACATCTAGGCTGGTTCCATTTCCTAGCTATTGAGAATAGAGTTGCAATAAACATGGTTGAGCAAGTATCTCTAAGGTAGTGAGAAGAATTGTTAGGATATATGCCTAGGAGTGCTTTAGCTGGGTCATATGGTAGATCTCTTTTTAGCTGTCTCAGGAATCTCCACACTGATTTCCACAATGGCTTGACCAGATTGCATTCCCACCAACAGTGTTTAAGGGTTCCTCTTTTTCTGCATCCTCGCTAGCATTTATGGTCACTTGTTTTCATGATGGCAGCCAATCTGACAGGAGTGAGATGGAATCTTACACAGTTTTAATCTGCATTTCCCTGGTGGAGATGCAGAACATTTTTTTTATGTTTATATGCCATCTGTATTTATTCTTTTGAGAACCTTCTATTTATTTCTATAGCCCATTTTTTTAATTGGGTTGTTTGATTTCTTATTATTTAGTTTCTTGAGTTCTTTCTATATCCTGTATATTAATCCTCTGGCAGATGTATAGCTGACAAATATTTTCTCCCATTCTGTAGGTTGCCTCTTTGCTCTAATCACAGTGTCCTTTGTTGTACAAAAGCTTTGTAATTTCATGAGGTCCCAGTGCCTGATCAATTGGGTTTATATTATTTTTAAGCCTATGTAGCCAGTGTGGTCACTAAAGGGTTGAAATGCCTCATAACTAGTAAGTGACTGAGCCTGGCCTCCAAATCTTTTCCACACAGTTCATGCTCCTTCACATATTTCTTAGGGCTTATGTACCCACTTCTGAGTTACAAGATTCTCTTATATTATCAAGTCCCTTAATCAAAGGAAAGTTCAGTTTGGAATGTATGTGGAGACTAATGTAAGAGACAGGCTGTATACCTCCTGAGACCTTGTATTCCACCACCCAGCTGGGAGAGCTGAGTCCTCTCCTTTCCTTCCACTGAGCATCTTGGCCAGCCAAGCTTTTACAGCCACTTCAGAACTCTTGTGATATACTAAGTCATGGGGATGGGAATGTGGCCCCATGACCAACAGAAGCCAGATGATATGAACTGGCAATGCAGCAGAGTTGCCTCTCTATAGGGAGGGAATGTGACAGGAAGGAAGCAGGGTTAAAATGGATGCACCTGAACACATTCCCTCACTTTCTTCTGCCCCAGCAAGTTCTCTGGGGCAAGAGTTTTCCTTCTAGTTCTTCACCTCCCTTGTGCCCTTACTTATGTAGCTTATGCTGAGCACTGGGTAGCCTGGTGATACTTCCCTTGTCATTGCTGGCCATCATTTTGCATCTAATATGTCTCTTTTTAACCCTTGCTTTCCTGGATTCATTCTTTGAGCTCAAAGCTATTTAGTGACAAATTGAGAACATGCAGCTGGCCTAAACAGTGGAATCAAACACAAATAGTAGGTATAGTTCTTAATACTTCAGAAACAAGGATGGGCATAGGAGGGAACTTTTCAGAGATAAGACAGAACATGGGTTCTTGAAAACTGAGCTTTGAAGTGATGGGTTATGTATTGTGACGAGAAAGTGTCAGTACTGAGAGGAAGTTAGCACAATGAAATCGCTTCTAAAGAAAAGGAGAGAACTTTTAGAAGAAGAGTGCTTCGGCTGACTGTCAGATTTACTTAGTGCCTGCTTTGTTTCTCTCTTCTTCCTTTTCCACTCACAACAGAAATAGACCCCATTTTCTAAGCACTCAATATACATGACACCAGGATAAATGCCATATATATATATATATATATTGCATTGAAGATAGAAAACTGAGACTCAGAGACATGACTGTCAGGTAGTTAATAAGTACTAGAGTCATATTTTACATCGAGTTCTGCCTAATGCTGAAGTCTGGACTCAAAACTGATTCCTTCTGCTGTCTTCTGCCAAGGTCTGTATCAAATGCAGGTATCCAGAGTGGAGAAAAGCTTCATGGAGACAAAAAACATGACAGCACCTTGTTAGGTGTCAGCTGCCTTTTCATAGCTGGACAAAATACCTGCCAAGTCAGTTTAAAGAAGAAGGGTTTATTTTGGCTTACCGTTCAGTGTTATAGTCCATGATGGTAGGGAAGGCATAACAGAAGAACCTTGAGGCAACTGGTCACATCCAGTCCATGGTGAGGAAACAGAGCATAATGAATTCTGGAGCTCAGACATCCATTTGCATTTCACATACTCCAGAACCAGAGCCCATAGAATGGCATTGTCCAAAGTTAAAGTTAGTCTTCCTACCTCAACTAACCTAATCCAGATAATCCCTCACAAGCAACACCAGAGACTGAGCACCTTTAGGTAGTAGATTATTATTGAATCATGGATTTTCTTTTGATAGGAGAGTGGCTGGAGATGAAAAGCAGACAGTTTCCCAGAAGCACATGCTAATAGTTAAGGGTGCTGTAGCCATAACCACAGAGTAGTGAAATGGAAGGCAGCATAAGGACAGCTCTGCTGGAAGCTGGCCATTTGCTTTCCTAATCACAATATTACAGTAGCACCTACCATAAAAGACCATCAGGTCCACAAACCAAGTAGGGCTTTGACAACAGGTTGGTCCAAAAGGTCAGCGTTGGCAAAGGGTTCAACTGAGAAGGAGAAGCAACGCTGTCCCTTAGCCAAGACAGGGTTTTAGCTGTCAGCTAATTTCTCTATCTTTCAGGATTCATTCATTTTCCCCCTTTATTTTAGCCAAATCAAAGTCAAAGGGCATATACCTCCCATCAGCTCAGCACATCTTGCTAGCTTGTGAGGAAAGCATTACTTACTGGTCTGGGGAAATGGCTCAGTGGGTATAGCACTTGCCACTCAAGCTGGAGTTCACAGTTAAGCCTGAACAGAGATGGGATAGAAGCTTCCGGGTGCCGGGTTATGTTGGTAAAACATTTAAATTACTTGGAGACATTCAAGTATGTAAAAGGTTAAACTTCTAGGAAGAGAGGAAGCATGTATTTGTCATTAGATAAAATATGTAATTTTTTTAAAAAAATTTTATTTATTTATTTGAGAGCAACAGACACAGAGAGAAAGACAGATAGAGGGAGAGAGAGAATGGGTGCACCAGGGCTTCCAGCCTCTGCAAACGAACTCCAGACGCATGTGTCCCCTTGTGCATCTGGCTAACGTGGGACCTGGGGAACTGAGCCTCGAACCGGGGTTCTTAGGCTTCACAGGCAAGTGCTTAACCACTAGGCCATCTCTCCAGCCCAAAATATGTAATTAAAAAAAATATTTTACTTGTGAGTGTTCACATTTGTGAGTGTAGGTGTGCACACGCCACAGCGCACAGGGAGAGGTCAGAGGACAATGTTTGGGTTGGGCCTCACCTGTCCTCCTCATTAGTGCTCATTAATGCTATAGAAAAGGGAAACAGACTTGGTAATTAATTAGCAGTCTCTGCTAAAGAAAAAAAAATGTATGCAGTTGGTTGTCACTTTTCACGGTCTCACTACTTGATGGGAGCTACAACTGTCTTTTCTTTATTTCTCTGTGGAGTATTTTCTTTGATGTGATTTTTCCAGCCTTAGTTCTAGAATGTGTCTGAGTCTGAGAGTTATTCTGGATGATGCACATCTGCTATTCTTAATTTTAGGCTTCTCCCCATATTTCCTGGGCAGATCAGGAGAGAATATGCATTGCATCCCATCCTACTATTGGTTGCTAACAGTACCAGTGTGCATTGTTTCCCATTTGCTATTTCAGGAGTTCTGTTTCAATGAATCTCAGGTATGATTATTGTCACATAATTGGAAGCTAGAACATTTTCTTAAGGATCATCCAGGCAGAAAATGAGTTCATAGATTTTCAACACTTTTAACTGATGATTTTTAGGCCTTCGCCCATCTTTACACTCTTTTTGCTCTATATTATCTCTTCTTTGAACTTCTCCACATTCCCAAGTCTGCCTCCCTCTCCCTCCCTCCCTCTCTCCCTCTCTCTCTTTCTCTCTCTCTCTCTCTGTGTTTGTGTGTGTGTGTAGAGGGTGTGTGTATGGAGAGAAAGAGTGAGAAAAAGAAAGAGAGATTGTTGGAGAAATGATGTCTTCCCACCATATATTTTATAATTCTTAAGATTTTTCCTGGTTATTCTGCAATGCATAGCTCATAACAGAGAGTTCTATTAATTAGCTGTCTAGGGATACTCTAAAAGTGAAAGTATAGTCACTCTTCTGGCATTTATCTTGCAAGATTAGCAGCATAGACTGGAGATTGACAGGTGCCAGACACTAGTGAGGAGGATGAAAGAGGACTGAGACGGGAGAGCTGCAACCCAAAGCAGAACACTGACTGAGGGCGTCACCTCCCCTCCACACCAATGGAGTCCTGGTGAGACTGCTGTATGTCTCAAGTGAGATAAAATTACCTCAAAGAAAAACTCTGAAGGCAGACTTGAGGGCTGAGAATTTGTTTAGAAAACTCAGATTATCACAGACAAAAAGTACCCATGCATATAAGTGAGGGAATGGGAAATAGATTTCAGCTAGTTGACATTATTATTAAAGTGTGCCTTACTGGAAAAAAAAAATGTCCTTTTCAGTGACGCATACAGACACACGCGTACTCTCACTTGCACACGCTCTCACTCTTTTTCCGGAAGAGATGTTTTGTTTTACTTTTGCATCACAATTTAATAAGCCTATATAGTCTTCAGGATATGCGGGCTGCTGGCTACATTCTCAGAGGGTTCTAGAACTTTTCTCTTTGCCTTTAGCCTGCTCTGTCATGCAACTGCGATGTTAGTGGCTCTTTAGAACCTCACCAACTGCATTTCTTTAGAGCTTGGTGAATGTTCCATCTTGGGTTTCATGTTTTGCCACTTGTGATGACAGTTTATAATAAAACCAAGATCTGACTCATTTTGTGTCCAGCAATAAAAAAGGTGGGACTCTGCTTAAGATGTGAAATGTGCCTTCCATGAGGGGACACCTATGATATGAAGGTGTTTTGTAGGGAGGAAGGGGAGAGGGTCTTATTATCTCTCTTCCCATGGATATAAAATTTTGTTATGGCAAACTAACCCTCTGATATCATATAAACTACTGGCATTTTAGATTGTTTTAATGACCACTCCTTATTGCTTAATACTAAGCATTACCATCTGTTTCTTTCTTAATTATAAATGCAGCAGGAATTCACAATTACATCAGTAACTGTGGAAATAAAAATGGAGTGAGAAGCTTGTGCTTACCACAGAGGCAGCTTTCCCCTGATACTTTTCTCCTAGTGCAGGCATCAGTCAGAGAGGAGAAGTCCCTAATAGTTTTCTTTGCTCCCTTCTCAATACATTTCCATGAGAGTGTCATGCTATAAATTAAGCAATTTCTTTTAGTCAGAGGGAGAGATGTGTTTACTTTCTGCCTTTGGATCTGGGGAATGTGTGGGCAGCTCTTTCTCACAGTGTTAGAAGCCAGTGGTGTGATTGCCCTGCTGTTACTGGCCTGTGTTTTGTGAAAAGAGAGATGAGTTGTAACAGCCTGATGACATGAGTCACATCCATCCCCCAGTGAAGGGTTGGGAGTGGACACCTAAGGAACGTTCGCAGTTACCCTGCCTGTCTGTGGCATGTGCAGGGGTGTCTGTGGAGAGAGGTCACATAGAAACTGAAGACCTATTTACTTAGAGAACTTTGGGTTTTGTTGTTTTTGTATGAAAAGCTAACTGAATTATAGATCCAAGGAATTGTAGAGTTAAAAGAACTCTACATGATCACCATTCTTTCCTTCTGCAGCCTGAATAAGCTGAGCACAGCCTAGGGAGTCAGCAGAGTAGGGTTGGCATTTTGAGCCACTGCTGTGTGCTCTGAGTCCTTGTCACTGGATCCTCGGTGCATTGGTCTTCTTCCTGCACGACCACAGGTACCATGATGCTTCTTCTGTAGCCTGGTATTTGGATTCTATGAGAAAGATTGAATCTGAGTCATCATGTCTTTCTCTCTTTCCACTCACTTATGACAGGTGGAGAAATATTATTCCACAGAGGCACAAAGTTTCACCCTGTATCTCACGTGTAGTTCCTGATGGGCCTAGAACACGGAACAGCACTCTCTATGACCTGTTCCAAGATGCTTTCATACATGTCCTTTCTAGATCTTTTTCCAACCTTTCTTCATCCTTGCCTCATACTTTGCTTTTTGCACAATAAACAACTAAGTAATTGTCATTCATATGATTTTTAATCAGAAAGGCCCTTTTTAAAATATTTTATTTATTTGAGAGAGGGGAAAGAAAGAGAGAGAGAGGGAGAAGCAGATAGAGAGAATGGGCACCGCAGGGCCTCCAACCATTGCAAATGAACTCTAGATACACTAGCTATCTTGTGCATCTGGCTTAGATGGGTACTGGGAAATTGAACCTGGGTCCTTATGCTTCCCAGGCAAACACCTTAAATGCTAAGCCATCTCTCCAGCCCAGCAAGGCTCTTTTTAATCTATATTATCCCATTTAACATGGTAAAGTGGGGTTGTTTTTTAAACTTTATTCTTGTTTTATAATTTGGACACTGAAGCTCTGAAAGCCCAGATATTTTGTTGAAGCCATGGTGAAAGTTGAGTCAGGACTTGAACTTAGGTCTGTGAGACTTCCTGTGAACCTGGATGAAAACGTGAAGTGCTTTTAATACCGACAATATAGTAGCTGTCGTTAAGATGTGTTAGAATAAGAAAACTTTAAGACCGAAATGCTTCTTTTGAATTTTGTGAATATTTTATGGTCCATGTGCTTTAAGTTACCACTATGGTCCCCTGGATAAGTGAAGCAGTGGAGAAAGAGGTGTTACATTTACATCGGGCATAGTTACAAAGCAAAACATACCAGACAACACCTACAAGACGCCCTTGTTCCCACATGTGAATGAGTAGCTCATGGTTGAAAAAACACTCAAGTTTTACTGCCCATGTTCAGTTTCAGGCTAGTAAGGGTCAGGCTGGTGCATGTTCACAAGTGAGGGGCCGGCAGCTCAGCAGTGGGTGAGAAAAGAGTAGGTCTGAAACTTGTCCTTTCCTCCCAACGCCTTCATCTGAAAGAGAAGCCCCTGTGCAGTTCACAGGCTCAAGGATATGTCTGCATCTGTCTGCAGTGTGCTGGAGTGATTCCTTATGATCACACGCTTCAGCGAGCTTCACTCGCAATGCCGCCTCTTCCGTGTGGTGACCATGTCCCTGGTGCCACGCAGTCACTGAGCCATCCCCACCCATGACATGATAACCTGTCCTCTCTAGCAACAAAAAACTAAATCTTTTAATCTGGGAAACCCTACTACTGTAGCTGAGTAGAAATGCAGGCAAATCTTTAAAAAAAAATGTAAATTTTGACATTCGGAGGTTTTCCCTTGTAGCCTGGTATACTCTGATTGTCTTGCTCTCCCTGCTGTTTCTGAGGCTGTCACTGAGGCTGGGCTCAGTACAGAAGAACATGGGCTGGAAGGTCTCTGCAGCCTCTCTGAGTTCTCTGAGCCTCCCTTTGCTCGTCTGCGAAGTGGCCGTCACAGCGCCCTCCTCTGGCTGCCACAGTGAGGATTGAGCGAGCTGCTGTCTGCAGAAAGCTCCATTGCAGGCAGCCCTGGGCCTGGGCTTAGACCCCAGAACCTGACAAAGGCTTGTCTCTGATGTTTTCCCCCTCATTAGGAGGGTCTCACTAGACAGAGTTCACGAGGAATCATTTAACATATATGAAATGCATTCATTTTCCTGAAAGAAGTAAGAAACGCCACTTCTCTGGGTTAGTCTTTACTTCATGCCTCTCTCATTTCTTACCCCCTCACTGTTAGCAAGGTGGTAAGAAAGGCACTCTTTCTGTTTAGCATGTACATGTGAAAATATCTTGTATATGCCAAATACATCTCTGTAAGCGTATTATTTGTTTTAATCTAGCCCTTTTAATGTCAAAAACCTCTCGAAGTTCCAGTATAATTATAATAGCTAAAAATGCCTATTAAAGAGCACATTAAAAGATACAGCTATTTTGAGGACTCAGGGCCATATAAACAGGTTATTATTTTACATAATTGTATTAAATCAGGCATGTGCTGGCCAAATGAATGATTTTATATAGTTTCTTTAGAGTTTAATTGAAATAAGACTAATGTAAGTGAATATGAATCCCTTTGCCAGTTCTTAAAAAGCAAACAGTAGGATCTGGCCTACCTCAAAGGGGTATTAAGAGAAACAACCCATTTACTGTGCTGCAGGCTTTGGATCTTTAAATAGTCTGAAAGATCAAACCTCCCTCAGCTACCCAGAGTGATTCCATATGTGTTGCTTGGGATTGCCTTCTTCATCTCTAAGTAGGGCTGGCCTGAGGGGGTGTGTGTGTGTATGTGGAGAGAGAGAGAGAGAGGGAGAGAGAGGCACTGCTGAGGAGAAAGTGTGAGGCCCACAGCACAAGGCCAGCTCCGCCTCCTCGAATAATGACATCCTCGCTCAGGAGAGGCCCCCTGTTTGCTCTTCTGCTTTCTGTAGCTTCACTCTTCCCGCCACCCACACAACAAAGGAGCTCCCGTGTGCAACACATGCATGCTCACCATTTCTTCTCTTGGAAATGAGCGGCTTCAGAAATGACACACTGGCAACAGGTCCCATTCTCCATGGAGAAGAGAAATTTGCATTAACTTCTGTAATTCTGCTGAATGTGCAGACGCACCAAGCCAATCAGGCAAGCGCATGCAGCTCCAGACGCACTGTGCATATGGTCCATGCTGCTGGTGGGGCTGGCAGCAGCTTCAGAAATGGCCGTAATGCGTTGGGCGCCTGGCTTCTTGCTCTAGCTTCTGAAGTTCACTGCTCTAACCACACTGTCATGTGCTACTTCTGTTCATGAGTTATGAACTTCCCTACGGGGAGGTGGTGACTAAATTAATTCTTAAGTGGAGAGTGGAGGACAGCAAATATTGCTCTCAATATTGTCCTTGAACTAAGTGGCAAGTATTAGGTATGGGAAGAGAAAACTAAGTGCATTACTCCCGTCCCTCTTCTGAGTGTCTGGGACGTCACCCTCTATAGGCCTTCCAGCTTTATAGGACCATACTTTCTGGCCAAGACGCCAAAGTGGGATTTCTGGGTAAGAATAAGTGATCTGTGTTTTACAAACACCCTGCTTCTAATTGCTCAGAAAAATTCTTTATCTGAGTCAAGATACAAAAAGTAACTTGGGTAGAGTAGCTATTTATAATTACTACTGTTAATAGTGTAAAGTCTTGCTGATAGCTCAAAAAACACAAAGAAAGGAAAATAAAAGAGATACTGTGTCCATTTACTCTCCAGCAATTACTTTGCTATTTACATATCCACATGATTACCTTGAACACCACTAAAAAGAAATTGCAAAATAATGCTTCCTGAATACATGCTGAGTGTATAAAGTAATTCTAACTGGAATCTAAGAAAAAATAATTCATATTCCTTCTATTGTGTTCAAGGTTCTACTCATAGCTATGTGTTTTTAGAGATTGTGATGGTACATGGAGGTACAGAGCCAAGAATTGGTAAGTTATTAATAGACAAAAGTATATTAAAGGTGTAGATACTTTCATTTTAACTTAGTTTGAAAAAGTTTATTGAGTACCTTCAGTGTATCTCATAAGGAAACTTTCTTTTGTGTATAAGCTTTTTGTTGGTTTCTCTGTCTTGATTAGTTGTATGAAAGGAGATAGCAACCCAAGGACTTTATAAAGAGGCATGAGGGCTGGAGAGATGGCTTAGTGATAAAGGCGCTGGCCTGGGAAGCCTAAGAACCCAGGTTCGATACTCCATTACCCACCTAAGCCAGATGCACAAGGTGGCGCATGCATCTGGAGTTCATTCACAGGGGCTAGAGGCTCTGGTGTTCCCATTCTCCCCCCACCGCCACTTCTCTCTCTCTCAGAAATAAATAAAAAATATATTTTTTTAAAAAGGGGCAAGGGTAGTTATGCAGCCTAGTTATAAGAAAAACTAGTTTTGATTTACACCTTGAGTATCTCCATCACAGAAGAGTTTATAATGATGGAGAATTAAGAATGAGAGTTTATAAACTCTTATAAGAGTTTATAATGATCATGACAGACAAAGGACAGGTCCCTGTACTAAGGATGGGATGCTCTTAGAATACTTTCAAGGTACTGGTAGAAGAAATTAATAGACATAAAAGCTGTGAGATTGGCTGGCATTTTACCTATCTGTTGGACAGGTTTAGGAAGTATAATTGACTTGGGTTTGCAAATCTAAAATGCAATTTTTTTGTGGTAGTAGTAATCTTCCCTACAGCTTTGGCATTTTATTTTTCATTAAACATCCTAGCTTTTAGTGCAGGGAATACAGTCCTGGTCTTGCTTTGTCATTTGGGAATGATTTATTTTTAAATTATAGTAAGGCATTTTGGGTCAGAATTCTACCAGGCTAATTTAAAATGGAGTTTGCTGACTCTAACTAGCCATAAATGGTTCAGAACAGGAAGCGGTATACCAGGATGCCAGGAATGAGGTGAGTGCTCAGATAGAATAACACTTGGCAGTTTGAAAAAATTTGTTGGTGTATGCTAAAATTGTAGGTTAGAGGCTGTCTTGTGGCATACATTTCTGCCAATGATGCTACATTGTGCAGTCAAAATGGGAAAAATTATATACTGCAACTGGCTCTTTGGCATTGAAATCACTGATGAAATAATCAGTGGGAAACCTTCCCAGTAATCAGGAGCTATGGATTCTGACACACAGGGCTGGCTTTCTGGGCTGTGTGTCTTACCTGCCTCACGTGCTTTCTCTTTAGCAAAGGAACTAGTCAGTGGATTGTTGGGTGGCCCTTGGTATTAATTTTGCCCAGTGATAACTGATCCCTAAAAATGCCATATTTGACCTATCACCTGAGGGACTTTTTTTCTGAGGTAGGGTCTCACTCTAGCCCAGGCTGACCTGGAATTCAATATGTAGTCCCAGGCTGGCCTCAAACTCTGGGCAATCCTCCTACCTCTGCCTCCCAAGTACTGGGATTAAAGGCATGTGCCACTATGCCTGGCTGGGACCTGTAATTTTAAGAGTTGAAACTGGGAAGGTTCTCGTTTGACATTTTTCCTGGTTCCAAAGCTCACAAAGCTTCTTTTTTCCCTGATCTATCAGCTGAAAGGCTGTGCATAACATTACTACAGCTAACCATTGAAGGGATGCCTAAGACTGAGCATTCATTTATAAATTTGTGCATATTTTTAAAACTCTCAGACCACTCAAAAAATAAGATTTACCTAAGAAAAAAGTCTCCAGGTCATGCATGCAGACCAAATGGACTGTTCATAAAGAGTTACAAATTCCTTTAGCTTCTCCTGTTGTTGAATGTGCTTTTAGGGAACTCATAGCTGTCCTCCTTCCCAGTGCTCCAATACTGGAGAAAGACCCTGAAGGTTCCCCTCTGAGAGTCATACCTTCCTGTTTTGTTATTGGTCTCCCCTGTCCTCTATTTCAGGATACTTAGGTCTGCATTCTCTGCTTGTCTGAACCTTCCCTTTGGCTTATAAATTTCTTGAAGGAACTTGGAAAGATGATGTTTTTGCCTGCCTGCCATATGCTTCCTTTTCTTCCTGAAGGAGTATCTTTGTTACACTGAGAACTTTGCACACGGGATCAGTTTCATCCCAGTTAAGATACTCGGCTCTTCTCTGCCTAGAGATGATCAAATGAGTCAGGGCAGGTCACCCAAACTCTCAGTCTCTGACCAGAGAACTTGAGCGTTGAGCAGAATTCCTGTAAGCATGGGAAAGAGCTTTATTCTTTTTTTTCTTTTTTTTTTCAGAGAAAACACATTGATAAAGGTTTCATCTTCCATCCCTACTTATGGTCATGGCGTCTATAGCATCCAGAAAGCACAGTGGGTTTGTTGTATAAGTTTCCAAAAGTTCTAGCTTTCAAAGTGTTCATAGGCAACAAGTAACATTCTCCATTAGACTACTTATCTTTTCCCAGAGTTTCAAACTCTTGTGACCTTCAAATGGGGAGTTACAGATTTACTAGACATTTTGGATCACTACATTTTTTTAAATATCTTTGAAGATTTTATTGTTGATAATTTTATACTTGTATACATTGCACCCTAATTTAACTCAGTGGTTCAAAAAGGGCTAACATGTTTTTAAAATACATTTTAAAAATTTACACTGTTTAATTTTTTTCTAAATTACTGTGAGAATACTATAGAGTTCCAAAATACCCCATATTCAGTATCCTCCAGTATAAACATCTTACATCAATGTGGCATATTTGTCAGCTAATGAACCAATATTGAAGCATTATTTTTAACTATAGTTCTGTACGTTATTCAGAATTCTCATTTTCCCCCTAATACCCTTTTGCTCTCCTGGGATCTTATTTGCAATACCTGAGGTGTGATGATTCTCAAACTTTCCTTGATTTCAGTAGCCTTTGCCATTTCAAAAAGGTGTTTGTAGAACACCCTCAATTTGTCTGGGATTTTCCTAGTAACTAAATTGATTAGTGTGTTTGGAGGAGAAAGACGTCAGAGGTAAATCGTTGTTCTTGTCATTTCACGTCTGTTGATGTTACTGTGGTCAGTGTTAACCTTGATCAGCTGCTTGCAATAGGGCTTGCCAGTGTTCTCCACGGCGAGGATACTGTTTTTTGTTTTGTTTTGTTTTTTTAGGTTTTTAAATACAGTTACTTCAGAATATACAGTTGTAAATAGTATTTGATAAATATATCATATTGAGCTTATTGATCTTATGAATACAAACTTATGTATGCAATTCTATGATTTATTCTAGAATTTTTTTAACTTTTTGGCCACTGTTTACAAGCCTTTTCATTCTGCAAACTGAACAGCTGGAGCTTTGTTCTCTACCTCATTAAGGTCATCATAGTATCTGTGTAAATTCTTTGTAATTCATTTGCACAGGAGATTTGTCTATTTTCTCTGTTAGCTTATGTATTTGTTTAGTAATGGGTACGTGAATGTTTATCCTCTACTTTGGGTTATTATTTGTTCATTATAATGCTATCAAATTGTTCTAGCTTTGAGAATTATTTAGTCGTCTCTTATGTCCCTTTTACATACTCCCATTGTTATTTTTTGGCACTACCTATTCTTGGCTTATCTACCTTATTTACTTCCCCAGCCATAGAAGCTCTAGCTCTTATGTTGGAGAATGGCATTGGAAACACCAATCTAACTCTGGGCATGCTTGTTACCATGGGATTGTCATTGCTTCTGGGTCCTTTCAGCTAACAAAGGAGATGTGATATGCTTGAGAACTCATTTGTGTACACATATCTATAAATATTTCTACATGTGAGCATATATATTTCTTTAAAGCAAACACTGAATTCACATTGATGTCTCCATTTCTAATTCCCAGACTCTAAACTTGTCCTCTGACTTTTCTGTAACCTCTCCTCCAACAGTGAGAAACCTAGTTTCTACCACCACATCCATTCCCTTCATTGTTCAATTCTAGCATACACATATCGCTATGTTATCGACAGAATAGCATCCACTGCATAGACCTTTTTACCTTTACCCTTGTACAGTCCACTCATTCACAAGTTCCCGAGGCAAGCACCTTTCCCCATCCCCTTCAGTGAGGCTGCTTTGTACCATTATGTTTTCAAAGTTATATTGGATGTTTGTCCAAGGGACAATGCATAGTTAAAGATGACAAATAGTATTGACAGGCTTATGCTATAAGCTGTCTTAGTCCCCTCCTCTCACTCCTGCTCCACCTTGATAAGTTTCCCAGGAGTAATACTTTTAACCCTTAGGTGTTTACATCCATTCATCTAAAATCTAAATACATCAATTTCAAACATCATCCTTTGATTTCTCTATCATTGTAGATGAAGATTTAGCTTTGTTATACCTTCTTCCCTTCACCCATTTCTTCATATATTTTATAGTTTTTATTAAGTCAATATTTAGCATTTATGCCACTTAATTTGATATATTTTTAAGTCCAATCATTAATACTTATTTCATTATTTATTCTTTTAAAAAATTTTTTTTGTTTATTTATTTATTTAAGAGCAGCAGACAGAGAAAGAGGTAGATAGAGACAGACAGAGAATGGGCGCGCCAGGGCTTCCAGCCTCTGCAAACGAACTCCAGATGCGTGCGCCCCCTTGTGCATCTGGCTAACGTGGGTCCTGGGGAACCGAGCCTTGAACGGGGGTCCTTAGGCTTCACAGGCCAGTGCTTAACCACTAAGCCATCTCTCCAGCCCAAAATTATTTATTCTTATTGCTGTTTCCCACCTTACAACATTATTCTCCCTTGTTTGGCTTTCATTTCTTTCTTGGCCTTCATCACTGTCTCCCAGAATTCTCCATTTCCCTGGGCTACTTCACTGAGAATAAGGGTGCTATTGGTGTCTGGGAACTGAAGGGAGAAGGAGATTGGGAATGACATTGTCTTATACACAGTTCATTTAATCTCCTAGTTCCCAGACTGGTGCTTCACCTTATCCTTCTTTGTGCAGAACAGAGTCCCAAGGATCTATGAGTCACTGTCTGTGAAAGAAAAACCTTTGTCTATGGAGTAATGGGAGAATGTGGGTTGCAGTGGTTGGCCACAGAGGGAGTTGGCAGGCCCCAGGCATGATGTGTTTATAATACGTACTTTCTGCTTCCAACCATGTGTTGCATTCTCATTTTAGTGGTACCTGGCTCCTCTAGTTTCTGAATCTTTTGTAGTTTCTCTGCAGTCATGCACTTTATTTCGTTAGATATACCCTCTTATAGACATGTGTGTTACTACTGCTCTATCCTATTGACTCACGATGAAGTCCTATATTGGCATATTGGCTTTATGTCTTTATTTAGTGTGAGACAGTGTTACAAATGCCTATAATTCTATTGAGATGGAAGGTGTGTTTGTGTTTCTTGATTACTGTGGTGTGTGTGTGTGTGTGTGATTCTTAAGAGAAACCTGAAGTTCCATGCATGGTCTACATTTTCTGTGACCCATACTAAACTTAACTCATATCTCTTCTCTTAAAGGCATTCTGAAAGCAAAGGAAGAGGTTTTTTCTTTTTCTCTTATACTGTGGAATCTGTGCCTCCTTTGGGGCACATACCATGCTCTATTGTAATAGTTCTGTGCATTTTCCCCATTAACCTATAAGCTTATTTAGGGCAACAACCTCATCTGGCCAATATGTGTACACTGTGAGCTTTGCACTGGAAAGACTCTGCAAGCTGTACTCAGCATGTGTTTTGTGAGTCTAAGAAGGGCACAGCCCCAGGTTTGTTGCATTAACTTGGAACAGGCCCCATGACTTCTGAGATACATCCCATTTGCTCAGGTACCCTCTGGGAGAAAGGTGACCATATTGGACAGGATGAGACTCTCACATGTCCAAAGCTTACGCCAGTTTTATGTACCACAGGTATAATGCTCCTAGAAGGTATTCTTGAATGATCTAGAGAAGAATGGTAGGAAGTAGATGACTTATAATTTGTAATGTTCCTCCAAAGAACTTGATTTTTCTAATTAGGTAGAAATATTTTCATACTTTCATTTCTATGTAAATTTGTTGAGACTATGACGTAGTAAAATCTGTGGAAATAATCACTTTAACAACGGAATTAACTTAGCAATACAGTTTGGGTTAAGATAAAAAGTTCACAGGAGCCGGGCATGGTGGTGCATGCCTTTACTCCCAGCACTAGGCAGGCAGAGGTAGGAGGATCGCCATGAATTCAAGGCCACCCTGAGACTATATAGTGAATTCCAGGTCAGCCTGGGCTGAAGTGAGACCTTACTTTGGAAAAAGAAAAGGTCACTGGTAATGATTAATGATGTGTGCCCTAGAATTATGTCTGACATTGAATCTTGGCTCCTGAACACACCAGACAGCACTGAGCCTCAGATTCTCTGCATTAAAACTACATACATTGTTGGCTTTATGAAGATTAAACAAAATAATGTATATAAAACACTAAACATAATGCCTGGTAAGTGGTAAGCTTTCAGGGATACCTATATTTGCTATTATCTATTGTGACATTTAATGCAATGTCCAGAAAATATTTAATGATTGCCAGAAATGACTTGAAAAAGTTTAGCAAAAATGTTCTGTGGTGGAATGTTGCGGGCTGGACATAGCAGTCTAGGGAATCATTGATGCTTTCTTCAGTGAGCCCAGTGAAATTGAAAGATTGTGTTCTAGCAGCCAAGGAAAAGAGTAGCTATCCGAATCATTTCTTATGATCTAAAGTCCATTAGCTACTCCATTTCACTGTTAATGTTGTGAGGCCATTGGTGTAAATAAATGTGTTATTTGGTAATGGACTTATTTTCTTGACAATTATAATATATTGTTCTCTCTGAATGCTATAATTTAATTTTGACATCCTTCTAATTAGTCAGCAGATGAGCCCTTATCATTGCCTCTATCCCCTCACCTCATTTTTATATTAAGTGCACATTTAGGTAAACTTATGAGCTGAATTCTATTCTACCCAAAATTTATACATATCCTAACCTGCAGTCCTCTGAAGGTAATTGTACTTAGAGATAGGGCCTAGAAAGAGGTGATTAAGTCAAAATGGGACCATTAGGCCAGTAGCGTGGGGACTCTTAATATACTTGGTATCCTTATAAAAAGAAGATATTTGAACACATAAAGAGACCCCAGGGGTGTGTACAACCACAGCCACAGCCACATGCAGAGACAATGAAGTAGCCTTTTGCAAGCCAAAGAGCAAGGCTTTTGTTTTGTTTCGGGTTGGTTGTGAGGCAGGTTCTCATTCTAGCTCACAGTGGTCTGAAGCTCACCCTGGCACAGTTGGGCTTGAAACTCATGGTAATCCTCCTACCTCAGCCTGTGAGTGCTGAGATTATAGACATGAGCCCCCACACCTGATTAAAGGTGTAACCCAGACTGGCCTTGAACTCCTGACCTTCCTGTGTCTACCTCTTCAGCTGTTGCCTACCCAGTGTGTGCCACCAAAACTGGCAAGAGGCTTTAAAGGATGTAAAATCTTGCAACACCTTGAATTTCAACTGTCAACCTCCAGACTACAGGAAAACAAGTCTCTGTTGCTTAAGCTTCACCATCTGTGGTACTTTGTAGCTCTAGCAAACTCATATAGTTGGTAAGAAGGAGAAACTTTTCTGATTTCCTTCTGTCCCTTGTAGCTGACAAAGTACTTGTTGCATAGATCATTTGAATTTTAACCTATCCTGTTACATTATTGCTGTTAATTCCATTTTACAGAAAAACCTAGTGAGGCTCAGAAATTCCATAGGAACACACAGCTGCTCAGGGGAAGGATCAATGTAATGTAAATCAATTGATATAAATTTCACTTTACCAATGTGTCTCTCACTTCTCTCTCCTCTTACCAGGAGTGTATCTCCTGTACTTTATACAAGTGACAAGTTGCCATTGGAGACTGTGGATGGCTGCCTTTTTCTGGGTTGATGAAAACAGCAGATTGGCCAAATCTGAAAAGAGCATTTTTCTTATTACTCAGCTTTCAGAATCTACTGACATTTAATTTTTTGTTATTGTTCTACTAAAAGTGAAGAAAGGAATGCTAATATGATTGTTTTTTCTGCTCTTGACACTCCATGTGGTTAGGTCAACCTTTAGGTATTCATTCATCCCACAAATATATATTGAGTGCCAGTGATAAGCCCTGTTTGGACACCAGTCTTTGAGGTAGGAATTAACGTGCTCAGCATGAGAAGTAGTGTGAACAGACACTGTTGGTTGTGAGCCAGTGAGGCCTTTCCACGAGACGACATTGCAGCGTCTCTGCTGCATCGAAGGCATGTCTTCCCGCCACATGAAATTCTCCATGTCCTTCTTCTTTCTCCAAATTCTTTTGTAGAAATCTTTAAAAAGTGTGTCCCAAAGTAATATAAGAAACAATTTGACATGACTGGATTTACAAAGTCTTGGCTTATTGTATTCATAATTTAAATTATAAATGTACCCATATTGTGTCTTGGGGAGTAAATAATCAGAGAGGGGACATTTAAATAATAAATTTGATTTGAAATTTATTTCCCACTATTTTTAGAATATCAGTAAGTTTGTATTTTTACTAATGCATTTTTTGACCATTTAAAAAAATTAAAATATATATTGTATTTTTTTACCATTTTTTCCTTCAAGATTATCACAGAATCATTGTTCTTCTAACAAAATAAAAGTGTTCCTATTTGAGCAGACACAGGTTTAAAAAAAAACTACAGATCTTAAAAAAACTTACTTCAAAAAATGTAGGATATATCATCTTCCCCCTAAGTAGAACAACACATTTTTAAATTCTTTAAAAAAATGTTTTATTTATTTCACAAAGAAAGAGAGAGAGAGAGAGAGAGAGAGAGAGAGAAAGAAAATGGGTGCTCCAGGGCCTCTAACCACTGCAAAGGAACTCCAGACACATGTGCCCCTTTGTGCATCTGGCTTACATGGGTCCTGGGGAATCAAACCTGAGTCCTTTGGCTTTGCAGGCAAACACCTTAACCACTAAGCCATCCCTCCAGCCCTGAACTGATTTTTAATTAAACTTAAAACTTTAATTTCAGAGACCACTGTTGTTCTTATGTGACAACACTGACTGTGTAACTTTAAGATTCTCACCATCTAATTAAAAAGATGTTTCCAAAGTATGATCCATACTGGCAATGGTGCATAGCCTGTATTTATAAACAGTAACTACGACAACTCATTCTTCCCAACCATGCTTAGCCTCTAACACTTTCCCAACTGTCTGTTTTACAAGATGACATAAGTAGAGGGTTTGGAGAGAGAGAGAGAGAGAAAAAATAAAAATCCTTTGGCTGGCTATCAAATGTTTTTTTGCAAACGGAGCCTGTAAAGCTGCTTGTTCAGCAGCATGTGAGCAGGACAGAGGGAGTTCATCAGACAGCAAGGATTAAACCCCTAATTTGTTTCTCTTTTTTCTTTGGAAGGGGATAGACTGCTGTGAATTCCATGTACTTAGCCTGAGCTGCCAAATGTGATTGGAGACTATTTGACTGACTGGTGCCCTAACCATGAAGCAAGAACAATTCATTGTTCTCCTGTTCTGTATGATGAGGGGTTTTTGTTTGTTTGTTTTTAAAGAAGTGAAAATAAAATTTTAAATCAATCTTTATCTCACTCTGGAATGCTTTAAAATATGTCATTTCCTAGTACAATGCCACTTATCTGTGGCAATTTTAGCCGAGTTCTTTCTAGTTGCCTCAGTCTCTAATTCAGAGATATCTCAAGTGCATATATAAGGAGTCACTATATAATTGGAAAGCTAGTTCCTCCAGGATGAATGGATTCATGCTTAGTTTTTCTAAGACCCCTGTAATGGACAGAAGGTGCAGAGTGCCCCAGGCAGGGGCCACATGGTCCTCTGGTGCTGTGGGTGGCAGGTCCCATAAGATTAGCTGGCATTCAAAACAGCTGGTGGCAGGACTATGCAGTTGAGGCAACATTTTAACATCGGCCCTTTCCCTCAGTCTAATTCCTTCATCGCATTAGGAATTAATATTCTGTTGGGGTCTAGGACTTTTAAGTATTCAGTAGTAGGCTACAAACATTTTCTATGAGCCCATGTCACTGGATGTTGAAGTCACCTCCGCTGTGACCAGCTGAAAGGACAATTTCTCAGTCAAGGTCACACCAACTCAGTGACACAAGGAACTTTTCAACAGCTTAATTTTCTGATATTCTCTTACTTTGGCTGTTAAACTGTGCTTTATTTACTTATTTTTAAATATCTCCCTGTGATCTAGAATTATAACCTGAAGATTAAAAATAATCCATTAACCTGAAGTTAAAAGTATGATGCAAAGAAACTTAAGGAAACAATATAAAGTATAGCACTGAATCATCCCTTGACTAGAAACTTAAACACATGGTCTGAAAAATCAAAGTATTTTCTTATTTAACTCCCACTATTCCATGAACTACCTTCCTTCAATTCCAACACTAGCATGTCTTTCCCATAAGAATAATTCAGGTAGATCCTAAAACTTGGCCTGTGGGAATAATTTAGTCCCAACTTTGATTCCTTATTCCTTTGTTTGTCCTCAGAAGTTATTGTCTTCCATGACTCTTATTACTATATATCTATTACATTCAGTAGCATACACTTTTTAAAATTTATTCACTTACTCATTTATGAGAGAGAAAAAGAAAGGGGGAGGGAGAGAGAAAGAGAACGAATGAGCTGTCATGGCCTCTTCCTGCTGCAAATGCACTCCAGATACATGCACAACTTTGTGAATCTTGCTTTACTTGGGTACTGAGGAATTGAAACAAGCTGGTAGACTTTACAAATAAGTGCCTTTACCTGATGATCTATCTATCCAGCTGTATTAGTCAGGGTTCTCTAGAGGAACAGAACTGCTAGAATGAATTATTTTAAAAGGGAATTTATTGGATTAGCTTACAGTAGTCCAATAGCAGTTGCAGGCCCGAGAATCACCGAACCTGGTAGCTGCTCAGTCCACGTGGCCAGATGCTGACCAGGCACTGCAGATGGTGCCGGAAAGCCTGGAGGCTTCCTGAGGAGCCGCTGGGTTTCAATCCACAAGAGTCTTCAGTTGATGCTGGTCTTTAGTCCACACTGGTCTTCAATCCACGTTGGAAGGTAGCGAGCAGCTCTGGCAGCCAAGTGGAAGGAAGGAAGGAAGGAAGGAAGGAAGGAAGGAAGGAAGGAAGGAAGGAAGGAAGGAAGGAAGGAAGGAAGGAAGGAAGGAAGGAAGGAAGGAAGGAAAAGGGAACTCTTTTACCCAGAGCTTCCTTATATCAAGTCCCCCTCTGAGCAGGGCAGTCCACTCTGGGGGAAGGGCTCACCCTGGGGGAAAGACCGCCTCCTTTAGTTGATCCTTCCTAGAAACAACCTGTGGATTGCTAAACAGAGCAAGTTGAAAACACCTTAACTATCACACCAGTCCATATATTATATATAATATATATGCATCTATATTATTATATAGTATCTGTAGTATAGAATTGATCATCTGGGGGCATTTACTATGTTCATACATGGCATATTCCTGGCAAACCTAGGAAGTTATTGATTAGTTATATGCTCTGTCTTTGGTTCTTCAAAATCACACTCTAATAATAAGAATTAAATATAAGTGGCTTATTTGATAGGTGGTTCTTGGAAGCAAAAAGGAAATAAAAATGGAAAGCAATACATGGAGCAATCAAGTATTTATGAAAAAGTCAGGAGCTGAATCTGTGGTTTGGTAGGAGTTGAGTGTCCTCAGTGTCTATCTCCTCAATCCTTGTGCTGATATCAAGTTCACTGAGAAAGCAGTAGAAGCTTCTACTGAAGTAGACTTAAACTCACCCAGAATAATTCAAGGAATTTTGTGGAAGAGGGCCTGGAAAGATTGTTACAGCCACAAGTTGGGGCATTATACACTGAGACATTACCTCTTCCCCATAACTGACAGCTGTCCCCACGATGCATGACCCAAAATCCCCATGGGGATGACCTGTATCCCCAAAGAGGAGGGTCCATTTGGAGGGAGGGGCAGGGATGAGGGAAAGGATGGTACCAACATATGCTATTTACATACTAAAGTATGTCCATAACTAATAAAATTTTTTTAAAAATTAAAAAAATTTAAAAAGTCAGAAACTGTTTTAAGCACCTAGGCCTAAATTTTATATAACATAGCTCAGAAATGTCTCAAAGAAGAATGGAAAACTAAGATGTTTATGCTATGACTCCTATCTTCGTGGGAGAGTTATGTCTATGGTATTAGGGCCCTGGCATTTTCGGGGTACCCTCCCAGAAGCCTTTGCAAGTGGCAGTGCTAGAGAAAGCCCTTAGGCAGGGATGGGACTCTATACAAGTTCTCTTCTCAAGATGCAGGTGATGTCAGTGGTAAGCCCAAAGCCATGGGGTGAGGCATCCATAGCTGCTGCATCAGCTTTTGTGACTGTCCCAGCCACCATCAATGGAGTGAGTGGTGGCTGTCCATCTTCCAGTGAGGAGTAGCTAAGCGAGAGGCATGCACTTTGTCTTTCATTTGGAAACAGCAGTATCATAGGACCCACTTACTTATTCTTACTCATTTTATGAATATATGTGGCATATGAATCTCCACAAACTCTTTCGCAACAGATTTATGCAAACAAGGAAAATATTGTAACCCAAAGTCCTACTGCAAATGCCGCTGTACTGGCACTAATCATGTCCATTGGATTTGCTGTCTATCATTTTTTAAATGAATAGCTTGCAAATCTTGTGCAGTTCTTTCTTCTTTCTTTTGCTTTTTTTTTCTTGCCAAGGAAGCTTATATTCACATAGCATATGTCTTCACGTGGCAAAGCAGTTATCTTTATCACTCATTTATTCCCAGATTGTGAGATGTTAGTAAGAAGACACTGTGGGTGAACAATTGGGAGAAAATATTGATTACATGCACATTTCTCCAGTGAGAAGATGAAGATAGAACAAGACTAGCAATCATAATTTATTTTTGAGGTCTCAGAGTAGTGGGCTTAATTTACTAAGTGCTATTGCATTTATTTAAAAAAAGGTCGTATATATTAATACTTCCCATCATCAGAGTCTGAACGCTATCCACTTTGGATACATTAAACAGATTTTCACTAACATTTCTAATTTAGTTCAGAGTGTTCTTTTTTGTTCAGTCACTCACATTTTTGTATAGTCACTTCTACTCTACCCTAGATTACTGTGTATGGTAGAAAAGTAATCATAAGTAATTAATATATAGGAATTTTTATTGAATCTATGAAAAAATCCACCTGGGATTTATTAATAAAAACAAGACAAGATGAACTATAACAAATATTGGTAAATTCTTTTGGGGTTCATTTGTGGATGATCTATAAGTATTTGATAAACACAAACCAAATTAATTCAGGAATGCCTGTCTTCTCAATACATTAAAATATTGTCAAAACTTTAAGCCCCAGTGTATATTTTCCTTTTATAATGAGGCTTCTCCACTTTTCTACTTCATTGCTGGTAAGCTGTTAAACTGATTTTATTTTTATTTATCTATTTGACAGAGAAAGAGAATGGGCATGCCAGGGCCTCAAGCCACTGCAAACAAACTCCAGACACATGCACCCACTTGTGCATCTGGCTAACGTGGGTCTTGGGGAATCACACTTTGGTCCTTTGGCTTTGCAGGCAAATACCTTAACTGCTAATCCATCCCTCCAGCCCTTTTTCAATTTTATTTTTATTTATTTATTTGACAGAGAAAGAGGGAGAGAGATAGAAGGTGTGTTAAACTTTTTACCAGGCTATACCCCAGATCACTTGAGTCAGAGCCTTGAGGGTAGAATTCAGGCCTCTGCCTTATTAAAATTTCATGTGGTGACACTGTATAGCTAGTGTTGAGAATTGCCATCCTTTATATCTCAAGACCCAGAAAACCTTGGTCAGATCTTCTATAGGCAAGTGTAAATTGACCTGATATTCTGGTTCAAAGTACTTTGAAGACCATGCAGCCTCCCTACCCTTCTAATTCTCAAATACCACTAACAGCGTATAGCTCATCCTGCTTGAATGTCCATAGCCATATGGAGCTCATCTTTCACACAGCCTCTTTGGGCAACTCTGACAGATTCTGATATCTTCTATCTTTTTGTAGCTGCAAGCTGTTTTGTTTTTTTATATCAGTTTTGGATGGGAAATCTTCACAGAAGGAATATATATAATTTTTGACAGTTTCATACATTGAGTGAAAATATTCACCCCCATTATTCTTATCCTATTTTTGCTGACCCCTTATTGTTCTCAAATAGCTAGCCCTTCTTTTTTCATATCTTTTTTTGTGTGGAGGTCTTTTGCAGGTAGCCATGACTGCTGTTTGTCATGAATGCAATAGCCTTCGACATAGCAAGTAGACATCATCTTATAACACTCCTCCTCTGGCTCTTACAGTTTTTCTGCCCCCCTTTTCATGATGCCCAAGCAAGTTAAGTGTTTGAACAAATTATTTGTTCAATGATTATTTTTTCAATTATTTATTCTATTACCTTCTAGACACTGGGTACCTCATTGGAAATAAAAGTAAAGGCTCCTGAGAGAATTTAGCTGTCAATCCTATTTTTGCTTGTTTTATTTCTTAAAGCTATCACTTTTCTTATATAAAAGATCACCCCAGGCTCATTCAGTGAAAGAGAAAATGGGATTAAGCTACAACATGAGAAATTAGAGTAGCAGACTGATGACCATTAACATTTGGGGCAACTTTATGAGTCAGGTTGTGGACTCTTTCATGAGGATTTAAGTATGACACATTTTCATGTGTCTCCATCTATATACTGTCCTCAGGATGGAGGGCAATGTCCTGTGTTACTTTTCAGAGTTCCTTTTGAGTCATTCTAAGTCTCTAAATGAGGAAGCCCTGGGGAGGCAGAGTGGATGATTCAGATACTTTCTGATGATGATATTTCTGGGGGAAGGTACATGTCATTTCCTCTTCTGTCCCCCACCGTGCTGAAGCAGCTATATGAGGTCTGCAAGGAGCCTCTTCTGTGAAGTGGAAGGTTATGCTGAGAAGCCAAGCATGTAAGGGGTGGTTCAGGGCCACCCTGGACTCTGGTAGCTCTTTAAAGGCCAGGAAAGGCCTAGCTCCCAGGGCTTTTCACACCATTCTGCTTCCAAGGCAGGTCATGCCCACTGCTGGAATGTGGCCCTGGGCCACTCAACCCAACCTAGAAACACATCATCAGAGAAGAATTTGGTATTCCAGAGCTAAGCTGCATAAGATGTTCCTACCACCTTCTCTTGCCTGCTTAGCTCTCAAATCCCCTCTTTTTCAAATCTACCCAGCTGTAAGATGACCTGAATTCCATTTCATCTCACTCTGGAGTGTGTGCTGTGATTACTGGTTCTAGCTTATCCTTCCAGCTTAGTGGCTTTATCTTGTGGGCTGCATTATGCCCTCCCTCAGAGCAGCCAGTAGGTACTGACTGGTCAGGGTTAGATCAGAAAGTTCCATATAGTTCAAGAACATCATGGTGCGTCCCAATCCACCAATGAGTCAGCCATTTTATGGGTTGATTCTACTCATCTTTCTCTCTATGGAAACATTTTCTAATATCATAAGACAGGTAGTGGAGGAAAATTGCTTTCTCAGTTTCAAACCCTTGGATATTTATATACCAATCACCTTTCTCAGTGCTTTTCAAGAAAATGTAAAGCAAAGCAATTAAATTAAATGGAGTTAACACTGGCATGGTAGCATGAATCAAATGTCAAGAAATTCAATATCAAGGAGCTTACTTTCTTTTCTTATGCACTTACGGTTATCTGCCTACTCTGAATTAAGAATGAGTCAAAACTTTGACCCTGATGTAAATGAGTGGATTACATATGTGACACAGAAAGAGAAAAGAGGAGAAGAGAAAGAGATAAGAGAAGGGAAGAAGAGAGGAGAGGAAAGGAAGGGAGAGGAGAGTAGAATAGAGGATGGGAGAAGAGAGGAGAGGAGAGGAGAGGAGAGGAGAGGAGAGGAGAGGAGAGGAGAGGAGAGGAGAGGAGAGGAGAGGAGAGGAGAGGAGAGGAGAGGAGAGGAGAGGAGAGGAGAGGAGAGGAGAGGAGAGGAGAGGAGTGAGGCTGTCCTTGTGTATGGCATCAGGGAGGCTGACCTGTGTTTTGGGTGAAGCATGTTTATCAGTCACTTGTCTCTTTGCCTCTAAGTCAGTTTTCCTGCTATACTCTGCGCAGGCAAACCCAGCCAAGCAGTTTACCTCAGCGTTCCACATTACAGAGCTGAAAGCAAACAGCGCAGTGTGTTTAGGCTGTACCCACCAGGCTGTGATCTCAGAACTGCCAGCTGCCCCACATCACTGACTGTCCTGGAAAAGCAGAATCACTTTATTCACTGACTAAATACTGCTTACAAGATGGGCGTCCAGACTACTGACTCATGAAGGAGATTCATACTCCAAGTCTGAGGGTAGGACCTCAGAACGAATGATTTGTTTGGATTTGAGTCTGATTTTAATTTCAGGAATCTAGGGCCTAAAGCCTTTCTGTTGAGTCTGAAAGTAAACAAAGCCAAAGTTCCTTGATGTATTTCTTTTTTCTTTAAGGTATTGTAAATTATCTTAAATCTATACTTCTTTTTTGCTTTTTGTTTTTTGTTTGTCAAGGTAGGGTCTCACTCTAGTTCAGGCTCACCTGGATTTCACTATGTAGTCTCAGGGTGGCCTCAAACTCACAGTGATCCTCCTACCTCTGCCTCTCAAGTGCTGGGATTAAAGGCATGCGCCACCACTCCCTGCTTAATCTGTACTTCTTTTAACCCATTTCTAGTGAGAAGCTGGTCTCCCCTTCTAACTTTGATTTTGTTCTAAGAACCTATGAACAAATCTTGATGTCAAGGGCTCTCTCAGTCTCTTGAGTAATAGAAGCTCCTCCTGGTTTGAATGAGAGTTTAGAAACCCAGATATGTTTTTTTCTGTGCCTTGGTGTCAGATAGGGACAAGACAAAACTCCCTGGAGAATACCTTTCAAAGACAAAGGAATAAAATATATAACGTTCCAATTTGTCTGCATGCAGAAGACCTCACTTTAGGCTTGGCAAGCAGACGTGACTCATCGTATGGGTTAGGAAGAAGATTACAACAAAAGATGCATCACTCTACTTGCATTGTGTTTTAGCCATTCAATGCACAACATGTTATGTTCATGACATTCATAGCCTGCTTCATAAGATTAAGCAAAGATGCTCATCTGTCTGTGCTTTCGTGTGCATTTCCCTTAATGAGGCCATCAACTCAGCTCCAGTGCCAGGGAGTTGGAATAGAGTCCCCTCTCTTGGTATCTCTTTGACTTAATTTCAGAAATGCAGTTAACTACTCCCGTGCTTTTATTCAGCATAGTCCAGAGCACGTCTATTAACTATTCTGACCCATTCTGAACACATCTGTCCTTGAGCTGTAGAGTGAGGATTGGTATTATACATTCACTGTAGTCTCTCATTCTCAGAGTGTGTAGATAAGCACACAACTGAGCTATGCTCTCAGATTTAGTTACCCTCTCTTGCTCCCAACTGAAAGCATCTGGCTAAAACTGCATGGGGAATTCACTAACTCTGTGCTGAAGCACTTTGCCAGGCAAAGGTTATTTGAGAGTCATTGCTGGAGCCTAGAGACGGTAGTCATTTCTATGTGCTGATATCTCAAGGGGAAACTGTGTTCAAGTAAGAACTTTGGGGTGAGCTCCATCATGCTACTACCCCAGTGGGATTAGACAGAATCCAAGAGGGGAGAATCTTAGCTTTTCTGAGCTTCACTGCCAGAAGATCACATATATAGGAAATATAGGTTTTTGAGGCACATTCAGAAATTATAGGAGTTTCTATGGCAACAGAAATGAAAATGAAAACATTGTGTCATCTTCTCCTGAGATTCCTTAGCTTCACATGAGCCCAAGATCAAGGAAAGAAACACATAGAAGGTCACAGAGCCAAGAGAGACACATTCCTTTTAGCCAAGCAGATGACTAACAACTGGAATTCTATAGAGGATCTTATCTGGAGGAGGATAAAGACACATGTGCTTTTTCTTTATTTAAAGAATAATTTTAATTAATTAATTAACTAATTAATTAATTTGAAGGAGAGTTAGAGAGAGGGAGAGAGAATGGGCCTGCCAGGGCCTCCAGCCACTGCAAACCAACTTCAGACGCATGTGCTACCTTGTGCCTCTGGCTTACGTGGGTCCTAGGGAATTGAATTTAGGTTCTTTGGTTTTGCAGGCAAGTGCCTTAATCTCCAAGTCATCTCTCCAGCCTGAGAGTAAATTTTTAAAAGAGAAAAGTTAATTCTGTTTATTTTGTTGGTTTAAGTTTGCTTTGTTTTGATTTTTTTTTGTTTGTTTTTGAGATAGGCTCTTGCTGTATGTATCCCAAACTGACCTCAGACCCACTGTGTGGACCAGGCTGGCCTTGAACTTGTAACAGTCCTTTTGCCTCAGCCTCCCAGCTGCTCTAATTTCAGGTATGCATGAGATTTTTTATTTATTTATTTATTTTTTTGGTTTTTCAAGGTAGGATCTCACTCTAACCCAGGTTGACCTGGAATTCATTATGTAGTCTCAGAGTGGCCTCGAACTCACGGTGATCCTCCTACCCCTGCCTCCTGAGTGCTGGTATTAAAGATGTGTACCACCACACCCAGAGATGAGATTTTTGATTTTAAGCCACATATTTTACTGTAGGTATGATTTGCACACACCTACTTCTAAGTGGCTCTATGCAAAGTCTTCATTACTCTCCTGTCTCTCCTAGCAGTATGTTTCCAGATCAGCATGATGCAGATGACACACCTCACCTCCTTTGGAGGACCACACAGAGACACTTCACTGGAGTGCCCAAGAAAAGGCAAGAATGGAGATAGTTACATCTGACTGGTCTCCAAGATAAGAAATGAGTTTTGGTGAACATTTGGAACGTCAGGTATTTGTCTCTGTGGATGCCGGCTTGTCTGTGCTGCTATGAGGACAGGGTTGTTTGGAGACATTCACATGCCAAAGATGAGCATCAAAACTCACCAATTTCTGCAAGGGCCCTGGTGAAGTGTGATGGGTCGTTTCTCTCCTCAGGTACTGCTACTGTCTGAAAAAGAGAAGCAGATTCTGCCACCACAGAGAATGAAGTCAGCACAGGTTAAATGGGATAACCATTATTAATTCAGAGAGAATTTAATGGGTGTAGGCCCTCTTGTAGCCCAAGATTAGTAGGAGCTTGATATTGGAGAGAAAACTCATTATCTGGATATGATTCTGACTTGTTTCCCAGTTCCAGATATGGGTTCCTTTTCGCCTAGAGGATCTGTTGCCTCTTCCCCATAACTGGTGGCTGCCCCCACAATACATGACCCACAGTTCCCATGGAGATGACCAGCACGCCCAACAAGGAGGGTCCCTTCGGAAGGGGGACCAGGGGTGAGGGTAAGGTTGGTACCTACAAGTGCTGTTTATATACTGAGTATGTCCATAACTAATAACTGTTTATATACTGAGTGTGACCATAAAAGTAAAAATAAATATATAAATAAACCTTACCAACTTCCTATCCAGTACTCTGGCCAGTGGCACTAGAGTGCACGCTGTGCATTCAGGGTGTGCCCTCTCTTCGTCATGGCAGTGCGCACACAAAGGCCATGCTGATCTTTCAGTAGCTACGCATGTAGACCTCAGGTTTTTCTCTCTCTCTCCCTCTTCCCCATCAGGACCTTGTTGAAGTAGGTTGTTATTGGTGTCATCATTTTTTTGCCCCCTCCACCACCCATGATGGACTGTTAATGGACTGAATATAGGGCAGGGCATGGTCATCATGGTGAGGTCACAAAGCCCAGAAGGTAGCTTTCTGAAGTGCTCTTCTCTATCCTCTGGCTCTTACATGCCTTGAGTATCCTCTTCTGCAATGTTTCCCAAGTCTTAGAAGGGATGACATCGATGTCTAATTTAGTGCTAGGCCCTCAGCATCTCTCAACATCAGCACTTTGACAAGTTTGCAGTCTCTCCAGTAGCTACCCCCAATTGTAAAAAGAAGTTTCTCTGACCAAAGGTGAGAGCAGCACCAATATCTACAGGTATAAACATACATATATATTTATAGGGCAATTTTATGGGCATAACATATCCATTTAGACAAACAGCAGTTGTAAGCTTTCTTCCTAAGGCCTAAGACCTTCCCAGCCATAAGCTTTTGACTAAGGTTTTCAATATCAGGCATGAATTCTTTCCCAAGGAGCAGGCCTCATATCCAATTAGCCATCCCACTATTGTACCAGTGGGCACATCTTGACCTGAAACTCAGTCACATAGCTCATAGGGTCACAGGGCCCTTGCTGGGTAAGATTGTTAATGACTTTTATCCCCTACCAGCTTCTATAGCCCTTCTCAGCACTATGATAGCTAGCCAATAAGAAAAGTTACAGTTTGGTTCCCACTTGACTTGTCAGTGTCCTACAACTAAAACATGTGTTTTGTTCAGCAATAGGGTCTTGCAATCTAATTCTGGTGGAGACCAAGAGCACTGACAATAGCCCATGTTGTTATGGGTATCTCAGGGGAGCCTCCCTAATGAACAACTCTCTAGATGATATCATAGCTCTGGCACTGAGATCATGTTATTGGATAGTATGTGGCATGCTGCCAATTCTGGAGAATCTTGGAGATCAAGGATGACCTTCATTCTTCTAGCCACGTTAGGTTCAAACACAAAATATAATTATTTTTAATATTTTATTTATTTATTTAGTATTTTAGAGAGAGGGAGAAATAGAGAGGGAGAGAGAGAGAATGGGCATGCCAGGGCCTCTAGCCACTGCAAATGAACTCCAGACACATGTACCACATTGTGCATCTGGCTTTACATGTGTACTGGATAATCAAACCCAATCCTTTGGCTTTTCAGGCAAGCATGTTAACCACTAAGCCATCTCTCCTTCCCAATTTTATTCTAGTTCCTTGTTAAAACAAGCTAAAACAAAATTTCTCTTCAATTTTCTATTGAGTCATGAAGGACAAGTACATCTTTTTTGCACCCAAGAAAGGTTGGCAAAAATGAAATTTGTTCCTATAGTTTTATGTTAGCCTTGAAGAAATTGTGTTACTGTTTCTACAACAATATTGTTTGCTCATTTCCATTATAGTCCAGCTCTTTATTTTGCTCCTTTTAATTTTGCAACATGGAAGGCCAACTGTGCAGGCCTTGTCCATCCAGCTCCTGAAGAGTTTCAGCTGCAGAAGTGTGGCAAGGATGCAGAGGACTACAGTGGCTTGATATATGCAAACTTTTCTTTCCCCAGAGCCTCATACCTAAGTGCCAGTCATCATCCTATGTCTTGCCATAGTTGACACCTGGGACTAACAAGGCATTAGCCTGTGTATCAGTTATCTTTAAATCACTTCAGTAAAGAGATAATCTGAGGGTCCCTGGATCCTCAGGGCCATGGTTCCCTGGAGATGTTCAGGCAACTTGCAGAGCAGGGTCTTGAATGACCATGAGTGTGACGAGAAAAAGTACCCGGGAGACAGCTTCAGATAATAGCTTGTTTATTTGTCATGGTACTGAGTTCTTATAAGTATTTGAGAGAGAGAGAATGAGAGAGAGAGAGAGAGAGAGAGAGAGAGAGAGAGAGAGAGAGAGGGAGAGGGAGGAAAGATGGTTCTAAGGGGATTGCTGTGTTCAAAGGTTACTTGCTAACGCCTAGGAACATTCATTCCAGCACGTAGGGAGAGAAATCAAGTGATCTACATAGTGCAGGGAGAGGGTTGCAGGGGGATGGGCTGTGTGAAGGCTGCTGGCTGATACCATATAAGGAGTTTCCTAGGCAACTGGCTAAAGGTCACAGGGCTATGAAGCCTAAGTCTTATCAGGATGTCCAGGTGTCCTGGGCTTAAAGAGGGAGTGGCCCTACTTCATGCTGATCATGGGGTCCAAGATTTTTGTGTGTGGGTCCAGGTTCACCGTGACCCATGAAAATGGGAGGAGGATCTCTCCTGCCAGTCTGATAACCAAAATGTGTCTGGATGTTCAGGCTGTTGCAACCTCTCCATAACCTGGGGCCCTTAGTCGTGACTGACAGTTTAGGCTTGCTTTAACCTGGGGACCTGCCTGTGCCTGACAATAGTCAACTTACAAAAAAGAGATGGTTTGGGCTGGAGAGATGGCTTAGTGGTTAAGCGCTTGCCTGTGAAGCCTAAGGACCCTGGTTCGAGGCTCGATTCCCCTGGACCCACATTAGCCAGATGCACAAGGGGGATGCCCTCGTCTGGAGTTCATTTGCAGTGGCTAGAAGCCCTGGAACACCCATTCTCTCTCTCACTCTCTGCCTGCCTGCCTCTCTCACTCTCTCTCTCTCTCAAATAAATAAATAAAAATTTAAAAAAGAGATGGTTTATTGAGCTCAATGTTTTGGAGGTTCTAGTCCATGACTGGGTTGGCTGCTCAGTTGCTCTGGGTCTGTGGCAAGGCAGCACATCATGGCAGGACAATGCTGTTTACCTCATGGCCAGGATGCAAAACTAAAAATGAAAGAAGGATCTGGGGTCCCATTGCTCCCCTTGAATAGCATACTCTTATGGCCTAAGTATCTTCCTAGATTTCAACCTCACAAGAGTCCTATCTTGGGAACAAGACTTTAGTATATGGGCATTTGGATCATTTAAGATCCAAACTCTAGAAGTCTGAGTAGCTTAAGATTTGAGATTGCTGCTTTCCTCTCCATCCCCAACATTTCATCCAACTCCATAGTCTCTCTCCAGAAAAGGGGTTCTACCAGAAAAATTGCTCCAAATGAAAGACTCATCATTGCATAGGTCTGGGAGGACCTGTGAAAGGTCTAAGCAGACCAGGGTTTTCCTGGTGCTGGCTTAGTCCTTTAAAAAAAAAATCATTTGTGTGTGTGTGTATATGTGTGTGTGTGTGTGTGTGTGTGTGTGTGTGTGTGTGTGTGTGTGAGAGAGAGAGAGAGAGAGAGAGAGAATAGGCATTCCAGGGCCTTTTAGCCACTGCAAACAAACTCCAGATGCATGTACCTCTTGTGTGTATATGCAACATTGCACACTTGAGTCACTGTGTGTCTGGCTTATGTGGGACCTGGAGATTTGAACATGAGTTCTTAGGCTTTACAAGCAAGCACCTTAACCTCTAAGCCATATCTCCAGCTTGGGTTTAGTCTCTTTTGCCTTGAATTTTATTTATAGCTCTCATTGGGTTGTTTCCTTCTAGCCAATCAGTAACTTTGCCAGAGAGAAACTCAGGATGTTTTAGTCTGGATTTCTCAATCCCTAGCTTGAATCAATGTTTCTTCATTATTTAATCTTATTAGAAATGCTTATACACCAAGAAACCTCTAGCAATCAGCAAGACCACACATCCATTGCTGTGTGCTTGCTTCAGATTCTTCCTCAAAGAAAGAAGCAGGGAAGGAAGAAAGGAAAGCAAGCAAACAAAACACAAACCAAGATAGAGGTAAAACTCTCCCTCAGTTTCTCTGGTCTCTCTTTCCTTCTAGAATTCACTTGAAGTTTGTGTATATTTTTATTTTATTTTATGTATATTGTGATTATTTTTATTATGCATACCTGTTCTTATAAACAACATAAACTGTTGATTTTATATGATTTTAAGCAAGCAGTGTCATAAAGCAGGTACCTTTTTAAAGCATTTCTTACCATTCTTTCCATTACTACATTTAAAAAATTATTTTTTAATTTATTTTCAAGCTAAGAGAGATAAAAAGAAAGAGAAAATGGGCACACTAGGGCCTCCAGCTGCTCAAACAAACTCCAGATGTATGTGCTATCTTGTGCATCTGGATTTATGTGGGCACTGAGGAATTGAACCTGGGATATAAGGCTTTGCAGGAATGCACCTTAGTTGCTGAGTCATCTCTCTGGCTGTTACTACTTATAAAAACAAGCTTGTCCATGCTAATCTGTTTAGCTTTATTTCCATTTTAAACTAGACAAATCACTAGATTTTACCAAGTGTCATTGTCCTAAATACCACTTTATTACACAAGCTGATTAGTTCTACTTTCTTCAACCTGACCCTAACCATTCTAGTCATCAAGAATCACATAATCTTGGTCCTGCTTGGACCCTTAGTCCTGCTTTTCAAAAGATTCATTAGTTTATCTGATAAGTTAATTGCCTGTGCTTTGACCTCAGGGGGCACAAATAGCCTCATAAGTAGCCTCTTCCAGGTAAAAAAGTTCATTGAGATGGATTTTTCTTCCTCACTATTATCTTTCTAGCATCCAGGAGAGTGCTCCAATCTTAATAGATGCATTGCAAACCCTTACTGGCTAAATGCCTGCCTGAGTAAAAGAACACAGCCATGAGAATGAAGGTTTAATATTGTGGTAAAAGACACATGAATTAAGACATGGTCTGAAGTATACCACACTCCAGCACCCATTGGTTTTTCATGACAGATTAAAGAGATCGATTCTGTCAGCTCTTTCAGATGTATGCTCCAAAGAGTCACAGAAGCTCTGGTCACCAGGAATTGGTGATCTGTAAGACCTGGCATGTGTTCCTCTCTTTTGCCTTTGCCATCTGTCTTTTAGAAGTGTCTTCAATTTGAGTTTACTACACCCCACAAAGACCACAAGTGCCAGGTTTGGTGAGAAAATGCCAATTGTGTGTCTCTAGTAGAGTAGAAGAGGATTGCTCCCTTGTGCTCCTGTTCTCTATAGGTCAGGGCCAGTTGGCACTGCCTAGAAGTGGATGTGGCTTCCTGTAATGAATGGCTGGAGGAGGGGCCAGGATGATTGGGAAGTGGTTCAGTGCCATCAGCCAAGGCTTCCTGTGGGCTTTAGTCAACCTCACTCATTCATAATTATTCATTGAACAAGCAGTTAGCAGACATCACTTCCGTCCCACAGGTTGCTTCTCATGCAATGAAGGTGGTGTCCTTCAGGCTGTAGGTTAGTGCTGAAGTTAGAGAAGAAACGCAGGTGGTGTAGAAATTCCTATCTACCATCAGCACAGGCTTCCTGGAGAAGTGGCCTCATCTATATAACGAGAGATTACTGCATTCCTCTTCATCCTCAACATTTCCTCCAACCCCCTATTTCCATTACACAGAGGTCTACAAGCAAAATTTCCTCCAAATAAAAGAATCATCTTTCCATAGGTTTGGGAGGGAGGACATGAAACACCGAATTGTACCTTGGTGTGAAAGGTGGGGAGAATTTAAGACAGTGTTTTTAAACTTCCTGTTACTTGCTCAGTAAAGGCAGTGGTGGCAGTGTAGTGTTGGTAGTGATGGTGTTGATGAAGAAAGGGAGATAATGACTTCACAAGTAGGTAACAGTAGTTACAAATCCTTGCTCTGCCTACAGTGGTAGCTCTGTAAGTTGCTTAGCATCTCTGTGCCCATCAAGATGATTGAGATTATTTTTTTTTTAATCTTTATAAGGAATATAACAGAGTGCTTAGTCCACAGGAGGCATTCCATAAGGGGGTGAGGAACATGAAGAGAAGGTAGCCATAGGTATCGTAAGTAGGCATGAAGGAAAGACCCCTCAATGTGAAGTATGGGGACCAGCATCTCCTCTGACTCTGACTGGGAATCTGTATGCCCTTGGCTGTGCCAAACTCTGCTAGAATTCTCTAGTATCACCCATCAGTGAACAGGGGCCACCCCATGAATGAGTTAACTTGTACCCAGAATGGATATACAGAAGGACCTAGGAATAAGGGCAAGGGAGAGATCTCTGAGTGATACTATGACATGGGAAGGCTTTGTGCAGGAGAATGTCCTTGGCTGTGAACTACAGGTAAAGCAATAGACAAGGAAAGGTAAATGAAAAGGACTAGAGGCAGGGCACAACTGAGCCAAAGGATATCAAGCACATCATCACCTTCCTTCCTCTCCGGAACAGCCTTACTCCTGGGGAGAACAGCAATACAAAAGGTCTTGACTTTGGCTCCTACTTCTGTTTCATTGATAGGCACGACTATTGCTAGAAAACATTATCAAGTCATGAAGTTAGCCTGCAGGATTATTAATTTCCCTGCCAGCAGTCCCACTCCCTCTGCTGTCCATTCCTGCAAGTCCATCTGAGCAAGCCCTCCACATCTGCCCTGCCTCATACACCCGAACAATACACCTCTGAGGCAGTACTCTTATAGTTCTTCTTACCATCCTCAAAAGAGTTCCTAGAGGGCTGGGATGAGGATTCAACAGTTACACGCCCTTGGTTCTCAAAGCCTGCTGGCCTGGTTTCAATTCTTCAGTACCCACCTGATGTATAAGGTGAGGCATGTAGTTGGGGTTTGTTTATGGGAACAAGAGGCCCTGGCATCATTTCTCTCTCTCTCTCTCTCCTCACAAATGAATAAAAAACATTCATAGAGTCCCAGTGTTTCAAAGATGAAAATGAATGAGTAAGTATTATGATCCCCTCATTTTACTATGAAGGAGCATGTCTTCCATGAAGTACTTAGGGACAGAAATGAACAGGTCTGGATTATTGTGTTCATTCTTTTTCTCTGCAGCCCACATTTCTCTCCAATGTGCAGTTTGTTTAATTAATTTGAGGTACAACATCAATATCTATTTATTAATCAGGACTCTTGGTATTTGGTGTCAGAAACCTAAAGAAACTGACTACACAAAGGGAAGGTCTTGGTATGTGTAACCAACAGTTCTGTGAGGGCCGAGTCCAGGGCTTCTGAGGGTCAAGTAGGTGCCTGTCTTCCTGGGGCTCTAGTTTTCTTGCTGTGGCCACATATTCAGGTGAGCTGCCTCCCAAGAGTGTGTTGACGGACAGACTTATATTCTACCTTCCTTCTTAATGTCTTAAGAAAAATTTGGGAAGGTCTTCTGGCAAAAGTTTTAGGGAACACTTTCATTAGCTCGTCTTGAGCCATGTGTCTGCTTCCCTTGTAGTGAGCTGTGACTGTTGAGGGCTGGGTCAGGTGCCCACTACTGGCATCAAGGGTCATGACCAGTCTCTCCCAAACCATGGGCTGAAAGTGAAGAAAAGGTGATTCCCAGGAAGCATCCAGATTTCTGTTTTCAAGAGAAATGAATGTTGAGCTACTGCGTGGCCAATGGCCAATTGAAGGTATGATGTCTCTGATAGCATCTGCCTTCTGTAAAGGACTGTTGGTGTTTTGAGATGTCTAACATGGAGATTTTACGTCCCTTGGAAACAGAAGAGTAGGAGTTGGAGGAGGTGGACATCCAGGATTTCAGAGCACTACAGATTCCCCCAAATCATAATCATAGCACGAAGTAACTGTCTACTCTGATTTATTACAAAATAAATTCTGGGCTGGAGGGATGGCTTAGTGGTTCAAGCATTTGCTTACAAAGCTCAAGGACCCAGGTTCAAATTCCCCAGGACCCACATTAGCCAGATGCAGAAGGGAGCGCATGCATCTGGAGTTCGTTTGCAGTGGCTGGAGGCCCTGGCATGCCCATTCTCCTCTCTCTCTCTTTCTCCCTCTTTCTCTGTCAAATAAATAAATAAATAAAATATTAAACAAATAAATAAATTTTGTATGTGTATGATGTGTATATGAGTGCATGTGTGAATATGTATGAGTGTCAGTGTATGTCATGACAGAGAGCACATGGGAGGTCAGGGAACAACCTTGGGTGTCCCTTGCCTTCCACTCTGTTTGAGGGAGGGTCGCTTGTTGTTAGGAACAGCATACACTAGGGTTGCTGGCCTGCAAGCTTCCAAGAATTCTATCTCTACCTCCTATTTTGCAGAGGTATACTGGGACTACAGATGCTTGCACTACTGTGTCTGGCTTTACATGGGTTCTGGGATCTGAACTCAGGTCATTATGCTAACACAGCAAGTACTTTTATCCATGGGGCTCTCTCCCTAGCCTTTCCTTTGCCTGCTTATAAGTCCTATCTTGCTGAGGGAAAAGAAATCAGTTGGAGGAAAAGGATTCTACCAGTTAGCCACACGTGGAACAGGCAAGTGCTGATGCCAATTCACTGTTCTTGTATGTATCTCCTTTGGACCACCTCTTGTCCTGCCGTGTCCTGGTTACCTCATTATGACCACAACCAGTGTCTCATGAATCAAATAGTGAACATCTGATAAGAAGTTGGGGCTTTGTTGTCCTTTCTCTGTTTTCTATTACCCCTTGGTGTACTGCTTATGCACTTGGAGAAAACAAGCTTGTTAGGGGTCAGATGTGGACGTTCTCTGACCCAGATGCACTGCAGCAGTGGGAATGACTTTGGGACGGAGGAAGAGTCAGTAAGGAGCAATGAGAAGGTAGCATAATCCAACATGGTAGAAATCCTGCAGTATTTTCTGAAGAAATTGAGTGGGACTTTTACCTAACATCTTATAAAAATCATTTTCAAGTCTGTTTTACTTCCTAATGTCCCTTTACATGATTTCTGACTCATTTCCTTAATGGTTTCATTAGTGCTTCTAAGAGGAACACCAAACCCTTGTTATTTACTTGCCCGGATACATTTCAAATGCCACAGAACTCTTGTGAGGCACTGGGGAGATGGAGGGATCCATGTTACGCATTCTTGTTACTTTGGGGAGGGGGAGATAATTTGGCACAAAGGAGCCAGTGCAGGTCTTTGGTAGTTGAACCTAGTGCTGACTCACTCACTTTCACAAGATCTTCTGCCTGACAACTCTTCAACGATAATGGAGAAATATTTGGAAATTATTTCCAAAAAAGTTAAAAATATCACAATTTTTTAAAATTATTTTTTGTGGTAGATTTTCACTCTAGCCCAAGATAGGCAGGAATTCACTATGTAGCCTTAAGGTGGCCTCACACTCACCACAATCCTCCTACCTCTGCTCCCTGAGTGCTGGGATTAAAGGCGTGCACCACCACACACAGCAAAACATCAGCAATTTGACAACCAAAATACTCTGACATATGACAAGGTGGAGAAGTTATCATGATCTGGGATTTGTTCTTGCTACTATAGTACTGGGCTTTACTACAGTGACTGGTGGAGAAGATGATTTTGGAAAGTACATTGGCACTCCATGACTTCATCTTTACACTGCATTTTAGATACCCATAGCTCTAACCATCATTATAGCAAGTCAAATAGGATGCTGTATTTTGCATTGTCATATCTGTGTATCCAGTAGCATGTAGTTATTTCCCTCCCTCCATTTCTTCACCTTTCCTCTTCTTCCTAAGCCTTTCCTTACCTTGTCACTTCCTTTTTTTTTCCAGCAGTCAACAAATCCCTGCTCTGTGTCAATGTCCCTTATTGTACAAAGATTAATACAGCTTAGCCTCTTGCCCAAAAGACCTTACCATTTAATGCAGTAAAGGGCCAACTTCAATACAGTATATTGTAAATATTATGATAGAGGAACCATGAAATGCCCATGGCCATATAAGGAAGAGAGCACCTAACTCACACCTCCACAGTTAGGAAAGGCTTATCAGAGGAAGCGACATTGCATCCGAGGCCTGAAGATTACACAAATTCAGCTGGCCCTAGCTTTCTGTGACTGAGGAGGTAAGATAAGAGGATCCTGGGCCTGGAGTTGGGCAGGTGCTTTTCACTAACCTTGTCTTCAAGTGCTCAAATAGAGTTTAGTCCAGTAATCCTGGCATGGTAGTTAAAGGATTTGGCCATGAAGTTCATGGTATTGAAGTTAATTTCTCATAGCTGGCAAAAGCTGAGTTTGTTTTTATTTCTTTATTCATTGTTTATTGTTTATTTTGGCTTTTAGTCTCAATGGGAGGTTCCATGATGGCATGAGAAAACATGGGATGAGCAGAGGCTTTCATCACTTCTGCCACAGCAGGTGGAGCACTGCAGCATGAGAGTGAGCTGACCAACACTTACAAACTGGTGGTTAAAAAGCCTCAGCATCTGGACTACAAGGATAACTTCGTGGTTAAGACACTTGTCTGCAAGCCCTGATGACCAGGGTTCAATTCCCCAAGATCCCAATACCCAGTAAAGCCAAATGTACCAAGTAGTTCAATTGCAGGTGCTAGAGGCTCTGGTGTGCCCCTAACCACACCCCTCCTCTCTCTTTCTGTCTACCTTTCTCTGTTTGAAAATAAATAAGTAAATAATTTTTTTAAGCCTCAAGTTCCACCTCCAGTGACACTCCTCCTCCAGCAAGGCTAATGACAATCCATAATTTCAAATGCAATACACTCAGTCCAACTTTAAAAGTTCCCATAGTTTTTAAAAAATATTTTATTTTTATTTATTTGTTTATTAAAGACAGAGAGAGGGAGAGAAGAGAGAGACAGAGTGAGAATGGGCATGCCAGGGATTCTAACCACTGCAAACGAACTCCAGACACATGCGCCACCATGTGCATCTGGCTTACATGGGACCTGGAGAATCAAACGTGGGTCCTTAGGCTTCACAAGCAAGTGCTCTAACCGCTAAGCCATCTCTCCAGCCCCACCCACCTATGGTCTTCATCTCAAGCTAGTGACAAAGTCTCTGGAGTTCCAAGTCCCAGGGGCGCCTTTACCTTCTCAAAGCCTCTGTTGAGCTTGTCTAGGAGGTGTGTCTCTCTCCCTCTCACTTCTAACACCCCATAGACATTAACTTAGCTTCAGAGAAATGTTTTATGTCTAGTGTTTACTGGGTTGCAGGGTAGTGATCCTACCAGTGTTCTATTGACCCTACCTGAAGCTCTTCTCCTCTCATCATCCTGTGTCTCATACTCTGCGAATGACAGTCTGATTTTTTCATGGGTGTTAACCCTCTTATGTTTTTAAAAATACTGTTTCCATAACTGCATGCATCTCTAAACAATGAAATATATAACATTACTTTTTGAAGCACTATAAAATTGCAATTTGTTTATAATTGCCTATAATTTGCCTTATTTTATATATCACATCTATTTAGGTAAGCTTTATTTATTTTCACAGCATTGTCTGAATATGCTACAACTTATATTCCCATTTGACTGTTGATGGACTTTTGGATCCCTTCCAGTCTTGGCTGTTTCAAGCAGGGCTGTTTATGAACATTTTTTTTGCCCGTCTCTTCTGGCACATACGTGCAAGAGTTGCTCCAGGGCATATACCTAGGAGTGGAATTTCTGGGTCATAGAGTTTACACATATTGGGCTGTGCTCAGAGATGTCAAATTATTTGCAATGGCATTGTGCCAACTTACATTCCCAATAGAAGTCTGTAAGAGTTCTGGTTGTTCCTTGTCTACCCAAGTGTTTGGTATTTTCAGACATCCTAATTTTTATCACTAGTATTGTGTTCAGAAGTGCCAGGTAAAATCTGCATGACTATTTTATCATAGTAAATATTTTTATCTTGGATATCCTAAAAAAATGAGTTCTGCTTTTCGCTGTAAATATTATTTTCCCTTTCCAGACCAATTTTATTTCCCACATTGTTCCCTGAAGTTTATACTTACTTCATATACTTATACTTTATAGTATACTTAATAGTAGTTAATACATTGAAAGTAAATCTACCAGGTGGAGGTGTGTCTTTCAGTTCTTTCCAACTCTAAGATAAATGTAAGTCAGATATGACTCCACATGCAAATTCTGGTTTATAAAACTGAAAGTTGTGATTGATCTCATGTAGAGAAGTTAGTTTACAAAGAGGAGAGCAAAGGGAATTGTCTCCTTACTTCTTTCTCTTCCTTCCTCCCTTTATTCTTTCTACCTCTATTCTAATTTTCTTTTTAGATACATAATCAGTGACTAGTTAAAAACCTAATGTAGAAAACAAGTGAATAATACTATGTAGCTGGTGAATGGGATGAGAAGGAATAGCAAGTGGCACCTGGAGTGTACAGGAAACTTGACGTGGAATAGAGTGAGTTCTAGTGAGTATTTGCTAACTAAATGAATGAATCAGTGCTATAATGTAGTTTCACTCCTAGCAACATGTCCATCTTTTATCACTAGAGTTAGTCTTTGGTAATTTAATATTCAGAGTATCTTATATGATTATTGTATGATTTTTGATTGATTCCGTAAGCAGATATAAAGCAGTCTATTCATCTCTTTGACCTTTTGTCTTAGCCTTTTGTGTATTCTTTCAATTATTCCATCTTCCTCCCTAAAGCCTTGAGAATTGGCATCAGCCCCTCACAGTGAGCCAGCATGCTTTTACCCACTTCCACACAAGTAAGAGCTTGTAATCACCCAGTGTTTCTCTGACCTAGAAAAGCTGAAAAATCCACATTAATGAAAACACTGAGATTTACAAGATCTCTCTCAGCCCTCTCCCATGGAAGCATGTCTGGTGTTTGGTAATTAGCTGGATGGAATGTGGGTAGTGGATGGAGTAGGCAGCCCGGCAGCCGGTGCTGCTGATAGAGTTATGTAACTTTGAAATCAGGAAGCAGATTCAGTGGGGTAGGGGAGAACTGCTTTTAACGAGCTGCTGGGGTTGGCTGAACTTGTGCTGGCCTTGCACTCTACTGTTACAACCTCGATGTTGTACTCATTTGTAAATTTATTTGCATGCCAAAGTCCAGCTGAATTTGCCTGGGTCCCTAGCTTCTTTAATCTTTGGTTTTGGCTGGCTAGCATGTAAATCAGCTTCAGACTTTGAGTTCCCATATATTGCTCCAGTTCACACCCTATAAAACGTCCTGTCATTGTAGGCCCCTGTCCACAAAGCCTGGCACTGTGGCCTAACATGGAACAGTATGCTCGCTATTTAGCAATAATGCGTTGGAACCAACCTTCAGTAACATGGTAGAGTAGATAGATTGGGATGGCTCAAGACTGAGGACTTCCCTGCGAATACTGTGGGACCCTGGAGAGTTTACCAAGCCATTCCAAAACCCATATTCCAGAAGTAATGTTTCCTTTCCCTACTAGAAATGTTTTTAGCATAACTTGGAAACCTGATTTCAGAACTAGTGAAGAGAAAATCTGTGCCCCTTACAGTGACGGGTGATCACTGTTTCACAACTTTACATGCATTATGCACCATTAGGACCTCTACAGCCACAAATCAAATGTCATTACTTTTCATGTTAATACAATATAGAAATGTAAGAGAACTGAATTGATAGAATGAGGTGGTTATCATTGAGAAAGAAAGATAGTTAGCCAATCAATCTGCTACTGAAATACTGAATTTTTTTCATGGTGATACATGTGTTAGGATAACCATTCTACTTTCCCCATTTCTCTAGAGGGTTTTTATTTATAGTATGTGAATAATATGTGAAGGGTTATATACCAACTTATAATTTAAAGAAACAATTTGGTTGTTCTTGTTAGCAGAACATGAAATAGTATTCTTTTCAAACTGTTTAACTAATTTCACAAGCTGACCATGGGCCAACTATTTGATATTTTGTCATATTCCATCACCTTACTTCACTCCCATAAGGCAGGATCTGAAGTGCTTGTGCAAACCCTGGAGTCTTCACTAAAGGCTCCAGGGTTGGGTCCTAAGTGATAACTTGGTAATCTTGCCAGATGTCTCATGAAGGAAAGAATCCCAAATAGGAAGCACTTGAAGCTAAGGTTTCAGGATAGCCAGCTCTGCTCAGGGGCCTGCTTGGTCCCAGCAGACTTAGGTTCTATGGGGCTGGGTTTCAGTACTAAGAGGCCACACAGATGAAAAAGACCTCTTAGGGTACAAAAGAGGTGAACCCTGTCAAATAGCTGATCGCGAGCTCACACAAAACTCTGTCGCCAACAGCTCAGGCTTGGGGCTCAGTCCCACAATCAGAGTTGCATTTCCAGGAGCAGTTCTCGTGATACAACACACTTGAGAATGATCTCAATGCTGGATTAAAATGCACACTCCCAGGTCACATGCTCAGATTCTGATTTGGTAAAGCTGTGGCGGGACCTAGGAATCTGCATTTCTGTCGATGGCATAGATGATTTTGATGACACTCTTCGGAAACACCTTTGAGTGCTTATTGTCGGTTTGCTCTCACTTTTGTTTCTGCTTCATAAAGTGAATTTTAATACAATCTTAATGTGAGCAGAAGCTGGGGAATTCCTTTGATGTGCTTTTATGTAACCTGGTTAAACTCTATCTGGGAGAGCTTTAGGTACATTATTTACCAGAAACTGGTTTTCTGGAAGGCTCCCTCTGGCCCAGTAGTTTGAATGACAGAAACCTGGAGTCAGCAGTTATCCTTCCACACTTACACAGACCCTTTTCCTTTGAAAAGCCCTCCAGCACTTTCATGTAGAATAAGAGATACCTCTAGGCTAAACTTTAATTAGGAAAAACATAAATGCACTGGAAGTAAATTATCAAGAATTTGAAAGATTCCTCCCATGTACATATCCAAGTGCAACCTATGTTATATATATAATCTATAGATGTGGCTGGAATAACGAAAATTATACCAATCAGTTATAATTGGCTACTAAGTGCCAGACCTTAGCCCTCATGTTACAGATATCCCATTAATCCTCAAATTATCAATACTTAGAAATTTTTATTATCCTTATTTTACAGATACAAAACTGAAGGATAAGGAAGTTAAATAGTTTGTGTAATATTGCACAGTCAGAAAATAGCATCTTGGCCTTTTTGGTTTGTATCAGTGAAATCATTAAGGAGACTAGTAATGGCATGTCATTTTCTAAAGAGCAAAGAAATTAATGGCTGTGTCAGGGCCTCCAGCCACTGTAAACGAACTCCAGACACACACACTATCCTTTGCATCTGGCTTACATGGGTACTAGAGAATTGAACCTCTGTCCTTAGGCTTCATAGGCAAGTGTCTTAACCACTAAACAATCTCTCCAGGCCTAGATATAACTTTTAAAACAAAAATTTTCAGAAACATACCTAAGCACAGTCACTTTAGCCTCTGATGCATATTGGTGTCGATGCAAAAACTTTTAATATCACTCAGAATTTGAAATATAATAGTCATTGTGTCACTAAACATTTTAGGCTAGAAGGTTTGTACATTGGCAGTTGTTAATGATCTTATTAAGAAATTATTGTCATGATTATGGAAGCCCTAATTTGACCCACATTGATCATAATGTGTTTTGGACCTGGTCAAGCAGCTTTGTTCTGAGTCAAGTAGACTTATGAGGCATACTTAAAGTCTGACTTCAATCTCTCTAGAGTTACATGATCCTTCTGTTAACCACATAAGTCCCTTGTTGAGGATGTTTACTTATTTTCATGTACTGGAGAAGAAAAGGCAGAAAGGCATCAATTGATGTTCAGTTGAACTCTGGAGTTCAGTCATGATGTTCATCTCCCCTGACCCACCAGGCAAGAGTACATAGGTGCTCTTATTATGATGTCTGTCTATTTCTGCATCCTCTGTTCTTGGACTGTGCGCTCATGACTCCTGCTTTCTCTGCAATGTCCTGTCCAGGAATTTAGAGTTCTAAGATGTACCTCCTATGCTCATTCCTGTGTTGTTCACAACCACTGATTCTGTCACCTCACTATTGTGCACTGACATAATAAAGGTTTAATCAGTGAGAAGGGACAGAGCCTCCCATTTCTTACTGAAGAGTAATGTTTTAACCATAGAACAGGTAGAAATTTTTATCTTTTGGAGATGTGGAGCTTTTTATATGTCAACGAGCTGTAACCTTTTGAAGGTTTAATGAAATCAGCAAATATAATCTACTCCATGAGAGTGAATATGAATCAAGTCTATTATTGTTGAACAAATGGCATTAATTTCCAGCACACATGTGGACCTGCGTTTTAAAATATTTGTTTGAAAAATGTCAAGCCGCTCATTGTTTTAGAATATTTGAGCAGCCTGCCAGTATGCTCTTTTTAAACAGTTGTACTTCTAAAAGGTTACAGTGTTTGCATATTTTCTCATTTCTAGCTTCCTCAAGTGGTACAGATAGTGGAGAAATAACCTCAAATTTTTCTTTCTGTTGATTCCTAAAGAGATAAAAATTACCCTTCACTTTCAGCAACTATCTTAGGCTAAAGGACTCACTTCCTACCCTAGCCGAGAGCTGCCTTTTTGTGTTCCCAATGGTTGCAGACTTAGACTGCTGCAAGCAAAGGAAGATGTTCACATCTCCTGTGCCCAGTGTCAGCCCCTGGCAAGAAAAGGACTCAATAGGGACTAATTTGGGGTGCTCTATGGTACTAGGGGTTGAGTGAAGAGCAAGGCGTAGTGATGCTGGTGATGACCCATTGTAGTCCAGCAAAGGTCAATGTGGGCAGACGCTGCAGGCTTCTCCAAAGTGGGAATGGGCACATCCATGCGAATGTTGGGAGGAAAGATAAAGCTCAACCTCATCTCCCTGAAATTTCTGTGGCTGCGCATGTTTCAGGATGCTTATGGAATGTTGACATTGCAAGCACCTTTTGTAATAAACCTAATTATTTTGTACACTCATACGCAGATAAGCTTCAGGATTACCCATACTGTTCCACTGATTTTAGCTGATACCTTTAAGAAAGATTGGCAGCTATGTATTTAAAATCTAATCTATCTAATCAGGAAATTGATTTAATCACAACACTCTACTCCATAAAAGATCTGATTGAGCATGCTTTTCCCCTCCAAGATGAAAGGATGCCCAGAAGCATAGTTAATTTTTGCACTTTTATCCAATTTAGTCTCTCTTTCAAGTTAGACTTGAAACTGAAAGTATTTGCATTTCCGTAAAATAATCTGCTGTAACGGTACAATGATGCTATTTTCACTAACACACGGCGCTTCTTGTGAACCTGCTGACTCGTGTCCCTTGAATCTTACCTGCCTGGTTTGACTTCTCTACTCTCTGGTTTCTGTTTGCTCTTACATGTCATCCTCCTGTTGGGTAGGTCTCCACTTTTTGACTTTACCATCATATCCTGCTGGTTTCCTTCCTACTCAATACTGAAACACTGTGAATTGCTGTCAGCCTACATGACTTCCAGGTGACTTGTGTGAACATTGACTGCTCATTTCATGCACTGTAGAATCTCTGAGTCGTGATGGCCCATTGATGTCAGCAGTGTCCCAGCTGAGCATATCCAGAGTTTCTCTCCATGGCACTGGACTTCCAGTTAGCTCTGTGACAAGACATGCCTCTGCTCTGTCTCTGTAATGCTGCTCCTCTTGTTTGACATCATGATCACACTCATGTTCTCAAGCTTTTCCTAGTAGATATGGATTTTTCTCAAAAAATGCTCTGTTCCATATACACGGGCACACAAACATACATGTGCACACACATGCCACATGTATATACAAATGTTTCCTCCCATTTGGTTTCCTTCACCAGAACTTCAATAACAATTAGACTTGTAATATTTTCAGTTCAAAACAAAATTATTTGATGATAATTATGTTTGATTACAAAACTATTTCTAAAAACTAAAACTACAGCGTCTTAGTTTTCTTATATTGAGTTCTTCTTGGGTTGTTTTTCTAGATCTAATTTGTTGTGTGTTGCTACTGGAAAGGGCATTCATTATTATCATTTCCAGGGACATGCTTGTGTTTAGTGATTTTTTAAAAAAAGAATTTTCTAAATCAGCTGTTCAGCATAATCCTCAAATTTAAATCAAACCAGTATTTATAGCACCTCCATTACTTCTTAAATCGGACTCCCTGGCTTACTACTGTACTGAATTGCTATGACACAGCAATCAGGCTCCACCTCATCTCAGGTCTGGGTACCAGCTTCTCCCTTTGGTTTCAGTTCTTTCCAAGATCTTTATGTATCTAGCTCCTGTCATTCCTGCCTCAAGTCAAACTTTACTTTCTTGGCCACCGAGTCCTCTGCCACTATGTCACATAACTGGATCTCGTTACACATGTCATTGTCCACAGTTATCTTTGTTCACTTGCACACCACCTATTCTTTAGCTAGAATGCAAGATTAGAAGTAGAGAGCCTTTGTCAGGTCTGGGGACTGGAACAAAGAGGTATGATAAATGCTTGCTGCCTGTTTGGATAAAAAAAAATTGATAATGACTGGCTAAAGTAAGGTTGAATACACTGCAGTGAGTTATACTGACAGAGAAATTTCTAAATATGCATACACACACAGTTGTAGCATAAAAGGTTAAGGTTGCATACAAGAGTCTGCAGGCACATAATCTCCTTGCTGTCACAGTAACTAATATTCCCTATATTTTAAGACTGGATCATAGCGCAGGCTCCAGAGAGTGTGGGAGATCCCTTCCTCACCTGCTGCCCTTGCAATGCCTGTAGCTGGTCACCATCCAATGCAAGTCACTGCTGTAGAAGAGGCTTGGGTCCCAAGCTGGATCTATCTGCTTCTTGCAGACCATGGATGACTTTTGGGTTTTCCTTTTGATGCTTTATCTGCAGTTGTCCTATGTATGGAGCAGTGTGAGTCACTGTCCCATGTTGACCAAATGCATCTTCTTTAACTTTGAAGCATTGTTCTATTTCTGCTTCTAATTTCTTATCCACAGCTCTTAGTGGTTGTGACCTTTCAGAAATACAATAAAGGTTAATCTTTCTTAAATGTACTCAGGCTTATACTGGTCACCAAAAGAAAAGTGAGTTGCATTACACAGTACTTGAAAATAAACTGTTTAAATGGGTTCAAGTCACTAAAACTGTGAAGGTCAAAGTAACTAATTGGCAATGAGCTTTAATTGTGCATTGATCACAGAAAGAAGCCTTAGTGTCCTTAAAGGACTGAACTAGCTTGATTCTGAGACATATTTTATTATTAATCAGAAACATCTCAATTTGAGTAGACTCCGTTGTATCCCAGGCCTGTTGAACAAGGTGTGTGATAGAAAGGTATATGCCCCGAGGACGTCTGGTGTTTCTCAGCTGAAGGCTACAGCTGGAGGCATACTCTTCCCCTCTCCTCAGTACATATCTACCAGAATCAGGGGCAGCAGGCTTGTCACTTTCAATCTATGTGTAGTATGGCCCAGTCCCAGAGTATTTTTTTTCTCTTTTCAAAAATATTCTATTTATTTATTTGAGAGACAGAGACAAAGAGAGAGAGAGATTGAGAATGGACATGTCAAGGCTCTATCCACTGCAAATGAACTCCATATGAATGTGCCATTTTGTGAATCTGGCTTTACATGGATACTGGGGAATTGAACCTGGGTTCTTTGGCCTTGTAAGAAAGCACATTTACTGGTAATTCACCTCTCCAATCCAAGAGGATTTTGTTCTTTGTCCCCTGCATACTTGAGAAGTACCATCAGAGAAACCACCTTTACTAAGAATATATACCACATCTGTTTGGCACTCTAATAAAACAACACATAATTGAAGTCTCAGAATATGGAACTAAACAGACTGAACACACCCTGGGTTCGAGGCAGTACTTGGGTCTTCACCTGCAATGCTGGTGTGGTAGTATCAAGGACAGATATAAAGTTCCGCTTTGAGATACATGGCAGTGGAAGCTCTGAGGACACAAGGGCGGGCTAATAGAGTTCAAATCTTTGCCTGTCTGTCACTTCAGAGCCTATGACCTTTACCCTGCTGTAGTAAAAGGGTCAAAGACAAGGTTGAAACATGCTTACCTTATTGCAGTTTGCTGAAGGAGCAGATGAAGATGAAAAGTCATACATGATTAGAGTGAAGAATGAAAGCACATGAAATGGTACCCCTGTGGTGAGCCATTTCCTTTCTCTCTGATTTTTAAATGAAGCCACTCCATAATTTTTCTACAGCAGTATAAAACTGATATTTACCACTTCTCATCTACTCTGATTCCCAGCCATCTTTGTACTCCTCTCTAAAAGAATATGTTCAGATGAGGTGTCAGCAAATGCTTTTAGTCCCAGCTTAGGCCTCTACTTCTACATGAAAAAAATGCCTTCTGATGCTGTTTCCAAAGCACTACTTTGGACCCTTTCTCTGTATTCAAGCTTTCCTAGGAAGAGAGCCAGTCTGTGGCCAGTGCTACCAACTCTGTCAGTGCAGTTGACAATGGAATCATTCATCATCAAAATCAGATCTGCAATTCAAACCCAATGCTTCCTGGTTACCTAGTAACTTCTAAGTTCTGTAGAGAGGGGCCATGTGCTTGTGATTGCTTGAGCTATAACTTTCTTCACCCTTTGCAGCCTATTACAAAAATGAAAATGTAACTTTGCTACTGCATAGTGTATGGATGTTTTCAAGTGGATTTGGTTCATGTTGTTTTAAATTGGGTTCAGCAAACAACATTTTTAGTATATTTGTCACATTTTGAATTAACATGTGCGTGTGACTGATGTTCCCTCTAATTCAACCTGGCAGCACATAGTACCCGAGCCAGAGATGCTGAATCAGCCCACATGAAACTATGCACTGGCACACATAGTACCTAAGCCAGAGCCCACTGTAGCAGTCCCCGTGAATTCTGTGCAAGCACTATTACTGCCCAAGTGAACTGTTCCTACAGAGACTCATTTGCAATGTCTGAGGTGGTCTTAATATAATTACAGCATCATCAATAATGGTGGTCAACTTAAGGAGTTCATATCATATGTGAGGAAATATGACAATGATAACATCATCAGACTTGAAACATACATTTGTATAATTTCTCCCACTTTACATACAGGGACGCAGGTTTTAGAGAATATTAGTAACCTGCCCATGTCAATCTGGTATGCATAAATTCCTGAAAGCATACATCACACTTACATGTGCAGGTATAATGCATCAGATTAATTTTTGGTAGTCAAGTAAAAGGTCATGCATTAAAGAAAATCAATCAGAAATAGATTCCATATCATCATTTGTGAGGCAGAGGAACCTGATTGCAATTACCCTGGCCCAAGGCACATTTCTTATTTCCCTGTGTAAATGTCATGTTGCCCATATGCTTGTTAAGGTCATTCTATTTAATAGGCATGGCTATAGAAACTAGAAAGAAATCTAGGATCTCTGTAAATTTCTTTTTGTGTTGTGCAGATGTATGCCCGGCCCATGTGTATGTGGAGGCCAGAGGAGAATGTCAGGTGGTTTCCCATTGTTCATCTGCATACTTCCTTGACACATGATCTCTGCCTTAGCCTAGAGCTGCTGTCAATCACTGAGACCCAACAGTTCAATGTCTCCCCTCCACCCTCCGTGGACTGGGGATGTACACAGCCCTGCCCAGCTTTTATTTTTAATCAAGAACTCTGTGAACATACTATAGTTTGATTGTATTTCCCTCTAGCCCACTATTCTTTTCTGTCCCCTCTCTCATCCCCATCCACTGAGGACTGTCCTCTTTCAAGGTAGTCCCTCCTATGCTTTATTATCTCGTTCCCTTTGTCCTCTCTGACCTCCTTAGTTCTCCTTGTCAGAATGTTGATGGACTCAGAACAGTGCAGGTCATGTGGAGACATAGGTAACCATTGTGGAGTCCTGAGTGTACCGGTCAATTCCTGTCAAAGGACAGTGTCCCAATGTACTCCTTCCCACTCTGTGGCTCTCACATTCTTTCTATCCCCTCTTCTGAAATGCTCCCTGGGCTGTGAAGAGTGTGGTAGGTACCTTGTTTAGTGTTGAACTCTTGACAGCCTCTTTTTTTTTTTGCTTTGATGAGCTTTGAGTCTCCTCAGCATCTACTGCCATCTTCATTGAGGAGCTTTTCTGGCTAACAGTGAAAGCAGCACTCATTTTCACCCTGTCACTTCTCTTCTGCCCTGGAGGTGTGATAAAGAGATTCTTCCAATGCTTAGCCATAGGCTTTCTCTCCTTCTTGTCATCTTTATGTGTTTTGAGACTTCCCAAAATTCAGCAGCAGTAGTATGTAAGTTGTAGGGGTAAATCAACTGGTCTTTGCCTGGACATGAGGCCTGCTAAGCAGAAGGGAATTCCTGCCTGGTACTAAGAACCAAGTCAAAGGTCCATGGCTTGGAAAGTCACTCATATACCCTAGAGAGAAGCTGCCACTATTCTTCAGCTAAAAGGAAACATTATACCCATCAAATAGCCTTCTAAATTTATATGTTTATGCCCATTGATTGATGCTGTTTTTGCTTATGGTTACAGAAACTTTTTTTTACAATTGTCCAACTTTTATAAGTTGGTCCCAGGGAGTCAAACTTTTGTGGTCTCTGGCCTGAAGGACCTGTATGCTTAAACGTCAAGTGTTCCTAACCACTTAGGAATCTCCCCAGCCGCATGGTAGATTTCTTAATTTATGTAATTCTATGCAAGTAAATAGAAAAAGTAAATTCTTGGAGCTTCCAGAAAGATTCTTTCCATTTATATGTGCAAAAATATATGGTGTCTATACATCATTGGTATGTATACATCACAGACTTGGCTGGTATATTTACAAAATCTAGTGGAATTCAGAAAAAGATATGAAAGAAGAATCAAAATGGCATCATGGTACAATTAGAAGGCATGTAGTAATCCTTAGCCTACAACTAACAAGATTTCCTTTCAATGTATCTACAATTTGTTATTTTCCCATAAATATATCTGAAAAGGTAATCACAGGGAAGTAACTGCTTCTGCACAGTGGTGATAGAACTTTGTACCCATGGACAGAAAAAATTTAAAAGCAAATTTGAAAACATTAATCAAAGGAATAAATGACAGTCCATCACAGATTAAGGAAGCTAGAAAGTATGGCATTGGCAGGGGTCCTAATTCTTGTGACCACTACAGAGTTTTCCTGTGTTCCAATGGAAGATGATACAACATGGCTGCAATCCTGTAAGGCAGATCCTAAGCCATTAATATCCTATTTTTGGGCTGGGGAAATGGCTTAGCGGTTAAGACACTTGCCCGCAAAGCCAAAGAACCCAGGTCTGATTCCCCAGGACCCACGTAAGCCACAGGAAAATACAGTTGCTTCTTTTCTGGCTAAGGTAGGCTCGCCTTTCCCCTTTTAAGCACAGAATCTTAGCATTGTCAGGGTTTTTGGAGACCATACATCCCAATGGCCACCTCCCACCACCACCTCCAGCCAGGTATCCATTATTTGCCAGATAGATGTTCCTCCTGCCTCTGCTTGAACACTGCCACTCCTGGGGAACTCACGGCCCACAGCATGCTTGGCTCTGCTGGGCTACTCAGAGGTGCACTGTTGCAAAAATGGCAACACCTGCATGCGCAGTCTTTCCACTAGCTGTGCAATCTGAGCCGCTCCATGCCTCTGTAAGATATAGAACTACAGGATTCATTTGCTCTTCAGTATATGTACATATACCATAAAATCATGATAGCCCTTCTCTGATAACAGGTTTTTCCCCCCAAAGTTTCATTTCACTGTTTTAGAGGAAAACAGGGAAATCATGGATAAAAGTAATTCAAAATAAAGAGATATAATTCCACCTAACTACAAATTTAAAAAATTATGATTGAACTCTACAATTAAAATACAATGTTTTCCTATAGATGAGGTCCTCTGTTGGCTCAATGCAATTCTGCTATCTAATTTTTCTGGTTATTGACAGGCAAGTTAAAGTGCAGCATGCAGCTTCCTGTTTACCCCCTGCTGGATTATCTTGTTGAATGCTTGCTATTTTGCTCCAGGGTAGTTTATAATCTTGTTCATTTGGTCCAACATATTAGTAATTCATCTTATATTTTATCATTTTTGAATTTATTATCATTCTCTAAGGTACTGATGAAAATGTTGGACAAGATCATGCTAGGTTAGGTTAAGTAATTCTAATACTTACAGGGATAATAAAATCTAGTGAGAACTTTTACTTTGAAATTTATACTGATTTTAAAGCTATCCTAATTCAGTCTATTAATATTTACTATTTATGCTAATAAATATAAGTTATAAACAATTAATTTCACTAGAAGTTTTACTCCTTCAGAAAACATGTGAGTGAAGAGTGGTCCCCACCCCAACTTTTTTGGTTGATTATTCAAGGATTTTAAAATGATTTTTATAATTTCTTTACAAGCAGAGAGAGAGAGAGAGAGAAAGGTAGGGAGAAATAATGAAAAAGAGAAAAAAGGAGAGAAAGAAAATGAGCACACCAAGGCCACTTGCCACTGCAAATGAATTCCAGCTACATGTTCCACATTTTGCATCTGACTTTATGTATGTACTGGGTAAACACACCCAGGCTGTTAGGGCTTTGCAAGCAAGTACTTTAACTGCTAAGCCATCTCTCCAGGCCTGGTTAGTTACTCAAAACACAGGACTATAACCAATGGATGAGAATGATCTGATTTAATTTCTGGGAATATAATCTAAAGACAAGTCAAAATAATTAGGAGGTCAGGGACAATTTAATGAGCATTGATTTAAAAAGTCTAAGCCTACAATGTGATGATAGTGTCACAATATCCATTGATGACCAAAGTGACCATTGTCTTTTCAAGTTATTCTTTTAATTAATTGCATTTTAGGAAGAGGGAAGATTAATTATTCATTGTCTTTTGTAGTATCTTTTAACTCCCAAAGATTGCTTAGTGTTTGTATTACTGGTCTTTTTTTAATATAGCCCTTTCTTGTGCACTTGCATCTCTAAGACAATTGCCATTTCTTTTTCTCTTGTATGTCTGTCTTTACCAAACAGTGTGATGTTCATACTCCTTCCCTGCTTCTTGTCCCTGAAGTTCACTTTTAAGGTGGCATACTATAAGTTTTCTGTGTGTGCCAAGTATGACCTTGCTTCCTGCTAGCGTGGATTTAGAAGACATCCCTTTAGGACCACGCTGTTTGTATGGTGATATAGAAATGTTTTAAGGTTTGACAACATTTGAGCTACCAGTGGCTTTTAGCTCTTGTGAGTCCAAGTTAACCACTTCTGTTTTTCATGCAGATGTACTACTTGTGGATGCCGAAGTTAAGCTTCAGTGTATTCTAAGTGAAAAGGAAGAGTTTTTCATGTTAGGCACAGAAACCTCTTTCTTTCAGCATTTCTGTTTGGCATCACAGTGGTTAGGATGTCGATTCTGTCACCCTGCCTCCCGGGTCCCATTAACTTCCAATTAAAAACTAGCAAGACAGAATCTGTTAATAGAGAAAATAACATTCTTTTGAACAAGAAAATAAACTGTTTAATATTTGCACCATACCCTTTCTAAAGCAAAATAATACCAATGGAAATTTGGCTCACTTACTCCCTTGAGTCTAAACATAGAGATTAGTAACTGGAATGCCCTGGCTGATAGACAGGATTCAAGGCCATATGGCACCCCTGCATGGGCAGCAAGACTGCTGCTTATGCAGGCAATGAGCCTTTCAAAATAAGTGTGGCTCCTTGGCACTATCTCAATGCTAAAATGTTAAGTCACCAGGAAGTCCTCTATTAGGTATATCTATCAAAGTATCAGTTCTCTCCTATGTTTATGTTAGAATTTATGCATCAAAATAAAAGCTCTTTTCAATATTGCCACCCTAGAAAATCATGCAGCTACCCAAATGTATTAGTCACTTTTCTCTTTCCTATGACGAAATCACTGATGGAATCAACTTACGGAAGTTTGAGAGTGCGGTCTGTCTGTGAGGAGGGCGTGGTAGCCAGAGCGGCTCTGGCTGTGGTGACAGGCTTGGGAGGCACCTTGCCTGTGCGGCCAGAAAACACGCAAGTTGCTGCTGCTCCTGCCGGCTCTCCCCACGGCATGCTGCCTCCCACATTCCAGGTGGGTCTTTGCCACCTCAGTTGAATCTCTTGGAACCAGCTTCACAGACATACTAAGGCATGTCTCCTAGGAGATTCCCATTGCCAGTGGGCTAGGAGCACGGCAGGAAGTTGCCAATAAGATAAAAATGTCTTTGGTAACTTTATGTGAACATGAATGGCTTCTTAAAGCTACACAGGTTTCTGTTGTTTTCGAAACCATCGTGGAACAACGACAATTCTTCAGCTTTTAAACATAACTAGTCAAATTGAACTTCAAGGTTTCTTTTGGTGGGAAACACCTTTTCAATAAACACCCCATTTTCAATAATGAGTGATTGCTAATACCTCATTATCATGTTTGAACTGCACTGCAAAGGCATTGGCTTCTATTCTTCATTTATTTATAGTCCTACCCATCTGTTTTTGACAAAAATCCTGGGGCATGGGAGTGAGAAAATGGTTGCAAGAGAGCAATTAGAGCTGCGCACTAAAACACGATTTGATGTGAGCATGGGAAATGATCTTTGTCCAGACAGAGGAATGTCAAGTTCTTTGTCACCCTTCCTTCTCCTTACGAAGTTCAAATACAATGTTGTGATTCAATTCTTTTGCTCCTTTTGTCGTTTCAAGGGGTAGTCTGGTTGTTTTGGGTAAAGGTAGAAAAATTTGGAAGCAGGGTTCCTTTGCCTTTATTCCATCCAAAGGATTTCCTTCTGTTGTCATTCTCTGTTGTGCGCCGTCCTCAGATCAATGTTTCGTCAATGTCAGCCACTTCTTCCAAAGACACTTACAATCACATTTATATCCACCTGAGGTTGTCATGAGCCACAGGTAAATTGAGCTCTTGTTTCACCACCTCTAGATATTAGTTCAGTATTATGCTCAGAGAATTCACCCTGCAATAGGCACCGAGTTCTTTGATGAATGCAGTCTGAGTAGCCTGCCCAAATAAGAGGGAGAGGTCTGGGGGTGAAAGCAGTGCCTTCCAGTAACAGCTGTGGTGAGGTATGAACATTTGGACAGATGGCCCCTTTCTTTGTGAAAGAAGCTTGCATCCTACCAGCCAACACCCAGAGCTTCACTAAAAAAGAAAACAATAAAAAAAAGCTGGAAGATAAGAAGTAAATGCAAGAGGAGCTCAGATGTTGCTATGTTGTCTCTGTAACACACCCTGTGTGTCAAGAGCCTCACTTTGTTCCTTGGACCACCTACTCTGAGTGGTTAGGGAGTAAATTTCACAGTCCCTTTTGTCTGTGCTGGGAATAGCATCCTACATTCAGCAGCTGCCTTCTGAAAGGCTCTGGCTCTGTTTCCAACTGGGATCCTGAAAACACCAGTTTCTTGAGAAGCGCCTGCCCACCTGTGTTTAGAATCTAAAGTGGGCAAGGATGCTTGCTAGCTAAGGATGGGAAGCCCAAGGCATCTGCCAAGGTTCTGGAGACTTCTCAAAGGACAGTTTCCTCTTTAAAGTGGTCAGGATAGAAGTGGTGAGAAATTGTCATGGAATACTGCATTAGGTTGAGCGCTTTGGGGGTTTCTCCTTTAGCCTGCCAGCTAAGATTGAAAGATGTAGACTCCTTTAGAAACTAAGAAAATAAATTTTTTATAACCTTTCCCCTGTTAGCCATTTTTCAAACCTTCTACAAGATCCTTCTCTGAGCTCCTTACATTCCTTTCTGCTGGTTACATCGTCCTCAGAGGAGCCAGTTTCATCTAGTGACCCTTACCAGGTCACTCAGGACTCTTCCTTAAGGTACATTTCTCTCTCCATTTTTGTGATTATATTTTTCAGCCATTTAATGAGTCTTTAAAATATTATTTATTTATTTGAGAGAGAGAGAGAGAGAGAGAGAGAGAGAGAGAGAGAGAGAGAGAGGAAGAGGCACAGAGAAATAGAGAATGTGCACCCCAGGGACTCCTGCCATTGCAAACTCCAGACACATGTGCCCCTTTGTACATCCGGCTATTGTGAGTTCTGGGGAATCTAACCAGGGTCCTTAGGATTCTCAGGCAAACACCTTAACTGCTAAGCCATTTCTGTAGCCCATTTAATGAATTGTGCTATTGAAAGTTGACTGGGAATTTTCTGGATCTGGAAATATATCAGGCTTGAACTTTTCAGCCTTTGGACTTCTTCTGCTACTATTTAAAATGCACCTTATTAAATTAAGACAGGAGCATGAAGAATCTGCAAATAAGACATCACAAAAGCAAACACCAAAAATACTGAGTGGGCTCTTGATCTTTTTTTTTTTTTTTTCCAAGGTAGCATCTCAGTCTACCTCAGGCTGACCACTATGTAGCCTCAGGGTGGCCTCGAACTCACGGTGATTCTCCTACCTCTGCTTCCTGAGTGCTGGGATTAAAGGCATGTGCCACCACGCCTGGCTCTTGATTTTTTTTTTTTTTTGATGGTGCAAGATATTTATAAAATGAAGCATGAATCACTGTCAGATGGGCACTCTGCTATTGAAGACTGAGCAACAATGTGAACACCTTCAAATAAGTAACTGTGTAGCTCACAGGAGCCTAAGTGAAGAATATTAAAAATCGGGGATACTGAGAAGGTCAGTGCACTGAACAGTGGTCCCTCCTTAGCACTTCTGATACATAAACTGCTTTCTGGTTGCTAAGCGCAATTGGAACCTATGATACCATTATTGAAATATCTTTTACTTGGCTGCTAGATACAATTACTTCAGACTTATGTAATCATATTTGATCTCTAGCTGTTCTGTCTGATTTTTAGTATCAAGATTATAATAGCTTCATAAGTAGTTTTGCTTTGTAAGTAAATGTAGACATTTTTTTCTTTTTTGTTTAGAACACTTGGAATAGGTTGCAATGAATCTTCCCTTAAATGTTTCTTCAAAATTATCTAAGCTCCATGCCTTTCAAAGTTAATCTATAATTGTCGTGGCTATTTAATATAGTATACATGCAAAGTCTTTATTTTACTGTACAGTAAAGGAAGGGTCTCACATGTTCGCAGCATCATTTTAGAAATAACACTACCAGTGCCTCACAAGCCCACGAGAACCCCTCCCTTGTAAACTCTCTTGTGCTCAGATTTTCTTCATTTAAACATGATTCTACTTCTGGATTAGCACCAACACATTCTTTACTTTTATCAATGGTTCTCCATTTCTCTGTGTATTATGATATTATTTAGCTCAGCTGAAATTTCTGTTATGGAATCGTACCCTACTGCTTCGTTTGTGGTTTTCTTTATTTTTTTCTTTTTTGTTCAATTATTTTCTCCCACAATTCATTTAAATTATATGTGCAGTAATAAGTCATTTTTACTACTTTATAAGGTGCCATTGTGTGATTATGTCATAATTTGTTCACCATTCTACTATTGATGGGCATGTAGATCCCCTGGGTTTTTTTTTCAAGGGAGTGGTCTTTTGTGAATTTTTTTTTTCTATGCTGTGGACCTTGTTTTGCTAGGCAAACATTTTTCCTATGAGGTAAATCCCCATCTCCTGGTGAGAATTTAGATGATTTCAGTTTGAGACCTTCTGGTTGCTTTGGAATGACTATTGTGGCACCTGACCTCTGAAACTTGAGTCTGAGGACTCTTCTACTGTGTATATCTAAAGTAGAATTGTTAGATTGTTTTATGAACATAGATTCAACCATAGAAGGGTATGTCCAACTGTTTGACTAAATTATTTTAACAATTTTCTGATGCTTCCAAGAATGGCTGAACAATCTTATTGGACAGCATTGGTGCTAAGATCTTGTATTATCAGGTTTTAGCTTTTTTGTTTTGCTTCTTTTTTTTATTAGTTATGTACACAGTGTCTACAGTCATGTTGGTACCATCTTTAGCCTCCTTCCTGTCCTCTTCCATCCGCAGGGACCCTCCTCATTGAGAAATATGGGTCGAGCTTTGTGGGGGTAGCCGTCAGTTATGGATAAGAGGCAATGTCTCTGTGCATAATTACTCAATGTGTGGCTCTGACATTCTTTCCAGCCCCTCTTCGGCGAATTTCCCTGAGCCATTATCTTTTTGTCCATATATGCAAAGTAGATCTTATTTACATTTCCCTAATCAATTATGAGACTGGTTGTCTTCCAAATGTTTGATATATTTTCATCATTTATGTTGTGGAGTGCTATTTATCCACTTTGCCTATTTGCTTTTTTTTCCTCGTTGGTTAGTGTAATACATGTGTGTATGTGTTTGTTTTCCAAATCCATAGCCATTCTTCTCATATTATTTTTACCTTGATGAACATAACGATTTCATTGTATGGTATTTCAGTGTATGTATCTTCTCTTTCTTTTGAATATTTTATTCCTTATGTATTAGTTTTCTCATTGTGGCCAAATACCTGACAAGAAGCTGCTTAAAGGAGTCAGGGTTTAACTCTGCTCCCAGTTCAGAGGAGGGAAGTGCATCATGGTGGAGGTGGTAGCAGCAACTTGATCTGTACGTGCTGACCGGTAGGCCAAGAAATGAGAACACCAGGACTTCTCTGGCTTTTCTTTTCCCATCTTCTATTATTATTCAGTCTGAGACCCCAGTTTGCGAGATGGCACCACATATAGGCAAGGTGAGTCTTCCATTCTCAGTTAAACCTCTCTGGGATGTCCCACAAAAATACTTCTGGTGATTCAAAATCTAGTCAAATCAACAATGAAGTTTAACCATCACACTTTGTTTTAAAAAGAATTTTATTTCCATACTCCCTTGAAGATATAAAGACATCTTTACTAATAAAAAGCTTTAATTTTTCTAACTTGCACATTTGAGTATATAGTCATCCAGTTTACAGTTTTAATATCTACCTGTCCCTGTGGAACCCTGAGCATGAGCTGCAGGTGTCTTTCAAGTCATGGCAGAACTGGGAAATATAGTCCTGCTCCACTGGCCAGTTTCTGACCTGTTGGGAAAATGGTGTGCAGCACAGTTTTCTACCTCATGTGAGAGAAGGGTCCTGGAGACATGCTGTGGCCTGTCTCCCAGAGGCATCTGTGCCACTCAGGCAGGCTTCTTGGGGACTTTTCCCTGTCCCTATTCTTTCTTGGGGGTACCCAGAATAGGTCTGTGGGAAAGATCTGGAACAAAAAACAGTACCTAAGATCCCTAGGTGTCAAATTCCAGAGTTTCCATATTCTTATGGTGACACATGTTTATCTTCAAAGATTTTGGCAGCGTTTCAGATGCTGCTTCCCACCTCTCCTTCCACTCACTACCCAAAGCCAAACAGTTCATTGTACCATCTTTCCTAGGAAAGCCATGCTGTCACCGAGGAATCAGGTCCTCTGCTTAGATAATGTTGCAGTCAAGTTCGCATTGCTGGTAGAAAAAAAAGAGGTTTATTTTGGCTTGTAGGCTCGAGGGGGGAGCTCCATGATGGCAGGGAAAATGATGGCATGAGCAGAGGGTGGACATCACCCCCTGGCCAACATCAGGTGGACAACAGGAACAGGAGAGTGTGCCAAACACTGGCAAGGGGAAACTGGCTATAACATCCATAAGCCCTGCCTCACAGTACACTGCCTCCCAAATCTCCATCAGCTGGGAACCTAGCATTCTGAACACCTAAGTTTATTGGGGACAGCTGTACCAAGCCACGACAGATATTATATCAAATATCCGGAGAACTTTTAAAAATGTATGATTTTATGGATTATTTTCCTTTTTGCTTTTTAAGCAAGGGACAGCATTCTCCAGTGGCTATCTACAGGAAGCTGCCTCATTTTCCCTCACAAATTGATTTTGGAGGAATTAGTTTAATTGAACTGACTTGTCTTCCTTTCATTCTTTGCTCCTTATCCTTACCAGCAATGATTTTTACACCTAAATAGGATCCTCTGATTCCCTCATGGTTTCTCAACAGTTAGAATGAAGTCCCATTTCCCTTTTGTAAACTGCAAGTTTATGCTTGCCCCCATAGCCTCTACCAACTCTCCAGCTACCCTCTACCTGACAATTGCTCTACTCTGGCCATAGTTCTCAAACATGTAACACCTGTCCCCACCCAGAACATGTCTCCAAACTGCTTAGAATGGTATTTGCCAAGATCTTGTATGGCTCACTGCATGCTTTCACACAGACCTGTCCTCAAACATCACCTCCTGGCAGAGAGACCCTCCCTGACTTTTCCACCCAAAATAGCTCCTTGCCCCCTGCCCTCTGCCACCATCCCTCTTTTCTCTTTCTCTGATTGCTCCCTCTCCTCCTCCTCTTCCTTCCTCTATCCCCTCTCTTTCTTTGGTTTCTTTCCTCACTTTCTCTTTTCTTGTCTCTCTGTATAGCTCAATAGTCCTTAAACTCTGCTTGCCTCAACCTCCTGAGTGCTGGCATGAACGGTGTGTATCTAGTGCCTTTCTTTGTTATTCATTATATTACAAAAGGCTTATATTGTATTTACTTACTTGTTTTCTATCTCCTCCAAGAATGCAATTCCATTGAGGTAGAAAATTTGCTTGTTTCTGTATCTCTAGCCCATAGTTAGAACTCAGTAAAATTGTGGAACGAATTGTGCATGAAGGCAGGAGATCATGATATTTTCTCTAGTGTCTCACATTAGCTGATTTTCCTAACATTGAACTGCCTCTGAGGCTCTCCTCTCTTTCTTGTTCTGCCATATTTTTGATCATGTTCTTATTCATCTTTTAATCAGGCCAATCCATTAGGACTCAGTGTCTCAGTATGTGTCAATAGGAGAAGAAAGGGCCGGCTCTACTCACCCGGATTCCATCCACCTCCCCTCTCAACCACAGCTGGCTTTCAAGTGTTTGTGTGCTGCCAGACAGATTTCTCATGCCAGCAGCCTGTGTCCAGTTTGATCTTGTGCTGTGCTCTGAGTCTCTGATACCCAGGGCCACTGAATGCCCCAGATAACACAAGCTCTACACGTTCCCATTCTGCCTTCCCGGTTGTCTTGTTATGACTCCTGTACCTGTTTAGGATGTTTTCAGTACTTTTTACACTTTACTGAATTTGGGTAGGACAGTGGAGGAAAGGCTTTTGGAGGAAAGGAACCAGTCAATATTCAGCAGTCCTCAGGGACCAGCACACAAGAGCAGGTGTCCATGCTTGTGTGTGATGACTTTCGGCTGTATTTTTTCTCACTTGGTTATGTCCATGAAACCATAGTTTAATACAACCATAGGTAGTCTGTTTTTGTTTTGTTTGTCTCAATCAGCTCCAACTTTATGATTATTAATGTTCGCGTATGTGTAACCCTGGCTCTTCATCAGTGACTTAGCAAGTTTGTATATTATTCTGAACTGTGTTGTGTGAGGTTGCATTGTAGTTTTGAAGTCTGGCCAGATACTTTGAAACTTTCTGCACTATTTTCTCAGTGCACATAGAAGCTGTTATAATGAGGAAAACTTGAGTTCATTAAAAACTGCTGCTAAATTAGAAGTACTTTTTGTTGTTAAATTAAAAAACTAGTTTTTAAAAAGTCAATATTGAAATGATAACTGTTGGATTGTGGCCCCTAAACATTGTTTGATTTGAAAATCATTTTAAAGTACTCAAATAATAGAACTGATCCATCATTATTCTTCTATAGAACTGTGGCAAAGACATGATCCCATGATCTATAACTTATTTTCCTGTCTTTCCAAACCATCTTTCCTCTCTTTTGACTACTTGTAAGTTATTCTTCTTTTGTGAAAAAGGGAAGCATTGAGGAAACACAAAGAAGTTTGCTTATAAACTCCAATCTCATCTATCATGAAGGGAGCGTGAAGGATAAAATGATGTCTGCTTTGATTTAGTTGCTCTTTAATGAACTGAGGAAAAGTTCATTAAAACACATTTTGAAATTTTTCCTCCACTGCAAACTTATTGAGCAAATGGTCCTGAGGGGGTTGAGACTGTTGACAAATAGCATTCTCTGTCTACATGGGGTGACACCACTTTCCAAATCAGAAGATTCTGCTATTGCACCATGTTTCCCCTTTTCTTTATTGTTTTGTTTTGCTTTACTTCCCCCTCTTAGAAACAATCTATTAGGGTTCATTCCATGGCCATCTATTAGTCTAGGACTTAATCCTTGTTTGTGACTACAATGAGGTCATACTAGGTTGGGTTAGCATGTAAGTCACCAGGAGATTCTGCAGCTGCTCTGTGAAGCAGGCAGAGCAAAGGGTCACACTGATATTTTAGGCCACAAGGCTTGCTCTCCCAAAGTAGCGGGTAAGTTGTGTTTTGGTCATCAAGACTGGATCAACTTTTGTTTGCTTCCTACTTGATGAGCATGGATATCAATGTTGAGCTTTTCAAAAAATTACTGAAGGATAGTATGCTCAGAGAAAGTACACAACCGCTAAGTGTGTAATGAGTTGATTTGTCCTAAACTGAACACATTTGCTTAACCAGTACCCACTTTAGGAGACAGTGTGACCAGTTCATTCCCCCATCCTGTCACTGACTCTCCTTGCCAAAGGGAACTGCTTTCCTGCTTTTCTTTGTTTCAAACTTTATGTAAATAGAGCTATGCACAGTAATATTTTGTATCTGGCTTTTTCACTTCATCATGTTTTTTATGTGATTTACCCAAATTTATCATGTATTGTGTTTGTTTATTCTTACTTCTGTGCAGTGTTCCATTCATGAATAGAATTTGTTTATCCTACAGTTTAACAGGCATTTGAATAATTTCCTTTTCAATGGGAAGGTGGAGCTATTATGCATCTATTATAAATATTCTGTTAGGAACATTGTAGACCATGTTTTGCTTAAAGCACACATGCACATTTCTGTTGGGCATACCTTACAGCTGGAAGAAGGATTGCTGGGTCACAGACTATGAATGGGTGAGAAAGTTTTCCAATGTGGTTTTATGTCCCTAGCTCATACCAACAATGCTCCATTGCTCTGCCTCCCCACAAGCACTGGGCATTTTCTATGTTTATCATTTAACCATCTTGGAGCTACATATTGAATGTGGTTTAGTTCATACTTCTTTGATGATAATGATCCCAAATTCCTTTTTGCATTATTATTAGTAATTCCTGTATCTTTTTGTATGTGTGTGAATTATCTGTTCAACTTTTTTGCCTGCCTTGCTATAGATTTACTCTGCTGCCATTTCATAGGATTTGTTTTTAAAAAAATATTTTTTATTTTTATTTATTGGAGGGAGGGAAGAAGAGAGTGAAAGAAACAGAGAATGGGCATGCCAGAGCCTTCAGCCACTGCAAATGAACTCCAGACACATGCACCTCCTTGTACATCTGGCTTACATAGGAACTAGGGAGTCAAATCTGAGTCCTTAAGCTTCACAGGCAAGCACCTTAATATCTAAGACATCTCTCCAGCACCTCACAGGAATTCTTTACACAACTTAGATACATCCTTATTGTTTGGGTATATGGAGAATATCTTTCTACCTATAGGTTCCCTTTTATTCTTTTAATGAGCTCATTGGATGAGATATTCTTGATTTTTCCGAAGTCTAATTTACTGTGTTTTTCTCTTATGGTTTGTGATTTTTTTGGTCTAGTTAAGAAATTGTTGCCTATTTGAAGTTGAGAAAACTGTTTTCCCCTAAAGTCTCTATTTAGCTCTGTAATCCTTATGTGATTCATATGTATTATATATGCAATTTATTATATGAAATGTAGTGATTGGGGCATATTTAATATCAGTATCTTATTGACTCAATGTTATTTTACTTGGTTTTTAACTTCCTAGAACTGTGTCCACAAAATTATTTCAGTGAAGGGCTGGGTGTGTGGCTTAGTAGAGCACTTGCCTAACAATCATGAGGTATGGGATTTGTCCCTTGATTGCAAAATAATGTTTTTTTTTCTTTCTTAGTTCCAATGAAATGCCTTTCATATTTTTCTAAAAGGAATTACTAATGTTTCTAAAAAAATTAAACTTAGGATGATTTAAAATTTGTAATAGAATCTCTATATTTACTTAACTCAAATGCAAACTGAAATTTCTTTAAAGTTCTTCTGTTCAATTAGATCTAGGCTTTATGTCTAGCCACTTATTTATTCTACACCAAAGTAATTTATGATGAAAAACATAGTCATTTAAAAAATAAATCGTCCCTATTTTTTCATTTGAATTTAAATTGACTTGTTTATTATGTGTCTTCTAGTATCAGTTAAGACTATTGAAGTTTTGAGCTCCATTTGTATGTCATTTTGGCTTTAAACAAGATAATAACATTATTAAACATCTGTCAGTCATAAACTAACTTCTTTAGTACTCAAAATTATATTAATACAAAGAGCTACAAGGCGAGGAGTTTTCTTATTCTGAGAATGACCTTAGACTCCTTAAGAAATACTGCTTTACCAAGTTTTCCACTGGTAGTGGTACATAACTTCTAAGACATAAAAATAGAAAAGAAAATATATAACTCTCAGTTTTTATCTTTGGAATTCCTAAGATGATACCCTATGATGTCATTTTGCTTAGTTTTTTTTTCTTATTTGCTCTAGGTTGTGTTGGTCAGTGGACATCTGGACAGCTGGGATGTTGGACAGGGTGCCATGGATGATGGTGGTGGAGCCTTCATATCATGGGAAGCACTCTCCCTCATTAAAGATCTGGGTAAATATTTAGAACATAGTTAACTAAGGTGTGAGGGTCTCAGTAGTGACTTGTTTAACTCAGTATACAAATTTTGTAACAGATTAGTGACTGTGGTATGTTCAAAGATCCTCCTGAGATTTATATATTTTTTGCCAGTTTATTCCCAGAGAATAGCTAACTTACCTCTTAAAGAAGAAATTTTTTATTCAAGTATACTGCAGACATCCAAAGTATTAAGTATTATTGTCAGCCGCTGGGGAAATGAACAAGCAAATAAAACAGGAGCAAACGTAACCCCCTCAAGCAGAGACCACACAAGGAAATGACGTCTGAGCACAAAGAAGCAGCAGCAACTCCCCTGCTTCTTGCCCTTAGCAAAGTGTTAGGGCAGTGGGAAACAGCAGCCATCATTCCATGAGAGACACCACAGAGGGACAGGAGTGAAAGAATGGCCACAAGTGGAATCCAGGCAGAGAAATCTGAGATTCCAATAAGCCAACATATGGGAAACGTGAACAGGCATGAAAGAAGCGCATTTTGCTGACTGCATTTTGCAAATAAGATATGTAAGTTTTCTTTTTGTATGCTAGTCAAGAGAGGTGGAATTTTAGTGTGATAGTGTGGATAGAAATAGCCAGATACTCTAAATCAAGAGTTCCGCATCTGAATGAGACCAGTGGTGTTTGGTAGTGCCTCGCCAGCAGAATGCCCCAAACTTGAATTGTAGAGTAACCTGTTTCCAGTGGAGTAAGCATCAGAACACTGCTTACATGGGTGTCTCAATCCATGATTTTCCTACCATGTTTATAGGCTTTCTATTTCTGTAATGGACCCATTAAAAATAGCTCCTGTCCTTAACAGCTAAAATGGGCTTGCTTTAGGCAAATCTTTGGCACATTCTTTTAGTTTCCGTCTTACTTGTAATTTAAAATGGGGAACGAGGTTGTGTACATTTTGTTCTTCAGTGTTTCTTGGGCTTGGCACCACTGACACTGCAGGCCACATAATTCCTTATCCTGGGCTCTTTCCTGTGCACCATCTCCAGACTCTATCCATTAGTTAACAGTGTCATTCACCTGTTCAAATTGTGACAGTGAAAATGTATCTAGACGTTCTTGCGGTGGGATGTGGGAGGTTTCGAAACACGAAAATAAATTAATAAAAATGTCTAGCCAACCTAAATGCAGGGTCATTTTACAAAAATAAAACCAGATAATCAGAAATTTTAGATTACATGTACTTATTTTATCAACATTATCATGTATGACAAAAAAAGATTCATTGAGCACCCATGGACTGTGTAAACACTGGGCACACAGAGAGGCTTTAGAACATGTTCTCTGTTAAGACCCTGACAATGGACTTGGAGACATGTACACCTAGCTACATATAGTTAGAAATGGAGATTTAGTTTCACTGCCTACTTTTAGAACTGGGTAAGGCTCTAAGAGTACATTGTCCAACAAAGAAAACCTGAAAATCATTCCTTCAGAGAGGACCTAGGAAATTCTACATGAATTCCTTCCATTAAAATATTCCCTTGGGCTGGAGAGATGGCTTAGCAGTTAAGCGCTTGCCTGTGAAGCCTAAGGACCCCGTTTCAAGGCTTGATTCCTCAGAACCCACGTTAGCCAGATGCACAAGGGGCGCATGCATCTGGAGTTCATTTGCAGTGGCTGGAAGCCTGGCAAGCCCATTCTTTCTCTGTCTCTCTCTCTCTCTATCTGCCTCTTTCTCTCTCTATGTCACTCTCAAATAAATAAATAAATAAATGAACAAAAAAAATTTAAAAATATTCCCCTGATAATCCCTCCTTTCTTCCCTCACATCATTCTAGAATGAGGTGGAATTCTAGAGTAAAACATGCAGGAGTTACACATCTTTTCCTTATATACACATAGCACAGATATTTATTCTGAAAATTTCACTTCCATGTGTTTAACCAATTTAAGGAGAAAGATCATCATGGAATAAAAGAAAAGTAGACTCGTCTGAATTGGATTCAAAGTCCCTCTGCACTATAAACTACTCTCTTGGTCCTGGCCAGTTCATCTGAACTCGGCACTTCATTTTCCTCACCTTATTCAGTTGTAAGCTTCCAGAGTTTTTTTTTTTTTTTTTTTTGCTCCAATAAACATTGTACCTTCTCTAGGTGTTGAATCTCCATGCTCTGATCCTCAACATGGGGTCCCTATCACCATTAACCGAGTTGAATTCAGTTGCATGTATAAATGTCAAATACCATGCAAATGGGAACTGAACGTCTTTTTTGTTTTCTAGCTCTGAAAATACATTGACTTCAGTATCTTTTGGTAACTAGTGTCCAGTCTTAACAATTCAGTTGTCATCTTTCATGGTTGCTTTGAAAATTAAATGAGTTATTAATGACATAGCCAGAATAGGACTCTGCTTACTTAGTGTGTTAATTACACTAATGTAACTCTAGGTCCAGCTCCTATGGTATCCTTAAAATATCTCTTCCCTTTACCATTTAAGCCAACTTGTTTATGATAGAAGCTCAAAGTCTCCTTCACTTTTCTCCATTTTCATATGAAACTTTCTAGAGTCTTACATTTCTTCTGGTTACTTCCTATACCTGTGTCGTGTTTATATTGAATGTATAAATAACATCATATATTTCTCTATACTTCATTTTCTGCTGTTATACGCTGATTTTAAAATTGATTGTGGATTTCTATTTGTAGGTTTTCTATGTATTCCAATATGATGATCTGGGTCCAATTTGTGACCCATAAGTTCTTGGTGAGAATTAGAATTATATACTTGGAAGTTATATACTTGGAAAGAATTAGCATCTTGGAGGCTGACAATGTAGCTTAGTGGCAGAGCATGTGTATAGCATGTGTGAGGCCCCAAGCTTTGTCTCCACTGTCACCAGAAAGAAAGAAAAAAAGAAATAGGGGCTTGAGGCCAAATATGGGTTCCTAATTATATTACTTAATTACATTGAGTCCAAACTGTTTAATTGGTGAAATATGAAAGCTCTGTGGAAATATTTTTCCAAGAACAATGACACTTCTCTTGGACGCTCTTCCTTGGATGAGATGTAGGCAGTGTGAATGTCAGAGTCCCTCAGTGGCTTGTTAATTTGAAGTGTTCGCCCAGTGGGGCTTTCTGATATTTGGGGATGTTTTTCTAAGATTTATCCTTCTTCTAGCTTCTCCTTTCATAACTCCCAGAGATTTTTTCATTTGCTCATGCCATCAGCTTAGATTATATTCAATTAATCTAACAAGTTATTTGTGCTTTGTAAATACAATCAGTCATTCCTAAATAACTGCCAGCAGAAGGCTGTTTGCTGTGAAGAGTTGATGAATAGTTTTTTAAAAAAATGTGTTTGTGGCTTACCGGACGTGAAATTATTTATTTGAAATGATACTTACTGGAATATTCTTGTATCAATGGACAAAGCTGGTGGCCAAAAAGTGCTACACTTCAAAATGTTTATTTGGCACTCACAAAGTAAATCACCATGCCTTCCAGAATTCATCTAGCTTTATCTTTTTATGTGAAGTTAAAATTTTTGGCTTTCAAGCCTAAGGAAATTAGAGTTTCTTGCTATTGAAATGTAGGTTACATAAGAAATATCCCTTAAAAATATTGTAATACGAGCATCCTGATTATGCTTGCTATAGGGTTTGAAAGTCTATCTCCTGGGAAAATATTTATTTGTATGCTCCACCACTCACTCAACAGGAACTCAACATGTGTTGTCAGTCTGTCCATGTCCCAAATTCCCTGGACCAAAGAAGAAGGAGACATGCATGGCTTTGAAGTGGGAAGACACATTAGATTCAAGAAACTGTTGAGCTTTTTCTAGCTGTAGTATGCACAAGATCCTTGGGACCCCTGTATGGAGAGAGTCTGGCACAACTTGACTGGAGCAGGGCAACTCCAACAAGATGATACTTGAGCTATATTGAATAAAGTAGGAGTTCCTGAAGTTCAAAGGGACAGAATGACTGAAGAACTCCTGGCTCTGTGCTCATTAAAAACATGGAGAGGGCTGGAGAGATGGCTTAGTGGTTAAGCGCTTGCCTGTGAAGCCTAAGGACCCCGGTTCAAGGCTCAGTTCCCCAGGTCCCACGTTAGCCAGATGCAACAAGGGGCGCACGCATCTGGAGTTCGTTTGCAGAGGCTGGAAGCCCTGGCGCGCCCATTCTCTCTCTCTCCCTCTATCTGTCTTTCTCTCTGTGTCTGTCTCTCTCAAATAAATAAATAAATAAAAATGTAAAAAAAAAAACATGGAGAAAATGGTTGTCAGTAGCAGTCTTGAGATGGTAGAACAAGTTAAGGGCTTCAGAACTGCCTTTTCATTGACATATTTTCATAATGCCAGGTTTTTGTATAGTAGGCATGTTTTACTATACTAATGAATAAAAATCCCTCTGCACAAGAAAAGAAGGCAGTGTTGCCTTTCCGATGTGATTTGCTAGGCATGATGTAACCACTCTACACTTGTTAAACAGCAAATATCCTTGTAAGCTGTTCCTCCACACTGTGATGATACCGCTTCAACACGGTAGTTAACTTTTCTAGCCAGCCTCGCTTTGCACTTGATGCGAGGACAGTCCACATGGTGTTAAGGTTACATCATTAAGTCTTTCTATGGTCCTCTCCAAGGAAAACACTCCCAACAAGAAAATAAGAGAAAGAAGAGAATGAACCTTGTTATTACTGTTACCATAATTCCTTTGTTAATGTGAACATCTGGCCAGAAGTAATAAGAAAGGTGTTATCCAGGAGTCACTAGGCCTTTCTGCCCAGAATCTAGTAGTAAAGAGGAAAGAAAGTCAAACTCAAATGCATGCCAAGGTGCTGATACAGTCAGAGCTTGATGCAGCTAGTCCGGATGCAGGGTTCTCTCTTGGAAATGACTTAACTGGGAGGTTTCTTTTCTCCCACACTGTCTTAATTAAAATGAATGAAGCATTATTTGAAATATGCTGTGATTTCTCTGCCATCCTTTTCCATGAGCCTGAATTTTTCTAGAAGGAACTTTTTTTTTTTCCGTAAAATATTACAAGAGCTCTCCCCACTCTCATCTTGGGTTCTCTTTCTCCATAGTTATTTTATGAATAGGAAGGGAGAGTGATGGCCTTGGAGAATGTGTCCTATTACACTCACTGGTACTTCATGTTTTTAGATGGATATATTCACTCTGACTCTGTCCAAAAAGTCAAGTCTTAAAACAAGTCAAAAAAAAAAAAAAATCCCCCAACATTAAATTTAATTTTGGTTCATTTCAATTTTAATTTATAAATGGTAGCTTGATTTTATTTTATTCTGTACATACTTGGTCCTAGGTTTTGATAAGTTCATTTAGTGACACAAATACCTAGAAAAAAATGAAGAACTAGAAAGACATTCACTTCTTTCTCCTGGTCACTTCCAAAAGTTGATTTATGGTCATGAGGAATTTGTGAACTTTTCTCATGGGCTTATTCCCATGTGTTATTTCCTCTACTAGTAAGTTATGTAATGTCTGCCTTTAATGTAAGATCTATGGAAGACACTTTTTTTCAACTGAAATGTGCTGATAATTAGTTCCAGGGTTCATCAGTAAGGTTAAGTACTACACTTAGCATTGTTATGTCTTATTAAGCTAAAAAATAAATTCTGCTGGCATATGCACAAAGACACCTTATGTATAGAGTGATCTATAAAATACATCCATTGGAAAGTAAGATTTGCTAAAACTCACTTAGATTTTGGCCTTTTAGTCTGAATGTAGTATGGGAGAGGATGTGCTCATTTTATGAGCTACAAGAGTTTTACTGCTACTATTTTATAATTTTATTAGCATATATCATTTCAGTATAAAAAAGACATAATCTAGGTCTAGTAGCATACAACATCATGAGCAATTCTTTCAGACAGAATCAGGGTGGAAGGAGGATACAATGGTGAGCTAGATGAATGCTAGAAGAAGCATCTTACGGCTTTGCTTTTCTTCCCCACAGCATGCTGAGCTTCCTTCCAACATGCGCTTTGACTTGGTCTGTATGTGTTAGAAAGTGAAAAACATGATGAGGTGGTGGAGGAAGTGGCAGCTTAAAAACTTGGGAGTGTTTTCCTTGGTGAAGACCACAGAAAGACTTAATGATGTAACCTTAACACCATGTTGACTGTCCTCGCATCAAGTGCAAAGCGAGGCTGGCTAGAAAAGTTAACTACCGTGTTGAAGCGGTATCACCACAGTGTGGAGGAACAGCTTACAAGGACATTTGCTGTTTAACAAGTGTAGAGTGGTTACATCATGCCTAGCAAATCACATCAGAAAGGCAATACTGCTTTCTTTCAAGAGCACATGTTCTGGTAGCAAAGGCTTCACGTGGGCAGAAACATTTGAATTGAGCCTTGGAAAGGTAGGTGATAGTATTAAGAATAATAACTCATGTCGATTCATGGCTTAAGGAGTAGAGAATGTTTCTGTAAGTCTGGAGCAATAGGTGAATAAAAGATGGGAATTATGTGAAGTTATTAAAAAAATGTCAGCTTCAAAAGGGAGCTACATGTACAGATAAAGTGGAAAGTTGATCCTATAGGCTGCAGGCACTATTGATAGTTTTAAGCATGGGGTTGTTGTAAGAGGACATCTTTCTAAAATAAAACATCACGTAAGTTTCCTTTAAACCTATACATAGTGCAGTGAACATAGTTATAGGCATTGAAAACTGAGTGGGCAAATCCCAGCTGTCTTGTCTAGGAAGCTATAGCTGAAGCATACTTTATTTGCTATGTGGTAAATTAGCCAGAGTTTACCATACAATGCTAAAAACACCAAAGAGGAAAAGGCAGTATTTCCAAGGATGCTGTGTTCTTCACCTCCACTCTTCCGCATCATACTAACTTTGCATTTTGCAAAGGCATTGGCTTACCCAGCTTCCAGAGTTCTGCTTCAGTAAGCTGACCTAAAATCAAGTCTGCAAAAAAAAAAAAAAAAAGGAGAAAATAGACTGTGAATATCTAGTCTAACTTTTTTAGTTAATAGTTTCAAAAATTATTATTGAACATAGGACTTAGATTGCTTTGTTCATGGGGCCTGTATGCCCTATGAAGATTCTCTAAAGCCAGTCCTGGGTACAACTTTCCACAGGAAACAACCAGCTCAAGAACGTAGTGAAAGACACAGCCTGTTATCGGAGTACTAGTTTGTTATTTTGCTAACATCCTTCTCCTATTAAATCAGCATTGTTGATGGCTGGTGCTCAGCACTCTTGCCTGACACCAGCATCTCCAGCATGTCCCCAGGTCTCTCTGACATTTTGGGCATCTCTGGCCTCCCCCTTCTTCTGTCAATCAGAATCTGGAGGGAGATAAGAAGCCGCATGGATAGTGGGAAAGGCATACGTTCGGGCTTGGGATCTCTTGATTCCACATCCTCCTGTGGGGATTAGCAGCTACATTATCCTACACAAACAATGCAGCTCTTTAATTCTCAGTGTCTTCTTTCCAATAGGAACAATTTATCTTAAATAGTTGATAGGAAGATGAGATAATTTAGTCAGCACCTGCCTCTACTAAGCCACCAAAAATAGTGATAGTAACCATTATTATTAGATCTTAATCAATAGAGCAGCCAAAATGCATGATCCAGCAGAGGACGAAATTCAGGGTGGGCTCAGCTCTTAAGTGGTAACATCCGTGTGCCATTGCCAGTTCAACTTGGTCAGAGAAGCCCCAATACTAAGAGAACAAAGGCTATTCCTGACCAGCAACATGGCTGTAAGTAAGGTTAATATAGAAAGCCAGTGCCCTCATTTCTGTAGTGAATATTATTTGATAAATACCCCATAAATGTGACTCATAATTAAACTAATACTTCCAGGATATGAGGATGGAGAGACCGCTGTGTTTTGTCAACCTTTCCTCACAGCTAGTGTCCTTCACCTATATGGCACAATATATGGAAAGATTAATATTATTCCTGAGTATGAAGGGCAATGCAGTTCACTATCAAGTAAACTGTTTAAAATATAGGAAAAATTAAGGCAGAGCAGACAAAAGAATGTAGTTCTGTTTATAATTTTTCCTGATGACTACATTCTTAAGAAATCATGATTTTCAATAGTGTCAAATCCCAGCATGTCCCAGGAATTCTGAGAAAATCTTCATGCAAGGAAAGCCAAGGACGATGACCACTGAAACTAGTGTTATTGTTGTCCTTTACCTGTAATAATAGCATCTTTTGAAAGTAATGCATTGAACATATAATTAAAACTATTCAGAGTCACTGCTTTGATTTTCTGTGTGGGAAAATATAACTGAGAAGTGTTTCACTGATTTTATTTCTATGCCCTTCCCTATAGGCCGTAGGCCCAACTATCTTGCCATCTCATAGTCATATATTGTTGGCAAGACATTAGAACAAAGAAATATTTTATGAAGTGTTTCATACTGAAATATTCTTTCTGAAAGAAGAATGTGTGAATTAATCTTTTAAAGTTGGATAAGTTTAGGTGAAATCATCTAAATGTAATGTTTAGTCACATAAAAAGTTTCGTAGAAGAAAATTTCAAAACAGAAACATGGGTAAATTTATAAGACAATGGTTTTTTAAAATTAATTTATTTTTTATTGACAACTTCCATGGTTGTGAACAATATCCCATGGTAATTCCCTCACTCGACCCCCCCCCCACTTTCCCCTTTAAAACTCTACTACCCATCATATCCCCTCCCCCTTTCAATCAGTCTTTTATTCTGATGCTATCATCTTTTCCTCCTAGTATGATGGTCTTGTGTAGGTAGTGTCAGGCACTGTGAGGTCATGGATATCCAGGCCATTTTTTTGTCTGGAGGAGCACGTTGTAAGGAGTCCTACCCTTCCTTTCACTCTTACATGCTTTTTGCCACCTCTTCTACAATGGACCCTGAGCCTTGGAAGGTGTGATAGAGATATTGTAGTTCTGCAAATTACCTTCCAAGATAATTCCATGTCTAATTCTTTTTATTTTTATAATCATTGAACATCAAGAAGAGAGGATAGAATTAATTTATTTAATATTGCTAGTTGCCTGTTCCTGCCCTCTATGTTTGATTACTTCAGCAGGTCACTGGGCCTGGGTTCCATATCAGCAAAATAAATGACACCATGCTTGCAAGGATCAGGTATCACGTAGACCCTTCATGTATCTATCGGCATTACCAAAATGAAAAGTGAAGAATGTTGAAGGAAACTGCAGTGGCCCTGCTGACACTCAGTGTGATCATGCCACATTGATTCAGATGGGGGGCTTTGCTGGAACACTAAATGGGAGAGACAGAGACAACCAGCTTCATAGTAGTAGAGTAAGAAGATCTTCACTAGTGTTCTGCCACATCCTATAACAGCAGAGCTATTTCACTAATTGCAAATACTTAACATTTCACTTTTGTTTCTTTGAAGAAGTCTGCACAGTAATAGGGAAATACCCTCTCTTGAAAGGTTAAATGCTATAGAGTCAAATCAAAATTTTCATCCATATCTTTAATGTGAAGATGAGAGTAGACTATTTCCAATTTTAGCATGATGTAATGATAGTAGTTAGCATTCTTGAACACAGTGGAGTACCAGGCTCTGTGCTGTCTAGGCATTTCTTAGTCATTCTACAAGGTAAGTATTACAATTATTCCTGTCATAAATGAAGAGTACTGAACTGAAGCTACTCACAACATACAAGAGTAACATTTTTTAGTGTTTGCTTTTATAATTTTTTCTCTGCCCCTTTTTAGCTAAGAAATATTTCAAGCATTTAAAAATGACAGGAAAATAAACAAGAACATGTCCTCCCAGATTTCGTAAATGTTAAGAATTTAGGGTGTGTGCTTCAGATCCTTACTATGGAAGAAGTAAAGCATTATAGATATAATTGAAGTCTGTTTTGCACCTTTCTACTCCCCATTCCTTTCTCCTCTCCATATGTAACCAGTGGTCTGAAATTTTCTGCATTATATCTATGCAAAACATAATCATGCTGCTTTCATGCTTTTGAATTTACGTAAGTGGCATTTTCCCTCTGAAGTCAGGGTTATTCTGTTGACTTCTGTCTTATTGAAGTGAAGGCTGAGTGCCTTTGCATTCAGTTTTTCTCATTTTCAAACGTATGCATTTGAGACCATCAGTCACTGTTCTACTTGTCTGCATTTCTTGTTTTAAATGGATTGATAATTGAGTCAATGTTGGAATTTTCATTATGATTTCTTCTTTGATTCTAATAATTGCAGCTTTCTAAAAGTAAGACTGGTTATTAAGTTAGTGAATTGCAATTTTATTTCATAAGAACTATGACGTATCCTATAGACATATACTCTGGTGTTTTGGGGATTGACTTTGGCTCATTAAGTGGTCAGTGTTTGAAACTGTATCCTGTTGGCTTGAAAAGACTGAAAGCTTCTTTCCCTGGGATGTGATCTTACATTTGGTCATTAAAGCAGGCTTACTAATTGTTCATGCCTTATCATTCTAGTTTTTCCTGTTTGATCTATTTGATTTTGAGAGGTGCATTTTAAAGTCTCCCACAAGGGTTGTGAATTTTTATGAATTATTGGAGTTTCTCTCTGCTGTCTTTATATCATTCAGGGCTTGGTTATTGCATACAATTAAGCCTCTCAACCTTCTTCATCCTTAGTAATGGCTTTTCCCTGCAAGTCTATTTTATTTTACGCTACTATCACAGATCCAACACTATCTTTTGGTTACTTTCTTTTTCTACTATAGTTTCAACTTATCTAGGTCATTGTCTTTTTGTTGGCTGTTGTAAACAGCACAAAGTTAGATTTCTAAGTCTCTAATCTGACAGGATCAGTTGCTAAGAGACACCACAGAGAGAGAGGGGGAGAAAGAGAGAGAGAGTCAGTGTTAATGAAATGATAGAGCAATCACATGAAGGAAGCATTCAGAACCACAAACATGCATAATTGAGCAAAGAAGAACTTCTCCATAACACATCATAGTCTAGATATCAAAAATGCAAAGTAAAGAAACAACACTCAAAGCAGTAAGGGAGAAATACTAACTCACACACAAAGGTATGGTTATCAGAATAACTTCAGACCTTTCTTCAGCAACTCTAAATGCCAGAAAAACATAACATGATATATTTCAAGCCCTGCTACTAAACAATTGCCAGCCAAGAGTACTATACTCAGCAAAATTTCCTGTCAGAATTGATGGAAAAATAAAAATGTTTCAGGACAAATAAAAATTAAGGCAATTCATGACAACCAAAAAAAAAAAACCTCTATAAAAAATTCTTAAAGGAATACTATATTGGGAAGAAGAAAACATTACAATCATGGGAACATTTGCAAGAATTTTTACCAAGTAAGGAACATATCAAAAAAGAGGAACGAGAAAAATCCATCATATCCAAGACATTAAGGTCACATAGTAGGAGGGGGAAGGAGGTTAAGTGGATGAAGGGGGAACTGAGAAGGGGAAGAGGAATAAAAAAAACCTATAAAAATGCCATAACAAAACATAATTAGCTATGTGATAAAAATTAAATTATAAAATATTACATTATATAAACCATTATCCTCCCCTGCTAGATCCTCCCAGAACAAGTTCCTCAATCTGGCTGTCCTGTCTCCCAACTTCTCTTTCAGATTTGCCATCTCTTCATTTCTCTTCACTGCTTTCCAGGTGATTTCCTCAGATGTATCTTTCATTTCATGGTATTTTTCTTCAGTTGGGTTTCTAATTCTATTTCCCCTCCCCATTAAGTTCTAAAATAATTTTTATCCTAGAAAAGCTTGAGATTTACAGAAAAACCACAAAGATATTTCAAAGCTCCCTTTATCTTCCACAGTCAGTTTTTCCTACTAAGATGTTGCAACTGGTATGGTGCTTTTGTTACAATTAGTGGGCCATTATTGTAGGTGACGATTAATTAAAAACCCACAGTTTATATAGAGTGCTTCAATTTTGTTTTATTATGGCTTTCCTGTCCTAGTGTCTCTTCTGGGTACCACATTCCATGTAGTCACCATGTCTCCCAGGCTTTCCCTGGCTGTGAGAGCTTCTTAGATTTCCCTGGTCTTCCTTGAATTTGACATTGTAGAGGGCACTGCTCAGGTCTTTTGCAGATGCTTCTTGACTATGATATGTCTGAAGTTTTCCTCAGACTTAAGCTGAAGCTGTGGGCTTTGAGACAGTCCTCTAGTAAAGTGTCATTTTGATCACATGACTCATCAATGTGGGTATTGCTCAGCTGAATCTCCTGGATAAAGTGTGCTGTCCAGCTTTCTCATCTAACCTTACCCCATTCTGTGCTCTTCAGAAGGGTTACAGTTGGGAACATTAACCCCATCACATTGTTGAGGTACCACTGCCATCCATCTTCACAACTTTTTCTTCTTGCAGAACTGAAAGCCTATACCCACTAAATACCAACTCATTGCTCTTCTCTCTGCTTGCCCCTTGATAACCACCACTGAGTGATTCCCACGAAGTTTCATTGTAAATTGTATATGGTCATTATAGCATTAACTCATCAGGTCCTTTCCCTCAAGGGTCATGTAGAGATGCCAGCACAGCAGGTCCACACTTGCTTTGTCCCAGTCTCTGTGGATCTCAGGAGACCTATTTTTGAGTTAATTTCATAGCTTTGAGCTTTCAAAACACTGTGTATTACTATCGTATCAGCTTTCATTTTTCTACTCAAGTATCTTGGGTTCTGTCTCTTTCTCTATTATATTCTTTCTCTTTTCTTTTCCTTCTCTCCTTCCTTTTCATTCTTTTCTCCAAGTTATGCATTAAACAAAAGAGTTTAAAAATTTGTTATTCACATGTTTCTGTTCTGAGACAGTGTGGTGGGCAGAAATTTTCCTAATTCTTTTCAAAGAAAGCAAAACACCTTCCTCTAACATGATGCCTGACATCTGGACAAAATAATTGGGCTATCAGAATAGCCACTTACTGTGACATCTGTGCCATTGAAAGACAAGGAAGGGAGGGAGGATAACTGAGAAAGATATAAATAGTAAAGGCCAGTAGTCCCCAACAAGCTTGCCATCAACTGTTTCTTGTACTTTCAGCTTTTTGGTGTGTGTGTTACCAGACTTCGTAAAGAAATGAACTTTTCAAGTAATGATAAATTTATTTCCAAATTTTTAAGTCATAAAAAATGTATAGCTCCCACAATTTCATGCATCACAGGATACCTGATTCTACTATGTTGAGCTGATACTTTCCAACCAAGAACAAAGACACTAAATAAGCCAATTTAGTTTACATAGAGATCATATTACTCATCGAGGTATGTTTTTCTGTTTTGATTTAGATTCTTTGAAAATGATTCCTAGTTCCCTTTCATGATCCCAAGCTTAGAACCACCAACATAAAGGTACTGATTATAGTCCTAGAAAGTGGAAGGTCATTCTTGCTACCCTCTATCCTATTAAGGTTTAGTCACTGCTGACTCATGCAGCAACTGCTCTGCAGCCCTGCTCTCTCCCTCCATGACCCAGGGACCCAGCATCTATAGAGCTGCAGCTCCTATGTGGTTTCCGTATGGGCATCAATTCACCTTTAGAGGATGGCATTCAGACCAGCACAAAGACCACCACACCAAATCATTTCATTAGTATCCCTGACAAATGACCCCAATTTTCATATCAGATTAGAGAATCCCAGATCTTCAAAGTAGTTGTGTTCTTTTAGTGTCTTAGCAATGATTCTATCTAGCTATTGTAATTGTATCTTATACAATTAGCTCTTAATTTTTTCACTATGACTTCTGTTCATTCTCTTATAATCATGCCTTAGAAAAATTCGTACTGATTCTTTTGACAATTATTAAGCAGCTGTATTCTGCTTCCTTTTACCCAAACCCAATTCCATGCATTGAGAAAGATATAAATTCCCTTGATCCATATTTAAGGTATCCATCATACTCATGGCTGGTCTTACTCTGAAGCCAGCCTGCTCTCAAAGAATAGTGGGCAAAATTCCAGTGACTAGAGAGTCTATAAAAAGAGTAGGATGGTAAATCAGATGAAATTTTCTCTTCACTGCTTTACATAGAGCATTTTCAGAATGGACTTTGCTAGAGGGATAAGTAATACATTTGTATTATCCAGCCTTAAAAATTAATTATTTATTGACAAGTAGAGAGAGAGATAGAAGAGAGACAGAGAGAATGAGCACAACATAGCCTCCAGCCACTGCAAATGAACTCAGATGCATGAGCCACTTTGTGCATCTGGCTTTATGTGGATCCTGGGGAATCAAACCCAGGTCATTAGGCTTTTCAAGCTAGCACCTTAAATGCTGAGCCACCTCTCCAGCCCTATTATCCAGGCTTTTAAATCACATTTCTGGCCTTTTATTTACCTCGTATGTACTCAAATGGAGTATGGCATTAGGTGAAGGATAGGTATACTTAGAGTAGCTACATCTAAATCTGGAGAACACGGGGAAAGAGAAAGGAGGGGTGGTGGTAGTCATGGCCTGTCAGTGCCATGGGAGAAGTTGAGAGGTGCCTAAGTGGACATAGATAAGCATCAGTTAGGACATGGGATCACAAGGATCCTTTAAATCCTTTCACAGGGATTGTGGCCTGTTGTGACACACAAGTCCATTGGATGTAACACCTGCTTGCTGACATCTAAGTATGCCACTCTGTTTACCCAGTCCTCATTCACCATGACTCTGTACTTCATGTGCACTCCTAATTGCTGTGAGATTTGAAATCCTCAAACATTGTTTTTTCAATCCTATGCCTATACCCAACACAGGGTAAAAATAAAGATTATCTGTCAGACCTGGCAAGAGCTGACCTTGCTAGGATACTTCTGGACAGGAATGTGAGAGGGCCAGAGGGAAGTCTTCCTGTTGAGGTTCAGGAACGAGTTCACCAAAGCTGTCTGGTCCTTGGATAAATATTAAAATGGTAAGGAAGGGTAGCTATGACCAAAGAAGAAGGTAAAAGAAAGGGGGAGGTAGAGCAAGAAAACAGTGAACGTCATTCTGAAGCACCAGAGCAGCCTGGGTCAAGGTGCTGCAGCTGAGTGGAGGAGTGATAAGGTGGTACATGTAATGAAGTCATATTTATACTGTCTTTATGTTTAAGCCCCTTGTTAGTCATCTAGTCTTCATGTAACCGTTTAATCATTTTTCCTTTGTCCTTGCCTCCATCATAATCCTCACACATCAATGTTGACTCAGAGAAGTTTTAACCTAGGAAGTCACAAGGTAAGCTACTTTCAGTCCTCTTGATAGATTCATGGTTAAAGTGACAATAATTTCCTATTATGGCAGACAGATCTTCTTTCACAATGTTTCCAAGTATAGAGATTAGTTCTGGTCATTGTGTCAAATTTTTCTTAATCCTCCAAGTGCTATAAAAAGTTACTTCATGGCATGGAGGAGTTCCCATGATGGAGCTGTCCTGTCACTGCGGATTGCTCTGGTCATCTTTAAAGTGATACTTCTTTCCACACCGTCTATCAGCAGCTATGTAGGGTTTGTTTTAGATTTTAAAAATGTGTGCCGTTAGTTGATCTACAGCCAAAGAATTCCAGTGTTTTTGTTGACATTATTTTGGGATCTTGTCATCATCCACTAGTTCAACTGCAGGGTACTTTGTGCTTCATTACCGTGAACTCTTATTTTCAAATGCGTTCTTTAAATAATCTTTCCTATCTCTTACCCTTCTCTTATTGAAGGACAGCTATAGACTAAAGCAATCTCCTATGTCTCCTTGGTAATAGTAACTCCACTGGATCCATTTAAAAATAAATAAATCATATAGCTTCAACTCAAAGCAAGTCTGTTCTCAACTTTAAACATTTTGATATATCTGACTCAAGACTAATCAGCATCTTCCTCTGCTTGCATAGCCGGGACTTTTGTTTTCTTTTCACATCTTCCAGACTGGAAAAAATGTCCTACGGACAAGCAGATGATTTAATTTGGATAAATTCCTTTTTATTTTTCTCTCTCCCTGTGATTTACTGCTTGAGACCTTGAGAAAGACCTAAATGCATATGCTGTTTTCTAGCTTTGACAAAACCTTAGTTGTTAACCTCACAAACTTGGAAAGATTTATCTCATGTGATTCAGGGGTGGGAGTAATAATATCAGCACTAAAATATTCTAGGACCACCAGGAAAAGGAAGCTTCCCTCACCCTGCTCCTTGCTCAGAACAGCTGGCAATTTCAAAGAAGACTCTTGTTAAAAGGGAGGAGATAAAATGTTCAAACAGAAAGGCCTCTTCCTCCAGTTAATATCAACTGAGAACATATCTGAGTCATCATAAAATCCAGCCATAGACATTTCCCCTTGGTGAGCATGGATATAAGCACTTGTTTATTTTGGTTTTCAAAGATGAATTTTCTTGTGCATTTATTCCCTTTGAGAAAAATACATCTAGATCAAAATATTTTTTTTGTAAAATGATGACTCTGTGTAGCAGCCTGTTTGCAATGCCATGTTTACTGTGGCTTTGTTGAGACTCCAGTAAGGATACTTGTTACGTGAATTACATCCATGGGACAGAGGCTCCAGCCATAGTAATTCCACTCATCTGCCAGAAGTTGAGGTGATTCCCATTGTTCAGAGGCTGCTTGTAGGAGATAGGCCCTCTGAATCCTAGTACAGAGGCACTGAATTAAGGATTACATAGTGACCATTAAATGGGATTTAATGGTTTTATAGGTTGTGATGTCTTATATCCTCTACAAACTGCCCATACTAACAGCCACCTTGTTTCTTCTTTCTCTGGATCTAGACAGAGCAAGGAATAGTTCCTATAATTGTTGATGTCCTATCATTGTTGATGGAGGTCCTCAAAGGCCTTACCACTATCCTAGTTTTATCTAAAGCTCTTCTTTAAGGCAGGATGAAAAATCTCAGTATTTGTTATCCTGGCAGATACTCTACATGGACATCTGCAAACTGGTGTCAGCTGACCCCCCAAAAAGGCACATGTTCTGATAAGGACCACAGTTATCCTAAGCAAAGGCCCATCTGTGAATCATAGACAAGCTAGGCATGTTTCTCAGATTCTTTAAAAAAAAAAATTAAAATAAAATAAAATAAAAAAACTTCTAAAGACAACAGCCCCATGGTTTAAAGCCAACAAAGAGAGGTCTCAAGGCCACTGCTAGATTCAATTTTAACCCATTCAACCTTTTCCGACATATTACACTTGGGTAGTGCAGTGATAGAAAAGAAGAATCCTGGACTAGAACTAGAAGTATAAATACCATATTTGGGGGCCTGGTTGTGCTACTTACTGCTTCAAAAATCCTGAAAACCCTCACCAATGCCAGCCTCAGTCTCTTTACCTGGTACATGTGAATGATAATTTAGCCTGCCTTACATGGAAGCTGTTCTTCACAAACAGCGATTTCTTCACCCCTTCCTTCACTGTTGGACTGCCAGCTCTGTAATGGCAGTCAGTTCTTTCTGTCTTGCCTATGTCTTATTTGTTACTATATCCTCAGAACTCAGCCCATGAGAGAGTATGCACTGTATCCATTGGCTGATTGACAAAGTAACGGAAGTTTAGGGGAAGTTATAAACCGTTAGCTGTGATTCCTACTGTCTTTGATGTTGGTAGTCTGCCTCCCTGGAGTGTGGGTTACTTTAGGCTGCTGTTTTCTACTCTCGGTCACTTAGAAGAAACTGAGACAGGGAGAACCTAAAGTGAATGAACACAGACCCAACCACTGACCTTGTTCATAAATGAGTAACTTTGAAAGTCCGTGGTAGTTCCCTGCATGGTCTTCCCTAGCCTCTGTTTGACCTTTACACAGGTCTGTTCTGTGTTTCTTGGTGAGTGTGTTCCAGCAGTCACCAATGGCAAAGTGACCTCTTTCTGGCATCACTGGTCACTGTTCTTCCGTAACTTTCTTCTGTGATGTTTGATATCAGAGTATGTTTCATGGCCAAGATATTTTTTTTAATAGGACTATGCAAAACATAGCTTCTCCCTGCAGATGCAAGAGGCCTGGGAAGAATCTGGATTGTTCAGATGGACTCTGATGTAAGGCTTTGAGGACCACCAGAGAGAGCAGGTCCTTTGGTCTCAGCTGTGTCTGGTTTTTGAAGGCCCTCAGTGCTGCTAATCTGTCAAGGAATGACAATGCCAAAGAAGACAGTACATGCGTCACAAATGCCAAGGTTCAGGGCAAGTATCATTATTCATATGTCACAGATGAAAACATTGAGTCTGAGAGAGACAAGAAGCTTGGCTCCATTTTTGAGAGCAAATGTTACACAGGTCTTCTTATTGTATAACAATGCCTTCTTCAAGGGATATTTGGATGAATCAGAAAGAAAATATTTGTAAAATTAGGGAATGTAGAACCTAACCATAGTAAGTATTCAACAAATTTAAGTTCCCACTGATTTTCTTTCCCATTGTTCTCTTTTCTATAATTATCTCATGATAAATACTAGAAATAGACTTCAGCCTGTTCATGGCTCACCTGAAGTGCAGCCTCTCAATTCATATCCATCTCTCAGATTGCTTGTTGTGCGCATTATCTTCTGTTAACACAAATCAGAGGGAGTAACATGACCTTCATTTGTTGACAGAGACACCAGTAGGCAGAACACAGTGATGAATGTGTTAATTCAGACAGGAATGGAATGTTGCCTGTGAGGTAGGATAGCTCTGCCACCTGCATTGACCATACATCATCCCTGGAAATTAACTCATCTCCACCATCATCATTAAAACGGAAACAAGTACCTATCAAAACTCACCTTCAAATAGGAAGGATAAAGGTCCTACGTAGCATATATGGTGTATCTGCACCTATGGTCATGTTACAGTTTTATTATTCTAACTGCTCCATTCCCTTCACTTTAGTACACCTTTATGGGTAATCAGGTGTGTTGAATAAAAGAATAATGTTGGAAACCTTGGTCCTTTAGGTCTAATGATTGGTAGTACCTTTTAATTTCAAAAACATGGGCTGGAGAGATGGCTTAGCGGTTAAGCGCTTGCCTGTGAAGCCTAAGGACCCCGGTTCGAGGCTCGGTTCCCCAGGTCCCACGTTAGCCAGATGCACAAGGGGGCGCACGCGTCTGGAGTTCGTTTGCAGTGGCTGGAAGCCCTGGCGCACCCATTCTCTCTCTCTCCCTCTACCTGTCTTTCTCTCTGTGTCTGTCACTCTCAAATAAATAAATAAAAAAGTTTAAAAACATTATCACTACTAAAAGAAATAGATGATTGTCATTTAAGAAAATGATTAGTATGTGTATGAATAGATTTCATGCTAACAAATTTTGTTTTGCCTTCATTGTTAAAAGCAATAATATAGCCAGGCGTGGTGGTGCATGCCTTTAATCCCAGCACTTGGGAGGCAAAGGTAGGAGGATTGCTGTGAGTTCAAGGCCACCCTGAGACTCCATAGTGAATTCCAGGTCAGCCTGAGCTAGAGTGAGTACCTACCTTGAAAAACAAAAACAAAAACAAAAAGCAGTAATATGAATTTAGATTTTCATGCTAAGCAAAATAAAATGTATTGGTAGATAGAAAAGCCATAGACTTGGGCTAGAAAGATGGCTTAGTGGTTAAAGTGCTTGCCTGAACAACGATAGACTAAACATAACATATATGTCAAATTTTATATAAGGTTACATTAGTCATACACAACAAGATCCAATGTTGACACATTTATTTTTAAAACCTTTTTTTTTAAATTTTTTTAAAATTTTTATTTATTTATTTGAGAGCGACAGACACAGAGAGAAAGACAGATAGAGGGAGAGAGAGAGAATGGGCACGCCAGGGCCTCCAGCCACTGCAAACGAACTCCAGATGTGTGCGCCCCCTTATGCATCTGGCTAACGTGGGACCTGGGGAACCGAGCCTCGAACCGGGGTCCTTAGGCTTCACAGGCAAGCGCTTAACCACTAAGCCATCTCTCCAGCCCTTTAAAACCTTTTTATTGAAAACTTCCTTAATTACAGATATTATACCATGTTCATAATCACCTCCGGCAACCTTCCATTTTTCTCCTCCCAATGCCTCCTCCACTGAGTCCCTTCTTTCCAACGAGACCTCCCCTATTTTGATATCATCATTTTCCCCTTCTTCTATTCAGCTCTTGTGAAAGTAGCACCAGCCACTGTGAGATCATGAATATCAAGGCCACTTTGTGTCTAAAAGAGAGGATTATAAGCACTCCTCCCTTCCTTTGGCTCTTACATTCTTTCTGTCTCCTTTTCTGCAATAATCCCTGGGCCTTGGAGAGTGTGATAAAGATGTCTCACAAAGTGCTAAACACTCCACTGTCACTTCTTCTCAGCACTACGGTAACTTGGGTCACCCAGTGGTCACCACCAACTAAAAAGAGAAGCTTCTCTAACCAAAAGTGAGAGGACCATTAAAATATTGTCATAAGCATAAGTGCTTAGAAGGCATTTTGGTGTGAATAATGTATGCTAGTAATTATTACTCCCTATGACCTCCCCAGCCATAGGCTTTTTACTAGGTCTTCGTACCAGATACGCCTTGCCTCCTATGGAGCAGGTCTCCACTCCAATCAGAGTGCAATTGATTTCCTTTGTAACAGACATGCCACCATTACACCAGTTGGCACATTTGTCTTGGCTAGCCAGCTGTAAAGCTTGAAGGGTCCACTGTTGATTAACCACCATTGATGACTGTTCTTCCATTAGAGGGTGCACAGATGTTCGCAGCATCCTGACAGCTAGTCAAAATGGAGAAGGTTTCCAGCTCAGCTCCAGATTGATTTATCAGTGACTTACAGTCCAAGCATGTGGAGTCTTCAGCAATAGGGTCTTATCATCTAGTTCTGGTGGGCAAATCAGAGCTTTGGCAATATTCTGCAATGTTTTGTGGTCATCAGAGGTCTCCCTTGCCAACAACTCACTGGAAGGTATCTCACCCATAGCACTGAAATTGTTCTAATAGCAATCTATGGCTTCTGGGCACAATATTATGCATATCCACAAGATACTCCTGGCAAAACTCTTTTTTAAGATATGTATTATTAGCTAGCAAAAAAAAAAAAAAAGTAGGCTTTGGGATGGAGAGGTGGCTTGATGGTTACAGTGCTTGCCTACAAAGCCTAAGGACTGAGGTTCAATTCTCCAAGTCCCACATAAGCCAGACGCACAAGGTGGTGCATGTATCTGGAGTTTGCTTGCAGTGGCTAGAGGCCCTGGTGCACCCATTCTCTCCATCCCCCACACACTGTTTCTCTCTTTCTCTCTATCTGTCTCCTTCTCTCTGTTTCTAATAAATAAATAATTAATTAAAAAGTGGATTTCCATATGGGATATTCATACCACCTATTTCTATTGGAATCAATGATGGGTCTAAATTACTGAATATGGAGAATTGGTTTATATTCTTGCCTTATGGGTGATTCCAATATGAATAGATTCAATGGACTAAATAAAAGTATACATCTGAATAGAACACCATGGGTAACAATGAGAAAAAGAAAGCAGAATAGGTAGAATAGGTAGGCTTCTGACATACCCATCTTTTAAAAAATTTTTTTGTTTATTTTTATTTATTTATTTGAGAGTGACAGAGAGAAAGAGGGAGAGAGAGAGAGAGAGAGAGAAAGAGAGAATGGGCGCGCCAGGGCCTCCAGCCACTGCAAACGAACTCCAGATGCGTGCACCCCCTTGTGCATCTGGCTAACGTGGGTCCTGGGGAATTGAGCCTCAAACCAGGATCCTCACGCTTCACAGGCAAGCACTTAACCGCTAAGCCATCTCTCCAGCCCTGACATACTCATCTTTTATTCAGAGCATTTGACTATGAAGGAAAGGGTTAGCTGGAAGCCAGACTTTACAAACAGAACCTATGAGGTCATTTGGTCTCAGAACCACTCAGAGGATTTGCAGGCCAGGAAAGGTTTTAGATTACATGACCCTCAAAGTCCTTTCCATTTCACAGTGTTTGTTAGTCTGTGGTTTTCTACTCAGTAAGTAGCTAGGTTGAGCTTTTGTATTCTCAGGTTGGTACCTGTAGACGAGACATGAAATCTATCTTATCATAAGTTAAAATTTATTATTTTTATTTTTATTTTTTTTTGAGAGGGAGAAAGAAGAAGAAACAGGGAGAGAGACTGAGAATGGGCACACCAAGGCATCCAGCCACTGCAAATGAACTCCAGACGCATGTGCCTCCTTGTGTGGCTTACATGGGTCCTGGGGAATCAAACCAGGTTCCTTTGGATTTGCAATCTAGCATCTTAACCACTAAGCCATCCTGCAACCCATTAGTTGGAATTAAAGTGGATCATACAAATTGTTAGACAATTATAGTTGAATGATTAGTACTCTTCCTGTCCTTTACAGATTGCTTGGTAATTGATTCTCTCTTGAACCAGTTGTTTATGCTTATATTGCAGTTGGTATTTTGTCTAATGTTATTTCAGGCCTTTTTCCAGCTTCTCCCTCAAAATAATTATCAAATGATTAGACCATAACATTGGAGGAGGTTTACCAAATGACAGTTATTTTCCCAGACTTAACATTTCCCCGCAGAGCCTTGGCCAATTTATTGACTAGAGCAGCGTTAGTTTGCTACTAGTGTGGTCAGGTAGGCCACCATCTGGAAGTGTTCTAAAGAGGAGCCCCTGGCCTTGTTTGTGAAAAATCCCAGGCCTCCCATCACTCACCTCCAGTCTTGCTAAGGCATGAGAGAATCAGAATTTATAACTGCGTCATAATCCCGTGCCACAGCCTTTCATCTGGGATCTTTGGTTTAGAAAGTCTCTTCAAATATTTTCTTAGCCTCAAGGGAAAAGTTCCTCCCAGAGATACCTCAATTTTGATCAAAAGCATTCACAAGTCTCCTTTTAGGTTTTTTTTTCTCTGCCAATTAAGGTCCCCTTAGCTGGGTGGATTAAAGCTCATAAAGTTGGTTCCACTGGTTTATTAGAAAACTCATGTTAGCTAGAAGAGTCAAAGTTTTCATATAGACAGACCTTAGGGAACTAGGCAAAGGTTATTTTCCTCCAAAGAGTTCAAGTCTTGTAATTTAATTTTCCTCTGGTTTTGAACAAGCTCAATTTTTTTTGCTGACTTTATTGGGAAACATAATCTATCCACTTCAGTTAGAGTTTGGTCTCTGTTGTTCCCCTTGAATTATAAATTTCCAGATTGAAGTTATCAAGTTATCTGTTTCATGTTTGTACTTAAAGCCTTTTCACAATTTTGTAGTGTTGTATTTTTTAGTAAATTTTTAGTAATGAGTTGAAAGATGGACCTTTGATATAAGATAAGATTTTAAAGCAAAAAGCTTCATCTCAATAAACATATACATCAAGTTTTCTAATTTCAGAAACATTGATTGTAATAAAAGGAAAACACACTTTTGAAATTGAAGAAATAAGGCATTAATGATCAGTTTATTTGACTAAGTTTTTGTATTTGTAGGAATTGTTATTCTGGGGCTGGAGAGATTTCTCAGCAGTTATGGCCCTTGCCTGCAATGCCGAAGGATGTGGGTCAATTCCCCAGGATCCATGTAAAGCCAGATGCACAAAGTGGCACATGCATATAGAGTTCGTTTGCAGCAGTGAGAGGACCTGGTATTTTTCTCTCTTTCTTTCTCTGCCTCTCCTTGCAAACAAAAAAATAATTAAAAATTAAAATCAAATCCATCTATTTCCTCATTGCAACTGTCAACTCATATTCATTAAGAACTGAATTGAGTCTTAAACTCTTTTGCTAAATGAAGGACAATGGAGACGATCTGATCACAGTTGCATTTTGAATTTGAAAAACGAGGTGATGTTCTTATGTAGGACTTTTTCTTAAATGGTTAAGCATATGTGTCTAAACAATTTAAATCTAAGACAAGGAAAGTAGAAAGTACACAGTGGCTTCTCACAAAGTCCCCATCACCTCCATTCTTGCATCCTCATCACCTCCATTCTCCCTGTTCCCACCACAGTCTTAAATTCCCCTACACTGTTCAGCAATGTGAGTTCGCGTCTATCACAACATGGCATGCTGCCCTTATTACCACAGAATGCCAGGATCTAGGTAAAAAAGACTTGAAAATAAGTATTCTCAAATCTTGACATATACAAAAGTGAAACACATCCATTTTAAAATAAGGATAGGCACCAGGCATGGTGGCACACATCTTTAATCCCAGCACTTAGGAGGCAGAAGTAGGAGGATCTCCATGAGTTCCAGGCCACCCTGAGATTACATAGTGAATTCCAGGTTAGCCTGAGCTAGAGTGAGACCCTACCTCAAAAATCCAAAAAATAAATTAAAAAATAAATAAATAAGATAAGATAAAAATAAAGATGGGGCTGGAGAGATGGCTTAGTGGTTAAGGTGCTTGCCTCTGAAGCCTAAGGACCCCTGTTGGAATCCTCCAGATCCCATGCAGCCAGACACAACAGTGACCCAAGCATGCAATGTTGTACATGACAGAAAGGTGGCGCACACATCTGGAGTTCATTCATAGCAACTGAAAGGCCCTGGCACGTCCATTCTCTCCCTCTCTCCCCTCCCTAAATAAATAAACAAACAAATAAATAAAAATAAGGATAGAGGGCTTAAGTGTACTTCAGTGGCAGATTATATAACAGCATACAAAACTGGGTTTATTCTCCAGCACCACATAGAAGAATAAGAATAGAGGTTTATGAAATATCAGCAAAGTGATACCTAAATAAGAATGCAAATATGAAAGAGAACCAAATTTAACTTATCAGAAATAAAAATGTATAGTCATTTAAATTTTTATAAAGTGCAGTAGAAGGAATAAATAATGAGCTATTCTCAAAAAGAGAATGCTGTCATGATGACAATTCATAAGTTGAACTATCATAAATTTGGACATGGAATTTAGAAACTTACCAAGGAAAGTGAGGGGAAAGAGAGTGAAAATGTTAAAGATTTTGAAGCATGAGTTCTGTTATAAATCAGTAAATAATTCCAGTGGGACAATGGCTGAATAATCTCCAGCATTCAAATAAGATATGGTTGTCCATGTTCAAAAGAGGACAGAATGTCAAGCTCTTTGCTGGTTTTTTTTTAATGGGGACATATGATATCCCACTGAAATTTCCAGGATTAGTTGAGTCTACTTTTGTATTCTGTTATGGTAGAGCTGTTTGTTTTTTGTTTTTTTCTATGTGGGTTTAATTATCTTCCTACTATCACTTACATAGTCACTGTACCATGCTCCAACTCATTTTAGTGTACTGCCATACTTCGTCATTGGACAAACAAAAAATATAGTAACTCAGCAAACTATTTTTTTTACTTCTTTAATATTTTATTTTTATTTACTTATTTTTTTAATTTTTATTAGCATTTTCCATGATTATAAAAAAATATCCCATGTTAATTCCCTCCCTCAGCAAACTATTTTTATTAGACTATTTAAATCAGGAAAGTATATGGAATAAAGAACTGGACTTAAGCAGGCACATACAAACACCACCATGACAAAAGCTTACTAGACAGTTCTGTAAGATTCTCTAAGTAATTTGAGATCTAAGTTGAGGAAAATAGAAATTACACAGTGGCTCACATCATGGCCAGCAGGCTGGTCCTACATCTTTTCACTGTCTAGATGAGGAACCCAAAGCTTAGAGAAGCAAGTCCCTTGTTCAAGATCATGTGGCTTTAGCTAAATGTTAAATGGATTAAGTCAAATTCTAGCCCAAATCTATAATACTTTTATGAAAAAGAGATTGCTATCAGAAAACTCCTGAGACTACCAGTGATCCTTCTTCTGTGCACTCATATTCTGGAACATTAAAGTTGATGAATATCCAATCCCTAGACTGGTAAGTGATTATTTTATACATTTGAATTTTTTTTTTTTCAGATCCATCTGTGTCCCAGGCTATCCTGGCTATATAATCAGAAGTACTTTCTCCAGCAAGACAATTATGATATAATTCTGGGAGAACCAGAACTCTAAACCACTGAAACACAGCACTCACTTGCCTTTCATAACACCCTAAGGATTTTTGTTGCCACAACTTAGTCTTCCCGAGCTGCCCAGTGTAGCCTAGCAGAAAGACATTACCACTTTACCTTTGTAAGTATGGGGCAAGGTGACAACAAGGTGAGCTATCCCTAGAGGATGCATCACAGGTACCTGCAGAAAACCCTAGCTCTCTTTCCCCCAGTCTTCAGGAAAGTCCTTCAAGCTTTGGACCAGCTACCTTGGTTTTAGCTCTCGCAATGCTGTGTTCGAATGAGGTTTCCTGAAGTCAGAAGAGGACTATCAATGTCATACAGAAAGATAGAAGAGCTGCCACCAAAGATGTTATTTGTTCCTAACTACCCACTGAGCCCTCAGGGAATAAAACAATCTTGGTATTTCTGCATGAATTGGCATCTTGTGTATGACAGAATTCCCAAGGAAACTGAGAACTACTGAATAATCCAGGGAATAGAGGCTGGAGTGAGTGAGCATAAGAACCATGAGAGAGGTGACAGAAGTGACTAGTTTTTGTAGTCATTAGTTCTGACATTGATTCTCTAGACTGCACACTGCACATTCTGATTGTGGACACCTCAGTGAAACTCCTCAACCACCTACCACATCAATTTAATGAAGATAATCACGCATAGTGAAAATGGGAAAGGAGCAACTGAGGAATTGTGAAAATCTTTTGAACCACTATAAACCCCTATGTACAGTTTACCTACTAATAACCTGAAATTATTATTTAGGGTAATCAAAATTGGAATTCAACTATTTTGACATTATTTTCCAGTCGTGTACACAATATGTCCTTTGGGCATTTCTCTTGAAGGTTGAAAGATTTGTACCAGATTTCAACTAGAACCAACTTTGTCCCATGTTGAGGCTCCGTCACTAGATTCCCACCATGGCATTACCTCTTGTATTTCATTTCCTCAGGGACATGGGGCTACCTAATTCAGACTGCAGTTGCCTGCATCCATTGCCAAATGAATTTATGACTGAATGGTTTCCTAAGGATGCAACATATACGTGGGTCTATGTGGACATCTCTGCTTGGACAGGGACTGTTAAAATGGTGTTCCTTTCTAGGAACCTCATTGCTAGAGGAACATTCATGGGGCATCTGCCCAGAACCCATCCCTCTGCTCAATGCTATGCTGTTGTTACTGTATTGACTATCATTATTGCTAACATCCAGAATATATACATAAAGCTTAGGATGAAATGTTGGTTGTATTAAGAAATAGTGATATGGGCTGGAGAGATGGCTTAGTGGTTAAGCGCTTGCCTGAGAAGCCTAAGGACCCTGGTTTGAGGCTCCATTCCCCAGGATCCACATTAGCCAGATACACAAGGGGGCGCATGTGTCTGGAGTTCCTTTGCAGTGGCTGGAGGCCCTGGCGCGCCCATTCTCCCTCTGTCTTTCTCTCATTGCCTCTTTCTCCCTCTGTCTGTCTCGCTCAGATAAATAAATAAAAAAATTTTTAAAAATTACTTTTTTAAAAGAAACAGTGATATTGAATTTAACCTTAAGGATAGAGTTAATATTTTAGAGTTAAGGTTCTTGACATCTTTTCCTGACTTATTTCTATTATGTTGAAATAAAAGGCTATCCTTTGAAACGTTAGCAAGTGCAATTAGGGAAGTCACACAATTTAATTTAAAATACATGAAAAAATTCCAATAAAATTACAACCAATAATATCCTTAATGTGTAAATTATTTAAACAAGTCAATAAGAAAGAAGCCACAGGAGCACAATAAATAAATAAGCAAAGGCCCCAAACACACTATTTACAGGAAAGACTAAAATGGTAAACCTCAGTAGCAATCAACTAAATACTTGCAATTCAAAATAATTAAATGACATTTCAGCTATATAAATTAGTGCTCCAATAAAATAAGCAGACACTCATAGGAGCTGAAAAAAAGTGCATTTTTATACACTGTGAGAAAATAATTTGGAAAGCAATTTGGCAATACACACACACACACACACACACACACACACAGGAACATTCAAGTATCTGAAAAAGCCTTGTGCACAAAACTAGTTGCTAGAATGTTATTTCCAAATCAAAAGCTGGAAAGAGTGGTCAAATTTACATCCCCACCAACAGTGTATTAGGATCCCCCACACACAACCCTGCATCCTCACCAGCATTTACTGTTATTTGTTTTCTTAATGATAACCATTTTGACTGGAGTCAGATGGAATCTCAATGTAGTCTTAATGTGCACTTCCATGATAGCTTAGGCTGTTGAACGTGTTTCATATGTTCATTGGCCATTTGTATTTCATCCTTTGGGAATTGCCTGCTCATTTCATTAGCTCAGTTATTGATTGGATTGTTTGGTTTTCAGACTTAGACAGTAGTGTGCTTTTTCTCATTTGTGTATTCTAGATTTTATGTAGATGCAGAAAAAGCATATGAGGATGGAAATCCAGGATGTCTAGGTGGGGGAATAAGTAGGAGGGGGAGAGGGGATGATTGAGTGTGAATATGGTCAGAGAACATGATATGCTTGTACAAGAATGACTTTGTGGAATGAAGTAAAGAAAAGTTGTAGCAGTTGAAGAGTTAAATTTTTAAATTTTATTCTACAGTGGAATATTCTGTAGACAATACAAATAGAATCCAGGGAGGCTGAAATGAGATAAATAGACAAATTACGATGTAAAATCAGAAAGTTATATGCATAATAGATCACATTTTGAAAGAATTGAAGGAAAAATAAAAAAGGGAAAATTATAAAAAATTAGCTAAGATTAACTCTAGTTAGCAGGCTTTTGCTTATTTCTTCTAGATTTCCATGAAGAATAATACTTCTATCTAAAAAGGAGAAGAAAACTTGTTTTTAGAAAGTAAAATAAAACTATAATCCAACTATTTCTTATGGACCTCTACTAGGTTAATCTGTGGAGTTTTTTCTATAGCAATTATTTGCAATCATTTCATCTGTACTAGTTTAAATTCTCTTAAATAGCCAACAAGAAAATTTACCCTTTCTCAACATCTATGAGTGAATTATGAATGTAAGACAGATGTCTAAAAATGATTTTTGATGGACTTTAACACAGTCAACTAAATATAAATGACATTAATTACAAGCCATCCATAGTTCTTCATTGATGAAGCCATCTGTTCAATGGGGTGAAATCTCAGTGTGTACACATTAATTTTATGGTTCCGTTTTTGGTTGTAATGACTGGATCTTGGTTTGTGATCACTCAAGGCTAACCATTCTACTCCAGGGGTATTTTACACAAATGTGCACACATTGCTGAACTGAATAATAGGAACCTAAAAAGCAAAAGATCCTTGCCTGTCCGCTATTTTTTGTGCCTGGGTGACACCGCAGTGCCGCATGCCCTTTTCAGTCTGATGCAGTGAGGGAAGCAAAGCCAGGCCGCACCACTCACAGAGGTCCTCAGGGCTTGGTCATGTCTGCTGGCTGGCCTCACGCCTTGGACTTCGGGTTTGTGGGATTATTTATGTGTGACATAAGGCCCTCCAAATGTCAGTAATTATGAGGAAGAAGTTTTGAAGACTAGAAGGCTATTAATCTTTTTATAAGCCATAGAAGAGAGATTGAAAGCAGGGGATAAAGGAATCCAAAAATTGAGTTGTCATTTTGAGAGTTTTGTCCAATATATATCCTGCCATGCCTTAGATTTACCCAAACCTAATTCACAAATAAGATAAGGAACCTGAATTCCAGCTCTGACTGCATAGTGCAAATTGCAGTCAGGCCAAATGTGACTGATTTGATCCTCTGCTAGAGGATTAGGACTGTGTCTCCCTTTCTCAGGATCCCAGGGAGCATGGAAATCAAGGGAATAAAAACAAAGCATTTATTAAAATGTAAGTAACACGACAGCTGGATCCCTGATGTGTTCTACTGACAACCTTGCTGGAAGCCTAGGAGGACCCAGCTGCCCTGTGAGGATGGGCTTGTCTGGTCACCCAGCAGCAGGGCCTGGAGGTGACACGCTGTGAAAGGAGCCTTTCGTTGCCTGACTTCTGTAGCAGATTGCCGGCTCATTCTACCTGCCTGAAAGCTGAAACTTGTCTTTCAACTAAACACAGTGCATCAGGTCAGATATTCTTTTTTAGTTTAGCAACTTAACTATATGAGGGAGAAAAAAGTCACTACAAAATAACAGAAAAGCATGAAAATGCTTTATGAAAAATCACAAAAGAAAACCAGAGGAGAGTCTATGCGACCTCAGTCATTAAAAAGCACACTGCTGCTCCCAGCTCTGCCTGTCCCCACCCCTCCAGGTTTTTTTGCTTGAAGAGGTTTTTTTTCGGTTGGTTGGCTGTGTTTATTTTTGTTGTTGTTATTGTTGTTTTCCCTCTAAAATGCCAACTGGTCTCCAATTTACCAATGTCTTTAACAGCCAATTCTGAAATCAGAGAAACTTCTATTGAGAGAGGCACAGTCTTCTTATTCAATTGGGGCTTTACACAGTTCATGCATGGTTTAATTTTTTGGGTATCTGTTTTAACAAAAGCCATGGGATATGGTTTCCTTCTTTCTTCCTTCCTTCCTTCCTTCCTTCCTTCCTTCCTTCCTTCCTTCCTTCCTTCCTTCCTTCCTTCCTTCCTTTTCTTTCTTTTGTAGTTAGGTCTTTGAGTATTAGCGTCGTCCCACAATGCCCCTGTAAGCCGATCAAAGCAGGCCCACCCTGCAGAAATGCCACAGGTACTCCCTCGGAGAAAACAGCATGTCTACATGCCACCGCTGAGAACTTGCTTGTCTCCCGACTCATGTTTGATTTTCCATAAAGTGGCTGTTTTCAAAACTGAGAGAGCCTGCAACTTGGTAATGGAAGATAATGATTAGCAGACCAAAACGGGAGTCATCACGGGGCCATTCGCCACTGTCTTTAGAAGAATTCTTTACTTACTCAAAAACAAATAGCAAAGAATCATCTTAAAAATGACAAATGTGTGTAAATTTTCAAAGTGGATTTTGAGTTAGCCAAGAAACCCAGGCAACCAGGATGCCGTTTCACTTTAGAGAGTCAGGTGATCCAATTGTTGACACTGAACTCTGTTTTGAGCAATGACATGCATCTCTAGACAAAAGAAGAAACTGTTACTGTTTTTTAATAATGAACAGCTGTTTTCTTACTTGGGAATTTCAGGGGGATGAAGTAACGGCTTTAATTCTATAAAGTAGTAGACTGTATAACCCTGGCATGCATCATTATTTGCTTAACATTCAATGCCATGGGCTGTGAAGGCAGGAAGAGATGCATTCTGGTGCTATTATTTAATGTTGTAATGGTAAAATTATCTGGCTAAGATTAGATTAGTCAGCTGAATGAGAATATTCCAGGTTCAAGGCCTAAAAATGACTAAATGTATAATTACTATACAGACTAGTTGAACACATGTGTTAGGGTATTAGGTTATGAAATCTATACTCCCCCTTTAGGGTCCCTTCTAAAGGCCCAAGACTTGAGAAAATGACCTGACATTATGCTTCAAAGCCTTTTTAATGTCAATTGTTCTTTGAAGAATTTAGAGAAGAAATTATTTGCACAGAACAATTTGATGCTAGGTGCTATTTATTGATTTCCCCAGTACACAGAAATAGATTTAAGCAACATGGTATGAATCAAGCTGAAGAGAGCCAGGTAGCTGGAATCAATAGCCTACTAGTCTCTGTAATAATGTGTCAATTTATGCTTGGACATTTGAGGATGTGTGTTTATACAAATGTGAACAAATGTACTCTCAGCTTGTGGCCAGGGCAAGTTATAGGGCCAAGAGAATCACTCCTCTCTTGGTCTGTGTTCCTGTTTTGAGTGGTGTGACTGGCCCAGGGTTCAGTTTTTCTTACTGTAGTCTCATGAGTGAATATCCAATAAATTTGTTACCATCTTTCTCTGTGTCAATTTCCTAGAGAGCTGTCCCCCCAGTGGGCACTTTGGGGGAACTCCTATAGAATGAAAGCTTAGTCTAGGGTCTCTGCACACAATGGTCTGTATTCAAGTCCTGCTTCTGCCCATTATAATATCTGTGACATTTAGTGACTTGATTCACCTCCTAGCTTGTGGATCTTTGAACCAGGAAGAAGAAAACCTTTGTCCCATTACTGAACATCTTTATTATTTAGTATTCTTTCGGCACCAAGTTCAGTGTGACACAAAGAAGACTGATTGGCTTGTATCTGTACCTCCTGTTTTTGTCATTTGTTGACTTGAGGTTAGCTGAGTTTTGGGCCATGTAGCATGCTTCCTGTGACCCCTAGATTTGGGACTCTTCTGGCCCTATGCCCAGTGCTAGGAGCAGAGTGCCTGTGGTAGTTTGAATGCATTCCCCCCCTAACCTCAGACATTTTTTATTCAGGTTAAACTTTCTGCTCACGTCTGCTAGAGGCGTGTCACTGATCAGATTCAAGCCCAAAGGTGTAGAGAGCAGTTCAGAGCTTTGGTGGGGTTCACGCTGTCTGCTAGTATTGGTGTTTTGCTTGCTATAGTTGTATCTGTTCGGATGTATGGAAGTAAGCAGGTTTTTCCACCATTCTGGGACCGTAAGCCTGAAACAAATCCCTTCCTTCCATTAACTGTCTGTTTGCAAGTTCATCCCAGCAACCCGGAGCTGAATGCAACAGTACCCCTACAAGCCACTGTGGAATCGGCCCAGTCACTCTGTACTGGCAGGCTCTGCACAGAACAGCTGCTGGATTTGACCTCTGCCTGTATCTGCGTGCACCTGCTAATTAATGCCTCAGAGGCATGGCCAGCCTGAACCCCCTCCTCTATATCTCTGATTGTATTGATTGTATCCTCAACTGGTTCCAGCATTCTCTATCCCCCTTCTCTCCATGTGTGTGTGTGTGTGCATGTGTGTGTGTGTGTGTGTGTGTGTTATACAAGAGTGTACATGTGTTAGTATACATGTGGGTGTATGTGTCCATGCATGTGGAAAACAGGGTGAAATATTGGGTGTTATTTTCAGGAACATGTCCATATCTTTTTGAGACAGTGTCATTCATTGGCTTGGCACTTGCCAATTAAGAGTAGACTGGCTGACCAGTGAGCCCCAAGGATCCACCTGATTCTACCTCCCCAGTACTAAGATAACAAGCTGTTTCCACCAGCACCGCTTTTTTTATGTAGGTACTGAAGAATGGTCCTTATGCTATTGAGGCCAGCATTTTACCCACTGAGGCATGCCCCCAAACTATGTTTCCAGCACTTTTTCTACTTAGTTCCAGGCTCTTTCTACCTGATCTCTTCCATTGTACCTCTAGCTTTTCCTCATTGTGGAACGAGGCTACAGGACCTACAGCCTGAGTGGAGTTTGCTAACAGCTGCTACAAGCACTACTGGTAGGAAATGCAGGAAGTAACAGTAAGGTCTCCACACCTTTTTCTCACATTTAAGACAATGCAATAGAAAGCCAATCATATTTTTAAAAATAAATTTTACTTACTTATTCATTTGTTACGTAAGTAGAGAGAGAGAAACAGACACAGAGAAAAAGAGAGAATGGGTGTACGAGGCCCTCCAAATGCTGCCAACAAACTCCAGACATGCACAGCCTTTTGTATCTGGCTTTAGGTGGGTACTGGGGAACCAAGCCCAGGTTGTTAGATTTTGCCGACAAGCACCTTAACAGCTGAGCCATCTCTCCAGATCTAAAGCCATTAGTTTTTTTTTTTTAAACTATTTTATTTGAGAGAGACAGACAGCTGGTGCACCAGAGCCTCTAGCCTCTGCAAACAAACTCTAGACGCAATCACCACCTTGTGCTTCTGGCTAGCATGGATTCTAGGGAATCAAACCTGGGTCCATAGGGTTTGCAGGCAAGTGTCTTAACTGCTAAGCCATCTCTCCCAGCTAACAGCCAGTAGTTTTTAATCTGAGGAGTTGGTCGTCTATGGAAACACTATGTTCTTCATTCTATGTATAATTTTAAAAGGTGCACAAGTTACCATACGTCTTCCATAATTTGAAATAATCCTTTTGTGCTCTGGATTTTCTTCCTAATCCATTGTCACTCTTTCATGCATTTGTTCAGTCAGTCCTTTGAAGGAGCAAGGCCTCTACGCTGGAAGGTTACAGGGGAAACTCACGGGGGTTGGAAGGTGGAGGTGATAGCAGACTCCAGTAGGGAAACGTGAGGATAATTTCTGTCTCAGCTGTGATGATGCTTGTGACTAGAAAAGTAGTGTTTCTTCAGCATTGTTTCTGACATCCCATCTCTGCGGTGCACCTATGTTGTCAACATACACATAAAGCCACTTTTGTTCTTCTTAGGTCAGAGGTGTTCTCAGTGTAGGAGGGCCTAGTCAGGTAGTCTAGATGAGAATGCATGGGTACTAAGATAATAAGGAATAAATGAACCTAGATCCATTTTCAGCATATAGCATTGATGAGCGTTGTGACATCATTGGGCTTGCCTTTTACTCGTTTTTGATCTTTACTTATTGTTAACTTAGAAATAATACTGACAGGTATCACAATACTCTCAGGTATAATAGGATTGTTGTGAAAATTAAATGAGATAATGTCTGGAAAGAAATTACCACAGCGTCTGGCATAGTGTTAAGTGCCCAGTAAATCCCGTTCCTTCTCCCCTGCAGCCTCACCTCCTCAGCAATTGGCCAGCTGTGTCTAACTACATCAGCAGAACTGTAAATACCTTCACAGTTATGCAACTGCTCTCTGCCAATCCACGCCTTGATCGCCTCCCTGCCCTGCCAACTGATCTATATCTAAATTCAGTTATGGCTCTACCTCTGGTCTAATCTTTCCCTCTGTAGAGTACAATAAAACCTTGATCCTGAAAAAATTACTTAGAACTTAAAGCCCTTAAAATGTCATCATGAGTTTTTTCTCTTCCAACAGGATATTGACAACAAAATTAATATTTTTGTTGTTTTCATAATAATATCTGCAATATTAACTTGATTTTTGAAAAGTCTCTAATTTTTTTCTGTACAGAAAAAGAATTTTGTTGACTCATTTACCTATATGCTAGTTTTATTCACTTTTAAGATTAATTTTTAATCTTCTGGCGCCCAGCCCCATGAAACGGAAGTGAATCTTGAGAAACACATTTGGAAGCTATGTTATTCTTCTCTGGATCCTACCCTTTCAAAGTTAGTAATGATTTTTGGATCCAACCGCTCAAGCTTTTGTTATTCCCCTTGCTAGTAATATGGACATTGAGGTGTTGTTCAACTTTTGCCTGTCTTCGGGACGAATTATGCATCTTCCCTGGCCTTAAAATGTCCTTCTTTGAACTCCCACTACTGCATACCCACACATATTCAACCTAATGTATATAGGTCATATTCCTGTCTCTTTGAAATTGGATCTTTACAACTGGAGTTGGAAGGTGCTAATGTGGGTCTCCAAGCAACAGGGGCAGATGCAATAGTTTGCTAAAATGTGTTCTCTAATGTGAGAGTTACAACTGAAAAGAAGCAGAAGTCAAAGGTTGCTCAGGATTAGCCAGGCCATCCACTCAACTTATCATGTGGAAAGGCAATGGCATGAATCAGTTGAGAAAACTGCTTGCTATCTGACAGTCTCAGCTTTGAACTCCAGCTCTCCCACTTCCTAGCTGGGTGCCAAGATCACGTGGCTTCCTAATTCCTCTGCCTCTCAGTTTCATTATTTGTAAACAAGAAAGGCAAAATTAGCCAGGCATGGTGGCTTTAACCCCAGCACTTGGGAAGCAGAGGTAGAAGGGTGGCTGTAAATTCAAGGCCAACCTGATGCTACATAGTGAATTTCAGATCAGCCTAGATTAGAGAGAAATCCTACCTGGAAAAACAAAACAAAACAAAAAGTAATATTATTTATTTTGCATTGAATAATTAAGTGAGGTAATATTCATAAGATCATATGAGAGATATTTTCTGTAATCATTTTAGCACAATATTCAGCTCTTTATGCTGTGATAAAATTCCTAAAAAGAAACAATTTATGGGACACTTCACAGTTATAAGGGAAATAGTCCATCCCTGTGGGGATGGTAAGGCAACAGGAGCAGGAGCAACTAACTGGTCATGTTGCATCACAGTCAGGAGGCAGGGATCAGTGAATGCTGGGGCTCATCAGGCTTTCTACTTTCTTCGTTTCATTCAGTCTGGGACAGCCCATATGGTGGTGCTACCTACATTCATTGGAGCTCTTTCCTTCTCACTTAAAGCTTTATGAAACAGAAATGCTCTTATAGCTACTGCCAGAGATGTGTTTCTTAGGTCTTTCCAAATCCAGTAAAGTTGATTTGTAAACACAGTAAGCAATAAGAATGCCACAGCCTAGATATCCTGCTGTCTGGAACTCTTCTCCTCCAGACATCTGAGTTCATTACTTTGGAATCAACCTCACTCAAGTTTTCAGGACACAGGCAAAACACAATGAGATTCTTTGCTATAATATGACATGGATTGACTCTGGCTTAGCTCCTGATAGAGTCCTTATTTCCCTCCGAAACTTCATGGGCACAGTCTTTACTGTTCTCACATATGTCAGCATTCAGATGTTTCAAACCCTTGCGAGCTCTACCCTCAGAGTTCTAGGACTAAGTAAGTCAGAACAAGATAGGAAATAATATTCTTGGTATATTACTGTCTACATGAAGAAAAACTTCTAGTAGATTGATTTTAAGGTTTGATGATCAGGTCCTGGGAAAAGTGCTAAGAATGAAGATATCACATTCCTTCCCACACTAAATGCATAATTCTGTATGAATTTGGTTTCATTTCAAAAGTGAAGTGTTCACAGACTGAACACACTCCTATAAACTTGACCTTGCAAGGGCAGCAGATAAACTTGAGTAGTCATTCTCAGACAACAATTCCCCAAGGTTTTAAGTAAATTTTTTACAGGCTCCTATAAATACTTCTGACAGGCTATGTAAAAGTTCTCCCTTACCCCACCAGCTTTTATACATATGGGAAAACAAACACTGCATAATGTAAAAAAAAAAAAAAAAAAAAAAAAAAAAAAAAACCTTGGCCTTGTATGGTTCTTTACATTTAAAGAACTGAAATTACATATAAACACCCCAGAATTTCATCTCAAAATGCAAATGTACCTAACACTTTCCAAAGCTGAATAAAGAAAATGCTTGAGATAAACAGTCTTTCTCCTGGAAGGCCAGATGCTTCTCATAACTGCAGTCTGTTTCTACCTACTCTCCTTGCTCATGCTAGCCTTATCTCTAGGTTTTACTCCCCTTTGGTTAGATGTAATTGATAACAGAGCTAATGGTTTAAAATACTCTCTGTCTAAAAGTTCTTTTTATAGATCTAATTCATATCTCGTTGCAGCTTAAAACAGTTTTTATTAGTTGCACTAATCCACAACTAATAAATATGTATGGGTCTCTTTGATTTACTAAGGACCATGTGTGGAAACCAAAAGTAGAAAGTGCACTAGCCATGATTAATTGCCAGTTGAGTGAACCAAAGAAATGAGTGCTCTAGAGTTCAGAGGGAGGAGAGAGTATAGCAGGGGGAATGAGACTGACTCTTTAAAGATGGTTGGGTTATGGGTCTGTTAATAGAAAAAGGAAGGACAGATGGTGTACAAGGTGTGAGGAAAAGCACAGAAATGGGAAGAAAGTCAGGGGAACAATTCTTTTGGAAATGAGGTGCCAAAAAGGGAAATAGCTGGAAATCTGCACAGGGACTCAAATTTCATTCTAATAATGATGGCCTACCCCATAGATTAGTGGCTTCAAAAGCCCAAGAATGTATAGGAATCTTTACTTGAAAACATAAGTATGTTTATTCTTAGGTGTGGTGAGTGGCCCATGCCTTTACTCCCAGCACATGGAAGCCAGAGGTAGAAGGATTACTGTACATTTAAGGCCAGCTTGGAACTATAGAGTGAGTTCCAGGTCAGCATGAGCTAAAATGAGACTGTACTGTGAAAAAAAAAGACACAAAATAAATAAATTTATTCTTTATACAGAAAAAAGTGAGTTTTACTAGCAACAGGTTGTATTAACAATATTATATACGCTGAGTGTGGTGGCACACGCCTTTAATCCCAGCACTCGGGAGGCAGAGGTAGGAGGATCACCATGAGTTCAAGGCCACCCTGATATGACAGAGTTAATTCCAGGTCAGCCTGGACCAGAGTGAGACCCTACCTCGAAAAACAAAAGAACAACAACAACAAAAAGCAAATAATATTATATATGTGTCATTTACAGAAATATACACGTATGGTGATTTGGACATGAAATTAGCATATTGTTTGAGGTGCATGATCAAAAACACTTGAATCAAGGCTACTGCTGTAGAATCATAGATGATATAGAATGGTGTCACTGTGTGGCCCTAACTCTCAATCCTTCTGGCTCTGAAGTGCGGGGATTACAAGGACATACCACCATCTAGCTGAATAGAGATTTTTCATGTCATCAGAGACATATTCAAAGTGGTATTTCAGGAAGATGTGTCTGGCAACAGTTATACAGAAAGGATTGGAGAAAGCAGTTAGTGACTACCGTAAGTCATGGGGCTTAAGGTATGGAAGCCACATGGGAATGGTATGGAAGGAGAGAGTTCTAGAAGCTTTTGGTGATATATTTGTCTTCATTATGAGGTTTCCCTTGCAAGAGTGTTCAACAATCACCTCAAAAGAGAGTTTGTGATGAAACTGATTGAAAATGTATTAATACTAATGAATGTGTTATAGGCTGACACCTAAATTTAACTAGAGCCAAATATAAAATTATGGTTTACTAGTTGCCAAAAGTATTAAAAGATTATTGGATAATATTTCAGTAATTCACAAAGAACTTTATAACTAATTTTATATACAAAGGAAGTCTTTTAAATCTCTCTCTGTCTCTCTGTCTCTCTGTCTCTCTGTCTCTGTCTCTCTCTCTCTCTCTCATTCTCTGTGTGTGTGTGTGTGTGTGTGTGTGTGTGTGTGTGTGTGTGTGTGTATGCACACACGCAGGATAGAGTACAACCTTGGGTGTCATCCTCAGAAACGTTTATCAACTCCTTTGGAGACATTGGCCGGATACTAACCAGTTAGACTAGGCGGGGCTGGTCAGTGAGCTGCAGGGATCCTCCTGTTTGTGCATCATCAGTGTTGGGATTACTGACACTTGCCAACATGTCCAGCCTTTTATAAAACACATTATCAAATGAGCCACCTCCTGAGCCCCACTAGGAAAGTCCTTGAAGATATAGATAATAGCCTTTTTACCTCACCATAAAAGTAGAACTTTTGAAAGAGTGGACAGAAAAGCTCAATGACTCCTACATTATACAGAAGAAGGACTACTTAGAAAGAAGGTGGTGCTCAGGGGAGTACGGGCTGGGTGGATAATGAGGGTGTAGAGAGTAATAGGATGGGAATGTGACCAACATTACAGTATGTTCATGTATTGAAACTATCAACTAAAATGTTAAAAAGAAGGCTGGAGAGATGACTTAGCAGTTAAGTTGCTTGCCTGGGAAACCTAAGGACCCAGGTTTGATTCCCCAGTAACCATGTAAGTCAGATGTAAAGGATGGCACATGTGTCTGGAGATCCTTTGCAGTGGCTGGAGGCCCTGCCATGCCCATTCTTTCTCTCTCTCCTTCTCTTTCTCTCTCTCTCCTTTCTCTCAGAAATAAAAAAATAAATAGGTAATATTTTAAAAGAAATATCATAGTTCATTCATACGTGTACTTCCTACCAATTCAGAATAAAATTTTGTTTTAAACTAAAAATTAAAATATGAACTGCACATCCAAGTCACAGAAAACATTGTGAAGATCTCCCATAGTGTTTTAAATGAGTTTGTGACGTTGTACTGGGCCATGTTCATGGTTGTTCTGTTTCACACATGGCCACGTGGGCTGTGGGTTGGATATGACTGCAAGCTACTGGTTTGTCACTGTAGTGTTGCATATGTAAATGCTCAGGAAATATGTATGCTAATGAAACTGATAGGAAAAAAAGTAAAGCTTAATGCATTTAGAAAGCTGCTGCATTCTGGAACAAGGTGTGCTTCCCTTCTGTCCTGTGAGGTTGGAAAGGGACCCCAACAACGTTCTCGCCTTGGTTGCTTATTAGAGCTTCGTTGCTGCTGATAATCCCAGGTCCAAGATTCCCTCTGCAGCTCCATCGTCCCAAGGGATAAAATTGCTGAATGGAATTGTTTCAAAGTTCTGCACTACATGTACGTGACTTGCAACCATTTTCTTATAAATTGTACTCTGTGGAACTTCTTGCTGGTTCGTGTTTTCGCAAAGTAGAACTCTTAACAAAAGTGTGATTCAGAGTTCAAATCCATCATTAGCTGGGCTTCTCAATTTCTCCTTCCAGATAAAAACACTCTAAATGACAAGGAAAAACAAATCACATATTTTAAATTGCTAACTAGATCACGCTTGTGATCTCAACATGCTACTAATATTTTCTTAGAAATATAGTCATGAGAGAGCACTACTCTCAGGCAATTTTAATAAGAAAGGCAAATTCACACATCTTAACTCTAGTCAGGCATCAGATAAAAGCTTAACATTTGTCTCAATCAAGTTAAAATGGGCTACAGATTGTGTATGCCTATATATGTGCAATTGTCTTGGTGATGATGAGTATAATGTTGTATAGGAAAATAGGACACACAAAAACAAAGGAGTTCCGACTAAAAATTCTGTAGAAAGTAAAAGTGAATATTCTCATATGTAAACTGTTTCTAGGGCCTTGATGACATATACCAAAACATCTTAAAGTTCAGCATGGTGGGCTGGAGAGGTGCCTTAGAAGTTAAAGCACTTGCCTGCAAAGCCTAAGGACCCAGGTTCAATTCCTCAGTACCCGCATAAAGCTAGATGCACAAATGGCACATGCATTTGGAGTTCATTTGCCATGGCTAGAAGCCCTGGTATGCCCATTCATTCTGTCTCTTTCTGTGTACCTCTCTTTCTCTGTCTCTTGCTTGCAAATAAAAAATATTTAAATAATAATAAAAAAAACTCAGCATGGAGGCACATGCCTCTAATCTCACCACTCTAGAAATTGAAGCAGGATTGCCTCAAGTTTAAGACTAACATGAGTTACATAGGAGTAACCTGCCAGAAAGGGCTACACAGCAAGACCCTATCTTCAACAAATAAAAATAAAAACAAAATCCAAAGTAACAAAAACTTTGAAAATGGTTGTTATTTAGATTCAGTATTTCTATTTTAAAGACTTGTCCAAAAGATTGAAACCCTAAATTTCCACAATTCGGTATCAGCTAAAAAAAAATTATACACCATTTCCCCTGATTATTATTGACTCTAGCAAGATGATGTTTGCCATGATTTTAAGTGGAAAAAGTAATATGTAGAAATTTCTTTATATATTTATAAAATTTATATTATGTATATATACAAACAAAATAAGAAATAAAACAGTATGCTCATGGGAGTTCTGTTTTATATAATTTTTTGTTTTCTTTAGCTTTAAATTTATAAAGTATATATTGAATTCATGTTAAAGACTATCAACACAAAAACCTAGAGAATATTCCTGTAACTTAATTTCATTAGCTAACTGAAAGATTTCTATGACCATTATATATTTATTTAATAACTTGATCACCAAGAGAAGCTGAGGTATTAAATTTTGACCAGATCCAGCTGTGTGTAAAAGTAGTTCACATAATAGCAATTGAAGCAAATGGGGGCCCCAAGGCACATTTAGTTATCTTGGCTACTGGAGTGTCTTGTCCTGTGTTATTCATGCTTTGAGCTCACAAAAATAGCATTATCTTACCAAGGTTCTTGGCTGAGCAGGTAAAACGTGCCTTAGATTAAATGACAAGGTACGTCTTTTTGTTTACTCTTACACAAATGTATTCAGCCAGCCTGTGTGTTCATCAATAAACATTTATTCAGTATTTATTAACTAATCGGTACAGATCATGAAAAAAAGGAAATTTAATAAATTTCAGAAAATTAGTGATCGAGTGGAAAGATTACCATTTAAATGTTTGAAATCAAAATGTGTGTGTGTGTGGGGGGGTCGGTTTCTAGAGAAACACTGAGAAAGGAGTAGCCATCCTTGCCTTTGAGTTAGGGAAGCCTTCTCTGAGAAACTAATATTAGAAATAGGCTTTTCTGAATGAATAGGAATGGGTCAGATGGAAAAGGTGAAGGGCAAATGGCAAAAGGGGATAAGAAGAGCATTTGCAGGGCTGGGGAGATTGCCTAGTGGCTGAAAGTGTTTGCTTGCAAAGCCTGCTGACCCAAGTTCAATTCCCCAGTACCCAAGTAAAGGTAGATGTCCAATGTGGCACATGCATCTGGAGTTTGTTTGCAGTAGTAAGCTGTTCTCGCCCTCTCTCTTTATAAATAAATAAAAATATTTGTTAAAATTTGCAAAGGGCCGAACACCTGAGGTGCATGGTGTATCCACAAGTAGTCAGAGTGTGGTGTAGAGTTCAGAGTAAGGAGGAGAAGCAGATGCAAGAAAGGAAAACTAATTTAGGCCATAAGTGGCCATTACACCATGGTAGTAATAAGGTTACTGCTCCACCAGTGATTAGTAGTGGTTTGCCTGGCTATTAGACTTCTCCTCATTAAAATAAGGTAAGACTGCTCCCTTTGAATTATGGAAATTATTAGGTTTTATGACCTATTCCACAGAATATAAATATTATCACATCACCTAAATCTGCTTTGCAGCTAAGCACTCAAACCTCTACAGGGCTTACTTTAAGGGAGCTTCTTATGTCCTCTTGAGGCCCCTTCTACTGTGTCCAAATTGTCCATGAATCCAGGGTTTCTCTTTAAGTTAAAAACTCATTCCTCCTCTAGAAATTGTTATTGGATCTGCCTGTACTCTCTGCTCCCTGTGGCTGGTGCATGACACCATTGAACACCCTGTAATCACATGTCCTTTTAGGGCAGCAGGGTCCCAACTCTTCTGGTGTACATTCTCAGCCTCAGGCATCCTTTCCAACTGTCATCACAGGGCTAGGATGCTGGGAGCTGGAGTTGCTTGTAGAACTGACGATAGGCCAGGTGAAAAGAATTCTTCCCCTGAGCCTCACACAGGTATGTGGAGCCAGTTCACCAGCCTAGACCTTCCTCCATCAGGAACTTAACTTTTTCTGTTCCCTGTCCTCTTAGTCAACATGTCACTCTGACCCAATGATCTACATCCCAGTCCTCAGTCTAAACAGAAAGTGAATTAAGAACACCAGGGTTTTCCTACCAGAAGATTCTGGGCTCCTTTCCATACTGATTCTCCTCCTGCCCATCATCCAGCCACTACTCCAGTAACTTGCAAGATGAACTTTAAAAAACATCTGTTGCCTTGCTCCAGGGTATTCTAAAAGTGCCTGTTCACCTTATATTTACACTGAGACAGACACAAAGTGATTATTCTAAAAGCACAGGTCCTCAAAGTATTTCCCTGTCTGTAAAGAGTTAAGTGTAATTTACTTTACTTAGAATAATAAATCTTTGCCTCACCATGCCCCCTATTTAAGAAAATCAATGATCGTGTGTATGTTATATGACAAATTGTCTAACTTGCCTAAGGTGCAATAGAGCTCCATCCCCATGCATTTAACCACAGTGTTTTAGTACCTTCTCATTCGCTTCACATGCTAGCTACCAGGTCACTATTTCTATAACTTGGAATCTAGCCTCATGGAGCACATCACAGAAATAAGTATTTTTTAAGGGCAGTTCCTCCTACCAAACTGCTTTAAATGAGAGTTGGGCAAGCAGTACATTTGTCACCTAGCATGAGCGTTTTTCTGTAAGGACCACTTATACTTTCTCTGCAGACAGGTCGCAGAAGGGCAGACTTGTGCACAGCTATAGAGGGCGAGAAACAGAAGCAAGTGGGTGTTAACAGGTAATGTTCCTTAGAGGTAATGGTTTGAGAAAGCTATCTACAAGAAAGATTAATCTGGGGTTTTTTTTTCCTGCTGAAAGTCAAGTTTACTTTACTTTGCCCTTTTCCTACTGCAAATCTAAGAGAGTCAATTGACCTTTTGAATTTATTAGTTTAATGGTAATCATCTCTCAGCCTTCCTGTCTTTAAACTTGAGAATAATGAAAAAAAAAAATCAAAACAGATTTTTTTTTTATCTTTTGTCATAGGCAATATTTTCCCCCTAGCATTACCACTCTCTTGATTGCAATGAAATGCACACATATCACATTTCATAAACCAAAAGAAAATTTGGATATACTATGGACAACTGTACTTGCAGAGATAAGCCATAATATTGTAGCTGTTTGTTATACTGCACACAGGTCTTCATTGAAATCTAAGTCAAGATACTTCTGGTAGTTTCTATGAATCCAGGAAACCTAACTGCCCATCCTCTGGTGATCACTCAGTCAACTCCTAGCTAACTGACTCCTAGCCAACTAAAACTAGATATGGTCTCCCATGTGCTTCCAATTCTAGAACTTTCTTTCATGTTCATGCCTCAGACTGGAGCTGTATCCCCACTGGACCAGACTCAAAGCTGAGAACCACCATTACTACTGGGCTATTCACTCCCAAACTCTTCCACAGAATGAATTCCCTGTCTTTGCGCTCCTGTCCCTTTGTTATGTTACTACAGTTATTATTTCTTTATTCCTATTATTGCCATTGCTGTGGGTCGGTTTATATATTTAACATCTATGGCTTTTTAAAAATAACTTGGATATCATCCAGATACATAAAATTTATGACTATTACTCCCTTTATTTTGCTAAGTATTTAATTTGCATATATGTGTAGGATGTAAGGGGTGCTGGGCCTCTGTGGCTTTAAACAAATACCAAATGCTTGAGCCACTTTTTGCACCTGGCTTATGTGCATGTCTTGGGAATTGAACCCAGATAAGCAGGCTTTGCAAACGACCACCTTCCCAGCCCTTTCTTTAAAAGTGAGGCACATACTTTGGTTTGCTTGTGTCTGGACATGCTCCATTTGGGAATGTGCAAACATTTCACAGTGAAGGAGACTGTGTCCCCTAAAAGTTGTCTGGGCAATGCACTGTAAACAGCAAAGTCATCCAGGGGCTCCTTCTCTCTCCGCCTTCCCAGCTCTGGGATTCTAAGAGCACACCACCATGCCTGGCGTCTTTTCATAGGTTCTAGGATCCGAACTCATGATCGCATGCTTGTGAGGCAAGTGCTATACTGACTGAGCTGTCACCTTAGTCCTTCAGTCATTTTGAGGTCTCCACATTCCTCACTCCAAACTAATGACCTTTGTGCTATCTTAGACCACAAGGCTGATTTACAACATGTGGTGATGACGTTCAAGTGGCACACCAATATTTGCTTAGAAAAAGTGGATTTTCTATACCCTGTGCTGTGTATCCTTATTTAAAAATTCTGTCATTTTAATAATTCAGTACCGTGTGGCTGGCAGGCACAGTTGTGTAAAGAGAACATGTTGCTCTTTTTTTTTTTCTTATGGACTTTAGAAACTTAGAACCTTCATTTGCACATGCAAACAACAGCCTCACTTTTTCCTGTCCATAGCAAATCAGCCCTTGATTTAAATTGACTTTCGGCATGTTTCTTTTAGAGAAACCAGAGAATGAGCTCTTTAATGATACTGATTGGATTTCCTTCTGTGAGAACATTTGGGGTTTGTGTCATGAATATCACCAGATTGGTAGAACATGGAGCAAACAGTGGGCATGCTAGATGTCTTCCGGAGCACTTGAAAGCTTCTGGAAGAACTTCCTGTCTGAGCATGTAAGTGACTCTCCTGTTCTATGGAGGTGGAAATGTATATTTGGGGTACCTATCATGCAGCCTTGTAGTTCATGATAAATGAAAATTACAGTAAATGCCAATCACATGCCAGCCACAGGATTATCATAGATAGTCATACTGTTATCCCTCACAACCATCCCAGTGAAGAGTTATGGCATACGCCTATAATAAGATCTCCACTTGTCAAGCAAAGAGGTGGAGGTTCAGACAGACCAAGTTCCCAGTGCTTAAACAGCAAGTACAAATGACAAAGGAGTTCACCAGAATTGTCCGCCTTTTTCAAGGTGTAGTACCTTGCCCGGAAGTGAGCTAGCAGAAAAGTTTTAGGAGGACATGAGGCTGGAAATGTGGCTTTGACTTTTATTCTGACCAAGGTTTGCATTCATTCATTCCTTCGCTAGCATCTAATTGATATTTAATGTGTGCCAAACAATCTGAGAACTGGAGCCATTGCAGTGGGTTGGAAAACATACATCCCTGACTTTCAGAAGCTTGTCTCTGGGTTATTGGAGGTTTTGAGCAGAGGAATCATGTGATCTGACTCCAGGCCACAGTGCACAGTACCTCTGAAAAGAAGTGTAGCAGTTAATTTTGTATTGCTGGCACACTACACCCAACCAAAAGCAGCTAATACGAGGAACGAGTTGATTTCCAGTGTACAGTTTCAAGGGGAAGACCGGCTCCCATCTTGCCACATGTGAGAAGCAGGAAGGAAGGAAGGAAGGAAGAAGTCTGAGTCAGAGTAATCCACAAGAAGTCACAGTGAATAGCTCACTAACACCCAGTATGGCTGAACTAATAAACTGAGATCTGTCCCCTGTGATGCACTCCAAAGGCTCCATCTTCCAAAGCTTCTCCAACTTTCCCAAATGAAGGGCCAGTACTCAAGACACATGAGTCTATGTTTCAACCACCACAAGAGGTGTGAGGAGGCAGCAGCTGCCATGGTTCAGACAAGAAGGGCTAGAAGCTTGAAGCAGATTACAGCACAGGTGAGGAATTGGGTTCTAGACAGCCTGGCATGGAAACACCAGTGGCATTCCCTGAGTAGTTGAATGTAGCCTGCCTAGCTTTCCCAGGAGCTCAGTTCAGCCTACATCAGTTAACTGCACTCTTTTATAGTGATAAGACTACTCACATATAAAGTGACTTGACAGTTCAGCTCAGCAGAAACTGAAGTTCTTCCCTTTGTCTTCTTACCATTGCGATTATGAAAGGAAAAATGCCTGTCAGTACTCAGAGTAAGTAAGATGGAGTTCCATGCCCCAGCAGCATTTGGCATCCAGACTGTCACTGGCCACGTAGCTCCTTCCTTTGAAGGCCCTTCCCCTAGAGAGCAGCACATCTGTGGTAATGCGTGAGATTTGTAGCATCAGCGTGCATTTTGGTCTTTCCCACTGGCTCCCATGCAGGAAGATGGATCTTAGGGAAATGTAAGTTCAGCTTCGTGGTTTTCTGCCTTTGTTATTTCTCAGAAATGACCTTATTGGGTCCAAATCAGGAAAGATTTTAATTCTTGGTAGCAGAGTAGAACTTAGAAGGTATTGTTTTACCATGTTGGATTTTTTTTTTTTTTAATGTTAGAGGGAGAAAGAGATAGAGAGCCAGAATTAGCACCTCAGGGCCTCAACCAAGTGGGCATGTACAAACTTGTGCTTGCTTCCCTTTTGTGTGTCTGGCTAATGTGGGATCTGGAGAGTAGAACATTGGTCCTTAGGCTTCACAGGCAAGCACCTTAACTGCTAAGCCATCTGTCCAGCCCTATCGTGTTTTTGAAATTCAGAAAAAGTGTGGCTTCTTTGTGGTTAATAGTTATTGAACACACGTAGTCACTCAAAAAAAAAAAAAAAATGGTCCTAGGGCTGGGGAGATGGCTCAGAGGCTAAAGATACTTGTTTGCAAAGCCTAATGGCCTGGGTTTAATTTCTCAGTACCCATGTAACGCCAGATGAACAAAGTGATACATGCATCTGGAGTTTGTTTGCAGTGGTGGGAGGCTCATGTATGTACATATTATTGGCCTGTCTTTGTCTCCTGCTCTCCCTCTCTCTAAATAAATATAAATATATCTTTAAAAATGGCCCTCAATGTGATCAATTTGAAATTAATTAATAACTTCAGGATATAGACAGAGGTTCCTCAATTTATAATGGGCTTACATCCTGATACCCAATGTAAGCTGAAACTATCCTAAATCAAAAGTGCATTTACTTCACCTCACCTGCCCAACATCCTGGCTTATGCACCGAGCACACTGTTCCTTGTGACCATGAGGCTGGACAGTAGCTGTGGCTTGCTGCTGCTGTCCAGTAGAAGATCCCACTGCTTGAAGCCACTAGCCCAGGAGCAGATCAGACGTCAACACTCAAAGTGTGTTTTCTACTAAACAAATATGTATCTCTTTTATGCTATCATAGGTAAAAGCATAATAAGCTAAGCCATCTAAAGTCAAGGACTGTCTACATAAATTTGCTTATTACAGGTCAAATAAATTGCCACCATGCTGTTAGTGAAGTAATAAGGTGAATAAGTGTCATCTTCCTTCAATGAATTCTCATAGACCTTAAGTGAATGGCCTTGCATTGCCAAGAAGAGACTAGCCACAGGAAGCATAAGTGTCACATCAGCTGCACGGCCACTACAGTCCCAAGGAGAGTGTGAGACGCTGGTTATGCTTGTAGATCAGATTGCAGAGTAATTCCTGCACACATTATCTTGAAGTCGAGCTAAATGATTCAGTTCCAATTAATATCTCTGGAAGGCTATAAGATCTCAGAATTGTAACTGAACCTTCTGGTTACAATTTCCTATCTCACTGAACTTGACCTTCCACTGGGCCCTGCGAATGGCATGTTTTATACTTTTTCCATTATTATTCTGTCCTGCAGGTTAGGCCTGAAGTTGCACCTTTGCTGAGTCAGCCACAACCTGAAGTGGGTGGCCAGACCAGTGAAAAGAGAGGTGCCTCTGATTCCCTCCTCCCTCCACAGTGTGGATGAGGACTCCACTGCCTGAAAGGTATTCAAGATGAACTGAAAGGTCCCTTTTTTGTTCTTTGTCCCAGGACTGCGCCCAAAGAGGACTGTGCGCCTCGTGCTCTGGACTGCAGAGGAGCAAGGTGGAATCGGTGCCTCCCAGTATTTCCAGCTACACAAGGTAAGACCAGGGGCTGGTGAGCATATTCACACATGGAACACCAGCATGAGTGAGAAACATCGATTGCTATTTGTTTTTATTTAAAAATGATCACATCCAAGTGTGGTGGTGCATGCCTTTAATCTCAGCACTTGGGAGGCTGAGGTAGGATGGTCCCCACGAATTTGAGGCCCACCTGGGCTACAGAGAGAGTTCCAAGCCAGCCTGAACTAGGGGTGAGACCCTGCCTTAAACAGTGCTAGGTAACTGTCTATTTAAGACTCTGCATACTTTGCGTCCAGCTCACCCTGGCAGGCACATCTCTGCGTAGCTGAGAATGCCCTGGTGAACTCAGGATGCTGTAGGTATTGCAGTGGACCCCGCCTGCATCTTCTCTGTGGCCCTAGGAAACTCTCAGATGCATGCTGCCATGTGCTGGAGGTTTCTCATGTTCTGTTGTGCTCATGTAGGAAGAGAAATAGCAACAGGTAAGTATTCTTCTCTCCACTGGGCCCAGCCCTGTACGTCAGTGCCCCAAATCCTTCTGAAAACCCTAGGATTTGAGGAACAAGTAAGCCCCGAGACCTGGAGTCAGCCAGCATCACCAGCAGCATGTGGTGGGAACATGGCAGCTGCATTCTCAGATCTGGGAATGAGGAGTCCAGCTGGGTCGGACACTGACTGTATTCCAGCAAGGGCAGAGCTGGAAGCAAGATCACTGTGGAAGATCATGATTAGAAACACAAAACTGCCTTTAACATTGGAGACAGGGAGGTTAATATTGAGAACAAACTTTGAGAGAGTAAAACATACAAAGGACAGAAATACTCAGGAACAAGTCAAATGTTAGTTCAGACAAGAGCCCACTGAGCAGTGGTGTGTGGGATGGGGAGGGACTGGCCTACTGTGGCTGCTGCTCTCTTATTGATCTCCCTAAATCTCAAGGCTAGAAGATAGAAGTTTCAGGTCAAATTAGAAAGTTTATTTTGTGAGTTAAATTAATGCGGTGTCAGTCACAACTGCTGTTTTAGTTAAAGCATGAGTTCAAGGTCATAAACTTGGTCACTTGGTATTATTTACTATAGAAAATGTTTATGATTTATACTCAACTCTTTTTTACCAATTTATTTCTTTGGGCCTCTGGATCCTGGGGATAAATAAATTCAAGATAATTACCCTTTGGTTGGTGGGTAATGGTGTTGATCTCTTATATCTTGTGGTGGACCGCATCATCAGATAAGGATTGTTTCAAGTTCAGCAGCACTCAGTTAACATTTACTGAGCACCCACAATGTTCCATGCACTCTGCTAAGTACCAAGTTTAATGTCTTTGAAAAATCTACCCTAAGAATGTACATGCTGGCACATGCCTATAATCCCAGTTCTCAGGAAGTTGAGGCAGGAGGATAAGAGTTCAAGGCCAGCCTGTGATACACAGTGAGAGCTCCACCTTAGAAAAAGAATTTATCCTGATCCTACAGGGAGCTATGATGTAAAGACAGAAACTGGTCACTAAACATGAAGCATTCAGAAGGTGTTCAGTGTTTTGTTAGAGAATAAGGTGGGTACAGGAGTTCACCTAACCCAGCTTTGGAGGGCAGTCAGAAGTGGCCAGGATAAAATGGCATCTTACTTGAGACCAGGAGAATGAGTCAAAGAAGGTAAGGAAGAGAAGCAGGAGGGAGGAAATGATGCCAGGCTTTGGCAGAGGGAACGGTATGTGCTAAACCTGGGGTAAGAGACAGCAAGCACCCTGGAGAAGTGGGCAAGGGTTCAGAGTTCCTGGTGCACAAAATGCACAGGTATAATTGTCAGGATGCAGACTAGACAGGTGAAGAGGAGCCTGAAGGCGGACTGCATAAACCCTGCTTAGAAGCTTGTATTCCATCCTTGGGGCACGAAGAGTTAGCTGAGTTATGTTCATGGAAGAGCTTCAGCATTCAGTGCATCCTATCCTTTAAGAAAGCAGGATAACTGAAAAAATATTCTAAACCTTATTTTACACATTATAATCTACCTCAAAAATGGATTTAAACCACAATGGAGCTGGCTTAAGATTTTTCTGGAAGCTAAAATTCCTACAATATGAAAGAAATTTACTATAACCTACAAAAAGCATGGATTAAATTGGAAATGACTGGATTTTAAAGTTCTGCAAAGCTGGCAGGGACACACATATGAACAAACTCAAAGGCTGTGCAATTACACGAACAGAAAGCTGGTTTGCCTTGAAATACCGGTGTTGCCTTCATGTGTGCAGTCCTGCATACTGATGGCTGCTCTGCACTGTGTTTTCGGGGATGGGAAGAAGAAATTGCAGAAACAGACAGCATAGGGATTTTGTTTTATGGTAGCTTTTTATCTCACCTTTACAAAGACATTCTGCCTGTTTTATACGATTCAGCCAATTTCAAAGGACTTATCCGAGGGTTCTTAAGATTAACATATTGATAGAAGCATTGCTAAGCACATAAGTATTTCTGGGTGGCTGAATTTAACATAATACTACATATAGGAGCTGGAGAGAGCTCAGTGGGTAAAGGTCTTGCTGTGCATGTGTGAGGACCTGAATTCAAGTCCCCAGTGCCCATATGAAATGCAAGGCATGGTGGTCCACACCATTAGTCACAGCACTGCGGAGGCAGAGAGAGGCAGATCCCTAGGACTCACTGGCTGAGTAGTGGAACCAAATCGGTAGGCTCTAGGCTCATTGGGAGTCCTGTCTCCAAGAATAAGTTGGAGAGGGATTGGGGGAGATACACAGTGTCAATTTCTGGCCTCCATACACATGCACATACATGTGTATGAGTATCCACACAAAAATGTGCATCATCCTGGGTACACACATACATACACACCACACACAAATACACATGCTAAAAAGTAAACACATAAGCAAGTCACAGACTGGGAGGGAAGGGACCTTTTGACCTTTCCACAGTATCACTGGCTGCAACAGACAGCTCAGTAGTATACACTTCACTACACTTCAAGCAGAAATCCTCAGCTTCATGATGGTACTGACAACTGCTGAAGCAAGTAGCCCCCCAGATTTCAGTGACTTAACATAATAAAAGTTCATTCCTTGTTTGTTTAGCATACAATTCCATACAATTACTCAGGCATCCAGGCTGACAGACCCCTAAGAAACATGTTTTTTAATATTCTTTTTATGGAGAATTTTCATGCATGAACAGACTATAATTTGGTCATAATCCCCTCTCATTACCTTCTTTTTTTCAGAAATTAGAACTTAATTATAAATGTTCCCAAATTAGAAACTGATTTTGTGTGAAGACTCTTTGAAACTTTAGGAACTATATGTAAGATAAGCTTATTATAATGAATTTCACTCCGCCACCTCCATTCCACTGAACACCCTCCTCTTTCCAGCTAGTCCTTCTAGTTTGATGTCTCCTTCTTTTTGCCCTCCTCCATCATCCATATCAAAATGATGATGGGCTCAATATTGCACAGGTTTTGTGGAGGTGACAACACCTGACAGCCTCTGTGAGGTCATGCACCAGTTCCTTTATATCTGTCCCAAAGTCCTTTTCCCACTCTCTGGCTCATACACTCTTTCCACACCCTTTCCTTATGTTTGAGCCTTGGAGGATGAGATAGACATGTCTCATTTAGCTCTGAGCCTCTTAGTCTCAGAGTTTTTACAAGCTTTGAATTTCTCCACTTATGTACAAGTAACATTGACACCAGCTGATAGACAGTTAGAGGTTCTTATGAGACAGCCGTGGAAGTGACTTGCACCCTGTTCGTTCACCTTCTATCTGTAAGAACTAGTCCTGGTGCTTGAGAGCTAGGAAACACAGTCCCTGGGTGGGCAGCCCCTTCCCAGCCACAGAGCTGCACACGTTACAGAAAGGAGCACACAACTGTAGTGCAAAGCTGGACCATGTGTTCTGGACATTTTTCTGGACTTCCATTTGCCCAAGTGACAAAGTGCTCTGAGATTTTCACTTCCCATGGAAGTGAAAATGAGGTCAGCCCTCCACAGGTGCTCATCACTAGGAGGACATGGCCAATTGACACAATACGCACATGTGCACACACGTCCCTGAATGGACACACATATACAAAGAATTAAGTCTTTGGTCATAAATATCTTATATTCTACTTTACCAGTTACTCCATATTTACACACAAAAAATTTTAATATAAAATGTATCTATAATGGGATTCAAAATTACTAAATGTATTTTTAAAATATATTTGATTACCAACAGAACGCTGAGTGGCATGATGGCTTAAAACAGTAAGTGTGGAAGAAATGACCATAATTTTTAAGTCATGAGGAATAATTCAAGACCTAATCCTTATGGAGTAAGTGGACCTGAGTTACCAGGAGGGAAGAGGAGGGACAACTACAGCCTTCATATTGTTGAAGTTGACTGTAGAAATGAAAGGCTTGAGCTTTGTAAGTGACTGTGCAGTCATTTTCATGGCACTATTGTGGTTGTTAATGGTGTGTATCAGGAATCAGCAATTTACGGCCCATGGGACAAAGTGAGCCTGCCACCTGTCTGAGTCCAGAACTCAGATGAAAAATCATAGTTTTATGGTATTTCCATACAAAAATCTATTCATTATTTTATATGAAAAGAAAATTTTATAAATTTTATTTTGAAATAGATATTTTCAAATGTATGTTATAGGAAGCTGTTACAATATTATAAAGGCACAGGCTATTATAAAGATACATTCACAATCCTATTTCATTCTTGTTGGAAAAAAAAAAACACATTTTATTTACTTGAGAGAGAGAGAGAGAGGAAAACCAGGGCCTTTTGCCACTGCAAACAAATTCCACATGCATAAGTCATTTTGTGCATCTTGCTCTACATGGATACTAGGGAATTGAACCTGAGTCATCAGTCTTTATGAGCAACCACCTTCAACCACCCACTAAGCCACCTCTCCAGCTCCCATATTTCACTCTTATTTTGTAGCATTTAATAGTAGTCTACACTCACATGGCACCAGCTATGGAGAAAAACTACACATGGGAAAATATTGTTTCTTCTTCATATTGATCTAAATGTATTTTTTCTTCATCTTTCCAGGATCTATTTAATAATGAAAGCCCCTGAAAAGCTATGTTAAAGAATATATGTAAACATTACAGGGATAAAAATTGATACTAATATTCATTATCCTTTTCTTAGTAAATACATTTTTATTTATAATCTCTTATTAACATATACATAGATAAGTTTTAAATTATATGGTAAAAATTTGTTGCCAGGATTTTTGAAATTATATTCAGATTAATAGCTACCTTTACTTCATAATTATGCTCTTTTTAAAAATATTTTAATTTTATTTATTTATTTGACAGAGAAAGAGGGGAAGGTAGAGAGAGAGAGAAAGAAAGAATGGGCACACAAGGGCCTCCAGCCACTGCAAATGAAATCCAGATGTTTGTGCCCCCTTGTGTATCTGACTAAAGTGGGTCATGGGGAATCGAAGCTGGGTCCTTTGGCTTTTCAGGCAAACGTCTTAACTGCTAAGCCATTCCTCTAGCCCATAATTTTTCTTTCTTATAAAATATTAGCTCAATTATTTGTAATAACTGTTAGAATTTATTAAATAAGTACTAAAGAATTTACTACATTATTTTGAAATATGAGAGGCTATTTGTGCTTTGTGTATGAATTTTTAAATTCATTTTGCAGCTATTATAATGTCCAAAATGTTGTTTCTAAGGAAACAAACTTTGCCTCAAAAAAGTTGATAAGCAAAACAATTCAACCAGTAACTATTGAGTTTGCACTATAATTTGGAATCAATTAGAATTAAACTTGCATTAGCCAGCTTTCCATTGCTGTGACAAAATACCTGAGATGATCAGCTTACAAGGAGAAAAGATTTATTCGGGTTCAGGTTTCAGAAATTTTGGCCCATGATCACTGTGCTTGACTGGGCTGTATCATCTCTGATCTTGAAACAAGGGGTTGGGAGCACATCTTACACTCTACTCAGCTTGCTGTTATTTCTGAAGCAAGAGGTTGGAGGCATGTCCTAGAGCAAAGCTAATTACTTTTTGGTGGCCAGGAAGCAAGGAAACTGAGCTCCCTTCTTTTGTGACAGGCTCCTCCCCCCAAACGCAGTAAGCTAAGACCCCATCAGTGTGTTCATTTATTCATGAGGTTAAATCCTCATGATCGAGTCACCTCCCAAATAGCACCCCAACTCGAACACTGCACATTAGGAACCAAGCCTTCAACACCTGGGCTCCGAGGAGACATTTAAGATTCACACCATAAGAGAAATCATTCCTGAGGTCCATCCAATATGTCCCTAAGAATTCATAGCAGAAAGTCTTATAAAGGATTTATACATGTATTTTTTTTCTCATTGGAAATGCTTGTTCACATATTTCAATAGGTTGTAAAATGTTCTTTCCTGATTTCAGCATTCTTTGTGCTGGCTGTCTTTCTTCACATTAGCATGTGAACATGAAAATTGTTTATAGGTATATTGTTTGTGCCTTATTGATTCTTTGAGCAGTGACCTCTTTCTTCATGCTGACAATGTTTTCTTGAGGTTTAATTAGTACTCCATTAATGTATAGATCTTAAGTATTCAATTCAATTTTTTACAAAAACGTAAACCCCTGGTAGTCATTACACAGATCAAGATAAAAATGTTCATGGGCTGGAGAGATGGGTTTAGCAGTTAAGTGCTTGCCTGTGAAGCGTAAGAACCCCAGTTCTAGGCTCAATTCCCCAGGACCCACATTAGCCAGATGCACAAGGGGGCGCACGCGTCTGGAGTTCATTTGCAGTGGCTGGAGGCCCTGGTACACCCTTTCTCTCTCTCTCTGTCCCTCTATCTGCCTCTTTTTTTCTCTGTCTGTTGCTCTCAAATAAATGAAAAATAAAAAAATAAAGAATGTTCCCATCATCCTAGAAGGTTTCCTTATATCCTTTTATTGACTGCCAGCATTCCCAAGGACAAATACTATGATACTTTTAAAATTTACTTATTTGTTTGCAAAGAGAGCAAGAATGAATGTGGGTATGTTAGGGCCTCTAGCCACTGCAAGTGAACTTCAAATGTATGCACCAGTTTCTGCACCTGCTTTACATGAGCACTGGGGAATTGAACCCTGGCACTTGCTCTGTAGGCAATTAACTCAACTGCTAAGCCATCTCTCCAGCCCTGTGCTTTTGTTTGCTACTGTTTATTACTGTACATTGGTTATAGTTGACCTTGAACTTTATATAAATAAAAGTCATGCAGTGTGTGATCTTGAGTCTGGCCTCTTTCACCAAACAGTATGGTTTGAGGATTTCTCCACACTGTCGTATTAACAGTAGTTGATCCCTGTCTGGGTAGTTTTCTGTTGTGGAGTTCACTACATTCTTTTTTTAACTCTTCTGGAGAAACAGAGAGCATAGATGGTCTGGTGATGCACATGTGAGCTATTTACAGCTTTATTTAAAATATAAACGTTTCTGGGTAGATCTTTGGATGAGCATGCTTTTTATTTTATAGGAAATGACTTGAAAAATGATAGGAGATGTTTAACTTAGAAACTGCCAGAAGGATGGGAAGTTGAACTTTTTATACCCCAGCAACACGTAAGCATCCTAGCTGCTCCCCATCCTTCCTAATACACACTACCTCAGGTGTCTGATGTTGAACCATTCTTGTAGGTGTTAAGTTTCACAAGGTTCAATTCTGAGGAACTACAACAAAAGTTCTGCCTCCCCTTTAATGATCACGGGGTCTTTCTCCTCCTCTGGTTTCTTGCCATGAAGCCAACATGACTCTGTCCTTGTTTGTGATTTAAGGAAATCCTAAGGCCTTTTTACCATATATGAGATTTGAGGGTGGGGCAGGGGGGGTCACTGGCTCTATTTCAGTTTGGAGGAACATCTTGTCAATAGCAGGAAACAGAAGTGCCACTTTTCTGGGGCCACAGCTTGTTCCCTGGGGCAACAATGGGCAGGTCGTTGCTGGAACACAAATGGCCCTTAGAGAGGAGATGATACCCAAGTCCTAGGTGAACGTGTTATTCATTTACACACAGAGAAGGGGAGAAAGCCTGCCCAAAATGTCTTTATGTTATTCTTTTTTGTAAACTTAAAAAAAGAATTATTTGCAAGCAGAGAGAGAGAGTCTGAGAGAGTGAGAGAGACAGAATGGGCATGCCAGGGCCCTCAGCCAATGCAGACAACTCCAGATGCATGTGCCACTTTGTGCATCTGGCTTTGCATGGGTGCTGAGGAATCAAACCTGGGCCATTAGGCTTTGCAGGCAAGTGCCTTAAATGTTGAGCCGTCTCTCCACCCCTCTTTGTGTTAGTCTTTATTGGCAAAGTTATTATTTAAAAAAGAAACTCCTTGATTGAATTAAGCCTGCATTCACTTAAAGGAAATGTTACCACATCAAGTATGTTGTTGTGAAAATGAGTTTGCTTATGGATTAGAACTTAACCTTGTGATTAAAAATATTATAGATCATATTATTGAATTTTCAAATCAATGAGGAAGATGAGGGTTGTCCAAATGCCACTGGTCTAATCTGCTCTTTGCAGGAGCAATGTTACTGTCTCCACTTCTCTTGGAAGGAGACCAGGATGTTATTTTTCATGTCCTAATGCACAAACGATGGGGGGAAACCTGAATTATTTTCAACTAGATTCTGGGCATTTTAAAATCTTTTCCATTTTAAGAAAAAAATATGATATGGCATAATTACAATGAGCAAGGTAACCTGACTTTGAGAAAGACTCATTACATGAGAATCAAATAAAATAGATGGATATGTGCTATCTTGGCATGAGAAAATATTGTAACCTTTTCCTGATTTATTGCATAAACTTCTGGCAATTGGATTATGGGGGTAATGAACGCTGCTGTGGCAGTCATTAATAAGGGCAATATTTTAAATAGGTTTTATTAAATGAGGATGATGGGATGTGTGATTATTCTAAATACATCAGTTTATTTGAACTCCAGCCAACTCTAAAACAGAAAAGGCTGAAATGAATATGTGTAATATTTGGATTAGCATTTCCTGTGTTGTCAGTGCTGAGGAATGAAATTTCCTCTTTACTTATCTAAATATATAAAAATGTTAGCTACTTTTAGATGTGAAGTTCTTGCCAACTTCCCGCCCTGCATTAGGCTTCACTCTAAAACAAAGGGATATGGTAGACATGTCTGAAAGATTTCTGAATATCTTGGCAGATGTGATTCTTTGGCAGTTTTTAGTTTGTGACGCTGTTGCCTCCTGATCATGCTAATATAGCCATGGTGGCACTGCTACAGAGCGACAGCAATGTGCTCATGTTCAACTCTGGTTGAACATTAAAACATTAAAAATAATGGAGCCAATGTACTCCTCCATATAATGGCATCTGGACTGTGTCTGAACAGCCTTCCCCGTGTCTTTAATGTTCCGTGCTGTATAGCCATGCTAATCAGAGGTTATGGTCCCAATCATGACCACTGGGCTTTATGCATCCTGTGTTGTCCTCAGCATGTAGGCATTTGCATTAGTCTGTCAAGCACATCACAAAATTGGTTTGAATTTCATTTATCTCAGTGTGTTCTTGCTCTGGAGTTCCCACTTGTACATAATCAATGCAGCCCACCTGGGAGCTCATAGGGGATCATAAAAGAGAGAGAGAGCATGCGTGCATGCATGCGTGCGTGTATGAGCTTAAGGAAAGACTGTCTTTGGCTCTCATTTGCTATCTCCTGAGTAGAATACCATCATGACCACAGGCTTCTAAATCTTATGTCCATATGTGGTAACACTTACATATAGATGTATGTTAGCCTGGGAAGAATATTCCCTTTGCTATGAGAAGAATTGCATGTCACTTTGTGAAAGAATATGAGAAAGCATTAGTGCACCTCTTTTCTAAGTATCTGTTTAGAAGACATGCCTTTACATTGGCTTTAATTCTGTTTTCTCTGTAAGAGAAAAAAAAAAATGGTTTCAAATGAAAAGATAGGCTATGACAAGTAGAATGGAATTGTGCCATGTTCTTAGGTGACAAGGCTTTGCCCACTGTTTGAGGTACTATTTATCACATAATGCATTGTGGTTTCAGAGTTGACTTGAGTGTCCAGTCCTGACTCTTTACATGTAAAAAAAATAATATCGGGCTGAAAAGATGGCTTAGCTGGCGCATGCATCTGGAGTTCATGTGCAGTAGCTAGAGGTCCTGGCATGCCCATTCTCTCTCTCTCTCTCTCTCTCTCTCTCTCTCTCTTTCTCTCTCTCTCTCTCTCCCATCTCTAATAAATAAATAATTTTTTAAAAATTAAGAAAAAAATAATATCTAGATTTCTTGGCTACCATGACCAACACAAATGAGGAAACGGCCTCATAAAATTGGTTCTGAAAACATGGAGCAAAATCACAGGTTTATTGAGAATTACTGTGGCTTGC